>NC_134082.1:49615457-50256885 GCF_000715075.1 Nicotiana tabacum | reverse complement strand
TATACAGATAGTCCCCCTGCTTTCTGGTGGCATAAATTTGTGTCATCGGGAAGTTGGTAGAAACTCCTTCTTTGGTGGGAAATTCATTGAGTCCCTCTGAAATGTTTTCTGACTGTTAATTAGACGTACGTCTATATGCATTTAATTCCCCGAACACACGTCATCCCATGATTTAGCATTACTTTTTTCGGTTATCGAGGTAATTATATCCACCATTTTATCCGCCTATTCCTTCATTTCTACGCATCAAACTTCTTCATTTATACTTCATAATTCTTCAAACTTTCTCAAACTCTATTCACTCATTTCGTACTTTGTCTTCAACCTTTTTTTAACCTTCTTCTAAAGAGAAAAGCCTTTCCTTCTTTTCCAATATAGAATGACTTCTTCTTCTAAAAACCCTAGTTCCTCAAAGAACAAAGGCAAAGACAACGAGGCTACCCCTCTTATGGTGAGCACCATCATCCCTAGAAATCTTGTCACAACTAAAGACTTCGAAGAGAAATTTCCTTCTGCTAACCCTCGTACATGGGCCTTTGGCAGATGCCCTTCTTCCATCCTACCATTGCCAGCATTTAGACATTATTGCTCTTGATCTGGCGGAGTGGGTAACCTTACCCAAGAAGGGTTTTACGTATTTTTATACGTATCCCTTCACTTTAGAAGCGTTTTCTTTGAGTGAGAGCTTGACTCCTTCATCATGGAGTTCTACCTCCGCTACCAGGTGTGTTTCGCATAAGTAAGCCCTTCCGTATGGAGGACAATCGCTTGTCTTCAGTGCCTGTGCCAGGAGATAGGAGATAGGAGAAGAGTTATCCCTAGCTCACGTGATGAACCTCTATTCCCCTATTATCTTCCGCAGGAGAATGGTAAATTTCAGCAAACGTGGTCACCATGCTTTGCTATCTAGCATGGATGATGATAACGACCATGGGTGGATGGAACTGTTTGTTGCAATTGCCACTAATGATATCATTCCGACAACGGCTTCATCCTTTCCGGAATCATGGAACCGCACTCATAAGTTCTTTGTTTAACCTTTCTTTCTTTAAAGATCATCTCATATCAATATTGACCCTTCTTCTTTCTCTTATTTCAGCAACTTGATGAGTACCACCTTGGGTTGAAGGCTTGGGCTAGTGGGTCTCGAAAATCTTGGACGTAACCAAGCCTGAGACTTGCACATGGAAAGAACTGGCCCTTAAATATGGGTGGAAGGCCAAAAATCATGGTAAATTGGACTCATTTCATCTTCACTTTTCGTATGAGGAAGTTGATTAATACTTTCTCTTTTTGCTGAATTCATGTCTACCCCAGGGCTCGGTTATCATCCTCGATGAGGATGTTTTGGCTAATCTTGTTGATGCAACGAGGCTACTTCAGGAGGCATTTACTCGAACAGGCATTTCCATGCCTGTTTTGGGTGTAAGTGTTTCTTTTTGGAGTCCCAGGCCGGAAAGCAAGCAAGCAAAAAGAGACGTTCCTCTACGGACAGGGTAAAAAATAAAAGGGCAAGGAGTGTCATGTCAAATCGTCTTATGATGATGTGGAGTCGAGTGTTGTACCAAGTCGGCCATAGATTCCATGCTTCTATATGATGATGATGATGGAGAAGCTAGTAATGAGGGGGTTTCTCTACATAGAAGGTGATGACTTTCGTCAACTCAATAGAATGCTCAATTTGTTGAGTTAGTTATACCAACTGAGGACGATGCCTCAGCGCTTTGGGGGGAGTTTGAAATGGTAGAAAATGCCAACTCCCATTTCCGGATCATAGTCACTGTGCCTGGTATCGTTAGGCTGAGTACCAAATCTCTGCCATCTTCGGTTGATGAGGAATCAACAACCAGCACGACATTTGTCGCAACTGCTTCTCACCCTTCAATGCCATTAGCTTCATCTCCTTCTTCACTAGCTCTTCCACTAGCAACTACTACATCATCTCCACCAGCTGCATCTGTTCGAGAAAATGATGTTCCCCTCCCCTAGTCCCCAGTTCATGGGAATTTGGGGGGAAACTACGCTGCCCCTCAGAAAATCCGCAAAGGAGGAGGAGCGTTACTCTCTCGGTCACTACCAGATGCAATTTGTTGTCCCGGCCAGTGGAGCTTGCTAACTATCTAAAGCCTTTGTCTTCAGAAAAAGATAGGGAGAAGATACAAACTCTCTCGGGAGAGTGCTTATTGAACAATGCTATGCACAACGCCACGGCGGTATATTCTTCGTTTCCTTCGTTATTGCTTCTATCATTGATATAGTAATATTCTAAGTTTGCGTATTTTTTTCCACAGGACAATTTTCTCACTTTCGAGGGCCTCCAAATACTGATTCGAGATAAAGAGTAACTTACTTTTGAGCGGGATCAACTTTTGGTCGAGCGGGACTAAATTGCTGCTCGCTTATCTGGACTGGAAACTAAGGCTGATGAGGCCGATGTACCAGAGGCTCGGTTGCAACAAAGTGAACAAGATGTAGTGACCCTTGGCCAAGAGACCACCTAGTTGAGGGTGTAATTTTAAGAAGCTAAGGCCAAATGGGTTGAGGTTCAAAATGTCGTTCTTGCTGCATCCGATCGTGAGGCCGCTTCCATCGAAAGATTGAATAACTTGGAGGCAGCGTTACACTCCAAAACCGAAGAGATTGTTGCTGCTGAGGAGAAGTATTCTCGATTAGAGGAGAGGTATAAGAGGATCACAGAACATAACAAGGTTTTTAGCTCAATTGTTTGTGACCTTAATGTCAGCCTCCGGGCCACAAGATCCACGCAGGACAGTCTTTTTGTCGAGGTTAACCAACTTAAAGAAGAACTCCAGCGCCGAGCTACTTCCGTCATTGTTGAGAAATCACATTCTATGCATAGCATGATGAGAAAAACCTTGGAAGAGGCCAAAGCAGGTGTCATTGACTTTAACACCGAAATAGCTAAGGCCCTTGAGCTGGAGTTAGCTGCAAAAAGAGGTCTTCCGGCCAGGCCTATGCTACCGATTCTTCTAGTTCTGATTCTGAGTTCTCGGGAACTAAAGAGGAACCAGAAGGTGATGAAGCTAAAGGCCAAAATGATGAAGTCCAAGATATAGAATTGGCGACGGATCTACCCCCTTCTCCTAGGGGCGCGGATGCTTCTCTTCTTCTGGGTTTCAGAGATGCAACAGCCTAGCTTTTGATTTCTTTTTCCAAATTTTGTACTTCTATCATATTCGTTGTAAATAAACACACTTTTTACTCAAGTATTACATGAGTTTTCCTTTATGTGCATCTTCGTTTAAACATTATGCAAGTTTTAATCTCTGCGTCTTTTTTTGTTTATGTATTTGCGCAAGTTTTCTCTTTGCGTCTTTTTTTCGTTTAAGTATTTGCACAAGTTTGGTTTTTGCGTCTTTTTGTGCAAGGATTCAGGTGTATTTTTTCCTGAAAGCATTTGGATTCCGGGCATAAGTTCTTCCGAAATCAACCCCTTAACGTGAGGGCTTTCATGAGAGAGGGCCCTTTTATGTTTAAGGTGATCTTAAAGAGGACATCTCCTGTTCATTACGGCACTGGCTTTTGAAGTACTTGTTTAACTTTCAAATTACAAAATCATTTGATCGTTCAGATAAGAAACAAGATCGAAATAGAAGGACTTTACTATATTCCTTCCATGCCATTTCTTGTGGCTAATTTATACAACTTGTTTCTATGGGGCTGGCTGTGCAGTACCTAATCCTGATGATACAATTATATTTTCGGGTTTTGTATTTCGTTCGTAGCAGTAGTCGTTGTTGCCATATCCTCATATCATTCCCCCCAATGTTCGGATGCGAACAATGCATGTTCGAGCATTAGAAGTTTCCACTAATGAATTGCTAGATAATCTCCAGTTTGGAAACAAACTTCACTTCTCCTTAGGAATTTATGCTATCGAGCCAAAAACTATCTAACGATCCCTAGTGGCTTGCACTTGTGAACGGTCGGGTAATCTCTGTTCAATAGTAAATTTAACTTCCCAGTAGGAACTTTGCAAGCGAGTAAAAGATTATCTAACCGTCCAAATGGTTCTTCGCTTGTGTGCCTTGTTATTAAAAGGTCTTATTGCTGCTAATGAAACTTTCTTGGTAGTATGCTTCCGTTGTTGCCTCATTAAAAACCTTTGCAGAAAAACCCAATTAAGACAAAAACTGAATAAAGGGAAAAAGAGTGCAGCAAATATTTTTAGTACAGGTGATGTTCATCAGCAATAGTATCTCTTGAGGTGTACCACGTTCCAGTTGCTTGGAAAATTTTCTCCATCTTGATTCTTCAACTAGTATGATCCTTTCCCGGTGATATCTGAAACCCAGTAGGGGCCATCACATGTTGGACCTAGCTTCCCTGCGTTGAGTTCCCAGGTATTTTGAGTTACTTTCCTTAAAATCAAGTCTCCCACTTTGAAATAACGAAGATTGTCTCTTCGATTATATTATCTTTCTATTCTCTGCTTTTGAGCTGCCATTCTTATATGCGCCAAGTCCATGCATTCATCGAGCAGCTCCAAATTAACCAACATTGCTTCGTTGTTTTTTTCTTCATTTGGCTGGAAGTATCTCAAGGTATGTTCCCCTACTTCCACTGGGATTAGGACTTCTGCTTCGTACACAAGGGAGAAAGGAGTCTCTCATACGCTCGATTTGTCCGTTATTTGTTACACCCATAGTACTCCTAGCAGTTCCTCGGGCCATTTGCCTTTAGCTGCCTCCAACCTATTTTTGAGATTTTGTATAATCACTTTGTTCGTTGACTCTGCTTGACCATTTGCGCTCGGATGATAGGGAGAAGAGGTGATCTTTTTGATCTTCAAATCTTCAAAGAACTTCGTTACTTTTGCGTTTATAATTGCGTCCTTTTGTTGCAGGCTATCTCTTTCTATATCCCAAATCTGCAAAATATGTTCTCCCACAAGAAATATACCACTCCATGTTCTCTGATCTTTTGATAAGGACTTGCTTCAACCCATTTTGAAAAATAGTTAGTTAAAGTTAAAAGGAACATTACCTTACTAGGGGCCGGTAGCAGCGACACGATGATATCCATTTCCCTCTTTATGAACGGTCATGGAGACAAAACTGAGCGCAATAGTACTACTGTTTGATGTACCAACGATGTGTACTGTTGACACTTATCGCATTTTTAAACAAAAGCTTTGGTGTCTTGTTCCATCACGGGCCAATAGTATCCTGCCCTTACCAATTTTAGTACCAAGGAATCTGTGCCAAAATGGTTTCCAAAGACGCCTTTGTGGACTTCTCGAGTAACATAATTTGCTTTGGAGGCTCCCAAACATCGTGCCATGGAAAGATTTTATGTACAATTGTCCTCCTTTTGAAACTATATCGCGCTGCTTTAGCGCGCAGTGCCTTAGATGCTTTTGAATCTTTAGGCAACTTTCCATGCTCGAGGTAATCAATGATCTCATTCCTCCAGTCCCGGATGAAATTAGTCACGTTTAACTTGTAGTATCTATCTGCATCCAGAACCGAGTGCATAAGATGTATGATCATACCGAAGTCCGATCCCTTTATATCCATTGAAAAGCCAAGGTTAGCTAATGTATCTGCTTCTGCATTTTTTTTCCTTGGGATATGCGTGATTGGCCACTCCCGGGACTGAGCAAGCAAAGCTTGAACCATCTCTACATATTGTTGCATGCGTTCCTCTTTGGCTTCAAAGATCCCGTAGATCTGATTTACCACCAGCTGGGAGTTGCATTTGATTCCTATGACCTCGGAATCTAGTCCTCGGGCCAATTTGAGCCCTGCAATCAAAGCTTCATATTCCGTTTTATTGTTAGTTAGTGAAACCGTTCTTATGGCCTACCTTAAGGTTTCTCCCGAAGGCGTGGTTAATACTAAGCTGAGCCTCGACCCTTTTATGTTGGAGGCTCCGTCTGTAAATAGGTTTCAAGATCCTGATGTCGATTCTGACATCATCACTGCTTTTTTAGTAGCCAAAGGTAGCAATCCCGAACTGAAATCGACCACAAAGTCGGCCAAAACATGTGACTTAATCACAGTCCTAGGTTTATATGCTATGTTAAATTCACTCATTTTGATGGTCATTTGGCCAACCTACCCAAAAGTTTGGGTTTATGAAGGATATTCCGCAAGGGAAATATGGTCACCATAGCTATCGGGTGACACTGGAAATAAGTCCTTATCTTCCGAGAGGCGACTATGAGGTCTAAGGCCAACTTTTCCAAATGTGGGAAGCAAGTTTCCGCTCCCTTTAAAATTCTACTAACGCAATAAATAAGAGATTATTGTTGGCCCAAGAACAGGTGAAGTTTTGAAGACTAGCAAAAGAACTCAGACATGGACCAGGCGCATCTTGTGAAGCACAATCATGATCAACTTGTACATGTGAGATGCACGTGAAGGAGATAAATCTAACTTATCAAGAAGCAATATCTCTTGATCTGATTGAAAAGGTTGCATAGTGGATAAGGAGACAAATACTCCTTACATGAAGAGAACACAGTTTAGGAAGAAGATAGTGTTAGAGTTTGAGATCACCTTGAACTCTTCTACGATAGAAGAGGAGCATTTCAATCCCAGTCAATCTCTCATTACTAACCCATTAAATATCAATATTGTTCTCTTTTACAGGTAATGCACATAAGCAAAAGGTAAACTTAAATTGAGAGCAAAAGAGAAGGCGATTTTGCAAGCAATTTATGTGTGATTCGAGTGTGCAATCCTGAAGCTACTTGAACGAGATAGAAGAACCAGTTCCAAGTGTCTATCTTTTATTCTAGTTCAATTATAGTAGGTGATTTTACATTGTACCTTTCAGCTTTCATAGAAGCAATTGTATTAGGTACCTAAAGTGTTCAAGTTAGAGTTAACTTGAAGTTGTAACAATAGTTGAGGTTGTGTGCCACAACGGGATTAGAGTTAATCCTTAAGTTTACAAAGAGTTTTGTAAATGCTGTTTTGGCTCAGTAATTTTAGTGGAAGTTTGGAAAAATCCTACTGAGTAGTAGGTCGTGGTATTTTCACCTTTTGAGCCACGTGTTTTCCACATAAAAATCTCTGTGTTCTTTATTTTCTTTACTTATTATTCTGCAAACACTAGTAGTTGGAACACATATAAGAACCAGGTCCTTCTATGGTTTAGTTAAGCGAAAATTGGGTACCACACAAATCACCCCCCTCTTGTGTGGTATTGAAGTCTAAAATATCAATTGGTATCAGAGTGGGTTATCCTTGAAGAGGTTAACACCTTAGGAAAAGATCAAGATGAGTGCAACACCTGGAAACTGGTAAAAGCAATCCACTGCTAGGCCTCCACTCTTTAATGGTCAGTACTATTCTTGGTAGAAGAAAAGGATGAGAGATCACATCATAGGAGAAGACTATGAACTCTGGACATAGTCATTGATGGTCCCCTGGTGACTAGAAAGAAGAATGTTGAAGGAGTGTGTGTGTTAAAGACAAGAGTTGATTGCACTGCTGAAGATTTGAAGAAATGGGAAAAGAATGCCAAGGCCAAGAAATGGCTTGTGTGTGTACTGGGTCCCGACAAGTACAGCAGGATTCAAAGCTATACCACTGCTAAGGATATATGGGACACTTTACAAGTGGCTCATGAAGGAACTCCTCAAGTAAAGAGATCAAGAGGAACACTGTTATATTCTCAATTTCAAAATTTGACTATGAAGGAAGGAGAAACTATCCAGGAGATGTACACAAGGTTAACAACACTAACAAATGAACTTAAATCTCATAGGAGAATTATCCTTGAAGAAGACAGGGTTGATAAAATCTTGACAAGGGTCTTACCAGTAACTTGGGAAAGCAAAATCACTGCTATTGAGGAATAAAAGAACAATGCTACTCTCAAGTTGGATGAACTGATTGGAAATCTCACTGCCTATGAACTGTGAAGGAAAACCATGAAAATGGATGCACCCAAGAAGGAAAGGAGTCTGGCTCTCAGAATAACTGAAGGTGCAAATCTGGAAGATGATGAAATGGTCATGATCACAAGGGATTTCAAAAAGTACCTATTGAGAGGAAAGGGTTCTTCAAGAGGTACAACCTTCAACAAACCAAGGGCTCTTAAGAAATAGACCAACGAGGGTTGCTACAAATGAGGCAAGACTAATCACATGATCAAGAACTGTCCTCAGTGGGAAATTGAATGGAAGAAATAAAGGGCTAAACGAAGTAACAGGAAGAAGGAACAGGTTCAACCCAAAAGGAACAAAGGATCAACAAAGGCTATGGTTGCTGCTTGGGGAGAAATATCAGATGAGGATTCAGAAGATGAAGTTGGAGATGAACAAGCACTTATGGCTATCGGAGAATCAGATGATGAACAAGAGGTAAGTGTGATTCATCTCAAAGACAAGATTAAATTTCTGTCTAAAGAAAGGTTATCTGAACTATTGCTAGACTTCATCGATGAGTCTGAGATAATTAACAATGAGAAGGAATATCTGTCTAGGGAGTGTGTGATCTCAAAAGCCAAGTGCAAAAATCTAGAATCTAGGTCTAATGAGAGTGATAGTAAAAATATTGAGTTGAAGAACCAGGTTCTTGAACTCGACACCAGTGTCCTAAAACTTACGTCTGAAAAATTAAAATTGAAATTAGGAACAGGTAAGAACAAAGCTGATCGCACACATCTCACCATAAAAGAAAACGTAAGAAAAATTAAGGATGAGTTGTACAAGAAAGAAGAGCAGATAAGAGTCTTAAAAAAAGACCTAGGGAAGGTAAAGCATGAACTAGACAGACCTTGCAAATGGAATAAGGCTTCTGATGCACTATCCTGGCTACAAGAACATCACAGTAGCAACAAGAGAGGACTTGGCTATGGGGCCCAAGCACCTAAGTGGGACCCCAAAAGCAAGTACCTCACTCTTCCTGAAAACAAAATCTACACACACTGTGGCAAGACAGGTCATTACAAAATAGAATGTAATACAAAAGAAAAGGCCAGTCAAAAGAATAAAACCTTTGTTCAAGAGAAAAATAGGCTGCCTGGGTGGGCCAAAAGGAATTTAATTTACCCCTTTGCCTATAGAAAGGGACCCAAACTAGTTTGGATTCCTAAGACTAACTTCTGATTTATTTTTGCAGGTCCGAGTGAAGGGAAGTAGCCAAATATTGTACATCAATAGTGGCTGCTCAAAACATATGACTGGAATCAAGAACCAGTTCCTTTCACTTGAGGACTTAAAAGGAGGTAATGTCTCATTTGGAAATGGGAAGAAAGGTGAGATTATTGGTGTTGGAAAGGTAGGTAAGGCAGACTCATATTCTATTGAGAATGTCTACGTGATAGATGGCTTGAAATATAGCCTAATTAGTGTATCACAACTGTGTGACAGAGGTAACCTTGTAGCATTTACCTCTACCAAATGCTTTATGATTAATCTTACCACTGATAAGATTGTTTAGCAGGAAAAAAGAGTTAACAATATTTACATTGTAGATTAGTCTACTCTTTCAGAAAATGAACTCACTTGCTTGAGTGTGTTGGACAATGATCCCCTCCTGTGGCACAAAAGACTTGGTCATGCAAGTCTGAATCAACTCAACAAATTAGTCTCCAAGGACTTGGTGATAGGGTTACCTAACATCAAGTTCAAGGAAGACAAAGTTTGTGAGGCCTGTGCAAGGGGGAAGCAGGTAAGATCATCCTTTAAAAGCAAGAAACTGATAAGCACGACCAGGACGTTAGAACTGGTTCATATGGATCTCTGTGGTCTAATGAGAACATTGAGCAGAGGTTGGTAAGAAATATGAGATGGTACTTGTTGATGATTACTCTAGGTTTACCTGGGTACTATTCTTAACATCTAAGGATGAAGCATTTGACATGTTTACTTCCTTTGTTAGAAAAACTCAGAAACAACTAGGTAATCAACTTGCATCAATCAGGTCTGATCACGGAACTGAATTTGAAAATGCTAAGTTTACTGAATTTTGAGATGAGCATGGTATAGATCACAATTTATCTGCCCCTAGGACTCCTCAACAAAATGGAGTAGTTGAAAGAAAGAATAGGACTCTTGAAGATATGACTAGGACTATGCTTCTTTCTCGTAAACTGCCCCATAGATTCTGGGCAGAGGCTGTAAACATTGTATGTTATATCATTAATAGATGCATGACTAGACTTCTTATATAGAAGACTCCCTATGAGTTACTTAAAGGGAGAAAACCAAATATATCCCATCTTAGGGCATTTGGATGCAAGTGCTTTGTGCACAATAATAGAAAGGACTCCCTAGGTAAGTTTGATCCCAGAAGTGATGAGGGAGTATTCTTGGGATATTCTTCACATAGCAAAGCATATAAAGTGTTCAATAAAAGAACTTTGTGTGTAGAAGAAAGTGTACATGTAGTTTTTTATGAAACTAACATTCTTTCTGAGAGACAGGAACATGAAAATGAAGCTATTGAGCTGGTAAAAGATTTGAGTGAAGTCTCAGCTCAAGCTAAAGTGGCACCAAAAGAAGGAACAGGTTCTTCCATCCAGGCAACCTGATGAAGTTTTGAAGACTACCCAAAGAACTCAGACATGGACCAGGTCCATCTTGTGAAGCACAATCATGATCAACTTGTACATGTGAGATGCACGTGAAGGAAATAAATCTAACTTATCAAGAAGCAATCTCTCCTGATCTAATCAAAAAGGTTGTATATTGAATAAGGAGAGAAAGACTCCTTACATGAAGAGAACACAGTTTAGGAAGAAGATAGTGTTAGAGTTTGAGATCATCTTGAACTCTTCTACGATAGAAGAGGAGCATTTGAATCCCAGTCAATCTCTAATTACTAACTCATTAAATATCAGTGTTGTTCTCTTTTATAGGTAATGCACATAAACAGAAGCTAAACTTAAATTTAGAGCAAAAGAGCAAGGTGATTTTGCAAGCAATTTATGTGTGATTCGAGTGTGCAATCCTGAAGCTACTTGAATGAGATAGAAGAACCAGTTCCAAGTGTCTTCTTTTATTCTAGTTCAATTGTAGTAGGTGATTTTACATTGTACCTTTCAGCTTTCATAGAAGCAATTGTTTTAGGTATCTAGAGTGTTCAAGTTAGAGTTAACTTGAAGTTGTCGCAACAGTTGAGGTTGTGTGCCATAACGGGATTAGAGTTAATCCTTAGGTTTACAAGAGTTTTGTAAATGCTGTTTTGGCTTAGTGATTTTAGTAGAAGTTTGGGAAAATCATACTGAGTAGTAGGTCGTGGTTTTTTTAACCTTTTGAGCCAGGTGTTTTCCACGTAAAAATCTCTGTTTTCTTTATTTTCTTTACTTATTATTCCGCAAATAGTAGTAGTTGGAACACATAGAAGAATCAGGTCCTTCTATAGTTCAGTTAAGCGAAAATTGGGTACCATACAAATCCCCCCTCTTATGTGGTATTGAAGTCTAAAACATCAATTACGTACCTTTGTCCTCATGGACTACAACTGCGCTTACCGGTACCCCGAGACTACTAGATAGAACAACAACTTTTCGCCTTCCTCTGGCTTTAATAATAGCAGAGGACTTGATAAGTATCTTTTCAAATCCCTCAAAGCCTGCTAGTCTATGCACATACGAGGGGACTAAATGATTCCCACTCATTCGGCAGCGTGAACGAGTTCTTTAGGCACACCTTATTTAAGTACTTATAGTCTACGCACATGTAAAATTTATTATTCTTGTTTGGAAATATAACAATGTTAGCTAGCCAGTCTGGATACTTTACCTCTCAGACCGAATCGATATCAAGCAAGCGGGTTACCTCTTCTTTGACGAATTTGTTTCTGGCCTCGACAATAGGTCATTTTTTCTGTCTTACTAGAGGGATGCTGGGATACATGATCAGCTTGTGTACGGCCACTTCCGGCGGGATACCTGTCATATCCGCATGCGACCACACAAAACAATTGACATTAAATTTAAGAAATTTAATAAATCTAGACCTTAGTTCAGGATGCAGTCCTATCCCCAGGTGCAATTTGCTTTCTAGGAACTTCTCGAATAATGCGATTTGATCAAGTTCTTCTGTTGTGGATTTTGTTGTGTCTGTCTCTTTTGGTACCTGGAAATATCTTGGCACTTGATAAGATTCTGGCGACTCTTCCTTCTGGTTGACCTCGCTTGGCTCGAGAGAAGGTTCTGTTGCTCTTTCCCTTTGCTACTGGCGACCTAAATTGCATTCATCTCCCTTTGCCACCGGTTGGTCACCTCTTATTTGTTTAATCCCTTCGGAGGTTGGGAATTTTAGCAGTTGGTGATATATCGATGGCACAACTTTCATCTTGTGCAACCATGGTCTTCCCCAAATAATGTCGTAGCCCATATCACCATCCACCACCTCGAAAAAGGTCGTCTTCATCACCCCTTCGGCATTCGTGGACAGCAAGATCTCTCCTCGGGTTGTCATGCTTGCTAGGTTGAACTCGGCAAGGCATTTTGTGGTCGGAATGATGCTTCGAGTAAGTTGAGCTTGCTCCAATACCCTCAATTGTATAATATTGGCTGAATTCCCTGAATCCACAAGAACAAGTTTGATTTTAAAATCTAACACATTTAATGAATCACCAATGCGTCATTGTGCGGTAGCAGAAATCTATCTGTGTCTTCCTCTGTGAAGGTAATGTCATTTTCAGTGACTTCCCGGAGTCTCTTCATGTGGGTTACTAATACCTTTGTCTTTTTTGCCGCCGAGAAGGTAACCCTATTAATCTCGTTCCCCCGAAAATCATGTTGATCGTCAGGCGTAAGGGATCTTCTCCTGCTTTTGAGGGTTCTGTGTTGTCACGATTGCTACCGTAATTGTTTTTAGCCCAGTCACTTAAGAATTCCTGAGATCGCCATTCTTCGGCAATGTTGCAACCTTTTCGCGCAGATACCGATAGTCCTCAGTCCAGTGACCGTTTGTCCCGTTGTACTCGTACCAAAAATTAGGATCCCTCTGGCTGGATTCGATCCCATTGAATTCGGGAAATGTGCTTCTTTAATGTCCTTCATTGTCGATACCAACTCTACTACACTAACGTTGAAGTTATATTCTGAAAGTCTAGGTTAGGAAGAATCCCAAGAACCTGATGTTTCCCTGTCTTGTAATGACCTGTTGTTCCGGCCGCGATCAGTTCTCCTATCGATGACGAACCTGTCCGTCGATCGGAAACCTCTGCCGCACCCTTCGTCCCGTTCATAGGGCAAAAACCGACTCCTTAAAGACCGTCTATTTGTGTCGAAATTGTCTTTTAACTTCTCTTTATTCTTCTTTAGGTCCGGACCCTTAACTGACGTCGGAAAATAGAACTGATCATCCTCTATCCTTATCTTTGACTCGTACCAGTTGTGAATATCTTCCCAAGTTGTCGCTTGGAACTTGAGCAAGCTTTCTTTCAACTTCCGGGAAGCATCAGAACTTCTCAAATTCAAACCCTTGGTGAATGCTTCAGTTGCCCATTCATCCGGAACGGATGGAAATAACATCCTTTCCTTCTAGAACTAGGTTATACATTCCCGTAGCAACTCAGACTCTCTTTGTGCAATCCTGAATATATTGGCCTTTCAGACCTGCACCATTCTGGGCTTGACATAGGCCTTAATAAAAGAATCCGTGAGTATCTCGAAAGAGTCTATGAAATGCTCGGGTAAAAGCGAATACCACGTCAAGGCTCCCTTCACGAGAGTCTCTCCGAATTTTTTAGCAAAACTGACTCGATCTCGTGGGGAGCTAAATTGTTCCCCTTCACTGTCGTTGTATAGGTGGTGATATGCTCCTGAGGATCTGAAGTCCCATCATATTTTGGCACGTCTGGCATTTTAAACCGCTTCAGGATCAACTCTGGTGTCGCGCTTGGTTTGTACGGAAATTGAGTATACTTCTTTGAGTCTAGCCCTTTCATCACTGGTGGTGCACCCGGGATTTGGTCCATGCGGACTTCACTTCCCCATAAATTGTAAGAATTTGTTTTTGAAGGGATCGCTTTTGTTATTGTGATCAAAATCGTTTCCCCCGGCCCGTTTGAAGCCGACCTCGCCCCTCGGGGTGTTGTTGTCGGCCCTTTGTGTTATTTGATTTGTGGGGGCGCCAGGAGGAACTGGACCTCGTCTGTTCTCATTATTGGAAGCACCTAAAAACGCCTTTTTCAATTATGTCATAACCTTATCCTTCTGTATGAAATGACCTAAAATGGCCTCCTTTTGCTCCTGTAACACCCTTACCGCGTCGACGACGTACTCTTCTTCAGCATCATCATCACGGGTCGCCTCTCGAACATGTCACGGGTACCACATGTGGTGGACTGGAGTGGCCTCGTTCCCCTCACCATGGGTATCACTGATCGAATCCTCGTGCCAAGGTTGATTTCCTTGAGCCCCTGGGTTATGTGTGTTGCTAACACCATTACCTGGCATTTTCTATGATTTTTTGCTATAAACAAATAATCAAGTGAAAGAGGCAAGGACCAACTTAATTACACAATTGTCTAAACCTCATAGTTGACGCTAAATTATTTACCCGTAAAACAGTACAATTGAATTTACACGTGGTTTATAGACAAGTAAATTAATACGTGGTTTATAGACAAGTGAATTAATTTATTTTAAAATAATAGATGAATTAGATAAAAATATGATACTTAGCCTTGAGATAGAGATAAAATAGCAGAAATGATAATTCCGGGAGTAGGGCTTTTGGGCACAATAGCAATGATATTATTAAACAAGAAGAAAAGATTATATTGAGATTTGAATAGAAAATAGCGTATGTTTGCCATAAAATTCGTGTCCTCTACAATGATATTGGAGTTCACTATTTTTAGCTGCACTTAGGGAACAAGGTCTTGGGATCAAGCCCCTATTTAATGTTAATTATGAGGGCAATTGAAGAATGTTTAACGACAGGCAGTGAATGCCTTATTCCTTGAAACGGGCCGTATACTTGATGCTATAGAATATTCCTCATTAAATGCTACCAGGTGGCAGATATTTATTTCATATTTGTGAGCATAATTTTTTCCGGTAACAAACGGGATCGTTGCCTTCGAATTCAACTATCTTCTATCTTCGACACACACATACACACACACACACACACACACACACACATACACACACACACACACACACACACACACACACATATATATATATATATATATATATATATATATGTGTGTGTGTGTGTGTGTGTGTGTGTGTGTAATGTTAAATTTCTATAATTTCTTTTTAGGTGAAACCGTCCCAAACTCGAATGATGAACACTGCCACTACCACCAGTTTATTTATAATTATTTGTTGTCGTGGGCGAAGTGCATCAATAGCCATTTTTAGCCCTGATATTTAAAATATATCCATAATTTATAATGTATTTAAAGATTAATCAATTCGTACAAACTTCAAGACTATGATTTAAAGTTTTAGACATAATTTTTGAACTTTAGGACATAATATTATGTAGTTTGAATTTTAAGATTTAAACTTCAGTTCACCGTATCCTAAAATTTAAGTGAATTGACTAATTTTAAACTACATTGAATACTGTTGATATATTTTAAATAGCAACCTTTAAAAGTGGCTACTTGGTGTCATTTACTTTATTGTCTCACCCGCACTTACGAGAAAATTTGATGAAATGATCTAATATGTTCAAGAAAAAAATCTAATATGTTGGCTTACAATTTAAAAAGAAGCAAATGATCCTACAATTATTTTGTCTTTTATTTACAGGTTTTTTGCGGTATTGCCACAAAATTATATGAGTAAAATTATATTGTAGTTATAAACTACAAAATTAAATCTCTCGAAAAGAATTGCTAAACCTGAAGGAACTCTCCGCGTGAGAATCAAAGACCGCCATTCTTCAATTTCCATCGTAAAAATAGCACGACTAGTTATTTTTCGAACGGGTAATTAAAAAATAGCCAGCATTTGCAAAGTCATTGAAATATAATCACTATTTTGTTATAACACGAATTTCCAGCATATTATGCTGGAACTCAGCGCACAGAAAGTTCCAGCATAGTATACTGGAGATTAGAGCATTTGTGTATGAACTTCCAGCATATTATACTGGAACTCCAGCGCACGAAAATTTCCAGCATAATATACTGGAGATTGGAGCACCTGTATATGAACTTTCAGCATATTATACTGGAACTCCAATATATTATGCTGAAACGCCAGTATATTATACCGGAAGTTCACATGTAAAAATTCGAACTTCAGTATATTATGCTGGAATATTTTCGGATTTTGAACAGTATTTTCGTTCAGATTTATCTTTACATAAAAAGTGGCTAAATTTCGTTCACTTTTTGAAATTGTGATTATTTTTCAATTACCACTTGTAAATTTGACTATTTTTAAATTTCACTCATTTATATCCACATTTTCATCGGCCACTGAGATGGATGATAAATAACACCGCAATTTTATGTGTGGATAAAAGCACGTATTAACTTATTAAAATTTTGTCCATAATTATTGTAAAGTAAATTAAATTTATATTTTATGTAAAAAAAAACTGCAAAACTGAGAAAATCGAAATCTAAAAATTGATCTAGTTAATTTGCATTTGATTTGATAAAAACCGAAACTACCCGATATTGAATACCCATACTTATGAAATCAATTATTCAATCTAATCTAAATTCTAAAAGGCTAATGGTTATCGTGATGCAAGGTGTTATGTCGTAACCCAATTTCCATAATAGGTCGTGATGGCGTCCAATATTACCGTTAGACAAGCCAACGGTGAACCATCTAAATAATTATTTCTTTTATTACTTTTGAAATCATAAATACATACAGTATTAGTAAGACATAAAATAAAAGGTGACAATATTAAAGCAAAACCATAAACAAATTCTAGAACATCCCCAAAATGCGGTGTCACAAGTGCATGAGATTCTGCTAAAGAGTGTATTAATAATACAACATATGTCTCTAATATAAAATAGACAGGATAAAGTTAATAAATAAGATGGAGACTCTTAGGGCTGTGGTGCATAGTATAGAAAGCATCGTACCATAACGTCCCCTCAGCAGTTGCACCTACACGCCATGATGACCACGAAATGAACATGTCAGATCCTGCACATTTAGTGCAGAAGTGTAGTATGAGTACATAATGAATACGTACACAGTAAGTATCTAGCCTAACCCCGGAGAAGTAGTGATGGGGGGTCGACATCGACACTTACTAGTAATCCAATAAATAAAATGCAGGAATCATAAGCAGTCATGAAATACGACATGATCAATAGAATAAGGAACAATAAATAACAAAATTCGTAAGCAAAATATCATCAATTTACAAATCCCCGAGTGCCACATGCCATCTCAACAAATAAGAACTATCAACTAAATATCCGATCTCAGGTCATAAAGAGAATATCATGAAATTTTCAAGTTCAATCAAAAGGTTAATCTCGTGGGTATTCGGACTCCTAGAGATTTTACACACGAATTATGCGCCGTTCGGCCTGATCCATAGTCAAGTACATACACTGTCAAGGTCGTATATATATATATATATATATATATATATATACTGTCGAGGTATTCGGTCTGATCCCCAGGAAGAGAAGAAACTTATCGACTTACTACTCGCGTATTTACTATAAAGAGTCAGACTTAACGTAAACATGATATTTAACATCAATCGATTATCCCGCCAAATAACTCACGAAATTTTGATTTGATCTAACATGATCTCTATCAGCCTTCACTTATAGCCTTCAAGTAATTAAACTAACAATTAAATTCAAGTAATACAATTTATCCGGACATAAAAACATGAATCTAGCTACGTACGGACTCTCATCACCTCGTGCGTACGTAGCCCCCACAACAAGTAACACGTATCAAATACATCACCTATGGGTTGTTTCCACTTCACAAAGTTAGACAAGAGACTTACTTCGTGCTGAAGTTCCATAACCAGCTTCAACGCCCCTCTGACACCTCAACCTGTGTCCACGGGTCTGAAACTAGTCAAACAACGAGCAAATCAATCAAAATATATTCCAATGCTTATAATTTAATAATTTATAACAATCCCCAGCTCTGTTCGAAAAGTCAACAAAGTCAACCTCCGGGGCTGGATTCTAAAATTTTTTAAAAATAAACATTACTCATAATACCACGAACTTAAATATAATATTTATTCTTAATTCCATGTCCAATTTCATGGTCAAAATACAAAAATATAATTCTAGGTTTTCTTCAAAATCTCCACAACTTCCACATATAATTCATGTATTTAACTTACAATGTGTAAAATTCACTTACCAAGAAGCTCCTCCGAAAATTACCCCATACTCGACTCTCATGGAAGATTTGAGATAAAATGAGCCAAAAATCCAGTTTTTGCAATCTTATACACTACCCAGACGACCTTCTTCACGAACACGGCATGTGTCTCACGTTTGTGAAGCACAAACTCCAATCCAGTCCAAAATCTTCTTCCCAAACACGATAGCAGGCCCCCATACGCGACGCCTTACCAGGCCAGACCATGGCGAACACGTAGGCGATGACTCGCAGGCCCAGCTTCTCTTACGCGAACGCGACACCCCTGTTGCAAACGCGATTCATGTTAGTCCCACACCTTTTCGAACGCGAGTCCTACACTACGAAGAGCAAACCATCCTCCAACTCAAATCCTTCTTTGCGAATGCGATCTCCCTTACGTGTTCGCGGAGAACAAAACCAGAACCATCAATAGCAGCAATAAAACATGGAGAAATGATCCGAAATTATCTCGAAACTCACCCGAGGGGACCCCGTCCAATCACACCATAAGTCTCAATACCTTATCCGAACTTATCTAAAGGCTCGAAACGCCACAAATAACATAAAAATTACGAATCGAAGATCAAAATCCTTGTTTCAACTTTCAAACATTCAAATTTCGATGAACGCGTCCAAATCATACTTAAACATTCTAGAATGATGCTAGACTTTACGTATAAGTCATAAACCACGATATGATCAGAAATCCAAACGAACATCGATAATGCCAAAGTCCAGTTCATATCAAACTTACTAATTTCTAAAACCTTCAAAATGCTAACTTTCCACAATGAGCGTCGATATGCTTCCGGGCTACCCGATGCTCAATCCGAATATACACCAAAGTCTGAAACTATCATACGAACCTATCAAAACCTTCAAATCCTGATTCTAAGGTCGTTTACTCAAAAGTCAAACCTTGGTCAACTCTTCCAACTTAAAGCTTCCGAATTGAGAACTTTCCTTCCGAATCAACTCCGAACTTCTCGAAATTCAATTCCGACTCACGCGCAAGTCATAAAATATGAAATAGAGTTGCTCAAGACCTCAAACCGCCGAACGATGCGCTAAATCTCAAAACAACTTATTGGGTCATTACATGTTAACACGAAGAAATACTATACTATAACTCGCAATTATCCTAATACTGACTTATTATTAGTTCAAGCATATTTATGTCTAATACTACTGACTTAGGAATTAGAATTAATTTTTGAAAATTTAATATTGTATGACAACCTAACCTAATAAATGGCATAAAAAATAAACTTATTGTTATTGGTACCTTGAAGCCCAAATTCATGTTTCCTTAGCCGAGGGTCTATTGGAAACAGTTTCTCTATCCTCACAAGGTAGGGGTAAGCTCTGGATACACACTATCCTCCCCACACTTCACAGTGTGGGATTATGTTAATGTTATTGTAGTTATCTCACAGTAAAAACAAAAAAAAGGACGAACGCATTCTACACACACTTTGTCGGAAAATTTTATTTTGTGTTTTATACAACTATCACTAGTTGTATGAGGCAACTTTTTTGTCTCACAGTTTTGTGGACCCAGAAGTGTAAGATTGGAGTCCACAAATTTGTAAGACAAAAAGGAGCCTCATACAACTAGCGTAAGTTGTATGAGACACAAAATAAAACTTCTCTCCCCCCCCCCCCTATTATACTCATCAAATAAACACTTTTTTAGGTTATAATTTTTATTGTTTTCTGGTTTCCCCCAGAGTTTTAGTGTTGAAATCGTACAACTTTTGATCGGGTAATATTGGGTTTACTTGGAGACATTTTAAGTAGTTTGAATATCAACTTTGGAAATGTTTGGAGATGATTTGAAGCAGATTTGAGATGATTTTCAGATTGAAAACTCGAGATTAAAGAAGACTCCATTCATGATATATATATATACCCTCCATTTCAAATTAGATGAGGTTGTTTGACTTGGCACGAACTTTAAGAAGAATTTTTTTTTTAAAATTTATGGTCTTAAAAGCTTGAGGGGTAAAAGCTTTGTGAGGCCGTTACATTTTTGTGGTTATAAAAGCTCTCGTTAAGGGTAAAATAGGTAAATGAAGAGTTTAAAATCTGAATTATTTCTAAATTTAAAAATGAGTCATTTATTTTGAAATAGACTAAAAAAGAAAGTACCTCATCTAATTTGAAACGAAAGAAATATTATATTCTCCTATTTCGTTTGGTGGGATTTGGATATTCATTGCTGAATTAGTTATGTTTTACTTATTAAGCCTATTTTTTTTATTAAAATCTTGCCAATAATTATCAGGAGTGTTATATACATGTCATTTTTCCTTAATTTTTGTTCGCTTTGTCGGGTCTTTTAGTGGGCGGTTGGACATAAGAATTGTAAAATTCCAAAAAGGAGTAAAACAATTTTTCAAGTGAAAACGATATTTAAAATTTAGAGTTGTGTTTGAACATGAATATAATTTTAGATTTTTTTTGAAGTTTTGTGAGTGATCTGAATGAAAATTTTGAATTTTTCTTTTTTGAGTTTTTCCAATTTTCGAAAAATTCCAAAACACATTTTCAAATGAAAATTAGAAATTTATGAACAAACACTGATTTCGCGAAAAAGTGATTTTTTTTTTAAATTTGAAAAATTTTCCTATGTCCAATCGGGCTCTTAGTTTACACTTACAAGAACTCAGAATTTAACTACTTATGTTTCATCAAACATTGTGCCTCTCAAAAAGTATGTAACGCAAGCAAAACCAATACTAATATATAGGAAACATTCCTAATTCCATCGCTGCAACTAAATTCAATTTAAAACGAATCTGGTTTTGATGTAAACTTGAAGACTGAGATCTCCATGTGGGGGTTGACTAGTTGACCTCCATGTTGGAGGCCGCCGACAAGAAGCTCTTATCTTCTTTACCCAAAAAAAAAAAAAGGAACAAGAAAAGGAATCTGGCCACAATCAATTTCCTCACATCTCATCAATTAAACTCTAGTGTCAGAGGCTAAAGGCTAACTCACTTGGTGAGTCCCTGCCTCCTGCAATTGAGGTTGAGCGTTCACACTTATCAGTAGCATAGTTGAGAAAAAAATAACATTGCTGTCACTAAGTTTGAACTCGCATCAATTCTTTCTAACAACCAGCGTCTGTAGTCCAACGGTTAGGATAATTGCCTTCCAAGCAATAGACCCGGGTTCGACTCCCGGCAGACGCATTTTAATCCATTTTTTTAAGCTTATGACATGCCATTCTATACGTTGTCTAATTGTGCAGTAGTAGCTAATAGTTCATTTTTTGCTTTAAGTTGTTTGTCTACTAAACAGTAGTATGTTTTTTGGATATGGAACACTTAAATGTTTTCTGTACCTTAAAATACTCTCTCAAAACTTGATGTCCTTAATCATAATTGATGGTGACATTCGCTAATAGTATAAGGCTATAAGCCTAGAAGGTGAGGGATGGTTATTACGGAATAAGAATTGAAATAATTGTAAGTTGCTTTATTCAGCACTTGCTACAAGGAAAAAAGACCTTCTCTGAGAAAATCTCAACACACAAATACTGTTTATAAGAAAAATTATTAAACGAATATTTCCAATCATATTAAATGTTGGTGAAAATACAAGAAATTATAATTGAGAAAAAATATGAAGAAAAATAAATAAATATTCTTTCAGCTGAGGCGCGAATATTTCGCTCTCTTTTCAGGATATTCAAGCTCACTGTGATAGAATTTTTATCAGTCCAGCAGTAACATTCTTGACTTGTCTCTTTCAGGATACATTAGTCAAATAATAATACTGTATTCTGGGCCGGGCCCGGGCCTTCGTGGGCCAAACGGGCCGGCCTTCGTGGGTCTGGGCTTCGTGGGCCTGGGCTCTGGCGGTCCCGGGCCTGGCGGTCCCGGGCTTCGTGGGCTCACCTAGTGGAACCGGCCCGTGACGGGCCTAAGCCCATGTGGTCCTGGGCTAAACGGGCCGGGCTCATGGGCTTCGCGGGCCTAGCGGTTTTTTTTTTTTTTTTGTAAGGCAATTTATTGTAGTATCATGGCTATATTAAAAATATATATGTAGTATATATGTAGAAATCTAATTATTAAAGTGCTTGACGAAAAAGAAAAATAACAAAACAATAGTAAAACACTAAATTGTCATGCATAATAAATTAATAACAAAGTACAACATGAAGCATATTAATATATATATATATATATAGTATACTAGTATAGAATGTTATGTATATATATTTCATTGTATATTTTCTTGTAGTATATATTGTATGTTATGTATATATATTCCCTTATATATTTTCTTGTAGTATATATTGTATGTTATGTATATATATTCTCTTGTATATTGTCTTGTAGTATATATTGTATGTTATGTATATATATATATCCTCTTATATATTTTCTTGTAGTATATATTGTATGTTATGTATATATATATCCTCTTATATATGTTGTTGTAGTATATATTGTATGTTATGTATATATATATCCTCTTATATATGTTGTTGTAGTATATATTGTATGTTATGTATATATATTCTCTTGTATATTGTCTTGTAGTATATATTGTATGTTATGTATATATATATCCTCTTATATATTTTCTTGTAGTATATATTGTATGTTATGTATATATATTCTCTTATATATTTTCTTGTAGTATATATATTGTATCTTATGTATATATATTATAACTTATTACTTATATATTTTCTTGTAGTATATATTGTATGTTATGTGTATATATTACCTTATATATTTTGTATGTTATGTGTATACAAAAAAAAAATTAAAAAAAATCCGTTGGGCCCGTTAGGCCCGCCAGGCTCGCCAGGACCGGCCCAGGCCCGGCTGACAGTCCCGGGCTAAACGGTCCCGGGCTCGTGGGCTAATCTATGAAGACCGGCCCGTCACGGGCTTCTCAGGACCACCAGGACCGGCCCACCAGGCCCGTTAGGACCGCGGGCTCGGTCCGGTCCGGTTCAGGCCCGGCCCACCAAGCAGCATTATCCAATAATATCGTATGACTCGAACATACCTTGGACAAATTGTTGAGTCCAAAGCTCCACCATAAAAGAATACCTTTGTTCATAAAGTAAAATCTCATTTTTAGTGAGTAAGCTCTCACTTAGCTAGCGTTTGGCCATAGAATCCAAATTTGTTTTGAAAAATCTGAATTGGGTGAAGTTTGGTTTGAAGATGAAAATGTGTTTGGACATACGTTTTCAAAACATATTTCCCAACTTTATTTTGGAAAAACATGTATATAATTCCCAAGTTTTGAAATTTTGGTCCAAAATCAGCAATTGGGGTGATTTTGGGATTTGAGGTTTGGGATTTTGCCAAAATGTGGGCAAATTTTATGGCCAAACATGAGTTTTGAAAATAAATCCCAAATTTATTTTGGCAAAACTCATGGCCAAACGGGGCCTTAAATTCTCTTCTTCTCTCAACTCTTTTTTACTGTACCAACTTTACTTTTTTTTTTATGCACATTACAACATTTTTTCATACCCAGATACAAGAAAAAAATATCGTTTTTTTTGCTAAAGAAAGGAGAGACTTCATATTAAAAACATAGAAAGTTTAGTTATTACCTAACATAGGGATAGACCGCAGAGCGGTTTTGTAATGATCCGATCGATCATTTTGAACATCTGCATTTTGCTCGGTTTTTGAGGGCGTGAGTAGCTCCGCATGATGTATTTCGACATATGTGAATCGTCGGTTTTGGTTTTCAGATGATTCAAAATTAATTTGGAAGAATGATTCTCAGCTAGAAGCTTTAAATTTCAAAAGGATTGACCAAGTTTGACTTTTTAGAATTTGACTTCGGATTAGATTTTTGATGGTTTCGTTAGCTTCATTGGGTTATTTTGGACTTAGGAGCGCATCCGGATCGTGATTTGGAGATCCGTAGTGGAATTTGGCTTGAAATGGCGAAAAATAGAATTTTAGAAAGTTTGACCAGGAGTGGACTTTTGATATCGGGGTCGGATTCCAATTCCGAAAATTGGAGTAGGTCAGTAATGTCAAATGTGACTTGTATGCAAAATTTGGAGTCAATCAAACGTGATTTGATAGGTTTTAGCATCGATTATGGAAGTTTGAAGTTTCAAGTTCATTGATTTTGAATCGAGGTGTGATTCACCGTTTCGATGTTGTTATGTGTGTTTTGAGGCCTCCAATAGGTCCGTGTTATGTTATGGGACTTGTTGGTATGTTTGGACGTGGTCCCGAGGGGTCGGGCATGTTTTGGACGAGGTTCAGATCATTGTTCTTCATGTTTTCATTGCTGAGGAGCTGGTGGTTGTAAGCACGTGATTTTTGCCCTATATGAGAATTACTCCCAAAAATTCCAAAAATAAAACAATTTTTTGTTTGTTTGCAATTGTTGTAAATTTTGTGTTATTTTTCTTATATTGTTTGCATTTGTCTGTGCATGTTTATTTGCTAAATTAATAAAAATACAAAAATATGTCGCATTTGCATTTAGGATTTAAGATTGCAATTATGAGTAATTAAGTTTGTTTTACAAGAATGAAAATTAAAAAAAAAATAGGCATCTTTTGCATTTTTAGCCTTTAATGTCCAAATTATGTGATTGTATTTTAATTGTCATTTCATTTTGTATGATAATTGTTGCTAGGAATTAATTAGTATTTTTAATAAGTTAATTTAGTTTGTAACTTAATTTAGAATTTTATTTTTAGAAAATAAAATAAAAGAAGCAATAAAAGAGGACGAAAATCGGATTGGGCCACCTTCTAATTTAAATCAACCATGGCCCAAACCAAATAAATTCCTACCGGGTCGACCCGACCCAGTCTGCCCCATAACCCAAACTAATCCCAACCCACCCCCATTTTCATTTTTTCATTTTTACAACCCTAAAAAAAGACCCTAAACTGTCTGCCCCCCCTCTCTCTTCTTCTCCTTCTCCAAACCAAGCTCCCTCCCATGGCTACCCCTTCCCATTCACGTCCCAACAGCCCTCTCACCCCCATGGCAGCTGCTGCCCAAGCTTCTTCGTCGTCGAGCCCTCCCCCCCCCCTCGTCGACCTCTAGCCATGAACAACTCCTCGTCGACTTCCAACCATGAACAACCCCTCGTCGACCTCCAGCTATGCAACCACCACCAGTTTCGTCCAAACGACCACCTCCCTACCACCTCCCTTCACACAGCCCAGCCTCACCGTCGACCCATCTCCAGCAGCCATTGTTGTTGCTTCATCTTCTCTTCGCCCTCTCCAGTCGCGAAGCTCCATGTCCAGCAGCCACTGCTGCTGCTTCACCTCAACACACACAGCCTCACGTCCAAACAACCATAAAACCAAACGCAGCTGTTTCTTCTTCAGCCCATCGCCCGAGCAAATAACTAGTCCGCCTCCCGTCTCCATGCCAGTTTTGATTTCTGTCTCATCATGGAGTTCGTGTGTGCTTTCATTGGTTCGAGCCTGACTAAGAGCTGTCATCCGCTCAAGGGCTCGTTTGGTTTTGTTTGAGTCCGTCATTGTTCGTCGTTCACTGAGGTCCAGTCGAGTTCGTCGTTGATCCGATCCGGTTAGTTGGTTTAAGTTTCATTTCTGTCCGTATTTTGTTTGATATTCTCAAATTTGAAATCAGTATATGTTTGATTCTTTTCTTGTTCGTTGTTTGTCGTTTCTTGATTATTTCTTCAGTTTGTTTTTATGCATTTGTTCTTGTTTAGTTTTAATATAGAAGTGTGTTAGTTTAATCACTTGAATCCTTTATCTTGGTTGTAATGTTGTTAGATTTAATTTGAAGTTCAATTGATTTTTGAGTTTAGTGATTTGAATCTACTTGTTTGTTATTGTTGTTGAATCTGAAAGTAGGTTTGTTGTTAAAAGAAAAAATAAAAAAATATTGTTCAGTCAAAATAATTCCAGTTTGTTTCTTTGTTGTTCATCATTTAGTTTGAATTTGTTTAGGAATTGGTTATAGTTGTTGTATTTTGGCTAGAATTGATTAGGCGAATTGGTTATAGCTGATGGGGGTAGAATGGTAAATTGCAGTATTTTCAGGGTTAAAATGGTAATTTCAGTAAGTTCGGAGGGGTATTTTTGGAATTGAAAATTTGAACAATTATTTAATCTGAGTGCTCCGTCCACTAGGCATTAATAATATTACAATAATACATGGTGGGGGACAAGACATAATGTAGTGGGAATAATGTATTTGTTTAATATAGTGGGGGACAAGACATAATGGAGTGAGAATAATGTATTTGTTTAATATAGTGGGGGACAAAACATGTAGGCATGGGGAACAAGGGAATTAAATAAGAAAAACATTAAGTAGTGGGGGCAAGACATGCAATTATGGGAATATTTCGGGTTAGTGGTTCGAGACAAGAGTTTTGGTTATAAATAAAGTCATTTTTGCACATTGTAAGAGAAAAAAGATGAAAGACTGATAGAAAAAAAAATTGAGAGATTTGACTGAATTTTGAGAAATCATAATTTGAGAGCAAAAAGAAAAAAACAAGCTGAAACTTTACTTGAATAATTTCAGGCTGCTTTTCCTTGAGTGTCATTTAAAAATCAGTAAACTACTGCGTCTTGTATCCGTCTCTCTTCTGCTTTGACTGCGATTGCATTCTGATACTGCTGGTTTTTCAATCTGTTACTAGGTTGTTCTACTGGTCGTTACTGGCTTTGCTATGTTGTTGAACCTGTTTGTTGCTATGTATTTACATTACTGCTGCTTCTACTGATCTTCATCTTCTTTCCTTGCTTTCCAAATACCAGGTACACAAACTGATAAACTGGTTCATCTTGTAAGCTACTCGAAGCATGAATGCAAAAATGGGAAAGATTTGAAGCTGTCGTTTAATGTAGTCTTTTCTTTCTTTTACTGTCTGTACTTAGAACATTCTATGCGCTGCCCATGTAAACTCTGGTTATATACTGAATCTCGGTTGTATATATGTTAGCTAGTTGCCTTCACTAGAATCAGGTAGTTGTTGGTTATGTATAACATGGGCACTATCCTATAGCAGTTTAAGTTGTAAACTTCTTCCCCGTAGGTTTTTAGTTTAAAAGGACTAATAGTGTAGTTGTAACATTCTGCTAGTTCAATTTGTTCGATTAAACAGCATGTTCCAAATACACATCAGGCCTTAGGTTGATTACTCAATAGTTCAAACTATTTTAGTTAACAACTTGCTCATCTAAATTCGTTAAAAAACGGGTTTCATTAGGTATCACTTTCATTTCGGATTCTTAAAGTTTGAACATGTGTAGAATCATTTAGCTAAGCCCAACATCTGAATAAGGATGGCACAGGTCCAGTTTTACCCCTTATACATCGGACATGGGCCCATAATTGTTGACCGACTGCTCTTATTATATCATTTTCAGATTTAACGACTCACTTTCGAAACTCAACTATAATAACTCGTGAGCATGTAAATAAGTTAGTAACTCTTTTTCTTTCATTATAGAGACGAACGAAATAGAAAACATAGTCACTATAGGTCAATTCTTTTTGATAATGAGACGAGCCTCGCCAAATAAAAATGTAAATTGCGGGGACCTCAATAATTGGTCATAATAAATACTTAAAATTTGGGATGGGCCGTTTAGCGAATTTCACTGCCTTCCTCAAAGATAATAATGCGTTAGACTCTTTAGGCGCAATTTTTAATTAAATTACATTCTTCAATTCGGGTGCGTATTTATGCGACCCAAATCCAAATCTCAACGGTGTCGGAATGTATCAACAACCACGGGTGCATTGATTGCGACGTGGTTCGAAGATCCATTTCCGCGACGTTGCAATTCTATAAAAATAATAATAAAGCGGTTTTAAACTTAATAAAAGCACACATGTCATAACATGTATAAAAATCAGATATTTAGCCATTACAACAATTTAAGCGACCGTGCTTGAACCACGAGATTCGGGGGTGCCTAACACCTTCCCTCGGGTCAACAAAATTCCTTACTTAGAATTTCTGGTTCGCAGACTTCATTTGGAAAGTCGAATATTTTCCTCGAATTGGGATTCAAGATAAACCGGTGACTTGGGACACCAAAAGCCAAACCTTTCCTAAGTGGCGACTCTGAATTAAATAAATAATCCCATTTTCGAATATTGTCACTTAAATTGGAAAAACTCCCTCACGAATTTATCCTTCGGGGTAGGCGCGCAATAAGGAGGTGTGACAGCTCTGGCGACTCTGCTGGGGAACGAACCCAGAATCTCTGGTTCAGGGTTCAGAATTCGAGCTTAAATGAATTGTTATATTTGGCTTTATTTATTATCTGATTTTTACATGTTTGGGCCTAAGGTGCTAAATGCTGCTTTTTCCGCTTTGATACTATCTGAACTGTATATAAATTGTGCCGAAACCCTTCTCTTCTTACCTCCGGGGAGGAGCTTGCTGGTCGATGTCACACCTCTTTTTACATACCCGCGAGGGTACAAGGGAGTTTTTTCCAATTAAAGGACAATCGAAACGGGATTCGTTTATTTATTTCAGAGTCGCCACTTGGGAGATTTAGGGTGTCCCAAGTCACCAATTTTAATCCCGAATCGAGGAAAAGAATGACTCCATATTACAGTCTGCGCACCAGAAATCCGGATAAGGAATTCTGTTAACCCGGGAGAAGGTGTTAGGCATTCCCGAGTTCCGTGGTTCTAGCACGGTCGCTCAACTGTTATATTCGGCTTGATTATCTGATTTTATACAAATATGAACTTATGTGCAAAATTTTATCTTTTTACCGCTTTCTTACTTATTGTTATTATTTTACGAGAATTGCAACGTCGTGGAAACATATCTCGAACCACGTTACATCAATGCACCCGTAGTTGTTTGGCATATCTCGACTCGGTTGAGATTTGGATTTGGGTCACATAAATGTGCACCCGAGTTAAGGAAAATAAATTATTAAAGGCGCGCCTAAAGCAACTAGCGTCTTGTTATTTTGGGGAAGGCCGTAAAATTCGCTAAACGGCCTGTCCTCGAATTCTAAGTATTTTAATATATACATTTAGAGGGCCCCGCAGCTTGTGCATTTTTTGTTTGTCGAGGCTCGTCTCATTCATTATTAAAAAGAATTTGCAATGTCATGGAAATACATCTCAGACCACGTCACAATCAATGTACCCGTGATTAGAGACACATTTCGATTTCGTTGAGATTTGGATTTGGGTCACATAAATGTGCACCCGAATTTAAGGAGATAACATTATTAAATACGCGCCTAAAGCGACTAGCGCAGGGTTATTTTGAGAAAAGGCCGTGAAGTTCGCTAAGCGGCCGATCCCGAGTTCTAAGTAATTAACACATACATTTGTGAGGGCCCCGCAATCTATATATTTTACTAGGCGAGGCTCATCTCATTTATTTTAAATGGACAAATCCTAAAGCGACTACATCTTTTCTATTAAAATTAGTCTCTAAAATAAATAAAGAAAATCCTAATTAATTACGAGCTTTTTTTTTATTTAAGAAAGCATGGCATACTAATTGCTATATTAATACAAATATTGATGAACAAAAATTTTACTAAAAAAAAATTTCGAAATTATAAATAAAATAAAAATTTGACAACTAATATTCAAAAGAATCAAATATAGTTAGATTGAAGCTCGCATTGTTATATATAAAAAAAACTATTGGAATTAATTATTCACAACCATTTGAAACTGGATTTAACCATAATTACTAAAGCTTAATAGAAAGTTTATTAGACTTAAACGTTCTTCTAATTTTGTTTGAACTCAAATCATGCCTTAATACCTAATTCACGAAATTTAGTTCAAATTCATGCCTTAGCTAAATTTAAGTACTTGTTCACAATTAACCTACTGTTGATAATCTTAGAACCTTCATAGCTAGTGAATTAACCCGTTTTGCCAAGCCGATTCATTAAAGACTAACTTATGTTATTTTCTCTTATTCCAATTATTATTCAATAATACATAAAATAGCCTAAATACAATCAATAAAAAGGAACAGAGAAAAAGCGAAATTAAAACTTCAAAATTCGATTCTTCATATGTATTCATGCTTCCACATTTTTAGCTTGCAATAACTAGTATTACATTCGTGTACCTGGTATTGGAAAACAAGAGAAGATGAAGCTGAGAAGCAGCAACAGTAGTAACAATGTAGCACAACAACGACAGTCCAGCAACACAGGAATAGACCAGTAACAGTAGGAATAGTAGAAAACCCAGGAGACTATAAACGACTCCAAGTATATAGAAGAAGTAAAAGGCAGGAAGGTTCTGACTATTTCAGATCTTAAGCGAGGCAATGAAACAGTAACTATTCTTTTTCAACTTCAAAACTCTCCAAAATGAATTCTGCCCCTGTATATTCAGTGTATCCAGAATGTATATCGGGTGTATACTTCTCACTCCGCCCCCTCTTTTTTTCTTCTCTCTATCTAGTTTTTCCTCTTTTTTTCCACCCCTTCTTCCTAAATTTTCTCTTCTATTTATAGCAAAATTTTTGAAATTTTCAGATTTGTTTTTTTGTTATTTTATTATTTTTTTAATTAAAAGAAATCCCACTTACAAATTGCTTTTATTTTTTTAGAAAAAGAAATCCCACCTTTATTTACTTTTATTTTTAAAATTCCAACTTTAATTACTTTATCTTATTTAAAATCCCACTTTTTATTTTTTTAAAAGAGAATCTCACTTTATTTAACTTTTCTTTAAAAAACAAACCACTATCTTTTCTTTTTCTTTTAAAAATGCTACTTTCAATTACTTTAAATTTTTTAAATTTTCAGATACCTTTATATTTATTTTTTAATTCCAACCTTATTTTACTTTTAAATTTTTTAAAACTTTTTACTTTTTTTTAAATTTTCTACATTCTTTTACTTTTTTTATTTTTTTATTTTTTATTTTTTTAAAATCATTTCCGAAATTACTATATATATATATATTTTTAAAAATAATAAATAAAATAAAATATTTTCGGATTTTTTTTTATATATAAAAAAACAAAAAATAAAACTATTAATAGTGATAATTCACTTTTTATTTTTTATTTTTTCGGTTTTGTTTTGTGTTGGACAAAAATGAAGAAGGGGTGTTGGGTTAATGGAGCGGACCGGATCGACCCGGTTTGAAACGGACCGGGTCATGGGGAAAGTTGGGCAATTATTTGGGCCTGTGGTTTGAAATTGAAGAAGTGGCCCAATCCGATTTTTCTTTGTATTTTTGTTCTCTTTTCTTCTTTTATTTTTCTAAAACTAAATTATAAAAGTACTTAAATTATTATTAAGAACTAAATTAAGTTATAAAAGCGCAAATTAACTTTCAATAACAATTAACGCACAATTAAGTAATAGTTAAGCATAAAATTGTTCATTTGGACATTAAATGCTAAAAATGCAAAAGATGCCTATTTTTGTATTTTTTATTAATTTAACAAATAAACATGCATAGACAAACATACAAATAGTTACACAAAATATCACAAAAATTGCACACCAAGAAAAATTATTTTATTTTTGAATTTTTTGGGAGTAATTCTCATATAGGGCAAAAATCACGTGCTTACAGCTGCCCCTCTTTGCCCGAAGACACGAAGGGTTTTCGTGCAAAGATAAAGCGAGCGATTTTTGCCCATCCGAGTACTCCGTGTGAAGCATTTTTTTTGAAAAAGATTTGACCGAACCTTTGCTTCAAAGGTTTCCTACATATCCTGGGCTAAACAGGAATCAGGTCAATGTAGTTTGGGAAGTTTTGGTAGCTGGGACTACCGTGAGACTGCAATGTTACTGCTGTTGCATGCTGTTATCACTGCTTACCGATCTCCTTGTTACACCGTGTTTAAAAGAAAACAAGAAGCTAGGCTAGACTAAAATTTGTTCTTTTTGCCTTGCTTTCTTGTCGGCTTGTGTTTCCTCCGGTGCTTTTCTTCAGATGCTTTTCTTCCTTTTGACACATGCACTTGAGTTTCTGCTGGGACCTCTTGTTGCATCCTTTTGCTTCTCGGTGCTGGGGATTTTTATTGTTTCCTGCTGGGGATTCCTGTTGTAACCCTCTGTTTTATTGTCCTCTGACTTGATCTTGAAATGTGTGCCTCTGTTGTATGGGCGGGCTCCCAACTTCAATACTTGAAAATTAATGCTGAAATGTATGCCTCTGTTATCTGGGCGGGCTCCCAACTTCAACGCTTGAAATGTAAAGACTGAATGTATTCCTCTCGTTATACAGGTGGGCGCCTGGCATGAAATGTGAAGACTGAAAAGTATTCCTCTCGTTATACAGGTGGGCGCCTGGCTTCATCATCTTGAATTTAACAACCTCTATTTTCCAAGCGGGATCCTACCACCAAAACAAACAAAACAAACGAAAATTTCCTAACCTCAGTTTGCACTGGGAAGATTTGTGAGTCGTTAGCAAAATTGTAACCTATTTATACTACTGATGCAATGATGAGAGTAAACTAAAGACTAGACTAGGATGTGCATCTCCTACGAGTAAAACCAAAAACTCTTGCTAGCAAATGTGTCTGCTAAAATAAAAACCTCGATGACTCAAACTAGAAAGTGTTTCTTCTATGGTTGAATCGGAATGAACTAAACTAGGAAGTGCGTCTCCTTGGGGTGAAAACTTCAGTGACTAGAACTAGGAAGTGCGTCTCCTATGAATAAAATCTCGATTTTAGGAAGTGCGTCTCCTAAAAAACTTGAAAGACCTTGATTAGGAAGTGCGTCTCCTACAGGTAAAAGTTCAATAAACTAGACTAGGAAGTGTGTCTCCTATGGTCGAACTTAAAATGAATCAAACTAGGAGGTGCATCTCCTAAGGGTGAAATCTCAATTCCGGAAGTGCGTCTCCTGAAATAAAATATAATCTGAAAAAGCCAAACTAGGAAGTGCGTCTCCTATAAATGGACTATCAATATTAGGAAGTGTGCCTCTTATGGGTAAAATCTCAATGACTCAAACTAGGAAATACGTCTCCTACGAATGAAATCTTAAATGAACCAGACTAGGAAGTGCGTCTCCTAAAGCAAAAGTATAACCTGAGCGAACCAGACTAGGAAGTGCGTCTCCTAATAATGAAAACTTAATTCAGGAAGTGCGTTTCCTATGCATGAAATTAAACTTAGGAAGTGCGTCTCCTAGGGGTAAAATAGTCTTAGAAAGTGCGTCTCCTATGGGTGAAACCTTAATGATTTTGAACTAGGAAGTGCGTCTCCTATGAATGAAAATAATTTAGGAAGTGCATCTCCTATGCGTGAAATCTTAATTTAGGAAGTGCGTCTCCTATGGAGTAAAAGTAAACTTAGGAAGTGCGTCTCTTATGGGGTAAAAGTAAACTTAGGAAGTGCGTCTCCTATGGGCAAAACTAAACTTAAGGAAGTGCGTCTCCTATTGGGTACAATAACTTTAGGAAGTGCGTCTCCTATTGGGAAAAACTAAACTTAGGAAGTGCGTCTCCTATTGGTAAAACTATTCTTAGGAAGTGCATCTCCTATTGGTAAAACTTATTTAGGAAGTGCGTCTCCTCTTGCTGAAACTAACTTAGGAAGTGCGTCTCCTCTTAGTGAAACTTACTTAGGATGTGCGTCTCCTCTTGGTGAAACTTAACTTAGGATGTGCGTCTCCTGTTGGTGAAACTTACTTAGGATGTGCGTCTCCTGTTGGTGAAACTAACTTAGGATGTGCGTCTTCTGTTGGTGAAACTAACTTAGGATGTGCATCTCCTGTTGGTGAAACTTAACTTAGGATGTGTGTCTCCTGTTGGTGAAACTTACTTAGGATGTGCGTTTCCTGTTGGTGAAACTAGCTTAGGATATGCGTCTCCTGTTGGTGAAACTAACTTAGGATGTGCGTCTCCTGTTGGTGAAACTAACTTAGGAAGTGCGTCTCCTATTGGTGAAACTTCTTAGGAAGTGCGTCTCCTATTGGTACAACTAACTTAGGATGTGCGTCTCCTCTTGGTGAAACTTACTTAGGATGTGCGTCTCCTCTTGGTGAAACTTACTTAGGAAGTGCGTCTCCTGTTGGTGAAACTAACTTAGGATGTGCGTCTCCTGTTGGTGAAACTTAACTTAGGATGTGCGTCTCCTGTTGGTGAAACTTACTTAGGATGTGCGTCTCCTGTTGGTGAAACTTACTTAGGATGTGCGTCTCCTGTTGGTGAAACTAACTTCGGATGTGCGTCTCCTCTTGGTGAAACTTACTTAGGATGTGCGTCTCCTGTTGGTGAAGCTAACTTAGGAAGTGCGTCTCCTGTTGGTGAAACTAACTTAGGATGTGCGTCTCCTGTTGGTGAAACTTAACTTAGGAAGTGCGTCTCCTATTGGTGAAACTTAACTTAGGAAGTGCGTCTCCTATTGGTGAAACTTAACTTAGGAAGTGCGTCTCCTATTGGTTGAAACTAAACTTAGGAGGAAATGCCTCTCCTATGGGTGAAACTAAACTTAGGAGGAAATGCATCTCCTATGGGTAAAGACGTGGAATGTATTCCCTTGTTATACAGGTGGGCGCCTAATGGTAAAGACACAAAATGTATTCCCTTGTTATACAGGTGGGCGCCTAAAATATGAAATGTACAGACAAAAAGTATTCCTCTCGTTATTCAGGTGGGCGCCTATCTAAACTAAGATATAAAAGTATTCCTCTCGTTATTCAGGTGGGCGCTTGTTGGTAAAGACATGAAATGTATTCCCTTGTTATGCAGGTGGGCGCCTAATGGTAAAGACACAAAATGTATTCCCTTGTTATACAGGTGGGCGCCTAAAATATGAAATGCACAGACAAAAAGTATTCATCTCGTTATTCAGGTGGGCGCCTGTCTATACTAAGACATAAAAGTATTCCTCTCGTTATTCAGGTGGGCGCCTGTCTATACTAAGACATAAAAGTATTCCTCTCATTATTCAGGTGGGCGCCTATCTTCGAGAAAATTTTCACAATGAGAAAATTTTCTGCCCCGGTTTGATGATTTTCTTTATGGCCTGTCTTTCCGTCATCAATAACGTTCATTTTCCCTGTTTCTAAATCAAAGAAAAATTTGTTAGTTTAAAAACATGGTAAGCGGTCATACCACTCTTGTTGGGGATGGTTTCCTCTTTCTCCTTTCCCAGCTTTGTGTTCCATTATGCTATCAAACTTGCTGGGGATGATTGTCACACCTCCTTTTTCCGCACCCGAGGGGCGCAGGGGAGTTTTTTCCAATTAAAGGACAATCAAAACGGGATTTGTTTATTTATTTCAGAGTCGCCACTTGGGATATTTAGGGTGCCCCAAGTCACCAATTTTAATCCCGAATCGAGGAAAATGATGACTCTATATTACAGTCCGCGTACCAGAAATCCGGATAAGGAATTCTGTTAACCCGGGAGAAGGTGTTAGGCATTCCCGAGTTCCGTGGTTCTAGCACGGTCGCTCAACTGTTATATTCGGCTTGATTATCTGATTTTATACAAGTGTGAACTTATGTGCAAAATTTAACTTTTAACCGCTTTTATCATTTTACTGTTATTTTATAAGACTTGCAACGTCGTGAAAACATATCTCGAACCACATTACATCAATGCACCCGTGGTTGTTGACATATTTCGACTCGGTTGAGATTTGGATTTGGGTCACATAAATGTGCACCCGAATTAAGCAGAATAGATTATTAAGGCGCGCCTAAAGCAACTAGCGTATTGTTGTTTTGGGGAAGGCCGAAAAATTCGCTAAACGGCCTGTCCCGAATTGTAAGTGTTTTAATATATATACAATTAGAGGGCCCCGCAACTGTGTACATTTTTTGTTTGACGAGGCTCGTCTCATTCTACTTTTAAAAGGAATTTGCGACGTCATGGATATGCCTCTCGAACCACGTCACAATCAATGTACCCGTGATTAGAAATACATTTCGAATCCGTCGAGATTTGGATTTGGGTCACATAAATGTGCACCCGAGTTTAAGAAGGTAAGGTTAATTAAATACGCGCTTAAAGAGACTATCGCGTTATTATTCTGGGAGGGTCATGAGATTTGCTAAATGACCCACCTTGGGGACTGAATGCTTCAATATATACATTTAACGAGGGCCCCGCAATCTTGTATGTTTTTCTTTATTTTTGTAGAGGCTCATCTCGTCCTTATTTTAAAAGGATATCCTAAAGCAACTACGTTTCTTGTCGCGTTTGTCTCTACTAGTTGAAAACAGTAGATAGTCCTAGTTAATTATGTGCTTGCGAGTTATCTATAATAACATTCAGAAGAGCTTGAAAATCAGAAATGAGACTGCGTGGACAATCAACCGAACAAATAATCATGGGCCCAAATCCAGCCCACGCGCAATAGGTCAGACCTGGGCCACTGCTCGTTCGATGCGGGCCCGCCTGGTCTGTTTTTGACCTGGGCTCGACCTTCATGAGGTTGAGGCCCTGAATTTGTGTTCTTTATCTTAAAACATGGTTTTAAGAGTTATATATGGCAATTTATTGGAAAGGAAAGAACTTATTTACAGTGTACGAATTTGATGCTTGGCATATGTTACAGGCTTATACTACACCATTGAACTAAATATGAGATACAACCTACTGCCTTGGGCATACTCTCATCACCAACCTATATACACAATCTAACATTCAACTACTATTCGTTGACAGTTGTTAGGCTTGAAGGCTATTTCCAGTATCCAAAACAAGAATAAAATTTTTCTACATTACATGATATTTAAAGTAACAAACTATGTATAAAAAAAACATTCTTCAGGTCTTTTCATTTACATTCATGCTCAATTCTCCCAATTACATTGGACAGTGCATTGGTTGTGTACCTGGTATAGAAGACAAAGAAGAAAGGGATGATCAGCTGGGCAGTATGCAGTAAACACAGCAACAGCAGACACACAGCAACAAATCAGCAAACCAAGTGTTTTCCACAGCCACAGACAACCAACAATATCTCCCAGAACAAAAGAACTAGCAGATAGTCGAGTACCAAACCAGCAATCCCAGGAAAGAGTAAGGAAATAGCAGCAATAACTGAGGGTTCAATGCAGTAAAACCATCAGTTCAACCACCACAAACAACTCAGTCAATGCAAGCAACAGAACTTGGCCAAGACAGCTTGACCAATATGCACTCTCATACAACTTTCAAGCAGTGTTTGGTTACAATGTTTATTGGAAACTAACTTATGTTTTTTTTCCAGTTTTCTTTGAACTCACTAGACCTCTCTTCAGACTAAAAGTTTTCCAGCCTTTTGTTTTCTCCTTTTTTGAAGACTAAAAGTCCAGCCCCCTTTGAAGTTCTGAAACAGCTTATTTATAAGCTAATCGACCTAGTGCAGCTAAGCTGCCTGCCCTGCCAATTGGCAGAATGCCCATCCCTTTTAAACCCATGCTTAAACATCTTTTAGTGCCAGCTATTTGCTCCCCACGCCTGGTTTTCTTTAATCAAGAGTTATGGGCTCATTTTTTATTCAGTTTAAACCCCATACTCTTATGTCTTGTTCCCCATTGGTATTAGTTTAATCCTAAATTAGTACCCTACTTGTCAGCTCATTTAAACTAATCTTTCTGTCCTTTTTAACACCCCAGAATACCCCTGCTTAACCTTGATTATCACTGCCCTGCCCATTGCATCATCAGGGTATTTTGAACTGATGAAAGTTCAAATTCAGGACTGCCCTGGACTGAACCGTTTCAGTCATTTTTACAATGCAAACAAACTCATTTCAAACGATGCTGGGGCATTCAGTCAGTGGCAAGGTTCAATTAGTCATGCGACATTATTAGCTCATTCGATTCATTAGTTATAGAAAACTAATCGACGACATTTATCGAGTCGACTATACTAATTATAACAGGTAATAATCAGTCGTTCAAATAAACAACACATACGGGGACCTAAAGGGCTTCGTACAACTTGGTCAGTCACTAGGAACCTATATAAGTTATTCATGCGACGACTATACTAATCGGACATGCTTATCATAGGATACATTTAAATCATACACAGAAAACAATCGACCAAATAAAAGGTCTTTTCAAAGATGAAAGAAATTAAGAAACTATCAGAAAATAACACACAATTACCACAAAGCATGCTAATGACTTAATCAGCAGTTAATATAAACGAAAAGGGAAAGAAAAACTTACCGAAAAATGTTTAAATCAAACAGACCCAAATCTGACTCAACTCTGCCCATTTGAGGCCGAACAAATTTTAACCAGGGTGTTCTCACATGAGAACACCTTGGTTAAGATCCATTGAACCTCAAACCCCTTTCAAGACCGGCCGGATTCCCCAGGTGCATGTGTTCTAAGGTCTGGATTTTCAGATCTGGATTTTTAGGAGTTGTGGGTAGATTCGGACCAAACCAAGCTTGGTTTGGTCACGAGGAAGGTCAGGGGAGTGTCTGGTATGAAGATGGGGTGGTTTGGCATAGGTCCGGGTTCGACTCAAATCTTCAAATGAAGATTCGAGACGAAGGAAGGTGATTCGAGGCAAGAGGGTAACAGATCCATGTTCAGGAGAGTGAGGGGGTCTTAGGGTATTCAGGAGGTGGTCACCGGCGTTCGTGCCGCCGACTTTAATGGCGAGGGAGACTAGGGCGGCTTGCTAGGGTTTGGGGTCTCAGTGTTTGAGCTTGGGGACGATGAAGGGGGGGTTCGGATAGGGGGCGTGGGGTGAAGGGTCGAGTTTATATATGGGGAGGCTGATTGGATCTGAGCCGTTAGATCAGATGATCTCAACGGCTTGGATCTGAGGGTGAGAAATGAGACGGGGTCGTTTGGTAGTTAAACGGGGTCGTTTGGTTTAAGTGAGGGGTTGGGTCAGACCGGTTATTGGGTCGGGTTTGAAAATGGGTTGCTGAAAGAGATCCTGAGCCGTTGGATTGGCCTGGACGAACGGCTCAGATTGATTTGCCTGAAACGGCGTCGTTTCAGGAGGTGCCTGGGCAGGCCTGGATTTGGACTGGGTCTGAGTGCTGGTTTGGGCCTGCTTTGTTTCATTTCTTTTTGGGCCCAAACCGATTTTCCTTCACTCTTTTGCTTTCTTTTTTTTTCTTTCTTTTTTTTTTAAACAAAAAATAAAATAATGAAATTAACATCAACAATAATGTAACATTCCCACACAATTATCACAAAAATATTTAAGTAAGTTAAATCACAACCTAGAACGAACGACGCACATATATTTATATTTTTTTTTGAATTTTCTTTTAACGACACATATTTTTTTTGTATTTTTGTTTGATAATGACTAGATGCAAAATGGACAGACCCACAAATGACTAACAACCCATGTCACGGAAAGATCGAAAAATTGTACAGCGAAGTCATTTGTCACTATCTTTATCCTTTCCCAGCTTTGTGTTCCATTATGCTATCAAACTTGCTGGGGATGATATTAATTGCTGACACTGGCCCATCCCTTTTATCAATCTCATCTTGATAGGGATACCCTTCTTGACACGGGTTTTGCGCCTGTTCCTTGTACCACTTGGATGTACTAGTTGATGGCCTATTTTGAAGTCATTTCCCACTGGTTCCGACCAAACAGACTCTACTAGGGAATTTTCCTATGAAAGGAAAAAAATAAAAAGAAACAAAATATAAATAAAAATCTATCAAACGCAGATACCGACTCTAATGGCCATGACATGCGTATGTGGCCTATCCTCTGCCGTCAATCGTCTCTCAAGACCTTCCCTTGACGATTCCCCATCTGATTCCCAATCTTATTCGACTTGTAGTGCCCGAAAGATTTTTTCACTATCAAGCCTCTCTCATTTTGGTTTTCTCTCAGCTTTCATCGCCTTATGGTGCCTGTGAAGATTTTCACCGATAAGACTCTCTCATTTGTATTACTTTCCAGCTGGGGATTTGGAGTGTCGCCGGTATGACTCTTTCTGTTGGAGATTAGAGTCCTTTCTGCTGTGGAACAGAATGTTATGTTCGCCGGTAAGACTCTCATTTGTCTGACTTGGCATCTTTTGAAGACTGGTCAGAAGGTCTTTCTTTGGACCGTAATGTGGGTTTTGGATAGGCTAGAAAGAAAGGGTATAAAAGGCTAAAAAAAATACATTAATTTTGGGTTATTAGTTACAACCTTCGGAATTAGATTTATTCACAATAAACGCAACCTTTGCCCCAGTTTCTTGCTTGGGGATATTCTAACTGATTTTTTTTCATTTTTTAAAACTATGACCGAGCCGTGAAGCGCCTACGTATCCTCTTTGAGGAATCAGGTCAAACGTAGTTCCCAATTCCTCTTTTTTTCTTGTGACTTTCTTTTCACTCATTTCTTATCTTTGTTTTCTTTTTCTTTTGCTTTTTTCTTCTTGCTCTTTTTTTTTTCTTTTTGTTTTTGTTGTTTTGCTATTCTCTTTTTCATTTATCTTCCATGTTCGTATCTTCTAGTCGTTGCTACTGATTCCGAACGAGGGGTATGAAAGAAAAGTAAGTAAGGCTAAAAAGGGGTAACGAATGATAAAATGTTTAGGTAGCAGAACAAAATGCCTTCGTCATTCCAGTCTTCAAAACATGCCAAGTGCAAACAACACAATTAAACAAAGATTTGCAGTCTCTTCCGATGGTGCTGGATTTTGACAATTATGTTAAACATTTTATTTTTCCTTTGTCATTTCTAAAGCACCGTTGGGCGACACTCTCATTATCATGAACGGCTCTCATGCCAATTTGGCGAATCTTGATTTTAACGGTTTTCTTTGTATTTAACTTGCCCCAGTTCCACATGACTCGGGCTTCAAATAATCCCAAACCGTTCTTATTTCCTTTGAATGCTTTGATCACTTTCCCAAGATTTTATGATTAACTTTTAAGATTAGGCCCAAACTGGGTGCGCATGTCATGTCCCTAGAATCGGCATTGAACGAAATGATAAAAGGACTAAACAAAAAGACGACTGGAAATAACAAAAGACCGACTTTGTATTAGCCTACCAGCGAAATGGTTTGATTAATAAAACAAACAAAACAACTAGAATAAAATCCTAACACAAACTGGACAAAATTTAAAACAAACTGCTATGACAAAATGGAAAGATAAGAAGGTTTGACACAGGACAAAATCCAAATTACAACCTTAATAATCCGGACAACAGAAATAACAACAAAATAAGCCACCAAATGCTTCTTTCTTGTTAACCAAGGAACAGAGCGTCCTTCCACTTTATCAAGACTGGCATCTTAGCCACTGAGCTTTGCATCGATACTGCCAAGACCATTACCAGCTTCAATATCATCAACATCGGTCAACAAGCTCTCAAGAGGATTCGCGTGCTCCCTGTCACTGTCATCGATCACAATTGCCCCTTCCTGAATCATTCTTTCTATTTCCTTTTTAAAAGAACGACAGTCTTCAATGCTATGTCCTTGGACATTAGAGTGATACATGCATCGTACAGCAGGATCGAATCCTTTTGCATATGGGTCTGGAGTATAGCCAAGGAGCAGCTCAATCAGTCCTGAAAGCTTTAGCTTTTCAAACAAACTTGCGTAGGACTCCCCAATTGGAGTGAAATTGTTTCCTTGCCTTTGTTTTCCCCCATGCCCCTGTTTTCTAGGGTCGTTGGGTGCTTGAAAACGTTGTAAAGGCAAGAATTCATTACATGGTGCTTGCTCTCGCCAGCGGGGGTGACCTGATGGTTGACCCTGCGACCAGACCTTGTTCGGAGGATAATACTGAGGCGGATTATATGGAGCTCGGGGGCAGGCTTGGGCATGATGGTCTGAAAAGAGTGGCTCTGATGGTGGGTAGTAGGGTTGTGGAAGGTTGTATGGAGTGTGTGGATAATTTGGATGACTGGGCCTGGACTGGTAGTGAGGGGAAGGACCTCTGAATTTGGACACAGTACCTGCTTCGACTGATGCGACCTCAAGCGCACCTCCCGCGCCGCTCTGAATAGCCTGGGTCGTCGCCTTGAGCGCTGAGTAATTTAGGATTTTGTCAGACCTTAGGCCCTCCTCTATCATGACCCCTATCTTTACCACTTCATTGAAGGATTTCCCAACCGTTGTCACCAAGTAACCAAAGTAAGTTGGATCAAGCGTTTGCAAGAAGTAGTCCACCATCTCCCTCTTTCATGGGAGGATCAACTCTGGCCGCTTGTTCTCTCCAGTGGAAACCAAACTCACGAAAACTTTCCCCAGGCTTCTTTCCAGTCCTCAACAATGTGAGACGGTCCGGGACTATCTCGAGATTGTATTGAAAATGACTTGCGAAAGCCTGCGCCAGATCATCCCAAGTGTACCATCTGCTGGAATCCTGCCTGGTATACCATTCTAGTGCCGATCCACTCAGACTTTGGCCGAAATAAGCTATCAGCAGCTCATCTTTGCCACCTGCCCCTCTCATTTTGCTACAGAATCCCCGCAAATGCGCCATGGGATCACCGTGCCCTTCATATAAATCAAACTTAGGCATCTTGAACCCAACCGGGAGTTGGACATCCGGGAAAGGGCATAGATCCTTGTAGGCCATGCTGACCTGGTTGCCCAATCCGTGCAGGTTCCTGAAGGACTGCTCCAGGCTCTTGAACTTCCTCGTCATCTCATCTTGTTCGGGGATTTTAACCGGCTTTTCAATCTCTGCCGGTACCTCTAAGTGCGGGTTGTAGGTATGGGGTTCTGGTGCATGAAATGTGGGCTCAGGGGGATAGTATTGCGTATCAGGAGCCTGAAACAATGGCTCGATGGTCGTTCTTTGTAGGGTGACTGATGTGGGTCCCACAAAAGTGGGAACATTTGGTGTCGGGAGAGGTTGAAGGGATGGTGGAGCTTGGGAATCATGGAGGCTTCTCTCCTGAAGACAACGGTGATTTGGGAGGCTTGTTGAAGGGCCGGAGTGGGGGTATTCGGGCACGTGCCCTAGTGGCTCAGGGCTCCTTTGTGCTTTGGCTAGAGCTAGCTGCATTGCGTTCATCTCTAGTCCCATCCTTTCCATCTTTTCCATCGCTTCCTTTAACAACTGGCTCATCGGCCTTTCTTCCTCGGTACTATTCTGTGAAGTAGTCATGCTTGTTGTTATCGGTCCTTTGGGTCTAGTTTGGTAAGGGTGTGTTGCCAGAATTCTTTAACAACTAACTGTTTGAGATTCGGAAAACAACAAACTTGTTAGCGTTTAGAGTTTAACAGATTTGATAACAACACATTGAGGATGCAATGCTCCTAGGCAGTTAACCGTTTCTAACATGCTTTGCTTCAAACAACATGAAGTCATCCCGGCTTGCTTGTTTGCCCCTTTGAAGTACTTTGGGAACCCCTGTATTTTATTCTATTTTGTATTTTCTTTTTCTTTCGATTTTTCATTTTTTTTTCTCTTTCTTTTTTCAAAATTTTTTGTTGTGGTCGAATCTTATGGAGATTGCCTACGTATCATGACCCCGCATGAATCAGACCTTGCGTAGTTCGGCCCAATAAAGATAAACAATACTCAACATTTTTTTTATTTTCATATTAAAACAAACTGGGTTTCAAAGGTTTAAAGATGACCTACAAACTTGAAAATCAAACAACCCGCATATTCTAATCAAAAGATTTACAAACTCAAAAACAAACGCTAGCTTCCTTTCCCCGTTTGTCAAATGCAACCAAACGGCTATTTTTGCAAATGTGGCCCCTTCCAAATTTCACATGAATTTTGAGGCCGAGGAGGATTATTTTATGACACTTTACAAACTTGTCCGTTATTTTACGAAAATAGCCTTTCCACAACTGAAAGATACTCTAAGGCTATTTCGGCAAGAACGGTTTAAGACGCGGCTGAAGCTGGCTTGGCTTATTTTTGACAAAACCCAAAGGTATTCACCTGACCGCTGACTTTTTTCCAAACTACAATAAAAACGTGGTGTTGCAAACACGGCCCTTCAGCGCCTCGGGGACGAAGATTTATAAGGCTGTGTGGGTCGACTAGACCAAAAATACTAAACATGACCCAAAGGTGGCTATTTATGCAAAGTCGGCCTTCCGGCGTCCCTTTCGGGAACATTCGGCTATTTATGGCAAAACAACATCACCCGACTTATTTACGACAAAAATCAATATTTGACATATTATTTGTTTTTTTTTATTATTATTAATTAATTGTTTTTGGCTTTTTAGCAAAAGATGGGGTTGGAACCGATGAGGGTTGCCTACGTATCTCACATCCGGTGAGAATCAAACCCGCGTAGTTCGGGCTGATCATGAATAAGTAAATGAACTAACATTTTTTTTAATTGAAATTTGTGAAAGAACTGCTTCAAAAGAAGAAAGGAAGTATTTTTTTTTGATTGATTTTCTTTTTAAAGAAAGACTTGTAAAAATTCCTTTTCTTTTGATTTGAACTTTGAGAATTTCAAAAGTAAAAGGAAGATATTTGTTTTTCTGAATTTTCATTTGTTTTTATTCTAAAGAAAAAAGAAAATATTTTTGGAATTTTACTTTTAATAAAAGAAATGCTTCTAAAAGTATTTTTTGAATTTTGAATTTTCTTTTCAATTTTGAAAGAAGAATCAAAATATTTTCGGATTTTTTTTTAAAGAAATTTTTATTTTTTTTTAAAAAAAGAAAGCATTTTTATTATTTTTGTTTTATCAACAATGGAAAATAAAGATATTTATATTATTTTTGCAAGACATATCTTTTTGGAATTTTACTTTGAATTTTCTTGGCAAGACAAATACCCTTTGCAGCAAATAAAGATATATATATCTTTCGGAAATAAAAAAACTTTTCGGATTTATATATATATATATACTTTTCGGATTTATATATATATATATATATATATATATATTTGCGACAAATAATGAAAGACTCTTTTTCATTTTCATTTTCATGGCAAGACAAATTATTTTCCTTTTCTATTTTTTGAAAAACAAGACAGAACAACTACTTTTTTTTTTATTTTTCCTTTGCTTTTAATAAAACAAACTAATAAGACATTCTTATTTTCTCAAAATTTCGGCAGAGTTTTGACAGTATTGGGGTATTGTTTTTTTTTTCAAAAATAAACAATCAATTCCCTAACCGCTATTTTTCGATTCACAATATTCCTAATATTCAAAAACCGGTCAGCATGCGGGCGCGAGACAAATAAATGCACGAAAAACAAATAGGATGCATCAGGATGGTCTTTTCATATCAGGTTGCTAGTCCTAGACGGACCCAACCCCTGTGTTGAGTCCCCTAAGTCAAATGCAACGTGATGCAAATAAGCGTTCCTACTAGGGATCCGGCATGAAGTCACGTTATTCTATGTTCAAAACCTGGGTCGGTGTTCTAGACAGTGTACCCGAGCGGACAACTCGAGTTGAGGAAGGAGCTCCTTTCCGGGAACCAAAAGGCCAGCCGACTTAGAAACTTTCCGAGCCTCTTTTATTTAGGGTATGACACTAACAGAATAGGGAGTCTCAACCAGTGAGCACATCCCCGGAGGTAAGAAGAGAAAGGTTTCGGCACAATTTATATACAGTTCAGATAATATCAAAGCGGTAAAAGCAGCATTTAGCACATTAGGCTCAAAACATGTAAAAATCAGATAAAGCCAAATATAACAATTTATCTAAGCTCGAATTCTTAACCCTGAACCAGTGGTTCTGGGTTTTATCCCCAGCAGAGTCGCCAGAGCTGTCACACCTCCTTTTTACATACCCGCAAGGGTACAAGGGAGTTTTTTCCAATTAAAGGACAATCGAAACGGGATTCGTTTATTTATTTCAGAGTCGCCACTTGGGAGATTTAGGGTGTCCCAAGTCACCAATTTTAATCCCGAATCGAGGAAAAGAATGACTCCATATTACAGTCTGCGCACCAGAAATCCGGATAAGGAATTCTATTAACCCGGGAGAAGGTGTTAGGCATTTCCGAGTTCCGTGGTTCTAGCACGGTCGCTCAACTGTTATATTCCGCTTGATTATCTGATTTTATACAAATATGAACTTATGTGCAAAATTTTATCTTTTTACCGCTTTCTTACTTATTGTTATTATTTTACGAGAATTGCAACGTCGTGGAAACATATCTCGAACCACGTTACATCAATGCACCCGTAGTTGTTTGGCATATCTCGACTCGGTTGAGATTTGGATTTGGGTCACATAAATGTGCACCCGAGTTAAGGAAAATAAATTATTAAAGGCGCGCCTAAAGCAACTAGCGTCTTGTTATTTTGGGGAAGGCCGTAAAATTCGCTAAACGGCCTGTCCTCGAATTCTAAGTATTTTAATATATACATTTAGAGGGCCCCGCAGCTTGTGCATTTTTTGTTTGTCGAGGCTCGTCTCATTCATTATTAAAAAGAATTTGCAATGTCATGGAAATACATCTCAGACCACGTCACAATCAATGTACCCGTGATTAGAGACACATTTCGATTTCGTTGAGATTTGGATTTGGGTCACATAAATGTGCACCCGAATTTAAGGAGATAACATTATTAAATACGCGCCTAAAGCGACTAGCGCAGGGTTATTTTGAGAAAAGGTCGTGAAGTTCGCTAAGCGGCCGATCCCGAGTTCTAAGTAATTAACACATACATTTGTGAGGGCCCCGCAATCTATATATTTTACTAGGCGAGGCTCATCTCATTTATTTTAAATGGACAAATCCTAAAGTGACTACATCTTTTCTATTAAAATTAGTCTCTAAAATAAATAAAGAAAATCCTAATTAATTACGAGCTTTTTTTTATTTAAGAAAGCATGGCATACTAATTGCTATATTAATACAAATATTGATGAACAAAAATTTTACTAAAAAAAATTTCGAAATTATAAATAAAATAAAAATTTGACAACTAATATTCAAAAGAATCAAATATAGTTAGATTGAAGCTCGCATTGTTATATAAAAAAAAACTATTGGAATTAATTATTCACAACCATTTGAAACTGGATTTAACCATAATTACTAAAGCTTAATAGAAAGTTTATTAGACTTAAACGTTCTTCTAATTTTGTTTGAACTCAAATCATGCCTTAATACCTAATTCACGAAATTTAGTTCAAATTCATGCCTTAGCTAAATTTAAGTACTTGTTCACAATTAACCTACTGTTGATAATCTTAGAACCTTCATAGCTAGTGAATTAACCCGTTTTGCCAAGCCGATTCATTAAAGACTAACTTATGTTATTTTCTCTTATTCCAATTATTATTCAATAATACATAAAATAGCCTAAATACAATCAATAAAAAGGAACAGAGAAAAAGCGAAATTAAAACTTCAAAATTCGATTCTTCATATGTATTCATGCTTCCACATTTTTAGCTTGCAATAACTAGTATTACATTCGTGTACCTGGTATTGGAAAACAAGAGAAGATGAAGCTGAGAAGCAGCAACAGTAGTAACAATGTAGCACAACAACGACAGTCCAGCAACACAGGAATAGACCAGTAACAGTAGGAATAGTAGAAAACCCAGGAGACTATAAACGACTCCAAGTATAGAGAAGAAGTAAAAGGCAGGAAGGTTCTGACTATTTCAGATCTTAAGCGAGGCAATGAAACAGTAACTATTCTTTTTCAACTTCAAAACTCTCCAAAATGAATTCTGCCCCTGTATATTCAGTGTATCCAAAATGTATATCGGGTGTATACTTCTCACTCCGCCCCCTCTTTTTTTCTTCTCTCTATCTAGTTTTTCCTCTTTTTTTTCCACCCCTTCTTCCTAAATTTTCTCTTCTATTTATAGAAAAATTTTCGAAATTTTCAGATTTGTTTTTTTGTTATTTTATTATTTTTTTAATTAAAAGAAATCCCACTTACAAATTGCTTTTATTTTTTTAGAAAAAGAAATCCCACCTTTATTTACTTTTATTTTTAAAATTCCAACTTTAATTACTTTATCTTATTTAAAATCCCACTTTTTATTTTTTTAAAAGAGAATCTCACTTTATTTAACTTTTCTTTAAAAAACAAACCACTATCTTTTCTTTTTCTTTTAAAAATGCTACTTTCAATTACTTTAAATTTTTTAAATTTTCAGATACCTTTATATTTATTTTTTAATTCCAACCTTATTTTACTTTTAAATTTTTTAAAACTTTTTACTTTTTTTTAAATTTTCTACATTCTTTTACTTTTTTTATTTTTTTATTTTTTATTTTTTTAAAATCATTTCCGAAATTACTATATATATATATTTTTAAAAATAATAAATAAAATAAAATATTTTCGGATTTTTTTTATATATAAAAAAAACAAAAAATAAAACTATTAATAGTGATAATTCACTTTTTATTTTTTATTTTTTCGGTTTTGTTTTGTATTGGACAAAAATGAAGAAGGGGTGTTGGGTTAATGGAGCGGACCGGATCGACCCGGTTTGAAACGGACCGGGTCATGGGGAAAGTTGGGCAATTATTTGGGCCTGTGGTTTGAAATTGAAGAAGTGGCCCAATCCGATTTTTCTTTGTATTTTTGTTCTCTTTTCTTCTTTTATTTTTCTAAAACTAAATTATAAAAGTACTTAAATTATTATTAAGAACTAAATTAAGTTATAAAAGCGCAAATTAACTTCCAATAACAATTAACGCACAATTAAGTAATAATTAAGCATAAAATTGTTCATTTGGACATTAAATGCTAAAAATGCAAAAGATGCCTATTTTTGTATTTTTTATTAATTTAACAAATAAACATGCATAGACAAACATACAAATAGTTACACAAAATATCACAAAAATTGCACACCAAGAAAAATTATTTTATTTTTGAATTTTTTGGGAGTAATTCTCATATAGGGCAAAAATCACGTGCTTACAGTCGTAACATTTTCGGGTTGGTTGACACTATTATGGTTGTCGTGTTGTGTATGAAGTGATAGGGGTATGTTGGGCTGTTTGCTCGACTCGAGTTGTCCTCTCGGGTGCACAGTCTAGAACAAATACACATGTTATGAACCTAGAATAACTCAGATTCATGTCGGATCCCTAGTAGGAACATTTGTTTGCATCACGTGCATTTGACTTTGGAGGCTCAACATAGGGGTTGGGTTTGTCTAGGACAGGTGTACCCAAATGAAAAAGACCATCCTGATGCATCTTACGTGCTACTTGCGCATCTATTTGTTTCGGCTTGCATGTTGACCGACTTCTAGAACAGAGGAAGAAAATAAAAAAAAATCATAAATAAATAAATAATAATAATATAGGAGTGAGAGGTAGGTATTTAGAAAATTCTGAAACTCTGCCGAAATTCCGCAAAAAAAAAAAGTCATCTCCAAATGAGCCAAAGTTTTCAACTGCCATGTTATGTCAAAACAGACCGAACTACGCGGGTCTGATTCTCACCGGATGTGAGATACGTAGGCAAACCTCATCGGTTCCGACCCCAATTTTCAAAAAAAAAATCCAAAAATATTTTCTTCCAGTCCTTTCTTTGAAAATATTTACTTAATTTGTTTTTAAAAAAAAAGAAGTAGTTTTTAAACTCAAAAAAAAAATTGTTTCCGTCTTTCTAATATCTTTCATACAAAAAAAAAGAAAAATCAATAAAAATCAAAATCTAAAATACGGGTTTCCTTCATTCTGAAGTATTTTTTCAAAAAATCAAAAAAAAAAAAGCAGAAACAAAAATCCAAAAAATTCCTCTTTAGCTGTCTTTATTTTGTAAATATCCATAAAAACTTTGAAAATATGAGTCCAAAAAATATTTTCGCTTTTCTTTAGAAGTGCTTTTGTAAATAAATAAAAAACTCAAAAATCCAAAATATTTTCTTAAAAGTGCCTCTTTCGAAAATTAAGAGGCGACAGCCAAAATTCAAAGAAAATATTTTCTTTCTTATTTAGAAAAAGAGAGAACAAATGAAAATTCAAAAAAAAATATTTTTTTTTACTTCTAAAATTCTCAAAGTTCCAATCAAAAGAAAAGGAATTTTTAGAAGTCTTTCTTTCAAAAAATAAAAATAGAGTCAAATTCAAAAATCCAAAAATATCCTTTTCTTATTTTAAAGCATTTTTTTTAGAAAAATCCAAAAAGAAACAAAAATCCTAAAAAACCTTTATTCTTTTTAAAGCATTTTTTTTTAAAAAAATTCCTAAAAGAAAAAAAAGAGTTAGTTTACTTACTCCATTCACGATCTCCCGAACTACGCAAGATCTGATTCATGCGGGGTCATGATACGTAGGCAATCCCCATCGGATTCGATCATAGCTATAAAATAAATTGAGTGAAAAAAATAAACTGAAAAAAAAGAGAAAGAAAATTGAGTGAAAAAAGAGGAAAAGAAAAAATAGTAAAAAAAGAAAAAAAGAACAAAAAATAAAAGAGTAAAAAAAAAAAGAAAAAAAGAGTGCAAAAAATAAAGTAGCGGCAAAAACAAGAGTGATTAAAGAGAGACAGAAATGAAGAAAAGAGGTACAGAGTGAAAAGGCTAGTTAAGGCCGGGATGAAACATGCAACCGTTCAAACACACGGTAGAAGCGTTTAACTATTAGGTGCATTGCATCCCAACGTGCGATTTTCTCTATGTTAAATGTTTCAAAACTAACAAGGTTGTTGGATGTGCAAGCATTTAGCCAGGTTTTGGTGGTTGGTTTTGTTGGTAGTCTAGTCTCCCCTCCTCACAAAGGCACATATGGCCTCCGCTGGAAATCTACCAATCATCGGTCTTGTGGATAGCCCAGCATCGACTATTCTACATCTAGAATCAGTAGCTGTTGAAGAGAACAAGATGTTGCGTCTCCGCATATTGGAAATGTGTGACGCCTAGTCTAATGGTAGGGAACCGCCAAGTGCAATCCGTGGGTTCCCTGAATTGATCCCCAGGTCAGGTGAGGTTACCAATGCCCTTGTGGCCAACCCGCTCATCCCATGTGGGCACCCTCTATCCTGGTATGCCTTCTGTGGTTCGCCCCCAAACATCGGCTTCAAAGGCACCACCTCCAATGTTCATCTTTCAGGGTCCACAACTTCAACCAGAAATGACATATGTGACCCCATGCTCGGGCCATGTTGAGAATCCCGAGCAAGAGGAAATGGCTCGGAAGATGAAGAGCCTAGAACAAATCCTGAAAAAAACATGCAAGGTCTGAGTGGCCAAAAGAGTGTATCATACTCTGACCTCTTTATGTTTCCCTATGTCCACGTGCCAGCTGGCTTCAAGATACCAAAATTTGAAAAGTACGATGGGTACTGAGACTCGGTCGCTCATCTGAAACGATACTATAACCAATTGAGGGGTTTTGGTGGGAAAGAGGAACTGCTAATGGTCTAGTTCGGGAAAAGCCTCACCGGAATCGTTTCTGAGTGGTATATAGATCAAGAAACTACTCATTGGCACGTGTGGGACGATATGGCTCGAGATTTGTTCGCCAGTTCCAGTATAATATGGACATCGCTCCCAACAGAAACACTTTGTCCAATTTGAAAAAGAATATCACGGAAATCTTCCGCGAATATGTTGTCAAATGGCCTGAGCAAGCTGCGAGGGTAAAGCCTTCGATGGACAAAGTTGAAATGGTCACGGTCTTTCTACAGGCCCAAGAGGCTGACTACTTCCAGAACATGATGGCCGTTATGGGTAGGCCGTTCGCTGAGGCTATCAAAATTGGGGAAATGGTTGAAAACGGTTTAAAAACGGGCCGAATCTTGAGTCATACTGCCTTTAAGGCCACATCACAGGTTGCTCAGAATGGTTTGTTGGAGGGTTTGATGAACAGAAATGGGTTCGAAGAGGGAGCCATGATGGTGTCAAGGTCGAGGGAGCCCGCAGGTCATTCAGCCAATCATATGTGCCTCCTATCGTCCCACCACATTATTATCCCCTTCAAGATGATGCTTATGTCGTGGCACCGCCTCCCTATGAGGTGATAAGTGCGCAATCTTACACGCAGCGACAACATTATACACAAAATCGAGCTCCAACTCCCATAAATGCCCATCCTTACCAAGCTCCATATAATCCCCAACCAGATCTTCCCCAGTACAATCCTCATCCCAAGAGAGCCTTTCAAAAAGAATCAGTTCACCCCTATTGGTGAATCATATTCAAGCTTGTTCCAAAAGCTAATCAGGCTAAATCTATTGCAGCCAGTGGCCCCAAACCGACCTAACTCCGAGTCCCCCTCGCACCGAGCTGATGCTATATGTGAATACCATTCTGGAGCAGTGGGACACAGTACAGATGACTGTTGGACCCTCAAAAAGGCAGTTGAGGGTTTGATTGAAGTTGAAAGAATTATTTTTCGGGATGAAGAAGCTCCTGATGTGATGAACAATCTGTGGCCTGCCTACAACATCGGGCCAATAGTCGGAATGATTTGTGAAGCTGAGGAATTTGATCCGGCATTGAAGGCCATTGGAGCCATTGCTGAGGCAGGAAAAAAGCCAGAAAATGATCGCCAAGCATGAAAGTTCCCCATTAGACGGGAGTCTCGGTAGCCAGTCTTGCTATCCTTTCTGCGTCCGGATTATCTTAGGGTGTGATCCGGATGTTTTACTTTATTTTCTTACTTTCTGATGTAAGCCCTTCTATCTTCAAAAATTAAAACAAAAAATCAAAATCAAAACAATCAAACAAAAAATTAATTTCATTGTCTAGGAATGTTTCTTTTTTTTTTAAATCTTGTCATTTTCTTTCTTATTCTCTTTTTAGTTCTGTTAAATGCAGATTTCAAAAACATGACATGCTTGCGGACTTCATGCCCAGATCCTGAAAGCTGTCAAACCTCGAAATAATGAATCAATGATTAGATCGCAATGAAGATAAAGTTTAAGGAAATAAGACAAAGAGTTGGAACATCTGAAGGAAAATTGGTTCTAGATCGGAAAGGTCCATACATTTTAACAAGAGTACTGCCAAAAGAGTGCGTTGTACTTGGGACACGTCAAAGGAAATGTCCCTAAAACAACTGTCAATGCAAATGCAGTCAAAGGGGTTCAGTCACACCAAAACAAAAATCCAATTTTCCCTGAAGTTGAAACTGGGGCAGATACTATAATGGTTCAACCACGGGCACACCAAATGGTTCCAAAGTTGCAATTTCATCCACATTTCTTTTTACCAAAAAAACCAAGTACAAGTCCTTCGGATCAATTGCCAAAGGCGGGGGAAACCAAGAAATATCAGGGTTGGAAGCTGATGCATTCTAAAATTGAGAGAAATAAAATGAGAGAGTCTTGTCGGTGAAAACCTTCGGGCACCACGAGGTGACGAGAGTAGAGAAACCAAGAATGAGAGAGTCCGTTCAGTGAAAACCCTCAAAAGGTACTATCGGGCGATGGTGAGAAGAGAAATAAGAGAGGTCGACTAGCGAAAACCCGCAAAGGGCGCTGTCGGCCGAAAAAATGATTTCACCACAGAAGTTCTGGCAAGGTTCCCTGGTTGGGAAACATAGATCCGTTTTGGTTCATGAGGAAATGCAAGTTCGTAAGGTTCGGGCATCCAGTCCAAAAAGCATGTCATGTCAGTTTGAAGCCAACATGCACCTCAGATAAGTCCTTCTTTTCCCCCGAAAGGGACGCTTCTCTTTTAAAATCGTTTTTTTTCGCTCTTTGTTTACCTTTCCTTGAATCCCTTTCGGCTTAACCCTAAATTCCAAAATGTTTTAGAAAGAAAAGGTGGCAGGACCGGTTTCACAGAGCTCCATCTGGCAAGAGGTGAAGAAAATACCCAGCCTCAGTGGTGCGTCAGTCCAATCCCGACTGATCATGATGTTTGATTACCTCCAAAGTAAAGGCATTGAAAAAAAAGAGAAGAAAGTCAAAGGCAAAGGTCTGGAAATCGGAATGAGAACCAAAGCCTTACACAGGCGAGTCATCATGAAATCTTGAAATCTGAGTCTTATCAGTTGAAAGGGGGTCGCCTTTGAAGCCAATCAATGGTGAAGCTTCTCAACAGAAATGAGGCCGGGACCAAGCAATTGGAATGATCAAGGCCACCGAACCAACCACCATTTTTCAAACTCACAATTGTTCTTTGTTTGGAAAATTGAAACTGGTGAAATCCAAAGCAACCGTGCAAGAAGCAGGTATAACCAAGAGGGAAAAGAAATGCACAAGTGCAAGAAACAGCTTTGCAGCAAGGAATCAACCCAAAAGGGAAGTTTCCTCCAAATTCTTTCCTGCATTTTTACTGAACAAAAAATAATTAAAAAAAACGAAACGAGAAATAAGAAGAAAATTCCAAAAAGGGTTAGTGTAGAATCCCCAATATCAACCTATTTTTCGCCAACATTAGGGCTCCAATCCCTGAGTTGAGATTTTAGACATAGGGCCTCCATTCCCTAGTCGCCTTTTGCCAACATTGGGGCTCCAATCCCTAATTTGAGATTTTAGACATAGGGCCTCTATTCCATAGTCGCCTTTACTAATATTAGGGCTCTAATCCCTGAGTTGAGCGAATTTTCTTTTAGCCGACATTAGGGCTCCAATTCCTGAGTTGAGCGATTTTCTTTAGCCGACATTAGGGATCCAATCCCTGAGTTGAGCAATTTTTTTTAGCCGACATTAGGGCTCCAATCCCTGAGTTGAGCAATTTTCCTTTAGCCGACATTAGGGCTCCAATCCCTGAGTTGAGCGATTTTCTTTTAGCCAACATTAGGGCTCCAATCCCTGAGTTGAGCAATTTTCTTTAGCCGACATTAGGGCTTCAATCTCTGAGTTGAGCAATTTTCTTTAGCCGACATTAGGGCTCCAATCTCTGAATTGAGCAATTTACTCTTAGCCGACATTAGGGCTCCAATCCCTGAGTTGAGCGAATTTTCTTTTAGCCGACATTAGGGCTCCAATCCCTGAGTTGAGCGAATTTTCTTTTAGCCGACATTAGGGCTCCAATCCCTGAGTTGAGCAGTTTTCTTTTAGCCGACATTAGGGCTCCAATCCCTGAGTCGAGCAAGTTTCCTTTAGCCGACATTAGGGCTCCAATCCCTGAGTTGAGAAATTTTATTTTAGCCAACATTAGGGCTCCAATCCCTGAGTTGAGCGATTCTCTTTTAGCCGACATTAGGGCTCCAATCCCTGAGTTGAGCGATTTTTCTTTTAGCCGACATTAGGGCTCCAATCCCTGAGTTGAGCAATTTTGTTTTAGCCGACATTAGGGCTCCAATCCCTGAGTTGAGAGAATTTTAATTTAGCCGACATTAGGGCTCCAATCCCTGAGTTGAGCGATTTTCTTTTAGCCGACATTAGGGCTCTAATCTCTGAGTTAAACAGTTTTCTTTAGCCGACATTAGGGCTCCAATCCCTGAGTTGAGCAGTTTTCTTTAGCCGACATTAGGGCTCCAATCCCTGAGTTGAGCAGTTTCCTTTAGCCGACATTAGGGCTCCAATCCCTGAGTTGAGCGTTTTTTCTTTTAGCCGACATTAGGGCTTCAATCCCTGAGTTGAGCGATTTTCTTTAGCCGACATTAGGGCTCCAATCCCTGAGTTGATTGATTTTCTTTTAGCCGACATTAGGGCTCCAATCTCTGAGTTGAGCAATTTCCTGTTAGCTGACATTAGGGCTCCAATCCCTGAGTTGAGCGATTTTCTTTTAGCCGACATTAGGGCTCCAATCCTTGAGTTGAGCGATTTTCTTTTAGCCGACATTAGGGCTCCAATCCCTGAGTTGAGCGATTTTCTTTTAGCCGACATTAGGGTTCCAATCCCTGAGTTGAGCGATTTTCTTTTAGCCGACATTAGGGCTCCAATCCCTGAGTTGAGCAATTTTCTTTTAGCCGACATTAGGGCTCCAATCCCTGAGTTGAGCAATTTTCCTTTAGCCGACATTAGGGCTCCAATCCCTGAGTTGAGCAAGTTTTCTTTTAGCCGACATTAGGGCTCCAATCCCTGAGTTGAGCAATTTTCCTTTAGCCGACATTAGGGCTCCAATCCCTGAGTTGAGCAATTTTCCTTTAGCCGACATTAGGGCTCCAATCCCTGAGTTGAGCAATTTTCCTTTAGCCGACATTAGGGCTCCAATCCCTGAGTTGAGCAATTTTCCTTTAGCCGACATTAGGGCTCCAATCCCTGAGTTGAGCGAATTTTCTTTTAGCCGACATTAGGGCTCCAATCCCTGAGTTGAGCGATTTTCTTTAGCTGACATTAGGGGTCCAATCCCTGAGTTGAGCAAGACTTCCTTTAGCCGACATTAGGGCTCCAATCCCTGAGTTGACCGATTTTCTTTAGCCGACATTAGGGCTCCAATCCCTGAGTTGAGAAAGGTTTCCTTTAGCCGACATTAGGGCTCCAATCCCTGAGTTGAGCGATTTTTCTTTAGCCGACATTAGGGATCCAATCCCAGAGTTGAGCGGTTTTCCCTTTTTAGCCAATATTAGGGCTCCAATCCCTGAGTTGAGCGTTTTGCCTTTTGCAAACATTAGGGCTCCAATCCCTGAGTTGCGCCTTTTAAGACTTGAGGTTTCCAATCCCCTCATCAATTCTGTAGATTTTTATGGCAATTAACTCACGAAATTTTCCTAGTGAAACTGGGGCAGAAAAATTTCGTTCGTTTGTTTGTTTTGTTGTCTGAGCAGGTTTGACCTCGAGGCTCAGGGATCGAGATGACCTACGGAGTGAGTCTCAATCCAGAATAAAGAAAGGAAGAAAAGAACAAAAAGAAGATGTTCCCAAATATTGGAGCAAACAAAGTGCAGATCGCTCAAAATCTGATTGAAGTCACGAGCTCCACCAATCCCGCTTCACTCAATGCCGCAGAAATAAACAAGCGCCTACAACTTGCGAGCATTAAGATTCAGATCGAAGTCTACAAGCAGAATCAGCTAAGACTCAAGATCAAGTTGCGAAAGAATTATAGATAGGAATCTTGTAACTAGTAGTTGATAGGCATAGCTAGCTTAGCTTTGATTTTTCTTTTAATGAAATAAGGAGGTCAGTGAGCAGTAGCAGCAGCAGCAACATCAGTAACAGTAAAGTCGCAGCGTCATGGTAGTCCAGCTACCAAAACTTCTCGAACTACATTGACCTGATTTCTGTTTAGCCCAGGATATGTAGGAAACCTCTGAAGCAAAGGTTCGGTCAAATCTTTTGAAAAATGTTTCACACGGAGTATTCCAACGGGCAAAAATCGCTCGTATCCGCTCACTTTATCTTTGCATGAAAACTCTTCTTGTCTTCGGACAAAGAGGGGCAGCTGTAAGCACGTGATTTTTGCCCTATATGAGAATTACTCCCAAAAATTCCAAAAATAAAATAATTTTTTGTTTGTTTGCAATTGTTGTAAATTTTGTGTTATTTTTCTTGTATTTTTTGCTTTTGTCTGTGCATGTTTATTTGCTAATTTAATAAAAATACAAAAATATGTCGTATTTGCATTTAGGATTTAAGATTGCAATTATGAGTAATTAAGTTTGTTTTACAAGAATGAAAATTAAAAAAAAATAGGCATCTTTTGCATTTTTAGCCTTTAATGTCCAAATTGTGTGATTGTATTTTAATTGTCATTTCATTTTGTATGATAATTGTTGCTAGGAATTAATTAGTATTTTTAATAAGTTAATTTAGTTTGTAACTTAATTTAGAATTTTAGTTTTATAAAATAAAAGAAAAGAAGCAATAAAAGAGGAAGAAAATCGGATTTGGCCACCTTCTAATTTAAATCAACCATGGCCCAAACCAAATAACTCCCCACCGGGTCGACCTGACCCAGTCTGCCCCATAACCCAAACAAATCCCAACCCACCCCCAATATTCATTTTTTCAACCCTAAAAAAAAACCCTAAACTGTCCGCCCCCCTCTCTTCTCTCTTCTTCTCCTTCTCCAAACCAAGCTCCCTCCCATGGCTACCCCTTCCCCTTCACGTCCCAACAGCCCTCTCACCCCCATGGCAGCTACTGCCCAAGCTCCTTCGTCTTCTTCGTCGTCGAGCCCCCCTCGTCGACCTCCAGCCATGCAACCACCACCAGTTTCGTCCAAACGACCACCTCCCTACCACCTCCCTTCACATAGCCCAGCCTCACCGTCGACCCATCTCCAGCAGCCATTGTTGTTGCTTCATCTTCTCTTCGCCCTCTCCAGTCGCGAAGCTCCATATCCAGCAGCCACTACTGCTGCTTCACCTCAACACACACACACAGCCTCACGTCCAAACAACCATAAAACCAAACGTAGCTGTTTCTTCTTCAGCCCATCGCACGAGCAAATAACCAGTCCGTCTCCCGTCTCCATGCCAGTTTTGATTTCTATCTCATCATGGAGTTCGTGTGTGCTTTCATTGGTTCGAGCCTGACTAAAAGCTGCCATCCGCTCAAGGGCTCGTTTGGTTTTGTTTGAGTCCATCGTTGTTTGTCGTTCACTGAGGTTCAGTCGTGTTCATCGTTGATCCGATCCAGTTAGTTGGTTTAAGTTTCATTTCTGTCCGTATTTTGTTTGATATTATCAAATTTGAAATCAGTATATGTTTGATTCTTTTCTTGTTCGTTGTTTGTCGTTTCTTGATTATTTCTTCAGTTTGTTTTTATGCATTTGTTCTTGTTTAGTTTTAATATAGAAGTGTGTTAGTTTAATCACTTGAGTCCTTTATCTTGGTTGTAATGTTGTTAGATTTAATTTGAAGTTCAATTGATTTTTGAGTTTAGTGATTTGAATCTACTTGTTTGTTATTGTTGTTGAATCTGAAAGTAGGTTTGTTGTTAAAAGAAAAAATAAAAAAATATTGTTCAGTCAAAATAATTCCAGTTTGTTTCTTTGCTGTTCATCATTTAGTTTGAATTTGTTGTTTAAATTTGTTTAGGAATTGGTTATAGTTGTTGTATTTTGGTTAGAATTGATTAGGCGAATTGGTTATAGCTGATGGGGGTAGAATGGTAAATTGCAGTATTTTCAGGGTTAAAATGGTAATTTCAGTAAGTTCGGAGGGGTATTTTTGGAATTGAAAATTTGAACAATTATTTAATCTGAGTGCTCCGTCCATTAGGCATTAATAATATTACAATAGTACATGGTGGGGGACAAGACATAATGGAGTGAGAATAATGTATTTGTTTAATATAGTGGGGGACAAAACATAATGGAGTGGGAATAATGTATTTGTTTAATATAGTGGGGGACAAAACATGTAGGCATGGGGAACAAGGGAAATAAATAAGAAAAACATTAAGTAGTAAGGGCAAGGCATGCAATTATGGGAATATTTCGGGTTAGTGGTTCGAGACAAGAGTTTTGGTTATAAATAGAGTCATTTTTGCACATTGTAAGAGAAAAAAAGATGAAAGACTGATAGAAAAAAAAATTGAGAGAGTTGACTGAATTTTGAGAAATCATAATTTGAGAGCAAAAAGAGAAAAACAAGCTGAAACTTTACTTGAATAATTTCAGGCTGCTTTTCCTTGAGTGTCATTTAAAAATCAGTAAACTACTGCGTCTTGTATCTATCTCTCTTCTGCTTTGACTGCGATTGCATTCTGGTACTGCTGGTTTTTCAATCTGTTACTGGATTATTCTACTGGTCGTTACTTTGCTGTGTTGCTGAACCTGTTTGTTGCTGTGTATTTACATTATTGCTGCTTCTATTGATCTTCATCTTCTTTCCTTGCTTTCCAAATACTAGGTACACAAACCGATACACTGGTTCATCTTGTAAGCTACTCGAAACATGAATGCAAAAATGGGAAAGATTTGAAGCTGTCGTTTAATGTAGTCTTTTCTTTCTTTTACTGTCTGTACTTAGAACATTCTATGCGTTGCCCATGTAAACTCTGGTTATATACTGAATCTCGGTTGTATATATGTTAGCTAGTTGCCTTCACTAGAATCAGGTAGTTGTTGGTTATGTATAACATTGGCACTATCCTATAGCAGTTTAAGTTGTAAACTTCTTCCCCGTAGGTTTTTAGTTTAAAAGGACTAATAGTGTAGTTGTAACATTCTGCTAGTTCAATTTGTTCGATTAAACAGCATGTTCCAAATACACATTGTAAGCACGTGATTTTTGCCCTAAGAGAGAATTACTCCCAAAAAATCCAAAATAAAACAATTTTCCTTTGTGTGCAATTTTAGAATTTTTGTGGCATTTTTGATAATTATTTGTATTTCTGTTTGTGCGTGTTTATTGATTAAATTAATAAAAAATTACAAAAATATGTTGCATTTGCATTTAGTATTTATTTAAGTTTATTTTACAAAATCATAAAAATAATGTACGTTGCATTTTTAGTATTTAACGTCTAAATTGTGTGATTTTTATAGTTAATTGCTATTTAAATGTGCGATAATTGTTATTTGGACAGATTTTTGAAGGTATAACAGATTTTGAATCAGGGCAGTAATAGTAGTTTTAGGGGTAATACAGGAATTAACCAATTGTAGATTATTTAATTATGGTGGGGGACAAGACGTAATGATAAAAGCAAAAAGGAAAAGGTGGATAATGATGTCTTCTTTTCAAAAAGAGAGGACAAGGGGGCCCATTTTGACAACTTTTCAAAAAGAGGAAACATGAGAGCCCACTTTGACTACTTTTCAAAAAGAGGGAACACGGGGGGCCCACGTTGACTACTTTTACTAAAGTAAAAGTGTGGGTAATGATAAAAGTTAAAGGGGAAAGGGGTAAAAGGGGGTCTTGCTATGTATAAAAGAGGTAAAAGGAGGTCTTGCTTTGTATATAAAAGGAGGAGATTTTGGAAGAATTTTGAGAGATAAAAATTGGAGAAATTTCAAAACTAAAGGAGAGAACAAAAACTGAAAAAAAAATCTTCTACTTTCCTTCATTGTTTGAAATCAGCATTAATTGTTGTTGTTTCATCGAAGCTTGAAGCTTCTTTTTTGGGATTACTACTCCACCGGTTTGCAAACTCTGTTCCTGGGTTATTACTGTTGCTGGGCTGTTGTTGTTGGGCTGTATTGTTACTACTGCTGCTGATTCTCATCTTCATCTTCTTTTGTTTCCAATACCAGGTACACGACTGTAATACTAGCTATTGCAAGCTGAAAAATGTGAAAGCATGAATACATGAAGAATGGAACTTTGAAGTTTTAATTTCACTTTTTCTTCGTTTCTTTTACTGATTGTATTTAGGCTATTTCATGTATTACTGTTTAATAATTGGAATAAGAGAAAAATAACATAAGTTGGTCTTTAGTGAATCAGCTTGGCAAAAATGGGTTAACTCACTAGCTAAGAAAGTTTTAATACGGTCAACAGTAGGTCAATCATGAATGGATAGTTAAATTTAGTTAAAGCCAAACAAGACTAGATAATGTTTAAGTTTAATAATCTTTCTAATAAGCTTAGTAATTGTGGTTAAATCTAGTTTCAAATGGTTATGAATAATTAATTCCAATAGTTGTTTTTTTATAAAACAATGCGAGTTTCAATCTAGCTATATTTGATTTCTTTTGAATATTAGTTGTCGAATTTCTTATTTTATTTATAATTTCGAATTTTTTCTTTAAAATTCTTTCATTTAATATTGGTCCTAATCTAGCAATTAGAATGTTACATGTTCTTAATTTTTTCTAACTCCTAATTAATTAGGATTTTCTTTCTTTATTTTAGAGACTAAACTTAATAGAAAAAATGTAGTCATTCTAAGATTATCTTTTTTTTAAAAAAAATATAAAAAACATAATGAGGCGAGCCTCGCCAAATAAAAAATGCAAATTGTGGGGCCCTTACAAAATGTATGTGTTAATTACTTAGAACTCGGGATAGGCCGCTTAGCGAACTCCACGGCCTTACCCAAAATAACAACACGCTAGTTTCTTTAGGACGCGTCTTAATTAATCTTACTTTCCTAAACTCGGGTGCACATTTATGTGAACCAAATCCAAATCTCAGCGGAGTCGAAATGTGTCTCTAATCACGGGTACATTGATTGTGATGTGGTTCGAGATGCGTATCCATGACGTTGCAAATTCCTTTTAAAAAAAATAAGAATGAGATGAGCCTCGCCGAATAAAAAATACAAATTTGCGGGGCCCTCAGTAAATATTTGCTTTAAAATTGCTTAGACTTCGGGATGGACCGTTTAGCAAAATTTCACGGCCCTACCCAAAGTAAATGATACGCTAGTCACTTTAGGCGCGCCTTTAATAATTTAATCTTCTTAAACTTGGGTGCACATTTATGTGACCCAAATCCAAATCTCAACGGAGTCAAAGTGTGTCGACGATCACGGGTACATTGATTGTGACGCGGTTCGAAATATATTTTCACAACGTTGCAATTCCCTGTAAAATAATAATAATAATAATGAAAGCGGTAAAGAGTTAAAATCTGCACATAAGCTCATAATTGTATAAAAAATCAGATAAACAAGCCGAATATGACAGTTGAGCGACCGTGCTAGAACCACGGAACTCGAGAATGCCTAACACCTTCTCCCGGGTTAACAGAATTCCTTATCCGGATTTCTGGTTCGCAGACTGTAATACATAGTCATTCTTTTCCTCAATTCGGGATTAAATTGGTGACTTGGGACACCCTAAAATCTCCCAAGTGGCGACTCTGAAATAAATAAACAAATCCTGTTTCGATTGTCCTTTAATTGGAAAAACTCCTACGCCCCCGCGGGGGCGGAAAAAGGAGGTGTGACAGCTCTGACGACTCTGCTGGGGATTATTAACCCAGAACCACTGGTTCAGGGTTAGAAATTCGAGCTTAGATAAATTGTTATATTTGGCTTTATCTGATTTTTACATGTTTGAGCCTAATGTGCTAAATGCTGCTTTTACCGCTTTGATATTATCTGAACTGTATATAAATTGTGCCGAAACCTTTCTCTTCTTACCTCTGGGGATGTGCTTACTGATTGAGACTCCCTATTCTGTTAGTGTCATACCTTGAAATAAGAAAGAGGCCGGACAAGTTACTAAGCCGGATGGCCCTTTGGTTCCCGGAAAGTTGCCCCCTCCTCGATTCGAGTTGTCCGCTCGGGTACACAGTCTAGAACACAGACTCAGGTTTTGAACATAGAATAACATGACTTCATGCCGGATCCCTAGTAGGAACGATTATTTGCATCATGTTGCATTTTGACTTAGGGGACTCAACACAGGGGTTGAGTCCGTCTAGGACTAGCAACCTGAAATGAAAAGATCATCCTGATGCATCCTATTTGTGCTGTGCATTTATTTGTTCCGAACCCGCATGTTGACTAGTTTTTGAATCTCGGGAACGTTGGAAAAAAAAAAGAAAAGAAAAAAAGAAGAGAAATAGCGGTTAGGGAATTAATTATTTATTTTTGAAAAAAACCAATGCCCAAATACTGTCAAAACTCTGCCGAAATTTTGAGAAAAAAAAATGTTTTATTAATTTGTTTTACTAAAAGCAAAGGAAAAATAGAAAAAAAAGAGTCGTTATTCTGTCTTGTTTTCAAAAAATAGAAAAGGAAAATAGTTTATCTTGCCATGAAAAGGAGACTTGTTTTTAAAATGGTTTTTTTAATTTATTTGTTTATGAAAATGCCAAATTTAAAAATAAAAAGAGTCGTACATTGAACGTGGTTTTGTTATTTGTTGCAAAATATATATATATATATAAATCCAAAAAGTTTTTCTTTATTTCCAAAATATATATATATATATCTTTATTTGTTGCAAAAAGTATTTGTCTTGCCAAAAAGTCTAGAAAAGTTTTTTTTAGACCTCCAATTTTCAAAAAAAAAAAAGAAATCCAAAAATATTTTCCATTATTGATTTCTTTAGAAAGTCTTTTTAATTGTTTTAAGAAAAAAAATAATAAAAATAAAAAAATATTATAATAATAAAAATAAAAAATATTTTCTTTTAATTTCTTCCAAAAAAGTCAGAAAATATTTTCATTCTTCTATCAAAATTGAAAAGAAAATTCAAAATTCAAAAATATTTTAGAAGCATTTCTTTCATTGAAAATAAAATTCGAAAAATATTTTCTTTCTTCTTTAGAAGTTTTTCTTTCGAAATTCAAAAAAAAAATTAAATCTTTTTTTTTAGAAATCCTTCTTTGCAAAAATGCTCCCTTTCTTCTTTATAAGCCTTTCCTTCAAAACAAAATATAAAAAAAAAGTTAGTTTATTTACTTTATTCACGATCGCCCGAACTACGCGGGTTTGATTCTCACCGGATGTGAGATACGTAGGCAACCCTCATCGGGTCCAACCTCCCCTTTTTGCTAAAATAACAAAAAACAAACAAATAAATAAAAAAAAACATGTCAAAATTTTAATTTTGTCATAAAGAAGTCGGGTGACGCTGTTTTGTCAAAACATAGCCGAATGTTCCCGAAAGGGACGCTGGAGGGCTGACTTTGCATAAACAGCCACCTTTGGGTCATTTTCTTTAGTATTTTTTGTCCAGTTGGCCCACACAGCCTTAAAAATCTTCGTCCCCGAGGCGCTGAAGGGTCGTGTTTGCAACACCAGGTTTTTATTATAATTTGAAAAAAATAAAAATAAAGAGTCAGCGGTCAGATGAATACCGTTTGGGTTTTTGGTCAAAATAAGCCGAGCCAGCTTTGGCAGCGTCTTAAGCCGTTCTTGCCGAAATAGCCTTAGAGTATCTTTCAGTTGTCGAAAGGCTATTTTCGTAAAAGAACGGACAAGTTTGTAAAGTGTCATAAAATAATCCTCCTCGGCCTCAAAATTCATGTAAAATTTGGAAGGGGCCACATTTGCAAAAAATAACCGTTTGGTTGCATTTGTCAAACGGAGAACGGAGCTGGCCTTTTGTTTTGAGGTTGTAAAACTTTTGACTAGAATATGTGGGTTGTTTGATTTTTGAGTTTGTTGGTCATCTTTCAACCTTTGAAATCCAGTTTGTTTTATTATGAAAATCGATAAAAAAAATGTCTCATTGTTGTTACCTTTCATTTTGTCCGAACTACGTAAGGTCTGATTCATGCGGGGTCATGATACGTAGGCAATCTCCATAAGATTCGACCACAACAAAAAAAAAATAAAAAAAATCAAAAAAAAATCAAAAAAAGAGAAAGAAAAAAGGAAAAAAGGATGTTGTTAATAATGAGGACCGACTGAGTCCATTCTAACTTGTTTTGTCTTGAATAGCAAGAAACGTTAAGGTGGTTGGTTTGTTGTAGGCCGGACAATGACACCCAGAATATCGCGCAGAATCCTTTACCTGCACCTCATGATACACACTCTGCGGGGATCAGGCCTGATAACAGAAGCACTCGAATCCTATTGGGGACTTGTTGACGGAGGTTGATGATATTGAAGCTGGTAATGGTCTTGGCAGTATTGACGCGAAGCTCAGTGGCTAAGATGTCAGTTTTGATAAAGTGGGAGGACGCTCCGTTCCTTGGTTAGCAAGAGAGAAGCTTGTGGTGGCTTATTTTGTTGTCATTTCTGTTGACCGGATTATTCTTAGGGTTGTAGTCCGGATATTGTCTTGTGTCAAACTTTCTTATCTTTCCATTTGTCATAGCGGTTTGTTTAAGTTTTGTCCAGTTTGTTTTAGGATTTTATTCTGGTTTGTTTTGTTTGTCTTGTTATTCAAACCATTCCACCGGTAGTCTAAAGCAAATCCGGTCTTTTATTATTTCCAGTCATCTTTTTGTTTAGTCCTTTTATCATTTTTGTTCAGCGCCGATTCTCGTGACATGACATGCGCACACAGTTTGGGCCTAATCTTAAAAGTTAATCATAAAACCCCGGAAAGGTGATCAGAACGTTTAAAGGAAATAAGGACGGTTTGAGATTATTCGGAGCTCGAGTCATGTGGAACTAGGGCAAGTAAAACACAAAGAAAACCGTTAAAAGCAAGATTCGCCAAATTGGCATGAGGGTCGTTCATGATAATGAGGGTGAGAGTGTCGCCCGACAGTGCTTAAATGACAAATGAAAAAGGAAATGTGTGAATATAATTGTCAAGTCCAGCACCCTCAGAAGAGGCTACAAATCTTTGTGTTGTTTACACTTGGCATGTTTTGAAGACTGGAATGATGAAGGCATTTTGTTGTGCTACCTAAACACTTTATCCTTCGTTACCCCTTTTGAGCCTTATTTGTTTTTCTTTCGTACCCCTCTTTCAGAATCAGTAGCAACGACTAGAAAATACGAGCATGGAAGGTAAAGAAAAAGAAAAGAAAAAAAAAGAAAGAAAAGAAAACAACAAAACAACAAAAGAGAAAGGAGAAATGAGAAAAAAAAAGAGAAAAAAGAAAAGGAAATAATAGGTAAATGAAAGAGAGGAATTGGGAACTACGTTTGACCTGATTCCTCAAAAAGGATACGTAGGCGCTTCACGGCTCGGTCATAATGGCCATAATGGTCATAGTGTGCATAGTGTAACATAGTATAACAAAAATAAAAATCCCTAAGCAAGAAACTGGGGCAAGAGTTGCGCTTGTTGTAAGCAAATATGGTTCCGAAGGTTGTAATTTTGAACCCCAAATTTATTTTTGAGCCTTTAATACCCTTTCTTTATAGCCTATCCAAAACCCACATTACGGTCCAAAGAAAGACCTTGTGATCAGTCTTCAAAAGATGCCAAGTCAGACAAATGAGAGTCTTACCGGTGAACGTAACATTCTGTTCCACAGCAGAAAAGACTCTAATCCCCAGCAGAAAGAGTCATACCGGCAACACTCCAAATCCCCAGCTGTAAAGTGATACAACTGAGAGAGTCTTATTGGTAAAAATCTTTATGGACGCCATAAGACGATGAAAGCTGAGAGAAGAAAAAAAAACAAAATGAGAGAGGCTTGATAGTGAAAACCCTTTGGGCACTACAAGCCGAATAAGATTAAGAATCAGATGGGGAATCTCCAAGTGAAGATCTGGAAAGACGATTGACGGCGGAGGATAGGCAACATGTGCATGTCACGACCATTAGAGTCGGTATCGGCGTTTGATAGGTTTTTATTTATAATTTCTTTTGTTAAAGAGTCATCTTTTTCCTTTGTCCTTTATTCAGTTCCCCTTTTGTTTATCTTTCTCCTTTCATAGAAACATTCCCCAGTAGAGTCTGTTTGGTCAGAACCAGTGGGAAATGACTTCAAAATCTGCCATCAGCTTTCCTATTAGGCAAAACCGAATCCGATTAGAACATCCAAATGGTCTAAGTCAGTAAGGAACAAGCGCGAGGCTAGTGTCAAAAAGATATCCCCACCAAAAGGGAATTGACCAAAGGATTGACGAGTGTCAAGAGGGATATCCTTGCCAAAATCAAAGGTTATAAACCTCAAGGCCGAGGCCCGTGGACAAAGCAAGGAGAACAATAAGCATGATTTGGGAAATTCATACGAGACTAAAAGGTCGGGAAAATGACAGTTTTCGAACTATGCCACAAAAGAAGAGGGATATCCCCAGCAGAAAGGGATCATTCCCAGCAAATAATATCATCCCCGCAAGTTTTGGGAATGCAGAACAGGGAAGGAGAAAGGGAAAAGCCCTCCCAGTAGGAGTATCATGACCAACCACCGCGTTTTAAACTAACAAATTTTATTTGATTTGAAACAGGTAAAGGAAATGGCATTGATGACAGAAATGCATGCCACAAGGGATATTATCAAACTGGGGCAGAAAATTTTCCTTTCATTTAGAAAATTTTCTGAAAGTCAGATACCCAGTTGGGGAAGAATAAAGATAGAACCAGTCTCAAAGGAAGTGGTCTTTGAACCAGTTTTACCCCCAGCATAACAAGTTTTAATAAAGGAAGTTGTTCCCCAGCGGACAGAACAAAAAGATGAAACTTGTGCTCGGAAAAAGCAAAAAGGCCAGTATCATTCCTAGCAGCCTTCAGAAGAATGAAGCACTAGTTTTGAAGGAATCAAAATCTCCCAACAATGTTATCCTCAACAGCGTTATCCCCGGCGGATAACATTTTATCCCCAGCAATGTTGAAAGAGAAAAGATTTGAAGGAAGTGGCTTTGGAGAAAAGGGGAAGAAAGGAGACTCCCTAATAATATTATTCCCCAACAGGTAAGTAAATAATTTCCCAGCAGTGTTATCCCCAGCAGTCTCGGGGAAAGATAACACGAGCTTTTCAAAGGAGATAACCATCCCCTAGCAAGGCCACAAATCGGCCACCATTTTAAAAACTGATAAAATTTTCTTTGCTTGAGAGTTCAAACAGGAACAAAGCAGCGCAAGGGAAAAAGAAAAGAAAAAAAAGGAATTACAAAGGTAAGTTTCTCAAACCTTTGATCTTTACATTTTCCTCCTAGGATAAAAGTCCTAGTCTGATGAAATTTTCTCCTGAGATATCAAATCTTAGTCCGATGAATCTTTCTCCAAAGCTCGAAAGGAGCTTGATTTATTTTTAAAACTATTAGAGTTGAAGTCAAGAGCCCGCCTGGAGAATGGAGGCGTTAAAATTTAAGAAATTGTTGAGGTCAGGAGCCCCGCCTGGAGAATGGAGGCTGAATATATTTTGAAAAGTTCAAGAAGTCAGGAGCCCGCCTGGAGAATGGAGGCGTTAAAATTTAAGTTGTTGTTGAAGTCAGGAGCCCGCCTGGAGAATGGAGGTGTTAAAATTTAAGTTGTTGTTGAAGTCAGGAGCCCGCCTGAAGAGAGGAAAGGCGTTTTATTTTTAAAAGTTGTTGAAATCTCGCCAGCCTAAATAAAGGAATGACATTTTATTTTCAAAGTTGTTGTTGAAGTCAGGAGCCCGCCTGAAGAGAGGAAAGGCGTTTATTTTTCAAAGTTGTTGTTGAAATCAGGAGCCCGCCTGAAGAGAGGAAAGACGTTTATTTTTCAAAGTTGTTGAAGTCAGGAGCCCGCTTGAAGAGAGGAAAGACGTTTTATTTTTAAAAGTCGTTGAAATCTCGCCAGCCTAAAGAAAGGAATGACATTTTATTTTCAAAGTTGTTGTTGAAATTAGGCACCCATCTGTATAACAAGGGAATACATTTCATGTCTTTACCATTAGGCGCCCACCTGTATAACAAGGGAATACATTTCATGTCTTTACCATTAGGCGCCCACCTGTATAACAAGGGAATACATTTCTGTTTTTCATTTCATGTCCTAGGTCGCCCACCAGTATAATGCGGGTATACATTTCTGTTTTCATTTCATGTCCTAGGTCGCCCACCAATAATGCGGGTATACATTTCTGTTTTCATTTCATGTTCTCAGTCGCCCACCAGTATAATGCGGGCATACCTTTTAGTTTTTCATTTCATGTCCTAGGCGCCCACCAGTATAATGCGGGAATACATTTCTGTCTTTTCATTTCATGTCCTCGGTTGCCCACCAGTATAATGCGGGAATACATTTATGTCTTTTCATTTCATGTCCTCGGTCGCCCACCAGTATAATGCGGGCATACCTTTGAGTTTTTCATTTCATGTCCTAGGCGCCCACCAGTATAATGCGGGAATACATTTCTGTCTTTTCATTTTATGTCCTCGGTCGCCCACTAGTATAATGCGGGCATACCTTTCAGTTTTTCATTTCATGTCCTAGGCGCCCACCAGTATAATGCGGGAATACATTTCTGTCTTTTCATTTCATGTCCTCAGTCGCCCACCAGTATAATGCGGGCATACCTTTCAGTTTTTCATTTCATGTCCTAGGCGCCCACCAGTATAATGCGGGAATACATTTCTGTCTTTTCATTTCATGTCCTCGGTCGCCCACCAGTATAATGCGGGCATACCTTTCAGTTTTTCATTTCATGTCCTAGGCGCCCACCAGTATAATGCGGGAATACATTTCTGTCTTTTCATTTCATGTCCTCGGTCGCCCACCAGTATAATGCGGGCATACATTTCATATTTTGCACTCAGGTGCCCACCTGTATAACGAGAGGAATACTTTTCAGTTTTATACTTCAGATTTTGAAATCAGTAACCCCACCGGAAGGCGGAAGGTTACAACAGGAATCCCCAGCAGGAAACAATAAAAATCCCCAGCACCAGAAAGCAAAAGGTGGCAACAAGAGGTCCCAGCACAAATTCAAGCGCATGAGTCAAAAGGAAGAAAAGACGCGTCTTGAAAGAAGCGGCCTGTGAACATTAAATTATGCCCAGCATAACAAATCTGATGAAGAAAGCCGTATCCCCAGAGGAACCGCCGAAAAGCTTAATGAAGAAAGCCATATCCCCGGCGGACCAAGCAAAATGATGAAACTGGTATTCAGAAAGGCAAAAGTCCAGTGTCATCCCCAAATTCACGGAAGAAAAGCACCGGAGGAAACACAAGCCGACAAGAAAGAAAGGCAACAAGAACAAGTTGCAGATAGATGAGATCTTATGATCCGTAATCTAGCCTAGCTTCTTGTTTTCTTTTAAGCATGGTGTAATAAGGAGGTCAGCAAACAAGTGAAAGTAGCATGCAACAACGGCAACATTGCAGTCCCACGGTAGTCCCAGCAACCAAAACTTCCCGAACTACATTAACCTGATTCAACTTTAGCCAGGGATATGTAGGAAACCTTTGAAGCAAAGGTTCGGTTAAATCTTTTTCAAATAATGCTTCACACGGAGTACTCGGATGGGCAAAAATCGCTCACTTTATCTTTGCACGAAAACCCTTCGTGTCTTCGGGCAAAGAGGGGCAGCTGTAAGCACGTGATTTTTGCCCTATGAGAGAATTACTCCCAAAAAATCCAAAATAAAATAATTTTCCTTTGTGTGCAATTTAGAATTTTTGTGGCATTTTTGATAATTATTTGTATTTCTGTCTGTGCGTGTTTATTGATTAAATTAATAAAAAATTACAAAAATATGTCGCATTTGAATTTAGTATTTATTTAAGTTTGTTTTACAAAATCATAAAAATAATGTACGTTGCATTTTTAGTATTTAACGTCTAAATTGTGTGATTTTTATAGTTAATTGCTATTTAAATGTGCGATAATTGTTATTTGGACAGATTTTTGAAGTTATAACAGATTTTGAATCAGGGCAGTAACAGTAGTTTTAGGGGTAATACGGGAATTAATCAATTGTAGATTATTTAATTATGGTGGGGGACAAGACGTAATGATAAAAGCAAAAAGTAAAAGGTGGATAATGATGTCTTCTTTTCAAAAAGAGGGGACAAGGGGGCCCACTTTGACTACTTTTCAAAAAGAGGAAACATGAGAGCCCACTTTGACTACTTTTCAAAAAGAGGGAACACGGGGGGCCCACGTTGACTACTTTTACTAAAATAAAAGTGTGGGTAATAATAAAAGTTAAAGGGGAAAGAGGTAAAAGGGGGTCTTGCTTTGTATGGGGATGAGTGGATTGAATTTGGAGATTTTGGAAGAATTTTGAGAGATACAAATTGGAGAAATTTCAAAACTAAAGGAGAGAACAAAAACTGGAAAAAAAATCTTCTACTTTCCTTCATTGTTTGAAATCAGTATTAATTGTTGTTGTTTCATCGAAGCTTGAAGCTTCTTTTTTGGGATTACTACTCCACCGTTTGCAAACTCTGTTCCTGGGTTATTACTGTTGCTGGGCTGTTGTTGCTGGGCTGTATTGTTACTACTGCTGCCGATTCTCATCTTCATCTTCTTTTGTTTCCAATACCAGGTACACGACTGTAATACTAGCTATTGCAAGCTGAAAAATGTGAAAGCATGAATATATGAAGAATGGAACTTTGAAGTTTTAATTTCGCTTTTTCTTCGTTTCTTTTGTTGATTGTATTTAGGCTATTTTATGTATTACTGTTTAATAATTGGAATAAGAGAAAAATAACATAAGTTGGTCTTTAGTGAATCAGCTTGGCAAAAATGGGTTAACTCACTAGCTAAGAAAGTTTTAATACGGTTAACAGTAGGTCAATCATGAATGGATAGTTAAATTTAGTTAAAGCCAAACAAGACTAGATAATGTTTAAGTTTAATAATCTTTCTAATAAGCTTAGTAATTGTGGTTAAATCTAGTTTCAAATGGTTATGAATAATTAATTCCAATAGTTGTTTTTTTATAAAACAATGCGAGTTTCAATCTAGCTATATTTGATTTCTTTTGAATATTAGTTGTCGAATTTCTTATTTTATTTATAATTTCGAATTTTTTCTTTAAAATTCTTTCATTTAATATTGGTCCTAATCTAGCAATTAGTATGTTACAAGTTCTTAATTTTTTCTAACTCCTAATTAATTAGGATTTTCTTTCTTTATTTTAGAGACTAAACTTAATAGAAAAAATGTAGTCATTCTAAGATTATCTTTTTTTTAAAAAAAATAAAAAAAAAATAATGAGGCGAGCCTCGCCAAATAAAAATGCAAATTGCGGGGCCCTCACAAAATGTATGTGTTAATTACTTAGAACTCGGGATAGACCGCTTAGCGAACTCCACGGCCTTACCCAAAATAACAACACGCTAGTTTCTTTAGGACGCGTCTTAATTAATCTTACTTTCCTAAACTCGGATGCACATTTATGTGACCCAAATCCAAATCTCAGCAAAGTCAAAATGTGTCTCTAATCACGGGTACATTGATTGTGACGTGGTTCGAGATGCGTGTCCATAACGTTGCAAATTCCTTTTAAAAAAAAAATAAGAATGAGATGAGCCTCGCCGAATAAAAAATACAAATTTGTGGGGCCCTCAGTAAATATTTGTTTTAAAATTGCTTAGACTTCGGGATGGACCGTTTAGCAAAATTTCACGGCCCTACCCAAAGTAAATGATACGCTAGTCACTTTAGGCGCGCCTTTAATAATTTAATCTTCTTAAACTCGGGTGCACATTTATGTGACCCAAATCCAAATCTCAACGGAGTCAAAGTGTGTCGACGATCACGAGTACATTGATTGTGACGCGGTTCGAAATACATTTTCACAACGTTGCAATTCCCTGTAAAATAATAATAATAATAATGAAAGCGGTAAAGAGTTAAAATCTGCACATAAGCTCATAATTGTATAAAAAATCAGATAAACAAGCCGAATATGACAGTTGAGTGACCGTGCTAGAACCACGGAACTCGGGAATGCCTAACACCTTCTCCCAAGTTAACAGAATTCCTTATCCGGATTTCTGGTTCGCGGACTGTAATACAAAGTCATTCTTTTCCTCAATTCGGATTAAATTGGTGACTTGAGACACCCTAAAATCTCCCAAGTGGCGACTCTGAAATAAATAAACAAATTCCGTTTCGATTGTCCTTTAATTGGAAAAATTCCTACGCCCCCGCGGGGGCGGAAAAAGGAGGTATGACACACATCAGGCCTTAGATTGATTACTCAATAGTTCAAACTATTTTAGTTAACAACTTGCTCATCTAAATTCGTTAAAAAACGGGTTTCATTAGGTATCACTTTCATTTCGGATTCTTAAAGTTTGAACAAGTGTAGAATCATTTAGCTAAGCCCAACGTCTGAATAAGGATGGCACAGGTCCAGTTTTACCCCTTATACATCGGACTTGGACCCATAATTGTTGACCAACTGCTCTTATTGTATCGTTTTCAGATTTAACGACTCACTTTCGAAACTCAACTATAATAACTCGTGAGCATGTAAATAAGTTAGAACTCTTTTTCTTTCATTATAGAGACGAACGAAATATAAAATATAGTCACTATAGGTCAATTCTTTTTGATAATGAGACGAGCCTCGCCAAATAAAAATGCAAATTGCGGGGCCCTCAATAATTGGTCATAATAAATACTTAGAATTTGGGATGAGCCGTTTAGCGAATTTCACTGCCTTCCTTAAAGATAATAACGCGTTAGACTCTTTAGGCGCGATTTTTAATTAAATTACATTCTTCAATTCGGGTGCGCATTTATGCGACCCAAATCCAAATCTCAACGGTGTCGGAATGTATCAACAACCACGGGTGCATTGATTGCAACGTGGTTCGAAGATCCATTTCCACGACGTTGCAATTCTATAAAAATAATAATAAAGCGGTTTTAAACTTAATAAAAGCACACAGTTCATAACATGTATAAAAATCAGATATTTAGCCATTACAACAATTTAAGCGACCGTGCTAGAACCACGGGATTCGGGGGTGCCTAACACCTTCCCTCGGGTCAACAGAATTCCTTACTTAGAATTTCTGGTTCGCAGACTTCATTTGGAAAGTCAAATATTTTCCTCGAATTGGGATTCAAGATAAACCAGTGACTTGGGACACCAAAAGCCAAACCTTTCCCAAGTGGCGACTATGAATTAAATAAATAATCCCATTTTCGAATATTGTCACTTAAATTGGAAAAACTCCCTCACGCATTTATCATTCGGGGTAGGCGCGTAAAAAGGAGGTGTGACAGTGGTTCTGGTGTTCCGCACCTGCGACAAGTATTGCGCAGGTGCGATGGCCACAGAAGCGAGCAAACATTGCAGAAGTGGGATTTCGCTGAGGGGGTAGAAGTCTGCTAATGCATAGGTAATTACGCAGAAGTGCGACCACAGGTGCGGTCATGGCCATCGCATAAGCGGCTGTCTCGCAAATGCGAGTCCTTTTCCACATTTGCGAGAGTCGCAGATGCGACCTATTGTCTGAATTGCGGAAATTGCTGGGCAGAAGCTATAAATCGAGGTTTTAGTTCTTTCTTCATATTTTGAGATATGAGACTCGGATTGAGGCGATTTTGGAGAAAATTTTATAACAAGGATTAGGGTAAGTGTTCTCTACTCATTTTTGATTATATTTCACGAATCCATCTTTTTTTTTAGCAATTGGTTGATGAATTGAAAGAGACAATTGGGGGTTATGGCCTAAAGTTTCATAATATGAATTTTGAGTTTTGAACACCGATTTGGAGTCGTATTTGAGTGAAACTAGTATGGTTGTTCTCATAATTGAATGAGTTGTTGGATTTTGTGATTTTTGTCGAATTTCGAGGTGCGGGACCGAGCGTATTTTTGATTGGATTTGGGATTTGACTTAGGATTCGATCCTTATCATTTGTAATTGTTTCCTTGGGCTTTATCTGATGTATTTGGGTTGCTTTTGGCTAGTTTTGAGCCGTTCGGAGGTTGCTACGCGCGGGATGGCATTCTTAGAGCATCGCTTGGCTTGCTTGGCGTCTAGAATTGGCTTGTTTAAGATAAGTAACTCTTTTAAACTTAGTACCGAGGGTATGAAACCCCGAATTATGTGCTATGTGATTTGTGTTGAGGTGACACACATGCTATGTGACTGGCGTGTGGGTGTGCACCTTGTGAATTGTGACTCCGTTGTTTTCATGGCACTGTTTAGTGGCCCTACTTTATTGATATCTGTGTTTTTCACCATATGATAAAGTAATTGAGCTATACATCATGTTATATATCATGCTTAGGCTTTATGCCGATATTGTTGGGACCCATAGTGGTCGTCTCTTGCTATCATCTCATTGATTTTATTGATATTTCGTACTCAGTCACATTCATGCATTCATATCATATCTTAGTCTCAGTTGTTACTTATTGATACATCATATCATTGTTCTGGGTCAGTTTTCATGACACTATGAGCCCGTGGATGAGATTGGAGAGATTGATGACCGAGTGAAGCCGAAAGCCCGATTATGAGTAACAATTATGGGATCGGGCTGCATGCCGCAGCGGTTATATTGATGATTATGATAACACTTAGACTGAAGGATCCCCTCCGAAGTCTGTAACACACCCCCAGTGAGCGCGGATGATATTATTGAGGGATGGATTTTTTCGGACATATATTTGTCTGAAGTATTTAATATCTGGATATGGATTTCTCCACAGAGTTGGATTGCCCTTTTTTCTTGGTACTAGGTGACTTATAGTTAGTATTGTATATGTCCCAGGATGGATTTTCCCTAGGTTTCATGGGCCATATACAGTACCGAGTGGTTGAGTATTTATGTATACCTAGATATGGATCTTCTCCATGGGGCCGGAATGGCCTTCCTCGGTACTGAGTGACTGATGATCAGTGATGTATATATTCCGGGATGGATCTTCCCTAGGCCGTATGGGCCATATACAGTACCGAGTGGTTGAGCATGATGAGTGGAAAGTGTGAGTACATGTCTCATCTCTTGGATACATGGTATTGGCATGCATACATGACATACATGCATAGAGATGTACTCTTCCTTATACTAGGTATCATGTCGTTCATGATTTTCTTTATACACATTGATATGTGGGCATAGGAAAGTATTTCAGACCTACTATTTTGAAAGAAAATGAAACATCTTATTTGTTGTGGAAAGGATTTTGGGAAAAATTTCAATTTTCAACTATCTCATATTTTGTTTCGAAGATTTCGGTAAAGGATTTGGGTTTTTCACTAATATTCTTGAAAAGCGAGACTATTTTTTGGAAAAACTATGAAAAGGCTAAACGTTCTACCTCTGACCTACTTATTTGTTCACTCGCTTTACATTGTTATGAACTGCTATTGGTTATTGGTGTTGGACCCGACCTTTTTTCAGCTCATCACTGCTTTCAACCTAAGGTTAGGTTTGTTACTTATTGAGTACATATGGTCGGTTGTACTCATACTACACTTCATGCACATTGCGTGTAGATTCTGGATGCCGATGTTGCTGTGTTCGATGAATGATGGATTTGAAGGCGTACTTGCATTCCTGCTGTAGCTTCCTCTTGTTCACGGTAGCCTTAGATTATAAAACTCTATTTATGTACTTTCCAAACAGAAGATGTATTTTCTTCATATCAGCTTCGTAAACTCTATTTTTAGAAGCTCGTGATTTGTACTACTAGTCCTTGGAAAATGTAAAAGATTCAGAAAAATTCCTTTGTTTAATTGTTTAATTAATATTATTGAACTTGATAGTTATTAGTTGGCTTACCTAGCGGGTTGGGTTATGTGCCATCACGACTACTAATTTTGGGTTGTGACAGGTTTTTTACGGTTTGTCTATATTAAAAACTTGTAAAATAAAGTTCGGAGGTGTTTTTCAGTATATAGTGTTATCTCTCTCCGTTGTTGTTTGTTGCTTAGTACTTCCATACTTTGCCAGAGTGTCAGATACAGAGTTACCTTCCCAATATATGTGGGTTATTTCTTTCACTCCAACAACATTAAGAAGAAAACTGCAATCATGAAGAAGATGTGAGTAGCAGGGTTCTTCATCTTTAAATAAGTGACATAATACCTGTGAATCTGTTTTCACTATAGTGGGTAAGAGATTTTTTGTGATGGAAAGTTCTAGCCCTGTTATTAGTGCCAGCAGTTCAGCATGAAGAGCGGATATTGCAGTTATCTTCTGCACAAAACACACTATCCAATAGCTACTATAGTCTCTGATGAGTCTACTAGTGCCACTGGTTTTTATGTCATAAGCTCCATCAACGTTTATCTTGTAGTGGCTAGGAGGTGGGAACCATCTTATTTGTATGTGAAGCCTAGGATTTGATGTCACAATAATCTGCGCGAGTGAAATGAATTCAGCAACTTGTGTCATGATATTTTTGTGGCATGTGAGGGAGGAAGTGTGGTTGAAGAGGTTTGAGTTCTTATTAATCCAAATATTCCAAAGGATCAAAGGCGGTAGGGTAGAGTTTGGAGTTTTAAAAAAGGCAATTGATGTGTGGATGATAGTATATCCAATTCAGAAACTGAATAATACAGGGGCTATAAGTATATATTCAGCAGATTGTATAATTATGTATTCAACATATTATATTAAATGAATATATAACTGTATTCAGATGTATTGTAGTTGGATGTATATATTCAAGTCAGGCACTGTGTATAACAGATTGTCTAAGTATGTATTAAACAGGTTGTATTCGAATGTATTCAACACAATAATACAACTAACTATATCCAGAATCTATTCACGAAAAAGTGCAAAATGTATTATTTCACAATGTCATCGGAATCTATGACACACCATTAGAGCACTAATACATGTCAGAATGTTAACTAAGTTCTACGTGGAGCATTTCTACACGTTCTCTTATATGTTCTCCCTGCCCACATATGCTACATGAATGTTGATTTTTCGGCTGCAACAATTCACTGAAAAGCTTATCGCGCTTCTTCTTTGGCCTTCCAGGAGGTCTTTTCCATTTGGGTAGTAATATAACTTCCTTTGCAATATGTGCTGGTATATTCCATTCATTTCGGTCCGGTATCGAGTACACAGGCACATTGTATGTCATTACAACAGAATTTGGTTTGTAATAGTCAGAGCAATAATCTTCTAGCATTAGAAACTTGCTCTTCAATTTAGCCCAAGCATGTGGGCATGGTAATTCATCAACTTGGAACCTCCCACAAACGTATTTTCTCTCTAACAGGCAGACAGTGCAATGCCTCCCTTCATCGTTAACCGTATGTAAGTATTCAGTCGATGGTACCACCTACATTTAAACATAGACCTATAAGTTTTAAGCATATATAAATAAAAAAATTCATTTATATACCAAAGAATGGACGTATTAAATATACAGCAGTATGAATTAAATCAAATATCTATTGAATACAAACATATTTCTGTATTTAGAATACAAAATTATTCAGTTGAATACAAAGGAAATGTTTAAATACAGAATAATACATCATATATATAGACTGGCAGAATATTAAATATAATTACATATTAGCTTATGATTACATTGTTATACATCTAACGTCTGCTTAAAAAATGCGTATGGATAGAAAATAAACACATTAAATTCAACTAACAATACACTAAACATGTGGACAGTATTCCAAATAGTATAAATTGTTTCAGAAAAAAGTTAGCTATCTAAAACAAAGGCTAAATATATAATACAATGACATAAAATAAAACTTACAATCATGCGTGTAGACATTGCCTCATTCAAAGTAAGCATCTCCTGGTATTTGTTTTCCAAGCGTTGTGTATGTCTGTGTAGCTTCTTTGCGGTTACTGCAATTCTAACGTCCAAACATCTTTCTAACTTCTTCGAGGAAGTCGTATATTGGCAAATTCCCTTGTTGACACTAGTGCAGCATTGATTGACCCAGCAATATTTGACGTCATGGTCCTTCCCCTATTAACAAGTGCATACAACCTAGCCCACTTTTCGTATCCAGCTAACTCCAAGTATTCTTTCACTCTAATATCTACCTTCTCCACCTTCTCCATTAGACTGTCAAATTCAGCCTGTGTGTATTGCCATCGAGAAGTATATCTCGCTCAACTTTGCATGGCTCTTTTTGAATTTCTTATATACGTTGTTCCATAGATGCCATATACAAGCAAAATGCGGTACATCTGGATACACTCTCGATACAGATTTAATGATACTCCCATTTCCATCTGAAACGATGCACATGTTTTTCCTGTCACCGTATGCTATCTTGAATTGCTCAAAGAACCACGACCAAGCATCATCGTTCTCTGAATCAATAACACCATATGGTAGTGGCAATATATGACCTGTAAAGACAATTGCATACATTTTTTTAAAATATGCATTTCAATCTTTAAAATGGAACTCATTTTATATGACATAGCAATTAATATTAACAAAATTTATTATAATTCACATACTCACCTGCACCATCCAATGTGTTGGCCGAGACGAATGTCCCGGTGTAGTAAAGTTTTTGGTGACTTCCATACACAACCACAATGGCTCTACAATGATCAAACCCCTTTATAAAGGCATACAAAGATATACAAACATACATGAACTCATTTTTGGGCGATTTTACCATTCTAATGTGTGAACCAGGATATGTCATATCCATTGTATATAAGTATCCTGGTAATTCTTTGTATGAATCAGCCGGTTCACCTCTCAAAAAATTTATTGCCTTTTCTTTAGCCCGCCACGCCAACATGTAGCAAACATCTACACCTAAATCTGATTTCACATCATCAATAATATTCTTTGGAGTGTATTTCCTCTTATGATTAGTAAGCTTGGGCCTAATCATACCACCTATAAGGTTGCTACTTGCCTGTCGTTGCTCATACACCTTGTCCTTCAACGGACATGTATACTTATCAATGAACTCTCTCACTTTGAATAGTTCTGATTTGTTAATGCTCGAAGCCTTAAACCTCCATTCACAATCTTCTAACATACATAATAATCTATAGCTGCAAAGAATTTATCATTATACATATGATCAGTATAAATGCTTTCAAAAAATACACTCATATATACATGAATACATTATTACATCTATATATATAAATTATTTTACAACAGAAATATATACAATGGTATATAATTAAATATGTCTGAATACGCCTATAGTTATATGCATACATTTAAATACAACTAATAAACCAAAAAGAAAAATAGTGGCTCTCACTGTAATAAGTTTATACAAGTAAAATACACAAGAATACATGTATTTGAAATGCATAAAAAAAATAGTGAATCACAGCAGTGAAGATGAAGTGAAAATTCCCAACTACGCCTAAATACATCAATATATAAATTACAACTCCTACCATGAATACAATATACAAAAAAATAATGAATAATTAAGAACACTCAAACCTGACAGCATTAGACCTATCAACCCGGAATTGAAACCTTTGCGATATAGCATAATGCTCCATCACCTCTTTTAATGTAGCCTTATCCTTATATACTTGTCCAGCCATAACCTCCCTTTGATTAGTTTTTTAAATTATCAAATCCTTGTCCAGTTCGAACACCCCAATTGCTTCTCCAGAATTGACAAAATCTAGAGCAAATGTATCATCTGTATCGGAATCATACCTTTGAACTGCTTCGTCTATTTGCACAATGTCTTCTTGAATTAAACTACCTCCGGATACAACTTCTTTTTCAATCGTTGTTATGCACAAAGGATACATCCCGAATTCTCTATTCTTTTTTTTCAACTCTACATACACCCTGTAACCCATATCATTGTGTATTTCCATTGACATACAATTTCCTTCTACTTTTTATTGAATTTTAATGGACTTTGAGCTCAAATCTATGTCCAGTTGATTAGAAATTGATGCAACCAAATCACTATACGACGCATACTCCTTTATCAATATTCTCTCAATTGAATAATTGACGTAATTGCTATCACTGTTCCATTTTCCCGAATGACGCAATAACACTATTAAACTTGCCATATGTATAATTGAATTATACCTTATTTCTGTATACAATTATATCAATTGCAATTTTTCGTCGTTGAAAAGAGAACTAGGTACGCACTAGAACAACAGAAAAAAGGGAGAACTGAAATCTAGAGGTATCTCTACTTTTGCCTATTTTTCTGATTGGAAATCTTTCGTGAATGAATACAGATTTATGGGCGATAGTTTGTGTTAGTTGAGTTATATTAGGAGAATATCTAGTAAATTGATTTCCTTTCCGTTTTAAACCAGTTAAAAGGTGTGACGACCCGGCCGGTCGTATTAAGAATTAACGCGTAGATCCCCTATTAACTGCTTTCCACGTGTTTGTTTCTGTTATTGTGAGTTGCCGAGAGGAATTATTTGGAGTTTCGGAGAGTTTTGGGAAACTTAGTCCCTAAATGAGAGCTTAAGTTTTGCAAATTTGACCGTAGTCGGAATAGTGTGAAGACGGCCTTAGAATGGAATTCCGATAGTTCTGTTAGCTCTGTTGGCTGATTTCAGATTTAGGAGCATGTTCAGATTTTGTTTTGGAGGTCCGTAGCTAATTTAGGCTTGAAATGCCGAAAGTCAAATTTTTGAAGTTTCTGGTTCGATAGTGAGATTTTGATCCGAGGGTCGGAATGGAATACCGGAAGTTGGAGTAGCTCCATAGGGTTGAATGTGATGTGTGTGCAAAATTTCAGGTGATTCAGACGAGGTTTGGTAGACTTTTTGATCGAAAGCGTATTTTGAGAGTTTTAGAAGTTCTTAGGCTTGAATCCGATGCTAATTGGTTGATTCAATGTTGTTTGAGGTATTTTGGAGATTTGTATAAGTTTGGATAGTGGTATATGACTTGTCCGTGCTTTTGGTTGAGGTCCCGGGGGCTTCGGGATGATTTCGGGTGGTTAACGGGAAATTGGAAACTTGGAGTTTACAGTTGATGTTCTTTGGGGTGCTGTCATAACCGCATATGTGGTTGAGAGGCCGCAGATACGGAATTAAGCCGCAAAAGCGGCCAGCTGAGGAAAATCAGGGAACCGCTGAAGCGGATGATGAACTGCACCTGCGTGATCGCAGATGCGAATTCTGGGTCGCAGGTGCGGCGAAGAGGTTTTAAGTGGAAATCGTAGGAGCGGTCTCCTTGACCGCAGAATCGGTACCGCAGATGCGGAAGGTGGACCGCAGATGCGGTTTTGCTGGGCAGAAAATCAGAGTTTCGAGAGTTTAGTTTCAGAAAGTTAGAAATTGATTTGGGAGCTCGGGATTGGCAATTTTGAGAGGAATTTTCACCTGGGTGTTTTGGGTAAGCAATTATTACTCGATTTTGATTGTTGTCCACGAATCTATGCTTAGATTCATCCTTTAAATTCGAATTTTGGGTGGAAAAATTGAAGAAAAGTTGGAAAAGTTCTTGGACTTAACATTTGAATTTGGATCACGATTTTGATGTCGGATTGTGATAATTTTGATATCAATGAACTCGTGAGAGTATGAGGATTCTTAAAATGTAGATTTTACCCGATTTCGAGACGTAAGCCCGGAGGGCATTTTGGTCATTTTACCTAATTTTGCGTATTAGCTTAGAATGTATTTGTAGAATCAGTTACTTGAAGTGTTATTTACATTATGGAATTGAATTTAATAGATTCGGGCCATTTGGAGTCGAGTACTCGTGGCAAGAGCGTGGTTTCGGGTTGATTTTGAGTTGGTTCGAGGTAACTGGCTTGTCTAACCTTGTGTGGGGGACCTTCCCCTTAGGATTTGGTATTATTGATAATTGAGATGCCTTGTACGTGTGGTGACGAGTGCGTACTTGTGCAAATTGTTGAAAATCCGATTTTCATTAAGTAATTACTAGTATGTTTCCTTTCCTTTTTATATTACTTGCAATTTAAGCATGTTGTTAGCTTAGGAAAACATGTCTAATTGACTTAATTGTCTTACTTGCTCAACCTGCTTTATTTGGATTTCGTGCAGCATGCTAGGTTAGAAATACCTATTTTACCTTGGTACGGAACTTGATTTGAACTGTGTACTCTTCTTGTTGTTGTTGTGTGTTTACTTTGGGACTACGAGACGGTATCCCGGGAGATCCCCCTGTATGTTTACTTTGGGACTACGGAATGGTATTCCTGGAGATCCCCCTGCACATTTACATTGGAACTATGGGACTACACCCGATAGATTCCCCCTGTACTGAGTATTTACATTTGGGACTACGGATCGGTATTCCGGGAGATCCTCTCGCTTGATGAGTTGGACTACGGGACGGTATCCCCGGAGATCCACTGGATATTTATATTTGGGACTACGGGACGGTATCCTGGGAGATCCTCGATTGTTATCTTTGTACTGAGCTGTATTTCTTTCTGTGTTTACTTTGCCGCTGTAGTAGTTGTTGTTGTCCTTTATATCCTGTGTTACTTTTACTGTTGTACTTACTTATACTATTTTGTTCTACACTGTTGAATCTTATATTTTATTTAACCTCAGTAAGGCCCTGACCTTCCTCGTCACTACTCGACTGAGCTTAAGTTTGGCACTTATTGAGTACCGCCGTGGTGTACTCATGCCTTTTCTGTGCATGTTTTTCATGTGCAGATCCAGGTACCTCCACTCAGACTTATCACGCTTGAGACGAGGCGTTCGTAGAGACTCCGAGGTATATCTCCCGCGTTCGCAGATCGAAGAGTCCCTTTCTACTCCCCCATTTTGTATTAGCCCTTATGTACTTTCGTTTCTTTGTTAGATATTCTGGAGTTAGATGCTTGTAGACATTCAAAGGCTTGTGATCATGAGATTCCGGGTTTTGGGAAATGTATTAGTTTTTGAGAGTTGATATTGTTTATGCCAAGCGGCACTTTAAAATACTGTTTTATTTTACTATTTCGGTTTTTAATAATTTATTCCGCAAGTTGGTTTATTTTTCCGCATTGTTAGGCTTACCTAGTCGTAGAGACTAGGTGCCGTCACGATGGTTCACGAAGGGCGAACCGGGGTCGTGACAAAAGGTCCATATTTTACGCATTATACGTTATTGTATTCACGAATACAGCTCGTCAATACAGTTGAATATAACAACTGATTAGCTGGACTTCCCTGATTCACGCTTATTTTTGCTACTGTATTCATGAATACAGTAGCTTAAATACATCAAATACATCTTATAACATTAGAAAGGTATCTACAATCCGTAATATAGCAAATGGTATCTATAGATAGCTAATTACTACTAAAAGATAGTGTTTTATGAAAATTTCTCTTTTAATTCATTTGTCAGCCATGCACGTGTGGCTCGTATATGGTATGGTATATTCCATATACCTCCTGTGTAAATGTCCTACATTCTATCTTGTTGAAATTCAAACACATACACAGAGTCACCGCAGCGCAAATTGAACAAGGAACGTACCTTCAGCCATAGTTATTCATGCTTTGCAGGGGATCACCTTTGAAACCTTTAGCAGAAAAAATAGGGAGTCTTCTAGCCTGTGCCTATCGTTGGATGCCAGACTAATGGAGTCACAGAAGTATTTAGGGACTCTTAGGCAAATACTTTAGCCCTAGGGACTTGTAATAAAATTGTTTCTTTTCATCAAAGAAACTACTATATACGCATAACTACATAATATTATTTGATATATTATTTCCTTTGGGAAACAATATAAATAATGTATTACTTTATATGTGAGTCACACTAGAAGTTTCTAGAAGAGACTGGTAAATTTCTATCATAACTATCTCTAATGGCCAGTTGGTTCACCAGTACGGTTTGGATCTAAGTCTTAATTTTTTATTGATCCATATGCGGATGGGGATAAGGAGGGGGGAGTTTTTTAAATCTATATTTAATTCATTTGATGGATATATCACTGACCTTTTACACAATTAATGAAATTCAACATATTATAAAGAGTTACTTACCATTTATTCAACGTTATTAATTAATCAATGCTATTAAATGGTGTTAGACAAGCACGATACCAGGAAGCACTAGAAAGATCACAGAGATAGACCTGAATAATCAAGGCTGGACAATTGTCCACCAAACCTTTCTAAGTTCATTGTGTGGATGTATAGAATATTACGACAAAGTCCTGTTTGTTCAGAGATGATTATCATCTTGTTCTATGAAAGAGTGAAATGAGAAAGGCCGAAAGGATATATGTTGGTTTTATATTTTAGGGTCAAACTGTAGATAAAATCTCAACAAACAAAAGGGGAAAAGAGGTTCCAATTGCTGGATGCAACTATCATGTTTCCATTGTAGTTTCAAGGACCAAATTTAAATAGTTTCTGGCACGGGCTAAACGTGAAAAAAGCCCTATAAAGGCTCCTATTGGTAGATCGACCAAATCTCGATCACAAGAAACTCATTTCAATATCCAGTTCAATATATAAGATGGAATGGAATATATCATCTACTACTATATTTACTAGCTAGTTATTTAAACTTAAATTACTTTTTAGCAAGTGTAGGAAAATGGATCATAGATGTAACATATATTAGGTTAATATTAGAATGGTACAAAGTAATTCAATCTTTTATGTATTTGAATTCTTGAAAATGGTACTCAAGTTACAGTTGGAGTCGACAATTTTTCATCCCAAATACTTCTCCTGTAGCATTTCCATTAATTCTAAATTTTTTTAAAGTACTTCTCAACCCTTATGTGCTAGAACATCATCATTTCTAAGTTCTAAGCAAAAGTTATGTTGAAGCCAGAACATCAATCTATTTTTGGTTAGCTACATCCTTCTACTTCAACCACTACTAAAATAGACAAGTTTTAAGAAGGAAATAATAGAATTCAGAAGGTGGAGTAGGTTATAACAGGTAAGTTTAGTTATTTTGAAGAATAAAGTAATGATGCCAACAAACTTTGCTTCAGAAGAAGGTAAGTTGTGAGCTGGCTAGTCTTTTTAAAAAGGAATAGACAAGTTTGAGAGACAGCCTATCCACATGCAGCCTTTAGCATATTACAACTATATATATCTTTCCTTAGTTCCTCCTTTACTCCAAAGTATCAGTTCCAAGAAACTCAACCTCTGTTAATTCCCTAAAGAGGCAACTCCCAAGCCCTTTTGTCTTTCTTCCTTCTTCATAAACATTTTTGTGAAATTCATATGCAGATGCAGGATTTAAATTTGATGTATTCAAGAACTTATTGTACTTTTGAGATTATGAGTTCCAAATTTTATTCTTATTGAAAGTTTAGTAATTTTTAGATATATCTATATTCGTGCTGAAAATACTGAATTCAGTTAGCGAACGCAAAACAAAGGCTCCGTCTGTGTTTAGTGAAATTTGAATTTGTGGTTATACTCACATTTTTTTCTTTTTTATTGAAGGATATTTTCTTGGTAGGTGGAAACACATTTGAAGCTTAGTATAAGAGGAAACCAAGATTTGATAGGATTGATGGCAACTGAGGCACCAAGTTGGGCAGATCAATGGGGGTCAGGAGGATTTGGTGCAATGGATGAAGAGGAGAGTCACAAAAGCAACAAAGAGAATGATAGCAACAAGAAAGGCAGTTCATCAGCAGGACTTGGCAAAGCAAAAGCAGTGGCAGTGGCTGGTGCTCAAAAGGTGAAGAATGGCACTTCAATGGGCATCAAATGGGTTAAAAGCAAATGTCAAAAGAAAAACTCCTCTTCTACTTGATGATATATCAGATTCTCTTATATAGATTTCTGTAAGAACAGTCAAGAACCAGATCTATTGTTTAGATTAGAAATGTTTTAACCAGTTGTTCTCCTATTCATCAAGGAAAGAGTTTACGCAAGTCCTTCTAGTATTTTTGGCAAGATATTAGTTGATTGTTGTGCAACATCTATCGATATTCTTATGACAAATAATACGTGATTTTTTAATTCTTGACCACTGTAGGGTCCATCCTATTCAACAATAGGCAAGTGCCTTTGAAATAAAACTTAGGTGGCAACTCTTTCTTGGAGCCAAAGTTTGGAAATAAGTAGAGGAGATTAATACATCTCTTATTGTATTCTTGAAGGCTATGTATTTCGCTCCTATAAAAGGAGGAGCTCTCTCACTTCTTCAAACACACCAACAAAGAGAGAAAGAAAGAGTGAGGCATCACAGATCGGGTATAAGAAAATAGTCAGTGAGAAAATAGAGAGGGTTAACGATATTGTAGTGAGGTGGGAATATCAAAAGAGGTTATTTCTTTTGAGAGTTGTAGTTGTCTTTGGAGTATTTTACATAGACCTCTAAAGTGTAAAATTCCTTGCTATAGTGATATAAGTTGCTCCTCTTGGGATCGTGGTTTTTCCCCTTATTCAGAAGGATTTTCCACGTAAAAATCTTGGTGTCGTTACCACTCTTTTATTATTGTTGATTACGATATCTCGGTGCTACGTTATTATTTCGCTTTTTTTACCATTAATATTATTTATGTGGAGGATTTATTCCCAACAACTGATATTAGAGTACAAGTTCTGCTCATTTACAAAAATACCATTCACGATCGATAGTACTATACTCAGTGAAAAATATCCGGTGTAAAGTACGAGGTAGAAAAATTCAACGGAGATAGCGGTTTCTCAATATGACAAAGAAGGATGAGGGCTCTGCTCATTCAGCATGGACTACACAAGGTACTAGATGTTGATGCCAAAAAGTCCGATACCATAAAAGCTGAGGATTGGACTGACTTGGATAAAAAGATTGTAGTGCAATCAGCTTACACTTATCAGATGATGTGGTAAATAACATCATTGATGAAGATATCGCATGTTGGACAAGGTTGAAAATCCTATACATGTTCAAAACGCTAACAAATAAATTGTACTTGAAGAAGCAGTTATACACCGTACACATGGGTGAATGTACGAACTTTTTGTCACATTTAAATATATTTAACAGACTAATCACATAGCTAGCCAACCTCGGAGTAAAGATCGAGGAAGAAGATAAAGCCATCTTGCTCTTGAACTCGTTTCCATTTTCGTACGATAATTTGGCAACAACCATCCTGCACGGTAAGACCACCATTGAGTTGAAAGACATTATATCGGCTCTTCTACTCAATGAGAAGATGAGAAAGAAGCCTGAAAATCAAGGACATGCTCTCATCATAGAAGGTAGAGGCGGGAGTTACCAAAGGAGTTCGAGCAACTATGGTAAATCCGAAGGTCGTGGGAAGTCCAAGAACCGATCCAAATCAAAAGTCAAAAATTGCTACAATTGCGATCAACCGGGTCACTTCAAAAGAGATTGCCCAAATCTAAGGAAGGGAAAAGATGAAAGCAGTGGCCAGAAAAAGATGGAAACACAACCGCCACGATGCAAAACAATGATAATGTTGTTCTCTTCATGAATGAGGAAGAGGAATACATGCACGTGGCAGGCCCAGAGTCGGAATAGGTGGTTGGCACAACAATATCTTACCATGCCATACCCACAAGAGATCTTTTTGTAGATATGTAGCATGTGATTTCAACACTATGAGAATGGATAACACAAGTTACTCAAAGATTGTAGGGATTGGTGATGTTTGTATCAAGAAGTTCTAATGGACGTGCGACATGTACTTGATTTGCAGATGAACTTGATCTCGAGAATTGCTTTGGACCGAGATCGGTACGAGAACTATTTTGCAAATCAAAAGTGAAGACTCACTAAGGGATCATTGGTAATTGCAAAGGGAGTTGCTCAGGGCACGTTGTACAGGACAAATGCAGAAATATGCCAAGGTGAATTGAATGAAGCAAAAATATGAGATTTCTGTAGATTTGTGGCACAAAAGAATGAGTCATATAAGCGATAAGGGCTTGCAGATTCTTTCCAGAAATCATTCATCTCTTTTGCCAAAGTTACAATGGTAAAACCTTGTGACTACTGTTTACTTGGTAAGCAACATAGAGTCTCATTTCCGACAACGTCTAAAAGAAAATTGAATATGCTTGATTTAGTATATTCTAATATTTGTGGTCCAATAAAAATTGAGTCGATGGGTGGTGACAAATATTTTGTTACTTTTATTAATGATGCTTTCCGTAAATTATGGGTCTATATCTTGAAAACCAAAGATCAAGTGTTTTAAGTTTCCAAAAGTTTCATGTCCTGGTGGAAAGGGAGACGGGTCGAAAGCTAAAGCGTCTCCGAACTGACAATGAAGGTGAGTACACTTCAAGAAAATTTGAAGAGTATTGTTCGAGCCATTGGATCATACATGAAAAGACAGTTCCTGGAACCGCATAACACAATGGTGTAGCTGAGAGGATGAACTGCACCATTGTTGAGAAGGTGAGAAGCATGTTCAGTATGGCTAAATTGCCAAGTCATTCTGGGGTGAAGCAGTTTAGTCAGCCTGTTACCTGATCAATACGAGTCCATAAGTTCTATTGGAGTTTGACATTTCGGAAACATTTTGGACCAACAAGGAGGATTCCTACTCGCATTTGAAGGTGTTCGGTTGCAGAGCTTTTGCATATGTACCAAAGAACCAGAGAAAAAAATTGGATGATAAATATGTTCCCTGCATATTTATCGGATATGTAGATGAAGAGTTCGAATACATATTATGGGATCCTGTAAAGAAGAAGGTCATCAGAAGCAGAGATGTAGTCTTTCCAGAAAGTGAATTTGGAACTGCAGATGACCAGTCAGAAAAGTCCAAGAATGGTATAATCCTTATCATTGTTACCATTCATTTTACTTCTAACTATCCCACAAGTGCAAAAAGTATTACTAGCAAGGTTTTCGAGCAGGGGGGTTGATAACTAGGGATTTTGCTATATTTTATACTCCTTCTTGCTTAAGTTTTGATTAGGAATTTATACAAAATAGTCCCAAAAGGCTCACAAGTTGTGCTTGATTGCAGGTTTGATCAACAAAGTGACAAGATGTCAAAAATCAGCTCAAAAAGGAGTGAAACTTGCACAAGTACCAAGACAAGACAAAGCTCAGGCAAAACAGGCTCAATGCAGTCGCACACCATTCTATGCGGTCTGCATGAGTGAGGTTCAGAGAGCATGACATTCAGGAAAACAGGCAATGTAGCTGTACTAGGTTTTGTGCGGTCCGCACTGGGATTAACGCGACCGCACTCGATTTAGTGCGGTCCGTAGTGAGAAAGATCAGAAAGCTGCCAAGTCCAAGTTTCAAGCCAATGCGGTCCGCGCTCCATTTCATGCGGACCGCACCAGAAGCCTCCGCGGTCGTACTCCATTATGTGCGGTCCGCATTGCCAGAGTTCAGAGACATGAATTTTCAAGTTCAGAGCCTTAGTACGGCCGCACCCCATTTTGTAGGGTCCGCACTAGCCCCGCAGGGGTATTTTTATCTAGATTTTTCAGCTTAGTATAAATAGCTTCTTTTCCCATTTTTAGTGCATCAGATAGTTTTAGCTGAGAGTTGCGCTCGTGGGTTTGAATATTTTAGCTATTTTGGGCAATTTAATATACATTTCAATATTGAATCTTCTTGTTTATCTTAGTAATTAATTAATATGAGTTTTTCTTAATCTATTTCTTGTTTTTATTCTTTAAGTATGAGTAGCTAAACCCATAAGTTAGGGTTGTGGCTCAACCCTAGTGTGGGTAATTGATGGGTCTTGTGTTTTAGGGCTAGATTGACTATGGGCGTTTGATATTTGGGCTAATTTCATGTTTAATGGCTGAATTAGTGGTTGCAAACACTAGTTTGTGTTTAGTTGACTTGAGCTCTTCTTGAGAAAGAGAGCCCAAGTCTCCGAAATTTGTCCAACAAGGAATTAGGGCATACTCGAGAGATTGACAGCCCCAATTAAAGGGTTAAACCTCGAGAGAGTAATACCCGACTTGAACCTTGATTGTTTGTTCAAATTTGCATACCCAATTGGTCTTGAGAAAGTCAATTCGGGCAAAATCACTCGAACCACTGAGAGGTGTAGAGTGGGTAAAATCGTGCAACGGTTATATCATACTCCCCAAACATGTCAATCATGCCTTAGACTCAAGTATCCATCAATTGACCACCTAGGCGAAAGTCACTACCCTAGTGCCTTTTAAACCATTTGAACAACCCGTTTTAGTTTAACTCTTAGTTTAATCTAGTTTCATTTACCATTGTAGTTTGATAAAAGTAGAAGTAAAACAAAAATCCCAAAAATGTATAGAAGTGTAATTTGGAACACATATGCAGCTCTAAACTAGATAGATACCCGACTCCAAATTCTAGCTCTCTGTGAAAATCGATCCCGACCCTAAATCGGGTAAAAGCTCTTCGACCCTCTCTTGCTACTTAATAGTAGTGCAGAGTAGGCCTCAATCACTTTTTGGCACCGTTGTCGGGGAGCTAACGATTTTGGCTATCTATTTAACTAGTTTTGTGTATTGTTCTTCTTTCCTTATTTGTTACTAATTCGTTTGTGTCACAACTCAGGTACCAAATGGCAGCGAACAATGCAAATGACCCTCTTGGAAATGTGATTGCAGGGGAGGAGGTAGATGATGTCGGAGATGATGAGGTGCCTCTTGTACCTCAAGGACAACGTAGAGACCGCCGGGCTAATGCTAATGTTAATGACAATATTCCAGACCCTCCTCCGCCACCTCCAAGAGTGGCTCCTAGAGTGCTTCCGAACCAAGGCTATGCAAGTGCTATTGTCCCACCCCGAATTCGGGCGGGTAATTTTCAAATAACCAATGTGATGCTGACCTTACTTGAGTAGCGTGGGTATTTCACGGGCGCTGCAAATCAAAATGCTTACAAATATCTCAAGGGGTTCGTGGATACATGTTGGGGGAGCAAGCAGACTAATGTGTCCGAGGATGCTCTTAGGTTGAGACTCTTCTCATACTAGAGGAAAGGTATTAGATTGGCTCGAGTGACTTCCCAACCATTCCATCACTACTTGGGATGAGTTGGTGGATAAGTTCATTGCAAAATTCTTCTCACCGGGGCATATGGCGGCACTGCGAGATGAGATATTAGCTTTCAACCAAGAGCCCATGGAACCTTTGCATGAGATTTGGAAACATTATAGAACAATGGTGAAGGAATGCCCCAACAATGATATGACTGAGGCGATGATCCAACAAACCTTCTACCGAGGCATTAATACAACAAACCAATGCATAGTGAACCAACTTGCTGGGGGCAACTTCATGAAGCTGTCGTATGATGAGGCTTGTGACATTCTTGACGAGATGCTGACACTTATTCTGCTTGGCAAAGTAGAGCCAATGTGCCTCAGGGTGACCCCACGGTTATTCATTTACACAAGAAGTTACATGATCATGGGCATGCTATAGCTGAGTTGACAACTACGATGAACCAACTAGCAAAGGCACAATTGCAACAAGGTCAAAATCCTCGCCAAGTGAATGCCATGGAGGGTGTCAACATGCTTGTCAACAAAAGAAGACAAAGAGGGCAACAAAATCAAGGGAATTCGGAGCAATTTGATAATGATTGTGGTGGATTTAAAAATAATGGTTATGATGAACAAAGTGAAAAGGTGCAATACATTAATAATTATCAAGGCCAAAGAGGCAATCCTTCCAACCAACAACAATAGAGACCCTAAGGAAATTGGGGAAATCAACAACAACACAATGGTAATTGGAGGAACAACAACCAAAACAACAACTAGGGCAATCAGAACAACAATCAAAACAACCAAGGAAATTGGAATGGTAACAACAACGATTGGGGTAGTAATAACAATCAAGGTGGATAGAACAATGGAAACCAAAGAAACCGGGGGCAAGGCTTTCAAAGGCCCCCAATGTACCAAAAACCGAACAATCCATCTCTATTTCCATCTCAAGGTCCTAGTTCTTCTAATAATGATATGGGCAGAATTGAAATGATGTTCGAACAGATGATGAAGAAGAATTTGGATTCTGATGCGTAGTTAGCTTCCCACAATACCTCAATTAGAAACTTGGAGGTATAATTAGACCAAATCTCACAGTCTTGCTCTACCAAGTGATACAGTAGTGAACCCGAAGGGTGGGAACAATCATGTTATGGCGGTAACAACAAGATGTGGGAGAGGCGGTGATGTGCATGCCTCCAACCAAAAGCAAATTGTGGATGACGATGTTGAGTTGCAAGAAGATGAAGTTCCTTTGGTGGTTGAAAATGTGATTGATGAAAATGTGAATGAAGAAGTGAGGATTGATATTGATGTCGAGGTGGAAACTCAAAATGATGTGAACCCGTCTAGGGATCACATAATAGACATGCCAGAGCCGGTTGTGCCTAAAGCCAAGGCTCATTTGCCAAGGCCACCTCCGCCTTATCCTCAAAAGCTCGCAAAGCAATAAAATAAAAATCAGTTTAAAAAGTTCATTGACATGATGAAGAGCTTATCCATCAATGTGTCTTTGGTGGAGGCTCTTGAACAAATGCTATGCTAAATTCTTGAAGGACTTGGTAACAAAGAAGCGGTCTATGGATTGTGAAACTATAAAGATGACTTACCAAGTTAGTGCAATAGTGTATTCAATGGCCCCGAAGCTTAAAGATCCCAGTGCTTTCACCATTCCTTGCACCATTGGGAGTGCGGATTTTGCTAAAGCTCTATGTGATTTGGGGGCTACTATCAATTTGATGCCCTATTCCGTTTTCAAGACTTTGGGTATTGGGCAGCCGAGGCTGACTTCCATGAGATTAAAAATGGCAGATAGAATGATGAAGAGACCATTGGGTATTATTGATAATGTGCTTGTCCGGGTGGACAAATTTATCTTGCCAGCTGACTTTGTGAACTTGGATTGTGAGGTAGATTATGAAGTCCTATCATTTTAGGGAGACCTTTCCTTGCTACGGGGAAGGCCTTAGTTGATGTGAAAGCACGGGAACTCACCTTCCGGGTGGGTGACGAGAAAGTGATCTTTCATGTGTGCAAATCAATAAAGCAGCCCAATACTACCGAGGTGTGCTCTTTTGTGGACCTCGTTACAGCAGTGATAATTGATGACACTAGTGCAATGATCAATGTGGAGGACCCATTGGAGGCCGTATTATTGAATCTTGATGTCAATGAGGATGCATGCCGAGTGGAGTGCATGAATGTTTTACATGGAATGGGCTCTTACTCTTATGAGCCTAGGAAATTATCTTTGGACATCGAGAATAGAAAGACTCCACCAACAAAACCTTCAATTGAGGAGCCTCCGGTGTTAGAGTTGAAACCGCTGCCTCCACACCTCAGGTATGAGTTCTTAGGCTCAAATTCTACTTTGCCAGTTATTCTTTCTTCTTGCCTTACTAACATGCAGGTTGAGGCCACATTGGCGGTGCTTCAAAAGCAGAAAAAGGCAATTGGATAGACTTTAGCTGATATTCGGGGAATAAGTCCCGCATTTGGTATGCACAAGATTATTCTGGAAGATGATGCAAGCCCTCCTTGGAGCATCAAAGGAGGTTGAGTGAGGTAATGCAAGAAGTTGTGAAAAAGGAGGTGATCAAGCGGTTGGATTTCGGGGTTGTGTACCACATCTCTGATAGCTCTTGGACTTCACCGATGCAATATGTACCGAAGAAGGGTGGCATGACCGTGGTTACAAATTCACAAAATGAGTTGATTCCTACAAGAACTGTTACCGGTTGGAGGGTATGCATGGACTACCGCAAGTTGAATAAAGTGACCCGCAAGGATCTCTTTACTTTGCCTTTTCTTGATCAGATGTTGGATCGACTTGCTGGGCGTGCCTTCTACTATTTCTTGGATGGGTATTCTGGGTATAACCAAGTCTTGATTGCTCTGGAAGATCAGGAGAAGACCACATTCATTTGTCCATATGGCACCTTTGCCTTTTCTAGGATGCCTTTTGGGTTGTGTAATGCACGACTACATTTCAGCGGTGTATGATGGCCATTTTCACCGATATGGTGGAAGACATTTTGGAGGTGTTCATAGATGACTTTAGTATTGTGGGGGATTCATTTGATGGGTGCTTGAAGAATCTTGATAGAGTTTTTGCTCGTTGTGAAGAAACCAATCTTGTCCTCAATTGGGAGAAATGTCACTTTGTGGTGGAAGAAGGAATAGTTCTTGAGCATAAAATTTCGAAGCACGGTATTGAGGTAGATAAAACAAAGATCGATGTAATTTCAAGGCTCCCTCCCCCTACATCCGTCAAGGGAGTTCGAAGTTTTCTTGGGCACGCGGGGTTCTACCGGAGATTTATCAAAGACTTTTTGAAGGTAGTGAATCCCTTGTGCAAGTTGTTGGAAAAAGATGCTAAATTCGTGTTTGATGAAAAGTGTATGTAAGCCATTGAACTTCTCAAGCATAAATTGACCACCACTTTTATCATTACCGTGCCTAATTGGAGCTTACCCTTTGAGCTCATGTGTGATGCGAGCGATGTTGCGGTTGGGGCAGTTTTGGGTCAAAGAGTGAATAAAATGTTTCATCTGGTGTACTATGCGATCAAGACAATGAATGATGCTCAAGTGAACTACACGGTGACCGAGAAAAAACTTTTGGCTATTGTGTTCGCAATGGAAAAATTCCGGCCATATCTTATGGGTTCCAAGGTTATTATTCATACCGACCATGTTGCACTCTGGTACTTGATGACGAAGAAGGATTCCAAAGCTAGACTGATGCGATGGGTCTTGTTACTTCAAGAGTTTGATTTGGAGATTGTAGACCGGAAAGGTAGTGAGAACCAAGTTGCGGACCACTTGCCCCTCTTGGAGGAGGAGGGGAGGCCTCGTGACGGCCTAGAGATCAATGATTCATTTCCCGACGAACAACTCCTTTCGGTGTCGATGAATGATATGCCATGGTTTGCCGATGTTGCTAATTTCCTTGTGACTGGTATAATCCCATGTGAGCTCTCTTCTAACCAAAGGAAGAAGCTCAAGCGGGATAGTTTGGATTTTTATTGGGATGAGCCATACTTGTTCAAGATTTGCACGGATGGTGTGATCCGAATGTGTGTCCCGGAGGAGGAGCAATTGAGTATCTTGGAGGCTTGTCATTCCTCTCCCTATGGTGGCCATCATGGCGGGGTGAGGAAGGCTTCTAAAGTTCTTAGTTGTGGGTTTTATTGGCCAATTTTGTACAAAGATACAAGTGAACTTGTAAGGAGGTGTGATGAAAGTCAAAGAGCGGGTGGAATTTCGAAGAAAGATAACATGCCTCTCAATACCATTCTTGAGGTTGATATTTTTTATGTGTGGGGCATTAACTTTATGGGCCCGTTTGTTAGCTCGTGTGAGAACACATACATTCTTGTGGCGGTGAACTATGTTTCAAAGTGGGTTGAAGCCATGGCTTTACCCAACAAGGAGGCCCGGAGTGTTGTTGCATTTCTCAAGAAAAGCATCTTTAAAAGGTTTGGTACTCCTCGTGCAATCATAAGTGATGGGGGGTCTCATTTTTGCAAAAGAGCTTTTGACACTTTGCTTTCAAATTATGGTGTCAATAGCAAAGTTTCTACTCCCTATCATCCTCAAGCAAATGGTCAAGCTAAAGTCTCCAACAGGGAAATCAAAAGCATATTGTCAAAGACGGTCAATGAAAATAGGACCGATTGGTCAAAGAAGTTGGATGACGCTCTATGGGCTTATAGGACTGCTTACAAGACTCCGATTGGTATGTCTCCATATCGGTTGGTGTTTGGGAAAGTTTATCATCTATCGGTTGAGTTAGAGCACAAGGCCATGTGGGCTTTGAGGAAGCTAAATCTTGAATGGGATATCGCAGCCAATCTTCGTGTGGACCAGCTTAATGAACTTGATGAATTCTGATTTCATGCCTACTCCAATTCGTCTCTGTACAAGGACAAAATGAAGTACCTTTATGATAAATATACTCATAGTAAGGAGTTCAAAGTGGGCGATTTGGTTCTCTTGTTCAACTCCCGGCTACATCTGTTTCCGGGAAAGCTCAAGTCAAAATGAAGTGGTCCTTTTGAAGTGGTGTGTGTGACCCCATTTGGCGCTCTTGATTTAAAGAACAAAAATGGTGAAGTTTTCAGAGTGAATGGGAATAGGGTCAAGCACTACTTGGGAAATATTGATGAGAGCCACGTGGTGGCACTTCTTCATCTCAAATGATGTGATAGTAACCTACGTCGTGCCGCGACATTAAATCAAGCGCTTCTTTGGAGGCAACCCATGTGTTTTTCTTCTTGTTTTTATTTGATTTTTATTGTAGTATAGGATTGATTTTTGGGCTAACTGGTTGTGATATGCTATAGGGTTGTGTTGATGCAGTGCATGACATAGTGGAAAAAGTGTTTAGGTCTCTGAAGTTGTCAATGCAGCCGCACTACATTCAGTGCGGACCGCACTGATAAAGGGTGAAATGCCCAACTCTCTGAAGTTTGCCACTGCGGTCGCACTACATTTTGTGCGGTCCGCAGTGGACCACTGCGGCCGCATGACATTTTGTGCGGACCGCAGTAGGTTGCCTTCTCAATCTTCAAAAGTATTGTGTGATGCGGACCGCAGTCCATTTTGTGCGGTCCGCATTGGGGTAGGTAAGCTGGGCCCCAGGACTTTTTCTATAAATAGTACCTAAGGCCCAACGTCTAAACTTTTCGATCCTCTAACTCTCAAACCTCATAAATAACATTGTTCATCATATCTTCTGCTCGTAACTAGCTGCTAGGACTCATTAATCATATGTAAATCTCACATCTGGTAACTCTACTTCTTTTTAATTGCTTTAATTTCATTATTTTCTTTTCCTTTTTTATTTTAATTGTCTATTACTCTTTTCTTCCTTTAATTTCTTCCATTGGTTAGGTTAGGGTAGTTAATCTTTTGATTAGAATAGACTTAGATAGTTAAAAACTCTGGGCAAACATGTAGGGACACTACTTAGGTGAAAAATTGGGTTTAGAATCAAATTATCATGAACCCTAAGTTAGTGCTGCAACTGGGCACTTAGTGTGAACCGCGGTTGATTCTATGCGGTCCGCTGTGCCCTTGTGCGGTCCGCAGTAACATTCTGTGTGGACCGTATTATTGAAAGTCCTGAAAGCTGAACTTTGGGGACTGCGACCGCACTACATTTTGTGCGATCCACACTTCCTGGATACAGAGAGTGGGTAGTCTGAACCCCACCTCTGTGCGGACCGCATTGCTATTTTGTGCGGTCCGCACTGACCTTAGTGCGGCCGCACACCATTCTATGCGGTCCGCACTGCATATCTTCTGCAACTGTCTCCAATTCTTTCTGCAACTCTACTTTTAATTGTTTCTAATGATACTAACAAGCTTATTGGATTGTGTTTGCAGACAATGGTGAAACAACGAGGTAAATGCTCTAAACAACCAGGTAGAGGAGAATCCTCCCGGGGAGGAAAATAGAAAATGGTAAGATTGACTGTTCAAGCCCGGCAAAACATTAAAAACATGAGCAAGATGATTAAAGCTATTGATAGGGCCATTGACATGTCTGGGAGTGAGTACGATCCCTCCCGAGAGATATCTTCAGACTCAATCCCAGAGTACATCCCTAACTGACCGGAGAGAAACAGACTAAGAGACACTCCTCTCAATTCCCCCGCTGCCCAAGCGTTAGTAAATGTATTTTTTAGGTCGTCTGAGGGCTCAGCTGAAGGCGGTGGGGATGAATACTCCACCTCTCCCACAACCTCATTATCCGGAGAGGGTACAGTAGGAGATGAGGAGGAAGTATAAGGAGAAGAAGTAGTTGGAAAAGGGGTGAACCTCAAGTGGGGGGTGTTTCTAGAACTAGGAAACTGGAGGCGTGACAAGAGTGAGGTAGTGTATCATAAATTCTGGGAATGGTGGCAGGTGAGGAAGTTGATCCCGGAGAGGAGTTTTGTGGATAGAGACTTGCTACCTCATAACCCCAATGTGAGAAGGCAGTTTAAGGAGATAATTAACTAGGAATACTTTTTGGGTGAATCTGTAGATGCCAACTTTCACTTGGTCAAGGAATTCTACACCAACGTTGCCCACATAAAAAGGGGCACAAAAGTGACCAAGGTGCGAAATCTGAAGGCGTTGTTTGATGGGAAAATAATAAATGACTACCTTGGCTTTGATGAGGAGGATGAGACCCTATATATGGCGAAGATGGAAATGGGTGAGGAGGTTCGTCCCTGGTTGGCACAGTATCTGGCAATCCGAGGTACCACCCCCGATTGGTTGAATGTGGGCGTCAAGATTCTGAGAAGAAGTTTGAACTTCTAGGCAAGGGGGTGAGAAACACTTGTGTGCAGCAGACTGGACCCCACTACTCATGACAACTCCCTCCCTCTGCACTGGGCAGTTTTGGTGGCTTCAATCATGGCAGGGTACCCAATAAATGTGGGAAATGTAATGTCTAGGGTAATCACACTTGTGGGCAGTGAGAATGACAGAAACTACCCTTTTCCCAGCTTCTTGACTATGTACTTGCAGGACCTCAAAGTTGAAAATAGGTCGTTTGATATTAAGGTCAAGGCGAAGGCCCCATTCTCGTGGTATAGCATGCAAGGGGATGACAACCCAAAGAGCAAGAACTTCAAGGGAACAGCTACTGCTCCAACTGGCCAGTCTAAAGAGCCAGTTGTGGTAGTGGCTCCTGCTCAGCCTGCCTCTACCTCCACAGATATTCCTCCTGGCCCATCCACCTCAGCATATCCGGAGATACCCTCTTATCGAGCTTACCCAGTGACTGCCTACCGACTGAGCCAGGCTCTTCTCAGTATCAACAACTGGATGCAGACAGCATCATCCAAGTTGTGTATCCTCACTACTACAGTAGAGGCTCAGTCAGCTCCTCCACCTCCACAGATCCCACAGTCCATAGAGGATGCCCTCAAGGAGATTCTGGCCAACTAAAAGAAGATCCTCGATACTCAGAAGGTGCTCATAGATGAAGTTGATTCACACAGCAAGGCTCTAAAGGAGCTTGCTAAGGAGCACAAGAAGTTGAGGAAAACGCGGGCTTCCAAGGAGTCCGTAAAGGCGCTGAGGGTTGATGTTTATAGGATAAAGGTAGATCATCTGCCTTTAGACTTATTGCTACAAGACCCAGTACCATCAGCTCATCCCCAGCCCGAGCAGTCCTAGAGGCCTCCTAAGAGGATGATTCCCTGAGCGGACGATGCATTCATCCAGTTGGCAGACCCACCGGAGGCCTCCTCCAATCAGCCATAGGATGTACCTCAGGAGCCTGTCCAGGTCCAGGCCTAGGTCCCAGCAGTAGAGCAGCAGGCCATAGGGAACCAGTCTGAGGTTCCCGAGCACAGTGAGGACCCAGGGACCACTCAGGAGCCCATGCAGGAAGACGGGCCATAGGGAGTCTCTATATCCTTTTCCCTTTTCTTTTTGGTGCTTATTTAGTTTAGTTGGCATCGAGGACAATGTCAGCTTTCATTTGATGGGGTAGGCTCTACTTTTATGGATTTGGATTACTGTATATATTTGACAATTTTTTATGTTTTCTTTATTTTTCATCTTTGGGTGATATATAATTTTAACATTTCGTTACATTTATCATACTTTTATTTTACTTTGGGTCTGTATATAAAGTTATGTTACATTGTACATATTCATCCCATCTATTGTATATTCGACAAAATCCCCTCTTGTATATATTCATTTTACTTTCCGCAATTTTTCGTTCTTAGCTTCTTATTGATGTTCGTAGCTTCATGTTTTGAAAGTTTACAATAAGCCTTTGGTTTTCTTAATGCCACGGTTCTTTCCAAAGGTGGAGTTTGTGTGAACCGGGTGGCTCTTCCCAATGATGGATGACGTGACAACCTTCTTAAGGGTTTGAGTCCGTTTTTTTTTGTTTTTAGTAGTTAGTGGTTAAGGGTGCTTCAAGCAAAGCTTCACTTGGGCCTAGCACATTTGCCTTTGATCTTATGGTCAAAAACAAATTGTTGTGTTTAGGATGGTGAAAGTCGTGACTTTGAGACTCTTGTGTTGACCGATAATCATCAAGTGGTTTTTCGGGACCATTGTGTGCTCTAATCTTATCTAAGGTCGTTGTGGGCCCCCGACTCTGTGTCTTTAGCAATCCTATAGCTTGTGTGGCGAGAAATTGCATTGCAAGTCCAAGTCCCAAGCCATTGGTCTAGAACTTGCCCCGAATGTTTGTTGAGGCGAAATCCTAAGCGAATTTTGACTTGAGACATGATTATAGGCTCTCCTTGGTCCAAATGATAGCTTGAACACTTTCATAACCTACCAATGATAAGATCCCTAGTCAAGCCTTAGACCTTTTTTCTTCAAGAACCATGATACAAGCCTATACCCGTTCTAAAAGAGACCCTCTCTTGGCACCCGATCTTTTCTTTAGCACATGGCAAAAGTATAAGTTTGGGGGAGAGACGATGATTGCAACAAAGTGGTAAAAAGGCACAAAAATGAAGAAAAGGAAAGGCAATGAAAAAGAAAGAAAATCAAAAAGACAAAAAGAATGTTCAATGAAAAAGAATAAAAATTCAAGAAAAGCAAAGAATGAAAGGTGTGGAAAGTTGAAAAAGGAGAAAAGGTTTAAAATGTATAAGAAAGAGTGGCAGTGTGTCTCTCTAACCCCTTAGAAAGAAATGAAATGACTGAAAGAGTCAAGGGAATGTATGCCAAATGAAACAAAAGAAGTGCTTAAGGGAAGATGGAACCTACTTAGAACAAACATTACCTACCCTAAACCAAAAGCCTTCACTATGTCTCCACAAAAGTCCTATAGTTGAATGAAACTTACATTAGTGGTGACTCACATAAGGGGCAAGCATATGGTACTTAGAGCCGGACTCGTGACTTTTCCTTGAGAGAGATGAGTGATTTTCCATTGACCTCGTTCTGAGTGCCACTATTCTCAAGGTGAGGTTTGCTTGGGGAGAGCTGAGGATGTATGAGTTTGGGTTCCACAATGACCAAAATAATATAAAGAGTTCTTTGATGTGTTGAGTCAACTCTTGATGCTCTTGTGTCGCATGTAATCCATGGTGTATCAAGGAGTAAATATTGTTAATGATTCATTTGTATTGAGGGCAATTGTTAGTCCCAATTGATACTAGATGAGGCTACTTTAGGACAGCTGAATTTTCTGGGATTTTCACTTGAGGGGTGGGTCTTATTTTGTTGCTTGAGGACAAGCAAAAGCTTAAGTTTGGGGGAGTTGATAACAAGGGATTTTGCTACATTTTATACTCCTTCTTGCTTAAGTTTTGATTAGGAATTTATACAAAATAGTCCCAAAAGGCTCACAAGTTGTGCTTGATTGAAGGTTTGATCAATAAAGTGACAAGATGTCAAAGATCAACTCAAAAAGGAGTGAAACTTGCACAAGTACCAAGACAAGACAAAGCTCAGGCAAAACAGGCTCAATGCAGCCGCACACCATTCTGTGCGGTCCGCATGAGTGAGGTTCAGAAAGCATGACATTCAGGAAAACAGGCAATGTGGCCGCACTAGGTTTTGTGCGGTCCGCACTGGGATCAATGCGGCCGCACTCGATTTAGTGCGGTCCGCAGTGAGAAAGATCAGAGAGCTGCCAAGTCCAAGTTTCAAGCCAATGCGGTACACGCTCCATTTCATGTGGACCGCACCAGAAGCCTCCACGGCCGCACTCCATTATGTGCGGTCCACATTACCAGAGTTCAGAGACATGAATTTTCAAGTTCAGAGCCTTAGTGTGGCCTCACACCATTTTGTGCGATCCGCACTAGCCCCGCAGGGGTATTTTTGTCCAGATTTTTCAGCTTAGTAAAAATAGCTTCTTTTCCCATTTTTTGGGCGTTAGATAGTTTTAGCTGAGAGCTGCGCTCGTGGGTTCGAATATTTTAGCTATTTTGGGAAATTTTATCTACATTTCAACATTGAATCTTATTGTTTATCTTAGTAATTAATTAATATGAGTTTTTCTTCATCTATTTCTTTCTTTTCTTCTTTAATTATGAGTAGCTAAACCGATCCATGTGTATATTTCAAAAGACTTTTTGATAACAACTTTATTATATTATTGTTGTATGTGGATGACATGTTGATTGTAGGATAAGACAAGGAGCTGATTGTAAAGTTGAAGAGTGATCGGTCCAAGCCAGTTGATATGAATTACTTGGGCCCAGCACAACAAATTCTAGGTATGAATATAGTTCGAGAGTAAACAAGCAGAGAGTTGTGGCTATCTCAGGAGAAGTATATTGAACGTGTTGTAGAACGCTTCAACATGAAAAGTGCTAAACCATTTATCACACCTCTTGCTAGTCATCTGAAGGTGAGCAAGAAGATGTGTCCTACAACAATGGAGGAGAGAGAGAACATGGTTAGAGTTCCTTATTCTTTAGTAGTCGAAAGCTTGATGTACGCAATGGTATGCACTAGACTAGATATTGCGCATTAAGTTGGTGTTGTAGGTTCCTTGAAAATTCTGGAAGAGAACACTAGGAAGCAGTCAAGTGGATACTCAGGTACCTGAGAGGTACCTCTGAAGACTGTTTGTATTTTGGAGGATCTAATCCTATCTTGAAGGGTGACACAGATGATGGTATGGTAGGTGATCTTGATAAACGTAAATCTACTACTAGGTACTTCTTCACATTTTCAAGGGGAGTTATATCATGGCAGTCGAAGTTGCATAAGTGTGTCGCACTCTCTACAATTGAAGTAGAGTATATTGTCGCTACTGAAGCTGGTAAGGAGATGGTATGGCTGAACTGGTTCCTTTGAGAGCTTGGATTGCATCAAAAGGAGTATGTAGTCTATCGTGACAATCAAAATGCAATAAACCTAAACAAAAACACTATGTGTCATGCAAAGACAAAGAATATCGACATGAGATATCACTGGATTCGGAAAAAGATAAAGGATAGATCTATGCAGGTCAAGAAGATCCATACAAGTGAGAATCCTTCATATATTCTATGTTGACCAAGATGGTACCGAGAAACAAGTTCAATCTATGCAAAGAACTTGTCAGCATGCACTCAAACTAGCAACCCCAGTGTTACCTCCTTCACATGAATAGGACTGGAGGAAAAATTTGTAGGGTCCATCTTATTTAATAATAGGCATGTGCCTATGAAATAAAACTTGGCTGGCAACTCTTTCTTGGAGCCAAAGTTTGAAAATAAGTGGAGGAGATTAATACATCTCCTATAGCATTCTTGGAGGCTACGTATTTTTCTCGTATAAAAGGAGGAGCTCTCTCGCTTCTTCAAACACATCAACAAAGAGTGAGGCGTCACAGACAGGGTATAAGAAAATAAATTGTGAGAAAAATAGAGAGTGTGACCGATATTATAGTGAGGTGGGAATATCAAAAGAGAATTATTTCTTTTGAGTGTTGTAGTAGTCTTTGGAGTATTTTACTCCATTCTACAAAGTATAAAATTACTTATTATAGTGATATTAGTTGCTCCTCTCAAAGCCCGGTATTTTCCCTTATTCAGAAGGGTTTTCCAAGTACAAATCTTGGTTTCATTGTCACTCTTTCATTATTGTTAATTATCGCATCTTAATGCTACGTTATTATTCCGCTTTTACTACCGTGAATATTATTTCTGTGGGGGCTTTATTCCCAACAACCACTCCCAGAAATTCAAAGAGAAACTACTAACCAATGCATAAGAGGAGGTGCAAAGTATACGTGGCAACAAGTACATTGCAACAAGTTATGTACAACATATTAGTGTATATATATATGTCAAAAACCAGGGTCAACACTTTGTTAAACCATCCAGGACAAGATCACTCGAATATAGGTATTTACAGCTGAGATATTTATTTCCCAGCTCAAGCATATCAAGTGTGTTTCACTGCTATTCGTCATGTAAAGGGTTCCATTTTCATCCTTGTTTTACTGGTAATATGCAAACATCATATCAGCTGTAATGAAAGAAGGTATGGATAGAGGTATTACTTAGGAAAGCGTATGAGTTGAGCTTAATTAAAGGAAGAACTAGGAATTCATATAGGTGACGTGAACTAATTTGGAAGTGAGACTCAATTATTGTTGTTGTTGTTGTTGTTGTTGTTTGAGAGAGGAAAGTTCTACAAAATCTCTACTTGCCTGTTGGGGGCAAAATGTTCTCAATAAAGAAAAATATGGTCTCCTCAGCAATGTGCTCGATCCTCTTTCGAACCACATAAATTAATAATAGTCAAATGATGTAACGACCCTGCCAGTCGTTTTATGAATTTTAGCCCCGTTTCCCCAGTTTCTACTTCTTTATGTCTTGTCCAGCTATATTATGTGGTATCGGGTTGGTTGGTTTGGGTTCGGAGAGGTTTTAGAAAGGTATGAGACACTTAGTCTCTTTTGAATAAGCTTAAGTTGGAAAAGTCAATCGGATATTGACTTATATGTAGAAGGTCTCGGATGTGAATTTTGATGGTTCGGATAGCTCCATTAGGTGATTTTGGGCTTAGGAGCGTGTTCGGAATATGGTTTGGAAGTCTGTGGTTGATTTAGGTGTAAATTCGCGAAATTGGAAATTTGGTGTTTTCCGGTCGGCAATGAAAATCTTGATATCAGAGTCGGAATGGAATTCCAGAAATTAGATAGGTTTGTAGTGTCATTTGTGACATGTGTGCAAAATTTCAGGTCATTCGGAGGTGATTTAATAGGTTTCGACGCCATTTGTGGAATTTGAAAGTTTATAAGTTCTTAGGTTTGAATCTGAGGTTGATTTGGTATTTTGGTGTTGTTTTGAGTGATTCGAAGGATCAACTAAGTTTGAATGATGTTATGGGATGTGTTGGCATGTTTGTTTAAGGTCCCAAGGGCCTCAGGTGAGTTTCGGGTGGTTAACGAACAAATTCTTGATTTTAAGTGTTGCAGATTTTGCTGGTTCTGTTGCAGAAAAATGTGTTCTTCGCATTCGCGAAGGTTGTCCCGGGTTCACAAAGAAGAGTTTGGTCTAGGGGAAAAAATGTTCTTCGTGTTCACTTAGGTTTGGATTCCATTGAATCGCGAACGCGTGAGAGGAGTCGCATTTGCATAGGGAAGTTGGAGCAGTTGGGGGCCCTGGTAGTTGTTCATCACGTTCGCGTTGGAGGTGTCGTGTTCGCGAAGGCCTGGGCAACTGAAACTTCACGTTCGCGAAGGAGGATTTTGAGCAGTGGAATTTTTGTGCTTCGCGAACGCGAGGCTTTGACCGCGTTCGCGAAGAAGAAAATAAAACCTGGGCAAAATGTTTAAATAGCCATCTTCGCGATTTTTAGGCCATTTCTCACCATTGTTGGCCAGATTTGAGGCGTTTTGAGAGGGATTGAAGAGGGATTCAAAGGGAAATACTTGGAGGTAAGATTTTTAAACTCAATACTCGATTCTACAATGATTTCTAACTAATTAAACATGAAATTAGTGGGATTTAAAACCTAAAATTGGGGAATTAGGGCTTGAGATTAGAGAGTGTAATTTGGGGATTTGAGGGACCATTTGAGGTTCGATTTTGATGTTCTTGGTATGCACAGACTCGTGGGAGGATAAAAATTCTATTTATGTGATTTTTGTCAGATTCCGAGATGTGGGCCTGGGGGTCGGATTTGACCAATTTCGGGATTTTTGATGTAATTTGATTATTTTCGCGTGGGCTTTGTTCCCTTAGCATATATTGATGTTATGGTTTTGATTTTGGCTAGAGACGGAGCATTTGGAGGCCGAATCGAGAGGCAGGGGCATCGCGGGCTAGAATTTGGCTTGGCTTGAGGTAAGTAACGCTTCCAAACTTGGTTCTGAGGGTTCGAAACCCCGAACTATGTATTCTATGATTACTATTGAGATGACGCAAATGCCAAGTGACGGGCGTGTGGGCGTGTACCGTGAGAATTTCGGCCTGGATCATTCCTTGGCACCACTTAGCGGCTCTTTTTTGCTGATATTTGTGTTGTAATTATGTGATTAAGTTAATGAGGTGCAAATCATGCTAATTATCATGTTAAGACTTCACGCCAATACTGTTGAGACCCGAGAGGTCATTTCTTATTGTCATATCATTAGCTTAATTGGTATTCTGTACTCGGTCCTGTTCATGCATATTATATTATGCCTCAGTCTCGATTATTATTATTTGACACATCATATCATTGTTTGGGCTAGTATCAGGATATTTTGAGCCTGTGTGTGTCTGAGATTGGAGAGTGATGACTGAGTAAGGCCGAGAGCCTGATATTGAGTAACAGTATGGGATCGGGCTACATGCCGCAGCGAGATATTGAACATGTCTTCGTTGGCTTGTTATAGCACTTGGGCTAAGAGAAGCCCCTCCGGAGTCTTTACACCCCTAGTGAGCGCAGTTGGTATTATTGAGGGATGGATCTTCCCTAGACATGGATCTTGTCCGAAGTATTTATACTTGGAGATGGATCTTCTCCATAGGCTGGAATGGCCTTCCTCAATACTGAGTGAATGCTGTCAGAGATGTATATATTCTAGGATGGATCTTCCCTGGGCCGTATGAGCCATATACAGTACTGAGTGGACGAGCATTTGAGATTGTGGGCACATGAGGCACTCAGCACGGTGCATTTCATATGGCATGTGCATTGACATATAGATGTAGCAGAGTCTAATTTCTTTACCATGTTCATATTTGCTCTATTTTCTGTTTTGAACTGTTTATTCAACTGAAAGCATGCCTACGTTTCTGTACATTATTTCTGTTATCCTTGAGGAGGTTGAGTTCGTCACTACATATCAGTCTAAAGGTTGGACTTGTTACTTACTGAGTTGGTGTACTCACGTTACCCCCTGCACCTCGTGTGCAGATTCAGGCATTTTGGATCCAGTGGCGGTGGTTGATCGAGGCTTCTGACTTAGGATATTATTGAGGTACCTGCGCGGTGTTCGCAGGCCTTGGCTCTCTACCTTACTTTCCAGTTGTATTTCAGTTGTTCCCTTAGACATTATATTAGACTATGTATTTTCATTAGATGCTCATGCACTTAGTGACACCCCGGTTTTGGGCTGGATTGTATTTATTCTTGGAATTTCTTATGTTTCAAATAATCCTTTAACTGTCAAAAGCTTCCATAAATGTTTTCAAACTTATTATTATTTATGGATTGTTGAGTTGAGGCTGACCTAGTTTCACGATAGGCGTCATCACGACGGGTCGGATTTTAGGGTCGTGACAAATGAGTTGGGACAACAAGAACAATTAGGGATATAGTAGATATGCCCTAGATCTAATATCATATTTGATGATTTGAATATATTTTTGTGAACGTTATTTGATATAAAAATATATGGCATTTGATATTCTTTTATCATAGTTATTTTTAATTGTTTGATTAACTTGATAAGGTCCTTGATTAAATTTTGAGACTTGTCATCGTGATGGAGATCATGATAATGAGAGTAAGGTTTCTTATAATTTAATCTAAATTTATTCTTGATCGTAGGATTATTAATTTGGACATTAGTAATCTAGTTAGATCAATATTTATGTGATCGTCTTTATGTGATAAAGATTAGTTGATCTCATTAACTAAATCACATAGATAGATGATGCATATAGAGATATAATCATTGGACCGACTCATTGGATAATTCCTAATGGTTAGAATTACCATAAACTGTCAATAGGATATTCTCTTGAAGAATGTGATGTAAGATTTTTCTTTGACCTGAGATCGTCATAGTAATTGACAAGTTATTTGTTGTGTTTTAATACTAGATACCTATGGCCCTATGGCGATAGTTGAAAAGATATTGGGTATGATTGAATACTTGTAGAATTAGTGATTGATAAAGATGGAATCTGTCAACTCTTGGTAATGAGTTTAAACTCCATGTTGTCATGAATTATAAACAACCAAATTAAGACCTTGGCCAGGGTAATTGAATGAAAAGAAGAAAAGCGTTTCTTAGGTCATTCAATGGTCGATTATATTTTGACATGGACACATAGTTGGTCGCCTATTAGGATTTGACAGTTGAACCATATCCTAGGGTGACCCCGAGCTATAAGGACAGAAGAAATTACTACATTATTCTTCTACTGGTTCTTGAGAGTAAATTGTATACTTCATGTTATCCGGTCGTTAAGGAGTGTTGCTAGACGTCACCCTTGATTAGTATATTGATGTGGTCAATTTACTACCGGTTTAGTATTGAACCTATGAGGCCGCACACTAACGAGTGTTCTGATCTTTGCTAAAGGATTAATTATTTTATTGTTTGATAATTAAATTAAAGAATTTAGTTAGTCAAACAAATTTAGTTATTAGTCCAAGTGAAATATTATTATATTCTTTGCTAGCACAGTGAATATAATTAATATTATGAACAAATTAAAGTTTTCTATTTGGAATAGGAAGGATCTATATCCTTTTACCCAAGCAAGGGGCCTGTCTAAGCCCGATACATACTCTTACTGAGCCCATGTGTCTAGCAGTTCTAACTGTGAAAGAGGTAGCCCTTTTGACAACTTCAGCGGGCTTTAATGTCACAGCTGGCTAGACGTAGCCACTAAGGCAAAGCCAATAGGAGTAGTACCAGAACCGACTGTACCACCATCTTGGAACCAAATCAAGAAACTATATTAAAATTTCTTTATATTTTGAAAGAGTCTGGATTCTTCATGGTTAATATGCAAGAGAAATTAGTTCTTCAACATAGATATGAATCTGTTTAGCCGGACATAGTCACGGCTAGGGAGAGAGACTAAAAATACTGGTATTACTTTCACTGCCTTTCAAAAATTTATTGATGATAATGTGGCAGCTATTAGTATTGCAGAAATTAATAAATTGATTTCTCAAAACAATTATTTGGGTTTATATGTTAAAATTTTAGGAGAACATATTGGTTCTCTTGATAAAAAACTTGATGATTTGACTATTTTAATAAAAGAAATGGGTACTAAGAAAGGACCAACTGATATTGCCTCCACTTCAGGAAGTAAAACAGTTGATCAAAACATTCTTACTCATATTCAAAGACCTCCTGAGATTCAGGATTTTAAATTTAAATCTCTTGATGACTTAGCTCAGCTTTTAGATAAAAAGCTTTCTGGTTTAAATATTAGACCTATTGATTTATCAAAAAATTTTGCTGATAAAATGGAGACTATTTCTGATTATAAAACTGAGACTTGGTCAGAGTTTAATAAACTCAAAGGGATTGTTAAACAAAATCATAGGTATGCTGATAAACCAAGAATGCAGACCTATTATTATCCTCGTCCTACTCCTCAAGATGTGTTGATTGAGGAACGAGACTGGAATCAGACTAATACGTCTTATAACGGTTCCGAAATTTATGAATGGAATCTTGATGGTCTAACTGATAGACAATTAACCATTCTCGTACACAGAATGCTTATGTATACGACTATCTGTAAAAGTGTTAAAAATACAGATAGAACTATTTGCAAAATGATTATTGCAGGATTTACTGGCCAACTTCGTGGCTGGTGGGATAATCATTTATCTGTAGAGGAAAAGGCTTTCGTCATAAATGCTACTGCAACCGACGAAGGTGTTGATAACATAGGAATGACTCTAGTAGTGGGTAGAGAAGATGCAGTTTATACCCTTATACTTACAATTTTAGAGCATTTCAATGGTAGATTTACCTCAAATCATCAGACCGTCCGAACTTTACTTAATGGACTTAGATGTAAGACCCTTAGTGAATTTAGATGGTATAAAGATACTTTTATGAGTAGAGTTATGGAACTACCCGAGAATAGATATGAACACTGGAAAGCCAAGTTTATAGACGGCCTCCCTTCCTTATTTGCTGAAAGAGTAAGGAATGTGTTAAAGGGTACTTGCGGAGAGATTCTGTATAATAATTATACCTATGGTAAGCTTATAGGTGTTTGTACAGAAGAAGGTCTTAAATTATGTAATGAGCTAAGACTTTCTAGACAGCTTAAGATAGATAAGCTTAAAGAAAGGTCCCAAGTAGGTGACTTTTGTACCCAGTTTGGTTTACCCGGAACTTCCACTCAAAATAGGAAGAAGAAAACCAAATATCATAGGTACCCTAACCCGGATAGCCCGTATAAGAAAAAGAGGTCTAGATATAGGCCTAAGGAAGAACGTGATACTAGAAAAGCGAACAGGAAATCTACTCGATTTGCGAAGAATAGATCCAAACGTGATCTCGCTGATATTAAGTGTTATAAGTGTGGAAAGTTTGGTCATATTTCTCCAAACTGCAAGCTACAAAAGCTAAAAACCTTAGAACTCGATGATGAGTTACACGATAAGGTTTATGGCTTGTTATACACTTCGGGATCAGAATCTGACTATTACTCAAAGACTGAATCTGAAGCTGAAGTTGAGTTAATTGATTTTTCTGATAATAATAAAAATGTAGATATTTCTTGCACTACATGCAAAAATGATATTTGTGCTTGTGATAGTGATGAATTTTATAAATTGAAATCACAATTTGATGATCTTAATATAAAAACTATTACATCTGACAATGTAATAGAACTTTTAAAAGAAGTTACTGATGAAAAACTTCGTGAAAAAATTATTACTTTAGCTGCAAGTTCAAGTTCTAGTAGTTCAAAATCTGTTGAAAAATACAAAAACGAATTTGAACACTTTGCACCATATTCTTTATCTGAAATAAATAGAAGACTTCAAAAGTCCACTACTCCTAGTCGAGATACTTCTTTTGATGATTTAAAAGAAGAAATAGAAAATTTGAAAAGAGATATTAAGTCTCTTAAGCAAAATCAAATGATTTGTGATCACCGTATTACTCAAATTGAGACGAATAATTCTCTACCTGAATCTTCGACTAAAGGATTTTCTGATTTTTCTAATGATAAAGGAAAAGAAATTTCTGATGAAAAATCTGATTTATTTTTAGGTATGATGCAAATTATTACTGCACACAAATGGTATATTAAATGTACTATTTTGATTGATAATAATTTTTCTATAACTGATATAGCTATGATTGATAGTGGTGCAGATGTAAGCTGCATTCAGGAAGGATTGATTCCTACTAGATATTTTCAAAAGACTACTCATTTGGTGAAATCCGCTTCTGGTCATGCTTTAGATATAGAATACAAATTGCCTAATACTCGTATTTGCCAGAGTAAAGTCTGTATTCCACATTTCTTCTTTTTGGTAAAAAACCAGTTATACCCTCCAATCATACTTGGAACACCTTTTATTAATGCTATTTATCCGTTTAATAATATAGATGAACATGGTTTTTCTGCTAATTATCAAGATAAAAAGATAAGTTATTCCTTTGTTACAGATCCCGTAACTAGAGATATTAATGCCTTGATTAATATGAAACAAAGGCATGTTGATTCATTACAATTAGAAATTCTTAGTATGAATATATTCGATACTATACAATCTGCAAAAGTTCAGCAGAAGATTAAATTGATTGCTGAAAAAATGGCCGTTGATGTTTGCGCCGATCACCCTAGTGCCTTTTGGAACAGGAAAAGGCATATTGTAACTCTTCCATACGAAGAAACCTTCTCTGAGGATGATATTCCTACTAAATCTCGACTTTGCCAGATGAATGCTGAACTAGTTGAATTCTGCAAAAACGAGATTAGTTTGTTACAAAAGGGTTTGATAAAACCCTCAAAATCTCCTTGGTCATGTTCTGCCTTTTATGTTAATAATGCGGCAGAAAAGGAACGAGGTATTCCTCGCTTAGTTATAAATTATAAACCATTAAATAAACATCTAAAATGGATTAGGTATCCTATCCCTAATAAAAGGGACTTGCTATCTAGGTTATATGACGCCAATATATTTTCAAATTTTGATTTAAAATCTGGTTATTGGCAAATTCAAATATTTAAAGAGCATACTTATAGAACTGCTTTCAATGTTCCATTTGGACAATATGAATGGAATGTTATGCCATTTGGTTTAAAAAATGCCCCTTCTGAATTTCAAAAAATTATGAATGATATTTTTAACCCATATTTGAATTTTATCATCGTTTATATTGACGACATATTAGTGTTTTCCAAAACTTTGGAGATGCATATCAAGCATCTTGATATTTTCAAGAAAATTGTTATACAAAACGGTTTAGTAATTTCTAAATCTAAGATGAGTCTATTCCAAACAAATGTTCGTTTTCTAGGTCATAATATTTGCCAGGGAAAAATTACCCCAATACAAAGATCTATTGATTTTGCCTCAAAATTTCCTGATGTTATCACTGACAGGACTCAATTACAAAGATTTTTGGGAAGTCTGAATTATATATCCCCTTTTTATAAAAGTTTGTCACGAGATCTAGCCCCTCTATACGATCGGCTGAAGAAAGATCATAAACACCCTTGGACTAACCAACATACTGAGTTAGTCAAAAGTATTAAAGGGCGTGTTAAATCTTTACCTTGTTTAACCCTTGCCAATCCTACTTGGCAAAAGATTATCGAGACAGATGCGTCTAATGTTGGATATGGAGGGATTTTGAAACAAGTAAATCCCAATAATAAGAGTGAATACTTAATAAGATTTCACTCTGGTAAATGGACCGAAGCCCAGAAGAAATACGCTACTGTGGCGCATGAAATGTTAACAATTGTTAAGTGTGTATTAAAATTTCAAGACGACTTATACAACCAAAAGTTTTTGATAAAAACTGATGCTCAATCTGTTAAATACATGTTTGACAAAGATTTTAAGCACGATGCTTCAAAATTAATATTTGCTAGATGGCAAGCTCAGCTAGCACCTTTCGATTTTGAAATACAATACAAAAAAGGAATTGATAATTCCCTTCCGGATTTTCTATCCCGGGAATATTTAGAATAGATTATGAATTATTATACCATGTTTTTTGATGATAAGGTACTGATCACTATTCTTAAAGTGATTAAATTAAGTAGAGACTTACAAGAAGTTATACTTGATATTATTATGGCTGACATTATTAAAACAAGGGAAGAAGAACACTCTAATTTTCAAGAAGTTATTGATATTCTTCAGTTAATTGAAAATGTGTGTCCCTTCGGTCAAGATGATATCAGCACTAGAATTATGCTATCCTTTTTAATTAATAATGATTTGCAATCACTTTTTAATTAATAATGATTTGCAATTTCCGCAGAATGGACCCTTCATGGGTCACCAGGGGCAGAGGTAGGGGAAGATCTTCCCCTAGTAGGACTTATTCTCAGGGATCGTCATACGGATCCTCATCAAACTCTCCAGTAATACAAAGAGGAAAAAAGAGTTTGATAAACTCAAAGGTGCCGCATACAAGAGAATCCTCAGGACATTCTATACATCTGGAAGATATTCCAGAAGATAGTCCGTTATATGGACATCTGCAGGCTTATTTAGCATCCAAAAAGCAAAGTGATACTTTTGCTTTAATTGCTAAAGAGGAAGACAATGACGATATCAAGTCATATGAAAAGTTACCAAAGAGAGAAATGATATTTCTCCTTGAAAACTCTGAGATTCAGAGAAAAGAAGAACCGTGGAAAATATTTCAGAGATATCTGATTAATGGATTATACTATCCGGGTGAATCATATAAAACCCGCACCTATTATGAAACTATCCTGATCAGTACAGGTAGTGCAGAATTCCAGCACTTTTCGGGTTATAACACGAATGAAAATGTTTATAACTTTTCAAAAGTCATTATCAAACAGATTATATCTGTTGAAGAATGGGGTATTTCAACAATGAAAGAAAGACAGATAAGCCTTAATAAATCACCTATGAATTTCACTTATTGGGATTATATTCAAGCATTTGATAGGGTGCTTTATTATAACAATGAGAGACATAAGCATACTTGGTTTATCAAAGTATGCGCAAAGGTATTTACAGGACCTATCCCTAACTGGTTTTTAAACTGGTGGTCATACCACGGTCCTACTACCAAGATTTTGCCCAAACCATTTCTAAAGTTATACAAAGAATGGACAAAAGCTTCGCCGTTCTTAACAGAGTTATACCACGCAGATCATATCTGCTACCTAGAAAAAATTGATCAAATCTACTTCTTTATTGAATTTTCAATCCCCTAGATCAATAAATGGACTCCGGAATTAGGTTATACGGAAGAACAAATCCCTTGTTTATATAGGGTATTCTACAATAATTTTTGGGACAAATTGATGAAGACTGATCCCAAAACAAAGACGTTATATGGACAAGAATTATTAGATTCTATTAAAACACAAGTCCATTTATATGTAACGGCCCCTCAAAAGAGGATAATAGAAGAAAGCACTGTTAAACATATTGCTCGGAGAATATCAATCCAAGACGGAGATAAAATTGATTTGATAAATCAATACTTAGAAGGATTGAAAAGAAATCTGCTCCAATCACTAGATCAGTGCGAAAAATCAGACACTTCGATGAGAAGTGAAACGAGTGGTGATGACCTCGTAGAAGATACACAACCTATACAGCCAGAAATGATATTATCTGACAGAGATATCGACAAGGTGGAAGAATTCCTCCAACAAATGCACAATTTGGACAAAAAGAAGACTTGACAGCTTATCAGCCGCCAGGACCCACTTAAACAGTAGATACACTGTTCATCCACAGTAGAAACACTGTTTATCTACAGTAAAAACACTGTGTAGGGACCCAGATGTGGGACCCATTTTACTATTCAAGATTCTTTTTTTTGTTATATAAGGATGCTTCTTCATTTGAAGAAGGAGAGCCGAACTACTTTCTCTCTCTCTCTCTCTCTCTCTCTCTCTCTCAACCAACCCCCTTTGTAAACACTTAGTTCATAGCTTAGTTTATAGTTTGTAAATCAAGTTCAAGAATTAATAAAAGTTTTGAAGTTCATCTTCAGGGCCTTGCTTCTCGGCCTACAAGGTACATATTTTTATTCTTCTTTTTAGTATTTTTAGTCTCTCTCCCTAGCCGTGACTATGTCCGGCTAAACAGATTCATATCTATGTTGAAGAACTAATTTCTCTTGCATATTAACCATGAAGAATCCAGACTCTTTCAAAATATAAAGAAATTTTAATATAGTTTCTTGATTTGGTTCCAAGATGGTGGTACAGTCGGTTCTGGTACTACTCCTATTGGCTTTGCCTTAGTGGCTACGTCTAGCCAGCTGTGACATTAAAGCCCGCTGAAGTTGTCAAAAGGGCTACCTCTTTCACAGTTAGAACTGCTAGACACATGGGCTCAGTAAGAGTATGTATCGGGCTTAGACAGGCCCCTTGCTTGGGTAAAAGGATATAGATCCTTCCATACAGTCATTAAACTATAATAGAATTTTCGTATATTTCGAATCCTTATTGGTCGTGCGGACTACCGCCAACCTTTAAAGTGTACTAAAGCAGCTAGATCTGGATGGCCGTGCGGACTATATTTTAATTAAACCGTATTTTATATAGGATATGTTATATAAAATATTAATTAAAAAAGAAGGTTTGATGGAAACTTTGTAAAAGTGAAATCCAATTGGAATTTGGATTCACGTCAAAGTCCGACTGTCGGCTTCGGGCATAAAACCATTGAAAAGTCCAATTGAGGAATTGATGTCTAACATTGCCGCCTTAGTCTTTTCCATAACCTAAAGGGAGAAGCTGGTGATATGTATTTGTATACATATTGATCACTCAAATATATACATATTGATCACTCAAATATGTGACCAACAGTAGTTCTCCGGAGGAACTGCACCAAGAGATAATTTCATCAAAGAAAATTAGATTTCTTGTCGTGTTGTTGGCTGGACTTTGAGAAATTTCAGCACACAATTTTATTCAATTTGTTCGCGGGTTTCATTGATCAAAGATCAGTCTCGGTGTGGATACACATAGAGTCTTCGCACTATCGAAGAAAATTTGAAACGACTCTCTTCACCAGGTACGTCTCAAATCCGATCTTTGACATGTAAATAAATTTTAAACACGGCAAGATCTGCCTAGGATTGTTATTGTCTTCCGCTGCATGTTACGAACACTTATACGCAATTCTTCAGTGGTATTGGAGTTGTGGTTTATTGTGTCTAAAATTTATTTATGAAATATTTTAATATTATATTTGAAGAATTCAAACCATAATACATGTGTCTTGTGCAATAGTCAAATCGTTTGAATGTTGATATTATTTTATTGTGGATAAAATATGTATTCATATAACTATTGAGATAGTTCATAACTTGAATTTGAAATTTCGTATTAGATACGACGGGAATCTATAATAGGTTATATGATTATATTGTTATTATTCATGATATGTTAATTAATAATGATATTCTGGCATGAATTACTTTTTTGTGATATATAGATTAAACATGTTAGAAGAATATTGAATTTCGTTTTTATGTCACGTGCTTGTTCGTTACATAATTTTGAATTATTTATTACATGTGATGTAAATTAATTTAGGACTAAGCATGTAGACAACTTGAACTAAATTCACATGATATAAAAGAAATTGATCTTTTAAAAATTATTTTAGTAACAATTCCCTCTTGCTAAAATTTGTGTTCTAAAATAATAAAATATAAGATATTTTATTATAGAGCTATCCATCAAGGTAAATAATTTTACTTATTTCTTGTTTATAAAGAGCGGCCTGACTAACAGGAGACTTATAGCTCGAGAATATGTTAAAATTGTTTATTGCATTAGATGTATGGATTGAAAGAATTATTCAATTTTACACTAGACGCCTGGACCACCCGGGTGAGTATAAAATTTAATAAGTTCTTTGCTATCATGATGGTTGAACTCAACTATGCTAATAGGATCGACTGACTACTAGGGGACTATTTGACATAGAGCTATTTAAGAAAATTATATGGGGATACAATTGGTAAGAGTACCTACCTTTAAAATATATGTGAGAAACGACTTGACTTCCAAGGGGCTCATACATATTGTTAAAGGATTCCTTTACTCCACTAACAGAAATAAAGATTTCGTAAACTATAATGAGGGTAAATAGTTTAAAATAATTAGTGGAAATATCATTTAGATAAAGTCCATGTCTTTATGATATATGCAAATATGTTCTTATATTATTGCCTTTTCTTTTCTATATTTTAGATTTCTCAATATGTCTGTTATATCACTGCGTGAAATACTTGAGACCAACAAGTTGGTAGGACCAAACTTTAATGACTGGTATAGAAACTTGAGAATTGTTCTCATGCATGAAAAGCTCATTGATGTGATCGATAAGCCTGCAAAGATAATCCCACCAGAAAATGATGTTCAAGGCACCAAGGTTTATCAGAAATACTTGGAAGAATGCCTTGCTATTAAACACATCATTCTCGCTTTTATGAGTTCTGAACTCCAGAGGAAACATCAGAATATGGATCCAACTGCAATCATTAAATATCTTAAAAAGATGGTCGATACACAGTTGGACATTGAAAACTCTTCAATTGGACCCCTTGTCAATCATATGATTGTTCTTACCGAAGAACATGAGAAGTTGGGGTACAAGCTGGGTAAAAAGATTTCTGAAGATTTGATCTTGCAGTCAGTATATGATGCTAAATGTTTTCACTGTAAGAAGAAAGGGCATTGGAAGAGAAACTGCAAGGAATATCTTGCAACTCTAAAGGACAAAAAACAAGGCGAGACATTAATAAAAAATATTTTCAAGGTTTCTTTAGCTACTACTAATTCTTCACTGTGGGTATTAGATACTGGCAATGGTTATAACATCTGCAATATGTTGCAAGGGTTCAAGATAAGTAGGAGACTAAAGAAAGGAGAAATTAATCTACAAGTTGGAAATGGTGCAAAAGTTGCGGCCATAGCTGTAGGATCAATTTCTTTAATAATGCCTACGGGCAAAGTACTTATGTTGGATGATTGTTATTACGTTCCTAAATTTATTTCGAACATAATTTCAGCTTCTATGTTAGACAAACGTGGTTTTCACATTAATATAGGCAATGGTATTTGCTCTATTTATTATAGTGATAATTTATATGTAAATGGCTATCTCCAACATGACGTTTATGTCTTACCTAATGTGAATGCTAATTTGATTATGCATGTTTTGAGTCTTAAGAGGAAAAGAGATGATCAAGTAAATCATGCATACCTTTGGCATTGTAGGCTTGGTCATATTGGAGAGAAAAGAATTAACAAGTTGTACAAGGAAGGGTACCTTGACAAATATGATTTTGAATCATATCCAACTTGTGAATCTTGTCTCAAAGGAAAAATGACCAAATCTCTATTTACTGGAACTGGAGAAAGAGCTTCTAAATTATTGGGACTAATTCATACAGATATTTGTGGGCCCATAAAAATTCAAGCTAGAGGTGGATATTCTTACTTCATCACCTTCACTAATGATATGTCAAGATATGGATTTGTGTATCTTATGAAACACAAGTCTGAATCTTTTGAAATGTTCAAAAGGTTCCGTAGTGAAGTTGAGAAGTAGACTGGTAAAAGTATCAAAATACTAAGGTCTGATAGAGGTGGAGAATATCTTAGTGAAGATTTTATCAGATATCTCAAAGAGAATGAGATTCTCCCACAGTGGATACCTCCAGGAACACCACAACACAATGGTGCATCTGAAAGGAGAAATCAAACCTTATTAGATATGGTGAGATCTATGATGGGGTTCACTAATCTTCCAATAAATTTATGGGGATGTGCTTTGGAAGCAACAACATACTTACTTAATAAAGTTTCCACTAAGTCAGTCTCTACAACACCATATAAGATATGGAAAGGATGTAAGCCTAACCTTTAACATATTAAAGTTTGGGGTTGTCCAACTTATGTTAAGAGACTACAGTGTGATAAACTTGACTCAAAATCTGATAAGTGTAGGTTTATTGGGTATCCCAAGGAAACAATGGGATATTATTTTTATCACCCTTCTGACCATAAAGTGTTTGTGGCCAGAGGAGCAACCATTTTGGAAAGAGAATTTCTTTTAGAAGGAAATTATAATGGAGAAATAGAACTTGATGAAGTTCAAGAAACTAATGAATCAACACAAAATAAAGATCATGAGACCCAAGTTGAAGAACCTTTATTGGATGTTTTGAAGTTGCCCGAGGAAGTTGCTATCTTCAACGGTTGAAGTTCAAGAACTAAATGAAGTTTAAGAATAGGTTAATGAACCAGTTCCAAACCAAATTGAACAACAACCCAAATCCAACACAAGGTGAACAGGTTGTACAAGTACCTCTTAGAAGGTCTACACGAGAACGACATGTACCAACTAGATTAAATTTATTGGTATAAGATGATGTATCAAATGAGGTTGATCATAATGATGACGACCCTAAGACCTATGAAGAGGCTATACAAAGTTTCGATTATGAGAAGTGACAAAAGGCCATGGAATCCGAAATGGAATACATGAAGGAAAATAAAGTATTGACTTTAGTTGAACCTTCAAAGGATATAAAACATATAGGTTGTAAATGGGTTTTTAAGAAAAAGATTGGAGCAAACGGAAAGGTAGAGACCAACAAAGCCCGTCTTGTTGCCAAAGGATATCATCAGAAAGAAGGAGTCGACTACGATGAGACGTTCTCTCCCGTGGCAATGCTCAAATCTATTCGGATTTTGCTTGCTATAGCAACATACTATGATTATGAAATATGACAAATGGATGTAAAAACAGCTTTTCTTAATGGTGAGTTAGAAGAGGATGTGTACATGACACAACCTGAAGGTTTCACATCTTCGTCTGATCATAATAAAATTTGCAAGCTACAAAGATCCATTTATAGACTAAAGCAAGCTTCTCGAAGTTGGAATATTCGCTTTAACAAGACAATTGGAAGGTTCAATTTTGTGAGATGCGAAGAAGAACCTTGTGTGTACAAAAAGGTTAGTGGGAGCACAATTATATTTTTAGTGTTGTATGTTGATGATATATTGCTCATAGGGAATGACATACTGGCATTGCAAAGTACCAAGATTTGGCTATCTGAACAGTTCTCCATGAAAGACTTGGGAGAATCAGCTTATATATTAGGAATAAAGATCTATAGAGATAGATCTAAGAAGTTGCTTGGACTTTCCCAGTCTTTGTACATTGATACCATCTTAAAGAGGTATAATATGGATAATTCCAAAAGAGGCTATCTACCGATAGGCACTGGAATTACTCTCAGTAGGGATGATTGTCCTAAAACACCTGAAGAGAGAGAAAGCATGAGTAGGATCCTATACGCTAGTGCAGCGGGAGCTATCATGTATACCATGACATGTACACGTCCTGATGTGGCTTATGCACTTAGAGTGACTAGCCGATATCAGGCAAATCCTGGTGAGGAACATTGGAAGGTGGTGAAGACCATTCTTAAGTACTTAAGAAGGACTAAAGACCAATTCCTCATCTATGGGGATTCTGAGTTGAAACTTGAAGGTTAAACTGATATAAGTTTCTCTTCAGATAGAGATGATAGCAAATCTATTTCTGGTTATGTATTCACCTTAAATGGTGGTGTAGTGAGTTGGAAAAGTTCCAAACAAGCTACAGTAGCTGATTCAGTGACTGAAGCAGAATATATAGCAGCTAGTGAAGCTGCTAAGGAAGTTGTATGGATGGAAAAGTTCTAAACTGAACTTGGTGTGGTTCCTTCAATAGAAGATGCGGTTCCACTGTTGTGTGACAATAATGGAGCCATTGCTCAAGCAAAAGAACCAAAATCACACAAAAAAATAAATTCAAATACGTTCTTCCAAGGGATCACTTGATAAGAGAAATCATTGGACGTGGAGACGTCTAGATTCAAAAGGTTGATGGAAAGGAAAATGCTCCATACCCATTCACTAAAGCTCTTGGTGCAAAGGAGTTTGACAAGAACAAGTGAAAATTGGGATGAAGTACAAGAGCGATTGACTCTAGTGCAAGTGGGACATTGTTAAGGATATAGTAGATATGTCCTATATCCAATATCATATTTGATGATTTGAACATATTTTTGTGAACGTTATTTGATATAAAAATATATGTCATTTGATATTCTTTTATCATAGTTATTTTTAATTGTTTGATTAACATGATAAGGTCCTTGATTAAATTTTGAGACTTGTCATCGTGACGGAGATCATGATAATAAGAGTAAAGTTTCTTATAATTTAATCTAAATTTATTCTTGATCGTAGGATTATTAATTTGGACATTAGTAATCCGGTTAGATCAATATTTATGTGATCGTCTTTATGTGATAAAGATTAGTTGATCTCACTAACTAAATCACATAGATAGATTATGCATATAGAGATATGATCATTGAACCGACTCATTGGATAATTCCTAATGGTTAGAATTACCATAAACTGTCAATAAGATATTCTCTTGAAGAATGTGATGTAAGATTTTTCTTTGACCTGAGATCGCATAGTAATTGACAAGTATTTGTTGTGCTTTAATACTAGACATCTATGGCCCTATGGCGATAGTTGAAAGAATATTGGGTATGATTGAATACTTGTAGAATTAGTGATTGATAAAGATGGAATATGTCAACTCTTGGTAATGAGTTTAAGCTCCATGTTGTCATGAATTATAAACGACCAAATTAAGACCTTGGCCAGGGCAATTGAATGAAAAGAAGAAAAAAGTTTCTTAGGTCATTCAATGGTCGATTATATTTGACATGGACACATAGTTGGTCGCCTATTAGGATTTGACAGTTGAACCATATCCTAGGGTGACCTAGAGCTATAAGGACATAAGGAATTACTACATTATTCTTTCACTGGTTCTTGAGAGTAAATTGTATACTTCATGTTATCCAGTCGTTAAGGAGTGTTGCTAGACATCACCCTTGATTAGTATATTGACGTGGTCAATTTACTATCGGTTTAAATTGAACCTATGAAGTCGCACACTAACGAATGTTCTGATCTTTGCTAAAGGATTAATTATTTTATTGTTTGATAATTAAATTAAAGAATTTAATTAGTCAAACAAATTTAATTATTAGTCCAAGTGAAATATTATTATATTCTTTGCTAGCACAGAGGATATAATTAATATTATAAATAAATTGAAGTTTTCTATTTGGAATAGAAAATTAAATTATATCTCTTGGTTAAGATATATATATGTGTGTGTGATATACAATTAAACCGTATTTTATATAGGATATGTTATATAAAATATTAATTAAAAAAGAAGGTTTGATGGAAACTTTGTAAAAGTGAAATCCAATTGGAATTTGGATTCACGTCAAAGTCCGACTGTCGGCTTCGGGCATAAAACCATTGAAAAGTCCAATTGAGGAATTGATGTCTAACATTGCCGCCTTAGTCTTTTCCATAACCTAAAGGGAGAAGCTGGTGATATGTATTTGTATACATATTGATCACTCAAATATGTGACCAACAGTAGTTCTTCGGAGGAACTGCACCAAGAGATAATTCAGCAAAGAAAATTAGTTTTCTTGTCGTGTTGTTGGCTGGACTTTGAGAAATTTCAGCACATAATTTTATTTAATTTGTTCGCGGGTTTCATTGATCAAAGAGTTGATAGCAAAAATCGGTCTCGGTGTGGATACACATAGAGTCTTCGCACTATCGAAGAAATTTTGAAACGACTCTCTTCACCAGGTACGTCTCAGATCCGATCTTTAACATGTAAATAAATTTTAAATACGGTAAAATTTGCCTAGAATTATTATTGTCTTCCGCTGCGTGTTACGAACACCTATACGCAATCCTTCCAGAACAACTATGCCTCAATCCATATAGCTCTGCGTCAAATAGGGTGTGGTATCTAAATCACAAACTTAAAGACATGTGATATCACGAAAGCAGCTATCCACTGTTCTCTCTGGCCAGTTACATTTAAGAAAGCTAGTGGCAACAAGAATGTTGTTGGAGACTAATGCTGCCAATATTTTATATTTCACTATAGCATTTACTGAAGTATGATCACCCAACTTTATTTAATCATTAAAGGAAGATCCTTTGAATGATCATTGCATTGACTCATTCTTCACCAAATATGCCAAATTCAACTGCTTCTTTTGATATTTCTTCAAGCAAATTCTGATTTTCACAAAAATCAAGGCAAGACATCTAAATCAACCAAACACAAGACTCCATTTGGTACAAAAGTTATACAAGTATTCAAGAACTTAAAATTCAAAACCTCATTCTAAGCACACGAAGATACACTCATCGTAAAGACTACAATGGAAAATTTGGAACTTTTAATAGTAAATTAAAATTTCTAAATTTGTATTATCTAACAAATTCTCGAACATTTGTGTCCAATTAAAATTTTGGTAAATCAGCTAGTACTAAATGTAACGATCCGACCAGTCGTTTTAAGAGTATTAACCCCGATCCACTATTTACTGCTTTCCCCATATCATTTTATGTTTATGTGACTTGCCGGGAGGTTTTATTTTTAATTTTGGAGTGATTTAGGACACTTAGTCCCTAAATCGGAAGCTTAATTTCTAGGATTTTGACCGTAGTTGGAACTGTGTGAAGACGACTACGGAATGGAGTTTCGTCTATTCTGTTAGCTCTGTTGGGTGATTTTGGACTTAGGAGCATGCCCGGATTGTGAATTGGAGGTCTGTAGCTGAATTAGGCTTGAAATGGCGAAAGTTGAATTGTTTTTGAGAAGTTTGACCGGGAGTGGACTTTTTGATATCGGGGTCGTATTCCGATTTCAGAAGTTGAAGTAGGTCCGTAATGTCAATTATTATTTGTGTGCAAAATTTGGGGTTAGTCAGACGCATTTTGATAAGTTTCAGCATCGGTTGTAGAAGTTTCAAGTTTCAAGTTCATTAAGTTTGAATTGGAGTGCGATTCATATTTTTAGCATTGTTTGATTTGATTTGAGGGTTCGACTAGGTTTGATGGTGTTTTATGACTTGGTGGTATACTTGGTTGAGGTCCCCGGAGGGCCTCGGGTTAATTTCGGATGGTTAACGGATCTTTTGGAGTTGTGTTGGATTAGCTAAAGTTTGATTCACCTTGTATAATCGCACCTGTGCACTTTGGGCCATATGTGCGGCACCGTAGAAGTGACCTTTGAGCCGCAGAAGCGAATATGGGCCTGCCCAACTGGGACCACAGGTGCGGTCAGAGTTTCGCAGAAGGGGACTCGCAGGAGCGGAGGATGGAGCACAGAAGTGGGCGCGCAAGTGCGGCCTTGATCGCAGAAGCAACTTTTGTGGACTTAAGTGATGTCCGCACCTGTAATGGTTTTTTCGTAGGTGCGGGACCGCAGATGCAATGAATCCCTCGCAAAATTGAGATCACTGGCAGAAAAGGGGTAATTACGAGGGTTTGATCTCATTTTCACTTTGGAACTTTGAGAGCTCGGATTTAGGCGATAATTTGAGGGATTTTTAGAGAAAGCTATTGAGTAAATTCTTAACTCATTTATGGTTATATTTCACTAATCTATCATCAATTTTATCTTTTAATTAAGGTTTTGGGTTGAGAATATTGGGGGAAAAGTGAGAAAGTTCTTTAACCAAATTTTTGGGTTTTGATTGAAATTTTGGTATCGGATTTGAGTAATTTTTGTACAAGTGAACTCATGGTGGGTGTTCGTATTTTATTACTTTCACCCAATTTCGAGATGTGGGCCCGGTCAACCTGTTGGGGCGATTTTCAAAATTCTTATTAAAGTCTTGATTTCATTAATTAGATTAGTTTATTATAGTCGTATTTATAATATGTAATTGTTTTTGGCTAGATTTGGGTCATCCGGAGTCAAAATTGAGGAAAAGGCATTCTTATTGATTGATTGAGCTTGGTTCGAGGTAAGTGGTTTGTCTAACCTTGTGTTGGGGAAATCCTCTTAGGATTTGGTACTGTTGTGATACTTTTGTGATATGTGAGCGTTATGTACGCGAGGTGACGAGTGCGTACACGAGCTAATTATTGTAAAATCTAATTTTTACTGAACAGTAACATGTTTTATCTTAAATTAGTTATTCCAGCAAGTGTTGTTATCCTGTTTAGCCTAATATCGCATATCTACGTGTCTTAAATGCTTATTTAAACTTATTGCTTAGTTAAATTCCTGGTTTTCCTTGACTTGTATTTAGTCGTAAACTGTAGGATTTCTTGCTGAAATTGTTTGTTCCACCGATTTCGAGCTGTGTGTTTACTTTTGGGACTACAAGACGGTATCTCGGTAGATCTCCCCTGCATATTTACTTTTGGGACTACGAGGCGGTACCTCGAGAGATCCCCTGTTGAGCATTTACTTTTGGGACTATGGGACGGTATCTCGGAGTGCCCCTTTTGTTATCTCTATGTGTTGTGTTGTTATTTTCTGTAGAATTCTCCTTGTTAAATTTTCAGTCTTTTCACATTATTATATCTTCTGTCTTAGTTATTATATATCAGTAGCGCCCTGACCTGATCTCGTCACTACTCTATCGAGGTTAGACGTGGTACTTACTAGGTACCGTTGTGGTTTACTCATGCTACTCTTCTGCACATATTTTGTGTGCAGATCTAGGTACCTCCTACCAGCCCCGCTATTAGTTGCGTACTTGCTACTGCTTCGGAGCCTTCAAGGTATATCTGCCAGCGTCCGCAGACCTTGGAGTCCCCCTCTATCCCTTTTATGTTGTTCCTCATGTATTTCTTCTAGTTACTGATGTATCGAAACAGTTAGACATATTCTTCGAGCTTGTGACTTGTGACTACTGGGTTTTGGGAATATTGTTTATACTCGAGTACTGGTTTATTTGTACATGTTGAGCGGCATTTTTTCCCCCGTTATGTTTACCTAATCGTAGAGACTAAGTGCCGTCACAACATCTTACGGAGGGAGAATTGTGTCGTGACATTAACTATATCTATTGGTATTCAAATTGATTAAGGTATTCTTGCGAGATGTGAAGGAAAAAAGCTATGGGTTGATCAAGATCAGGGTTAAAGTTACGTGTTGTTACTGGATTTATGTTTTTCATCAATATTTTTTTTAGAATTTTATTATATGAGAATTTGCATTATATATTTATGAATTTCTAGGGTAAATTTCACAAATAGTCATATAACTATGACTTTTTTCATCAAATCGTTATTTTTTTTCACAGAAAAATAATAGTGATCGAAAAATACAACTATTCAGTATTATTTTCTTATTCCACTTTTTTTTTATTTCTGTCTAATAAATAATAATTCAATTAAAATAGGAACGACTCAACCCATCCTGACGTACCCGACCTAATATCCATAGATATAAATTAAAATAATACTAAAAGTGAATCCTTCAAAATACGATATTTCTATCTTTTATTTTTCTTTTTAATAATTTTATTCAAATTTATAACATTTTTGTTTCAAGTTCTCTCCAATTATACCTTTTTTTTTCTTCAGAATCTCATGCATTCCAAACTAAATTTTTTTGTGGGGGAAGGATTCATATTTATTATTTTTTCAATATATATATATATGGGTATTGGGTCGGGTAGGTTGGGTCATTTCTATTGTAAGAAAAAATAACAAAATAACCCATCGCACGAAATTAATTGCGTTTGCTAGACAAAAAATATATAAAATATGTATATTATATATACATAACACACACACACAATATATATATATCGGCTATTATTTTTTGAAGCAGCTAAAAATATATATTTCTCCTATTTTAATTGGATTATTATTCATTAGACTTAAAATAAAAAACGAGAAAACGTGAAATAAGAAAATACTACTGAAAAATTATATTTTTCGGTCACTATGATTTTTATGTGAGTTAGTGAAAGTTTTATAATTTTTGTGTGAGAAAATAAAGTTATATGACTTTGGTGAAAAAAGTCATAGCTATATGACCATTTGTTAAATTTACCCTTAATTTAATTTCTATATGACATAATTTATCCCTTTGTGGATCTAGCTAAATATAATCAATATTAATCATTCTTAATAAATTTTTTATTTTTTAATTTTTTAATTTATAACTCAAAAAAATTATTAATGACTTTTATTTTATTTTTTAATTAAATAAATATTAATATAAACATACGCACATAGCGCATACCTTAAAACTAGTATCTAAAAGACATACAATAAACTCTAAGTAGTGAGTGTACATACTTGGTAAAAAAAATGATGAACGCTTTTTCTCTTAAATTGACTGCAATGACGTTGTTTATCGAAATAAGAGAACTGTATGAATTTATCGTTGTTGTGACATAAAAAGGACGAATGACAAAACTGAAATGGAGAGAGAGTTAAGGGTTTTGTTTTAGAAAGCATATTTCGAGGATTATAAAAGATATTAGAAATAAAATAGTAAAAGAATTAATCAAATTATAAATTTGAAATTGACTTTTGGTGTAAAGTACTTTTGATGTTGCCAAAGTTTAGATAAACCAAAAAAAATACTTAGAGCCGACATCTAGGATTGTGAAATTCAAGAATGAACAGTTGCAATAATCATGTTCAATTTCTTTTGACAGTTTTAGATTGTGGTGCTTTGTAATCAAGGGCGAGAAGGAAGTTCATGGAAAGGTAACTCACATACCTTTCCATGCCTAATTCTCTAGCCCGTTTGGTTTAGCTGATTGTAAATAGATGATAAACCTGAAGTGCTGAAACTGATTTTTAATATAAGTATTTACGTGTTTGGATAGAAGTGCTGAAACTGATAATAAGTAGTTGATGTGTTTGATTAAAAAGTGTTGATAAACTATTCTTTTGTTAAAATGATTAAAATACCCTAGAATGTTTTTCAAAAAATTATAAATTAAAAATTTCTTTGTAAAGAAAAGAATTAACAACGAATATAGAATGAAGAGAAAGTCAATAAATTTATTTTGGAAAAATTATTTTGTGAATTAGAAAATATTATTAAGGATAAACTAGTAAAAATGTTGGTCAAACTAAAAGTGCCTATAAGCTGAAAAGCCATAAATTGGGGGTGACCAGCTTATGACTTATGGGTGATTTTAGCTTATAAGCACTTTGGGTGTTTACCAAATGCGTAGATAAGCTTAAAGGTGCTTATAAGCCAGTTTGACTATCTTATAAGCTTAGCCAAACACCCTCTTAATACTTGTTTACCTTGAAAATGGTAATTACTATTAGATATAATTTTGTGGTCCTAAAAATACGTGATTTATTTTTATGCTAGTTGTTAGGCAATAGATGCTAAGTGTGAGCTAGGAAAGTAAGGTAAGAGTAAGAGGATAGTGAGCTATGCAAACTGAATGGCAGTGGAACGGAGCCTCGAGCTGGCCTACGCTGGGCTTCGAGGTCGAGCTAGAGTGCTTGACTGGGGGCTGTCCGATGAAGAACTAACAGACCTAAGGGCCTTGACGATGGCTCTTTATGATCAATGATGAATAATAAATAAAGAACAACCAATGAAACACAATAAATGTAAGCAATAAAATCAAAGGAAAGACAATGAAGAATGTTTAAATTAGAGAGCAGAGAATGTTCTTGTGCTTGTATTGAATATCATGTGTGTAAGAAATAGCAAGGGTCCCCTTTATATAAGAGGGAGAATCTCAACATGGTACATGCATAATTATTACAAAGAAAAGTAGCTGGTACAACTACTTAAAGGTCCGATACGGACTTGTACTATCCTTGCTGGCGTTGTCAGCTTTGATCAAGTGCCTTGGGAATTTCCCACTTGTCCATGATAGCCATCGATTTGTGCTGCCCTAAGATCGTGCATAGGAACCCTCGAGGTCGAACCTCGAGCTGTGCCTCGAGCCTTCTGGGCTATGGAATGCCATAACAATCATAGAATCGGACTCTCCGATTTTAGCCGTGTACAGATAGTTCCCGCATTTCTTAGAGTGAAAATGATAAGAAACGGTCTTGAATTCTTGCCTTTTCGATACATCCACCATGACGTCAGTTGCGCTATATCAAGCGATTGATGTGACAAAAGGGTGTCTAAAGGTCGCTCCCATACAGCCTTTGAAGAGACTTTGAGTTGATTACAGCGGTTGACTACCATTTGTCCTGCTCCAACGTACATGATTGGCCTCTATAAATACTTCTTTCTTCGCCCCTTATTTTCCACTGTATCATTAAGCCTTTAAAAGAGTTCTTCTTACTTTTCTCTTGTGTTCTTTCTCTGATTACAATCTCTTCTCCCCTCTGAAACCCTTTTAACAAGAATGGCGAAGACTTCTATCTCTGTCCCTCAGGAAGATGTGCCTCCCACTTCTTCATGCTCGTTTAAAGGTAAGGCAACAATACCCCCTCTTCTTGAAGAATGCATCCTAGGACCCTGCGAAATGACCTCCGATTTCAAGGTCGACGAGCCTTCTTCGAAAGAGGGACGATGCGAACCCGTGTCCCGATATATTAGTTTAGTAGCAGACGCCGAGAAGGTGAAGATTGACTGCCGCTGGGGGGATGCGGTGCTGGTGGAGATCCCTTCCCGGGGAGAAGACATAACTACATACAAGGTCGGCTTCCTTAGTGTGTATACATATCCATTTATTCTTGGCCCAATGGAGCCATCCTCGCCTTCAATAAACCCCGTGATCCTCGACTTCTGCGAACGATATCGAGTGACTCTCGGTCAAATTCATCCTTCGTTTTGGCATATTGTTTACATGATAAGATATTTTACGAACATGATTAAGGGGATGCCTTTCACCCTCGACTACTTGATTAGAATGTACAGTCCCCGACTCCTCCGAGGGGGCCTGATTAAGCTCCGATGTCGGGCCTCGAAAGCCTTTTTTGCTTGTACTGATGAGGTTAGGGACGGAGGGTGGATGAGCCATTTTGTCCGAGTATCCCAGTGGATAAGATGTTGTTCCCTGAAAGGTGAAACACGAAACGTAAGTGGATACGCTAATTAAGTGTTTTCTTTTCCTTTAGGATCAATTTCCCCATAAACTGACTTCCTCTGTTGATGCAACTGATGCGGTGTACCCTGGCGCGGTTAGAGATCTCTCGAGCTGGGTTAGCTGGCTAGATTCGACTTGCCCATATGTTGAGCGCGGGTGGCATGACCTCTCTAGGGCTCTATGGGAGGCCAAGAACCACGGTGAGCCTTCACTTCTGCTGCAATTGAGTCTCTCAAAAGAAGTATCACCGATTGCGCCCTTATTCCCTACGTTTATATTTCGTATTTGTGCAGGTTTGGGAGAGGCCTCCTTGATGAGAGAAGCACCACCTCGGGAAGCGAATACACTAAAACCTGATAAAGAGAAGAAAAAATGAAGGGAATCATCGGCTTAGCCTTTGAAATCCAAGAAGGCCAAAGTGGAAGAACCTAAGGCTGATTCAGCAGCCTTAACTCCAGAAGTATCGAGGAGTCCTCGAGCTGAAGGCAAGGTAAAAAATGATTTCTTGGTAGTATCCGAGGGAGGAGAAAAACCTCATATTACCTAGCCGGTGGCTTCTAAACCGGAACTTGATGTTGTTGTTGTCCTACCTCGAGCTGAAGAGGCCTTCGAGGGTGTATCGGGTAATGTCCTAAGCCGGTGGATGACCAAAATATTCCTCGAGCTGAGGTGCATTTGGTAGGCAGTCTCGAGGAACCTAGTTCTGGAGCTCTTCAGAAACAAGAGACGGCCCCGATTGATCTAATAGGGGTTATTGAAGTGAGTGATTCCCCTCCGGCACTGATTTTACCTACTAGGGAGATGCAGGATGCCCAGAATAAAGAACCTTCCGATGTGGGGGCACCCGTCGGAGATAAAGATGCATTTGAAAGGCTTTTAGTTGCGCCTGAGGAGAACCCTGAGCTCGACGTCTCACTTATTTTCAGTGAGATCAATAGGCTATGTGAGCAGGTAATTTTCTGCAAATTCTGCTCGGCGTCCTGATCTTCGTCTTTCTAAATTTGCTCATTTCATGGCTCTAGGCCAAGTTGCTGTCACGACCCCAAACCACCCCGATCGTGATGACGCTTATCACAGTACTAGGCAAGCCAATCCAACATTTACAACATCGAGTTCTTTTTATAATTCATTTTTCTAAAACAGATTTAAGTCTCAAATCTTTCATATGTAATATATAAATCAACAGAAATATGCGAAAAACCAGTATGAAAATACACTAATACAGCCCGAATCTGGTGTCACCAGTCATGAGCCTCTAAGTACAACCAAAACACTATCTGAATAATAAAAAATAAGTCTGAAACACACAATACTAAGATAGGAAGGAGGAAGGCAGGGTTGCGAACGCCGTGCAACTACCTTGCAATCTCCGGATAAAACTTTGAGAGTGCTGGAAACTCTCACTCTGATGCTCGGGCACCTGGATCTGCACATAAGGTGCAAGGAGTAACGTGAGCATGCCAACTCAGTAAGTAACTAAAGTAAATAAAGTCTGAATGCAATAACGAGCATTTAAAATCATATACAAAATCTCAACAGAATTATCAAGTCAAAATCTGTAGTTCAATAGCCAGTTATCTCGTAAAACTCCAGTTTCAATTAAAAATCCTTCGAAAACATTTATTCAACATTTTTCAACAAAGGCTAGTATAAAAAGAAGAGTGAAAGCAGCAAAATATCAGAAACAAGCCCCTCGAGCAAGGTATCACTCATAAGTATAGCCTCTCGAGCAAGCCTCTCAGTCACTCGTGACTCAGCTCTCGTCAATCAGTACTCACACTCAGCACTCCGGCTTAATAGATATCTCAAAATAATAATAATAATAAAAACCACTGCGGTGTGCAGCCCGATCCATAGTTTATAGTCGACTACGCTCACTGGGGGTGTACAAACTCCGGAGGGGCTCCTACAGCCCAAGCGCCATATTGTTGCGGCGCGCAGACCGATCTAATATATATATATTGTTGCGATGTGTAGCCCGATCCATATAAATATCGTTGTGGCGTGCAGCCTGATCCATAATTTATATATAATATTGCTGCGGCGTGCAGCCCGATCCATAATATATATAATCCTCACCATTAGGTCTTCAACCTCTCTCAGTCATTAACCTCACGGCCACTCAGGTATATCAGTGAAAAATCAGGGAAACTCAGCCTAAACAATTTTCATAGATTAAGAAGTAGGGTAATGAAACCGGATTAAATAGTAATAGGTAGAACATGACTGAAGATATGCTTTCAAATCAAAACAGTGTGAGAAAAGTAGTAAAATACCCCTAAGGGTCTAAATAGTTCGGCACAAGGCCCCAAACATGGCATTCAGCCCAAGTTAACAAACCAACTGCTAAAATACATGGATATCATATATAATATATCCAAATATGCAACTATACAGTCACCACGAGACGGACCAAGTCACAATCCCAATGGGTGCATGCCCACATGCTCGTCACCTAGCATGTGCATCACCTCATTTATTGAAATAGTACAAAATTCTAGGGTTTCATACCCTCAGGTCTAGATTTACAATGATTACTTACCTCAAACCGGATGAAATCCTACTCCGCGACGCCCTTGCCTCTCGACTCGGCCTCAACTCGCATCAAATCTATCCAACATCAGAATCATAGAATCAATAAATGCTAAGGGAACGAAGCCCATGTGAAAATAATCAAATTAAATCAAGAATTCCGAAATTGATCAAACCCGACCCCCATGCCTCCGATAAAAATCACATCAATAGAATCATCATCATCCCACGAGTCTATTCATACCAAAATATTGAAATCGGACCTCAAATGCCCCTCAAAAAGCTCTCCAATTTTAAGCCCTAATCCCTCAATTTTCTTCCTTAATTTCCACTAATACCATGATTAAACAATGAAAAAATGGTCATAAACACAAGTAATGAAGCTTAAGTGGCTTACCCAACTGATAACCTTCGATTTCCCTTGAAAATATCACTGCCCTAGCTCACTTTCCATCTTCAAAAATGGAGAACCTAGCAAAAATTCGCGAAGGGAACCTTATATACTTTCTGATCCAGGGATTCCGCACTTGCGGTCCTTTTCCCGCTTATGTGGTATAACCAACCGCATATGCGGTTTCCACTTAAAGTCCTAGGATCGCACCTGCGCTTATCCACCTACACCTCCCGCACCTGCAACTTCTGGATTTCTCTCATATGGCCGCATCTGCGACTGATCTACCTGCGATCCCCAATCCGCAGGTGCGGTTATGACAGGAACTCAGCAAGTTCAGCTGAAAACTCTAACTTCCAACTTCCCGATAACCATCCGAAATCACCCCGAGGCCCCTCGGACCTCAATCAAAAGTACGAACAAGTTATATGACACTATTCAAACTTATACCAATCTTCGGAACACTTAAAATAACATCGAATCATCAAAACACCCTCGGATTCAGGCCTAAGGTTTCCAAAACTTTCGAATTCCGCTTTTGATCAAAAGGTCTATCAAACCTTGTCTGAATGACCTGAAATTTCGTACACACATTACAAATGACACAACAGACCTACTCCAATTTCCAGAATTCCATTCTGACCCCTATATCAAAATTTCCGCTACCAACCGGAAAACACCAAAATTCCAATTTCGCCAATTCAAGCCTAAATCTACCACGAACCTCCAAAATACATTCTGATCACTCTCCTAAGTCCAAAATCACCTCACAAAGCTATCCGAATCATAAAAACCAAATTCCAAGATCGTTTACTCACAAGTCAACTTCCGGTTGACTTTTCCAACTAAATGACCAACTTAAGAGACTAAGTGTCTCATTCCTCTACAAAACCACTCAGAACCCAAACTAACTAACACGATACCACATAATACAGTTAAACAAGACATAAAGAAGCAAAAATGGGAAAAAGGAGCGATAACTTATGAAACGACCGGCCGGGTCGTTATAGGTGCTTTATAATCAGACCTTTTGCCAGGTTTCAAGTCGAGTTGACTCGCTACGAGGGTGAGCGCAGGAAGCTCACCTTGGAAGCTGACGAGCTTACAGCTCTTTTTACCAAGAAGGAGGAGGAACTTTGTGGCCTTCTGAATTGTTTGGAGGCGGTGTCCCGCGAGAGGACTCATCTCACTGAGTAAATTATGTAGTTTCTGTTTGTTTTTGTCTACATGCTTATACGACTTCGGTGTTTTAATACCTTTGGGCTGATCTATGGAGCTTGAGAAGGAGGATGTTGTAATGAGGGAGGAGCTCCGATCCAGAGACTCTAAAATTCTCAAACTCAAACAGCACGTGAGTGAGATAGCCTCTAAGAGAGATACCCTTCAGGGGAAGGTGGTCTCAGTCGGACATAAACTTCATGAAGCGAGGGCGGAAAGCAATAAGTATAAAGAACTTCATACTGAGTTAGTTGCTGCGCTATCCAGGATCAAGGCTTAAGCCGAGGCGCTCGTATCCTCACACAAAGAGGATGTTGTTGCTGCAAATGCTAAGTCCAGGAAGGTGTCTGGGGGGCCGAGCTGCAATTGACCCGAGCTGTGGAACATGCCCAATTGGAATCTCGGAGGTAGGCTCTCGAGGATATACATGCAGGGGGCATCGATTTGTCTACCGAGATCGAGAGGGTGAAGACCCTAGAAGAGGAGGCTGTGGCCCTACTTGCTTCTGAAGGTGAGTTGAGCAGTGGCTCGGAAGATGATGAAGGAAAATACCGAAGGGGAAGCGGCCATTGAAGACCTGGGGGCCGTGGATGGACCTATTAAAGGTACAACTTCCGAATGAGTCGTCGAAGGCATATCCCCGGTGGTAGATTAGGGTTTTACTTGCTTTCTCCTATGTAAGGGCTTTAGGCATAAGCCTTGTAAACGTACCCTTGTGAACTTTCAATATATATATATGTAAAAAGCCTTTCATCATTTCTCGTTTTCCTTTACCTTTTAGGAATAAATTGTGATGCTTGTTGATAATTGGTCCGAAATTTTGGACCTCGGGTTAAACCCTTAGGTTCTCGCTATTGCTGAGTGATTCGTAATGTCGAAAGTTGAGCATTTGGGGCTTAGTCCCCGAGTCGAGTTTCGACTTGAGTTCATCGACCTTTAGGTCTAAAAATCGACCCTGAGGCTATTTGAGCCGACCCTTAGGCTCTTACGTATTTGGTCGGTGCAACCTCTAATTGGCCCTAAGGCTCTTTCAAGCTAGCCCTTAGGCTCTTACGCATTGGCAATTGGTCTGAAATTTTGGACCTTGGATTAAACCCTTAGGTTTTCGCTACTGTTGAGCGATTTGTAATGTTCAAAAGTTGACCGTTTGGGGCTTAGTCCTCGAGTCGAGTTTCGACTTGAGTTCATCGACCTTTAGGTCTAAAAATCGGCCCTGAGTTTATTTGATCTGGACCTTAGGCTCTTACACATTGGGTCGATACGATCTCTAATCAGCCCTAAGGCTCTTACGCGTTGGGTCGGTACGACCTCTAATATGGGCTGGTGCTTAGGCTCTTACACGTTGGGTCGGTACGACCTCTAATATAGGTTGGCGCTGAGGCTCTTACACATTGGGTAGGTGAGACCTCTAATCGGCCCTAAGGCTTTTTCAAGCTGGACCTTAGGCTCTTACACGTTGGGTCGGTACGACCTCTAATAAAGGCTGGTGTTTAGGCTCTTACGTGTTGGGTCGGTACGACCTCTAATATAGGCTAGCGCTTAGGGTCTTATGCATTGGGTCGGTGCGACCTCTAATCGGCCCTAAGGCTCTTTCAAGTTGGCCCTTAGGCTCTTACGCGTTGGGTCGGTACGACTTCTAATATAGGCTTTATTTTTCCCTCGTTAAAGACTTTTTGAAGTTTTTGTGTTCGTCCGACTCTGTGATGGTTTGATAAGAACCTCAATTATGAGCCGTTATGTAATGATAAATGAGCACCTCGGGAGGTTTCACTCGATAGCTGAATTGTCTCGAAGCCTTTTTAGTGTTTGGAGCTAATATGATCGAAGCTCTTTTGCTTATGCCAAGGGTATCCTGATTAACCAGTTTTTTTCGAAGTATTTTCGAAGTAATTGAAGGCCTGTGATTTTATGGCGACGGTCAGGCATCCCCGAGTCACGTTAATTTTGCTGGAGCCTTATGACCATGATCATTTGTGTTTGGCCGTAGCCTTTTAGTCCCCGAGTGAGGTAGCCTCAGCGTCTATATCGAGGGTATGCCTTTTTAGTGGTCTTACAAGTTCGAATATATAGCCTTGACTTCAAGATCAGGATTATGCCTTTTGTAAGGTTTTATAAATTTGAACATTCCTTACTTGAGGTATTACAGATTTTTTAGTTACTTGGCACAAGTATAATTCATGCCTTGCTTGAGGTCTTACAGATTCTGTATTGCCTTATGGAGGTCTTACATTTTCTAGTATTGCCACATGGAGGGCTTTCGGGCTCAAGGTTGCCCGCTTAAAGTCTTATGGCCTCGAGTTTTTAGTAGCTCGATGGGTGACAGTCGGTGACAGTCCCCGAGACATCAAAATTTTTTGGCTCTAGAGCCATTCTTTGTAAACTTGAGTTTGCCTCATTGAGGGCTTACGAGCTCGAAGTTTCTGGCCCGGAGGTCTTACGGCTTCGAGTTTTTGATGTCAGTTCCCGAGTGCTCAGGAAATTTCTGGCCCTGGGGCCGTTTCTTGTAAAAATAGCAAACTTTTTTAGAGAGCTAAGCTTTTTGATGGTAAAAGATACTCCTTTTATTACTTGGTACAAGTATACATGTGTTCCTCGTCGGAGGTTCGATTATTCTATGCGGACACGATTCATTTGACTGTTTGGCCCGATACATCATTTTTCTATTCTTGTAAAAATAGAAAACTTGTTTGGAGCGTGAAGTGTTTTGATGGTAAAAGATACTCGTTTGATTACTTGGTACAAGTATACTTGTTTTCATTGTCGGGGGATCGATTATTCTATGCGGACATGGTTCATTTGATCGTTTGGCCCGATACATCATTTTTCTATCGAGACCTTCTTTGGCTTATCTTGATTTCTCCGAGGAGGTGATCTCCCGAGGGGATGCCCCCCAGTATTCGAGGTTGATTGAAGAGGAACCTAGAATACTTGTTAAGTTCTCCTTGGGTATCATATAGATGTTTCCTCGTTAAAAACCTCGCCGGTAAAACCCTTCTTGGGATAAAATCCGATCGAAGGAAAAGAGTGCAACGCATGCTTTAAAACCAAAGGTTTTTGAGTCGGAGGATGTTTCGGTGTCTTTCATCGGACATCTTAGAAGTAATAGTGCTTGAGCATTGATATGTTCCAATTGCTTGGAAGCTGTTCGCATTCCATGGTATCGAGCTTGTAGGATCCTTCACCGATTACTCCGAGGACACGGTACGATCCTTCCCAGTTCGGGCCTAGTTTTCCTTCATTAGGGTTTCGAGTGTTTAGGGCGAATTTCCTTAGGACTAAGTCCCTGACTCCAAAATGTCGGAGATTTGTTCTCCTGTTATAGTACCTTTCGATTTTTTATTTTTGGGCGGCCATTCGGACCAGTGAAGTTTCTCGTTTTTCATCTAATAGTTCGAGGGCTGCAGTTATGGCCTTGTTGTTTAAGCTTTCGGTGGCATATCAAAATTTGGCGCTTGGTTCTCCGACCTCAACTGGTATCAAAGCCTTGGACCTATACACCAGAAAGAAGGGCGTCTCTCTCGTGCTTGATGTTGGAGTTGTTCGATATGCCCATAGCACCTCGGGCAACACTTCTCTCCATTTTCCTTTCGCATTTTCTAACTTCTTTTTCAAGTTTTGAATGATGGTCTTATTTGTGGACTCGGCCTGACCGTTTGCACATGGGTGGTAAGGTGTTGATAGGATCCTTTTGATTTTATGGTCCTCAAGGAACTTTGTTACTTTGCTTCTGATGAACTGCTTTCCGTTATCACATGTTATCTCAGAGGGAATCCCGAATCGGCACATGATATGGTCCCAGATGAAGTTAATGACTTGTTTTTCTCTTATCTTCTTGAAAGCCTGCGCTTCCACCCATTTTGAGAAGTAGTCAGTCATAAATAAAATAAATCTAGCTTTACCTGGTGCCGTTGGTAGGGGTCCGACGATGTCCATCCCCCACTTCATGAACAACTATGGTGACAAGACTGAATGTAGTTGTTCACTGGGTTGGTGGATCATTGGTGCAAATCTCTGGCACTTGTCACATTTTCAGACGAATTCTTTGGTGTCCTTCTCCATGCTGTCCCAATAGTAGCCCGCTTTGATCACCTTTCGGAATAAGGAATTGACACCGGAGTGATTTCCGCAGGTGCCCTTGTGGATTTCTCGGAGCACATAATCTGTGTCCCCGGTCCCAGGCATACTGTTAGGGGCCCATCAAATGTTCTTCTGTATAGAGTTCTATTTTCGTCGAGTGAGAATTGGGCTGTTTTGGTTCGCAGGGCCCTCGACTCTTTTGGGTCTGTGGGCAGCTTCCCACTTTCTAAATAGTCGATATATTTATTTCTCCAATCCCATGTCAGGCTAGTGGAGTTGATCTCGGCATGGCCTTCTTCGATCGCTGATTTGGATAGCTGAACAACAGCCCCGAGGAGTATGTCGTCTTCCTCGACAAATGATCCTAGGTTCGTGAGGGCGTCGACCTCGCCATTTTGCTCTCGAAGCATGTGGACTAGAGTTCATTCTTTGAAGTGGTAGAATGTGACTTGCATTTTGTCTAAGTATCTTTGCATTTTGTCTTCTCGAACCTCGAAGTTCCCATTTACCTGATTTACCACCAAAATGGAATCACATTTTGCTTCGATGACCTCTGCTCCTAGGATTTTAGCCAATTCCAGACCTGCAATCATAGCCTCATACTCGGCTTCGTTGTTAGTCAACCTTACAGTTTTTATAGATTGCCTAATCATGCCGCCCGTAGGTGGCTTTAGAACTATGCGAGCCCGGACCCTTTCACGTTCGAAGCACCATCAGTGAATAGGGTCCATACCCCCGAAGATGTTCCCATTTTCAGGAGAAGTTCTTTCTCTACCTCGAGCATGAGGGCAGGCGTAAAGTCAGCCACAAAATCCACCAGAATTTGGGTCTTGATAGTCGTTCGGGGTTGATACTCGATATCGTACCCCCCGAGTTCGATGGCCCATTTGGCCAGTCGGCCCAATAGTTTGGGCTTATGCAATATGCTTCGAAGAGGATATGTCGTTAAGACACAAATACGGTGGCATTAGAAATAAGGCTTTAATTTTCGAGATGCGCTTATCAATGCAAGAGCTAATTTTTCTAGGTGCGGATACCTGGTTTCGGCATCTCATAGGGTCCGACTACATAATAAACAGGGAATTGCGTACCTTTTTCTTCTCGAACCAGCACACCACTTACCGCTACCTCGGATACGACCAGGTGCAAATACAATGTTTCATCCTCCATTGGGGTATGGAGTAAAGGTGGGCTTGTCAGATATCACTTCAACTCCTCTAAGGCACGTTGGCATTCCGGAGTCTATTCGAAGCTGTTTTTCTTTTTAAGCAAGGAGAAGAAATGATAACTCCTGTCTGATGACCTCGATATGAATTGGCCCAAGGCTACTATCTGCCCGGTCAGCCGTTGCACGGCTTTCACATTGTTTACCACTGGGATTTCTTTGATGGCTTTGATTTTGTCGGGGTTGATCTCAATCCCCCTGTTTGACACCATGAAGCCTAAGAACTTACCCAAACCCACTCTGAAGGCACATTTCTTGGGATTGAGTTTCATGTTGTAGCTTCTGAGGATGCCAATGTCTCCTGCAAGTGAGTCAAATGGTCCTCTACGCGTAGGGACTTAACTAGCATGTTATCAATGTAAACTTCTATGGATTTTCCTATTTGATGTTCGAACATCTTATTAACTAGGTGTTGGTACATGGCTCCCGCGTTTTTTTAGCTCGAAGGGCATCACATTGTAGCAGCACGTACCATACTTTATGATAAACGAAGTCTTTTCCCTATCCTCGGGGTTCATCTAAATTTGATTGTATCCCCAAGTAGGCGTCGATAAAGGTGAGGATCTCGTGGCCGGCTGTGGCATCGATCAAGAGGTCGATGTTGGGCAACATGAATGAATCTTTGGGGCACGCTCTATTTAAGTCTTTATAATCTACGCACATTCTTAACTTATTCTCTTTTTTGGGAACTACCACTACATTGGCCAACCATTCGGGATACTTTACCTCCCTGATAGACCCTATTTTGAGGAGTTTTGTTACCTCGTCCTTGATGTACGCGTGTTTTACCTTGGACTAAGGTCTCCTTTTTTGCTTCACCGGTTTGAACCTGGGGTCGACACTTAGTCGATATGTGGGTATTTCCGACGGGATCCTTGTCATATCTAAATGGGACAAAACAAAGCAATCGATGTTATTAATAAGAAATTGAATGAGTTTTTTCCTGAGTTCGAGGGTTAATCCCATTCCCAGTTATACCTTCCGATCCGGGAGATGCTCAATCAAAACATCTTGCTCTAGTTCTTCAATTTGTGATTTTGTTGCATCTGATTCTTTGGGGGCAACAAAAGTTCGGGGAGCGAGGAAGTCTTCTTCATCGTCCTCGGGGGTCTGTTCGCCTTCCGGCTCCTCTGAGATGGAGGGTATAGAAGTTGGTGCCTCTCTGTGAACTGCGAACATCTCCTTTTCTGCATATTGTTCCCCATATATCATTTTTATACAGTTTTTTGTTGGAAACTTCATCATCTGATGAAGAGTTGATGGTACTGCCCTCATGTTGTGTATCCATGGCCTTCTAAGCAATGCATTGTACCACATGTTACCTTCGATGACATGAAATTTGGTATTCCGAAATATACCGAATATGTTGACCGGGAGGGTGATCTCCCCCTTCGTTGCTTCATCGGCCATGTTGAAGCCGTTGAGGACTCGGGAGGTAGGTATGATTTGGTTGAGTATTCCGAGCAGTTCTACAACCTTCGGCCTGATTACATTGGCCGAGCTACCTGGATCCACGAGTACACGTTTAATTTGAATGTCATTCAAGAGAAATGAAATTACCACTGCATCATTATGCGGGTGAGACAAGGTCTCAAAATCTGATAACTAGGGATTTTGACGTATTTTATACTCCTTCTTGCTTATGCTTTGGTTAAATATTCATACAAAATAGTCCCAAAAGGCTCATAAGTTGTGCTTGATTGCAAGTTTGATCAACAAAGTGACAAGATGTCAAAAATCAGCTTAAAAGGAGTGAAACCTGCACAAGTGCCAAAGACAGGACAAGCTCGGGCAAAATAGGTCCAGTGCGGCTGCACACCATTCTGTGCGGTCCGCACTAAGAGGTTCAGAGAGTAGGTTTTTCAGGCTAAAAGGCAATGCGGCTGCACTAGATTTAGTGCGGTCCGCACTAGAGTCCATGCGGTCGCACTACCATTCTATGCGGTCCGCAGAGCCAAGAATCAGAGAAGTTAAAGTTGGAGATTTCAAGCCAATGCGGTCCGCAGTCCACTTTGTGCGGACCGCACTAGAAGTCACAGCGGCCGCAGTCCATCCTGTGCAGTCCGCGGAGCCTGAGTTCAGGGAGCTGGATTTTGAAGCCAAGAGTCCTAATACGGCCGTAGTCCATTCTGTGCAGTCTGAACTAACCCCGCAGGGGCATTTTTTTCCAGATTTTTCAGCGTAGTATAAATAGAACCTTTTTTCATTTTTAGGGTATCAGATAGATTTTAGAAGCAGTTGCGCTCATGGGAACGACTCTTATAGCCATTTTGGGCAATTTTACTTACTTTTCATCATTGAATCTTTGTGTTTAACTTAGCAATTAATTAATATGTGTTTATCTTCATCTATTTCTTGTTTTTCTTCTTTAAATATGAGTAGCTAGACCCCATAGCTAGGGTTGTGGCTCAACCCTAGTGTGGGTAATTGATGGGTCTTGCATTTTAGGGCTAAATTAACTATGAGTGTTTGATATTTAGGTCAATTTCATGGTTAATTGTTGAATTAGTGGTTGCAAACACTAGTTTGTGTTTAGTTGACTAGGGCTCTTCTTGAGAAAAAGAGCCTAAGTCTCCGAAATTGATCCAACAAGATATTGGGGCGTACTCAAGAGATTGATAGCCCCAATAAAAGGGTTAAACCTCGAGAGAGTAATACCCGACTTGAACCCTAAGTTGCTTGTGCAAATTTGCATACCTAATTGGTCTTGAGAAAGTCAAATGGGTAAAATCACTTGAACCATCGAGAGGTGTAGAGTGGGTAAAGTAGTGCAACGGTTATATCATACTCCCCAATCATGTCAATTGTGCCTCAGTTTCAAGTACCCGTCAATTGACCACCTAGGCGGATGTCACTACCCTAGTGCCTTTAACTATTTGATCAACCCGTAGCATTTAACTCTTATCTTAATTTACAATTTGTAGTTTGTTAAAAGTATAATTAAAAGAAAACCCCCAAAAATTATGAGAAGTGCAATTTGGAACTCTTGGAACAACGCAAATGACCCTCTTGGAAATGTGATTGTGGGGGAGGAGGTAGATGACGTTGAACAAGATAATGTGCCTCTTGTACCTCAAGGACAACGTAGAGGCCGCAATGCCAATGCTAATCCAAATGACAATATTCCAGACCCTCCTCCGCCATCTCCAAGTGTGGCTCCCAGAGTACTTCCAAACCAGGGTTATGCAAGTGTTATTATCACACCCAGAATCCGGGCGGGAAACTTTCAAATAACCAATGTGATGTTGACCTTACTTGAGCAGAGTGGGTACTTCACGGGCGCTGCAGATCAAATGCCTACAAACATCTCAAGGGGTTCGTGGATACATGCTAGGGGAGAAAACAGATGAATGTGTCCGAGGATGCTCTTAGGTTGAGACTTTTCCCATTCTCACTTCGGGGGAAGGCATTAGGTTGGCTCGAGAGACTCCCCAACCATTCCATCACAACTTGGGATGAGTTGGCGGATAAATTCATTTCTAAATTCTTTTCACCCGGGCATATGGCGGCACTTTGAGATGAGATATTGGCTTTCAAGCAAGAGCCCATGGAACCTTTGCATGACATTTGGGAGCGGTATAGAACGATGGTGAAGGAATGCCTCAACAATGATATGACCAATGCTATGATCCAACAAACTTTCTACCGGGGCATCAATACAACAAATCAATGCATAGTGAACCAACTTGCCGGGGGCAACTTTATGAAGCTGTCGTATGATGAGGCATGTGATGTACTTGATGAGATGACTGACACCTCTTCTACATGGCAAAGTAGAGCCAATGTGCGTCAAGGTGACCCTACGATTATTCATTTGTATAAGTAATTACATGACTATGGGCAAGCTATAGCGGAGTTGACAACTACTATGAATCAATTGGCTAAGGCACAGTTGCAACAAGTCCAAAATCCTCGCCGAGTAAATGCCATGGAGGGTGTAAGTATGCTTGTCAACAAGAGAAGGCAAAGAAGGCAACAAAACCAAGGGAATTCTGAGCAATATGATAATGCATGTGATGAGTTTCAAAATGATGGTTATGATGACAAAAGTGAAGAGGTTCAATATGTAAACAACTAGCAAGGCTAACGGGGCAACTCTTCCAACCAATAACAGTGGAGACCTCAAGGCAATTGGGGCAATCAACAATAAAATAGTGGTAATTGGGGGAACAACAACCAAAACAACAACTGGGGCAATTAGAACAACAATCAAGGCAACCAAGAGAATTGGAATGGTAATAAAAATAATTGGGGTGGCAATAATAATAAAGGAGGATGGAACAATGGAAACCAAGGAAATCGGGGGCAAGGCTTTCAAAGGCCCCCAATGTACCAACAACCGAACAATCCACCACCATTTCCATCTCAAGGTCCTAGTTCTTCGGGTAATGATATGGGTAGGATTGAAATGATGTTCGAGCAGATGATGAAGAAGAATGCGGATTCTGATGCACAGTTAGCTTCTCACAACACCTCTATCCGAAACTTGGAGGTGCAATTAGGCCAAAACTCTCAGTCATTGCATACTCGCCCGAAGGGTGCTCTACCAAGTGATACGGTAGTGAACCCAAAGGGTGGGAACAATCATGTTATGGCGGTTACAACAAGAAGTGGGAGAGACAGTGATGTGAATGCCTCTAAGCAAAAACACGTCATGGATGATGATGTTGAGTTGCAAAATGACGAAGTCCCTTTGGTAGTTGAAGATTTGGTTGATGAAAATATGAACAATGAAGTGAGGATTGATATTCAAGAAGTCGAGGTGGAAACTCAAAATGATGTGAACCCGTCTAGGGAACACATAATAGACATGTCAGAGCCGGTTGTGCCTAAAGCAAGGCACCTTTGCCAAGGCCACCTCCACCTTATCCTCAAAGGCTCGTGAAGTAAAAGAATGATAATCAGTTTAAAAAGTTCATTGACATGATGAAGAGCTTATCTATTAATGTGCCTTTGGTGGAGGCACTTGAACAAATGCCGGACTATGCAAAATTCATGAAAGACTTGGTCACAAAGAAGCGTTCTATGGATTGTTAAACAATAAAGATGTCTCACCAAGTTAGTGCTATAGTGCATTCAATGGCCCCGAAGCTTGAAGATCCCCGTGTTTTCACCATTCCTTGGACCATTAGGAGTGCGGATTTTGACAAGGCTCTATCTGATTTGGGAGCTAGTATCAATTTAATGTCTTACTCAGTTTTCAAAACTTTGGGTATTGGGCAACCTAGACCGACTTCCATAAGGTTACAAATGGCGGATCGATCGATGAAGCAACCTTTGGGCATTATTGATGATGTGCTTGTCCGGGTGGAAAAATTCATATTGCCGGCCGACTTTGTGATTTTGGACTGTGAAGTGGACTATGAGGTCCCTATTATTCTAGGGAGGCCTTTCCTTGCGACGGGGAAGGCATTGGTTGATATTGAAGTGGGTGAGCTCACTTTCCGATTGGGAGATGAAAAGGTTGTTTTTCATGTTTGCAAATCTATGAAGCAACCCGATAGCATCGAGGTGTGCTCATTTGTAGACCTTGTCACAGCTGTGATTGTGGATGACACCAGTGCTATGATCAATGTGGAGGACCCCTTTGAGGCCGTGCTATTAAATCTTGATGTCAATGATGATGCAAGCAGAGTGGAGTGCGTGAATGCCTTACATGAGATGGGATCTTATTCCTATGAGCCTAGAAAATTGTCTTTGGATTTTGAAAATCGGAAAACTCCACCAACAAAACAATCAATTGAGGAGCCACCGGTATTGGAGTTGAAACCACTGCCTCCACACCTCAGGTATGAGTTCTTGGGCTCAAATTCTACTTTACCAGTTATTCTTTCTTCTTGCCTAACTAACATGCAGGTTGAGGCCACTTTGGCGGTGCTCAAAGGCGAAAAAGGACAATTGGATGGACTTTGGCTGACATTTGGGGAATAAGCCTCGCATTCTGTATGCACAAAATTATCTTGGAGGATGATGCAAAACCTTCATTGGAGCATCAAAGAAGACTGAACGAGGCAATGCAAGAGGTGGTGAAAAAAAAGTGATCAAGTGGTTGGATGCCAGAGTTGTGTACCCCATTTCCGATAGCTCGGGGACTTCTCCGGTGCAATATGTACCAAAAAAAGGTGGTATGACTGTGGTGATAAATTACAACAATGAACTTATTCCCACTCAGACAGTTACCGGATGGAGGGTATGTATGGAGTATAGGAAGTTGAACAAGGTGACCCGCAAGGATCACTTCCCATTGCCATTCCTTGACCAAATGCTTGATCGCCTTGTGGGGCATGCCTTTTATTGCTTTTTGGATGGATACTCGGGGTATAATCAAATCCTAATCGCTCCGGAGGACCAGGAAAAGACCACATTTACCTATCCATATGGGACCTTTGCTTTCTCTCGGATGTCGTTCGGGTTGTGTAATGCCCCGACGATATTCCAACAATGCATAATGGCTATTTTCACCGACATGGTAGAAGATATTTTGGAGGTCTTCATGGACGATTTTAGTGTGGTTGGAGATTCATTTGAAGAGTGTTTGGGAAATTTGGATAGAGTTTTGGCCCGATGTGAAGACACAAATCTCGTACTTAATTGGGAAAAATGCCACTTCATGGTGAAGGAAGGCATAGTGTTGGGCCACAAGATTTCAAAGCGTGGGATTGAAGTTGACAAAGCCAAGATAGAGGTGATTTCAAGGCTTCCTCCCCCCATTTCCGTCAAGGGCGTGAGGAGTTTTCTTGGGCACGCGGGGTTCTACATGAGGTTTATAAAAGATTTTTCAAAGGTGGTAAACCCCTTGTGCAAGCTACTAGAAAATGATGCAAATTTTGTGTTCGATGAGGGATGTATGCAAGAATTTGAGCTTCTCAAACTTAAGTTGACCACTACCCCTATCATTACCGCACCAAATTGGAGCTTGCCTTTCGAGCTCATGTGTGACGCAAGTGACATTGCAGTTGGGACTGTCTTGGGTCAAAAGGTTAACAAGATATTTCATCTGGTGTACTACGCAAGCAAGACCATGAATAAGGCTCAAAGGAACTACACGATTACCGAGAAAGAGCTGTTAGCCATAGTGTTTGCAATGGAAAAGTTTCGGCCGTATCTTTTGGGGGCCAAGGTCATAGTGCACACCGACCGTGCCGCCCTTAGGTACTTGATGATAAAGAAAGACTCCAAGGCAAGGTTGATGCGATGGGTGTTACTACTTCAAGAGTTTGATCTAGAAATTTTGGGCCGGAAAGGTAGTGAGAACCAAGTGGCAGACCACTTGTCCCGTTTGGAGGAGGAGGGGAGGCCTAGTGATGGCCTAGAGATCAATGATTCATTTCCCGACGAACAACTCCTTGTGGTGTCGGTAAATGATATCCCATGGTCTGCCGATGTTGCTAATTACCTTGTGACCAGAATAGTCCCGTGTGAGCTCTCTTCTAACCAAAGGAAGAAGCTCAAGTGGGATAGTTTGGATTTTTATTGGGATGAGCCATACTTGTTCAAGATTTTCATGGATAGTGTGATCCGAAGGTGTTTCCCAGAGGAGGAGTAATTGAGTATCTTGGAGGCTTGTCATTCCTCTCCCTATGGTGGTCATCATGGCGGGGTGAGGACGACTTCTAAAGTTCTTAGTTATGGGTTTTATTAGCCAACTTTGTCCAAAAATGCGGGTGATTTTGTGAAGAGATGCGATGAATGCCAAAGAGCGGTTGGAATTTCGAAGAAAGATGAGATGCCTCTTAATACCATCCTTGATGTTGATATTTTTGATGTATGGGGCATTGATTTCATGGGCCCATTTGTTAGCTCTTGTGGGAACACTAACATTCTTGTGGTGGTGGACTATGTTTCAAAGTGGGTTTAAGCCGTGGCTTTGCCCAACAATGAGGCCCGGAGTGTTGTTGCATTTCTCAAGAAAAGCATTTTACAAGGTTTGGTACTCCTCGTGCAATCATAAGTGATGGGGGGGGTCTCATTTTTGCAATAAAGCTTTTGACACATTGCTTTCTAAGTACGGTGTCAATCACAAAGTTTCTACCCCCCATCATCCTCAAGCAAGTGGTCAAGTGGAAGTCTCCAACGGGGAAATCAAAAGCATATTGTCAAAGACGGTCAATGCAAATAGGACCGATTGGTCGAAGAAGTTGTTTGACGCTCTATGGGCTTATAGGACGGCTTTCAAGACTCCGATTGGTATGTCCCTGTATTGGTTGGTGTTTGGGAAAGCTTGCCATCTACCGATTGAGTTAGAGCACAAGGCCATGTGGGCTTTGAGGAAGCTTAATCTTGAGTGGGATATTGCAACCAATCTTCGTGTGGAGCAGCTCAATGAACTTGATGAATTCAGATTCCATGCCTACTCTAGTTCGTCCTTGTATAAGGACAAGATGAAGTACCTTCACGATAAATATGCTCGTGGAAAGGAGTTCAAAGTAGGTGATTTGGTTCTCTTGTTCAACTCTCGGTTACGTCTGTTTTAGGGAAAGCTCAAATCAAAATGGAGTGGACCTTTTGAAGTAGTGTGTGTGACCCCATTTGGTGCTCCTAATTTAAAAAATAAAAATGGTGAAGTTTTCAGAGTTAATGGGCACCGGGTCAAGCATTATCTTGGAAAAATTGATGACAACCACGTGGTGGCACTTCTTCATTTCAAATGATGTGATGGTAACCTGCGTCGTGCCGCGACGTTAAATCAGGCGCTTCTTGGGAGGCAACCCATGTGTTTTTATTTTTGTTATTCTTTGATTTTTCTTTGAAGTATAGGATTGATTTTTGGGCTAACTGGTTGTGAGATGTTACAGGGATGTGTTGATGCAGTGCAAGACATAGTGGAAAAATGCACATGTCTCTGAAGTCACCAGTGCGGCCGCACTACATTCAGTGCGGACCGCGGTCCATTTTGTGTGGTCTGCACTGGGGTAGGTGAGCTGGGCCCCAGGCCTTTTCTATAAATAGTCCTTAAGGCCTTCCTGTTCAAACTTTTCGAACCTTTGCATCTCTGAGATATTAAAAACACTGCTCATTCTCCTTTGCTCATATTTAATTGTTTGGAATCGATTAGTCTCATTGCATCTCACATCTGGTACCATTCCTTTCCTCTTACTTGATTAATTTGTCATTTCCTTTTAAATTTTTGTTATTTTCTGCTCCTTTTCTCTTCTTCCCGTATTTTTCTTCATTCAATTATTATAAGGTTGTTGATTTCTTGTTTAAAATAGGCTTAGTTAGTTAAATACTTTGGGCAAACACGTAGGAGCATGATTTAGGTGTTAGATTAGACATAATTTCAAAATTTTGGAACCCTAACTTAGTGCCATAGCTAGGCACCCTGTGCGGACCGCAGTCATTTCTGTGCGGTCCGCGGTGACCCTCTACGGTCTGCAGTACCATTTTGTGCGGACCACACTAATGAACTTCTGGGAAGCTGAACCTTGGGCAGTGCGGCCGCACTATATTTTGTGCGGACCACACTGGCCCTTGTGCGGCCTCATTACCATTTTGTGCGGTCCACACTGCCTAGATACAGAGGATGGGTAGTCTGATCCCTATCCTGTGCGGACCGCATGGCCATTTTGTGCGTCCGCACTGACCCCTATGCGGTCGTACACCATTTTGTGCGGTCCGCACTTGGTGGCTTCTGCAACCCTTCTGCAATTTTCTCTATTCTGCAACACTGCTTTTAACTACTTCTTAGCTGATGCAACTGATACTAACAAGTCATTTGAATGGTGATTGCAGACAATGGTGAAACAACGAGGTAAAGGATCCAAACAACCTGGCAGGGGTGAATCTTCCCGGGGAGGGAAACAGAAAATGGTCAAACTCACTCCCCAAGCTAGGCAAAACATCAAAAATATGAGGAAGGCCATAAAAGTTGTTGACAGAGCTATTGACATGTTGGGGAGTGAGTACGAGCCCTCTCGAGAGATCTCTTCGGACTCAATCCCAGAATACATCCCGTATCCGGAGAGGCACAGACTAAGAGACACTCCTCCCACTTCCCCCACTGCCCAAACATCAGTGAATATTTCTTCTAAGTCATCTGAAGGCTTAGTAGCAGGTAGTAGGGAATACTCCACCTCTCCCACAGCTTCATTATCCGGTAAGGGTGCAGAAGGAGGTGAGGAGGAAGTATAGGGAAATGAGGAGGTAGCTGAAGAAGGTGAGCCTCAGTGGGAGGCGTTGCTAGAACTAGGAAGCCCGAAGCTTGGGAAGATAGATTTGTGAGTGAGGTGGCATACCATAAGTTTTGGGAGTGGTGGCCAATGAGAAAATTGATTCTGGAGAGGATCTTCATAGATAGAGACCTACTACCTCACAACCCCGATGTGCAGAGACAGTTTAGGACTAGAGTGGCCTAGGAGCACTTTATGGATGACTGTGTAGATGCCAACAAACACTTAGTCAAGGAATTTTATTTCAATGTAGCCCACATCAAAAAGGAAGTGACCAAGGTTCGGAACTTAAAAGTGTTGTTTTATGGGAAGTTGATCAATGAATACATGGGCTTCAATGAGGAGGATGAGACCTTGTACATGGCGAAGATGGAAATGGGCGAGGAGGTCCATCCATGGATAGCACAGTACCTGGCAATCTCAGGTACCGTCCCCGACTAGTTGACTGCTGGAGTCAAGATATTGAGAAGGAGCATGAACTTTGAAGCAAGGGGATGGGAGATCTTTGTTTGCAGCCGGTTGGACCCTACCACTCATGACAACACCTTACCTCTCCATCGGGCTGTATTAGTGGTTTCTATCATAGCAGGGTATCCCATCAACGTAGGGAATGTTATGTCCAGAATCATTATTGTTGTGGGCGCGAAGCATAACCAGAACTATCCTTTCCCCAGTTTCCTCACAATGTACTTTCGGGACCTGAATGTGGACAAGAGGCCCTATGATATCAAGGTTAACGTGAAGGCCCCGTTTTCCTAGTACAGCATGCAGGGGGATGACAACCCCAAAAGTAAGAACTTCAAAAGTACCGCTACTGCTCCAACTAGCCAGTCTGAAGAGCCAGTTGTGGTAGTGGCTCCAGCTGAGCCTACCTCCACTTCTACAGACATCCCTCCCGGTCCTTCCACATCCACAGCCACTCCTGCCGGTCCATCTACCTCAGCAGGCTCAGAGATTCCATCTTCCCGGGCCCATCCTATTACTGCTCACCGACTGATCCAGGCGCTTCTTAGCATAAACAACTGGATGCAGACTGCCTCATCCAAGTTGTCCATACTCACCATTGTGGTATAGGCTCAGTCAGCACCTCAGCCAGCACAGGTCCACATTCGATAGAAGATGCGCTTAAAGAGATACTTGACAACCAGAAGAAGATCATCGACACTCAGGCAGTGTTCTCAAAGGCACTTGATTCACATAGCAAGGCTCTCAAGGAGATTGCTCGAGAGCACAAGAAGCTGAGGAAGACACGGGTCTCCAAAGAGTCCGTGATGGTGTTGAGAGCTGATGTAGACAGACTGAAGGCGGATCACCTGCCTTTGAATTTATTGCTCCAGGAGCCAGCACCAGTAGTTCATCCAGATCCGGAGCAGTCACAGAGGCCTAACAAGAGGAAGAGGATGATCCCTTGAGCTGATGATGCAGTCATCCAGCTGGCTGACCCACAGGAGACCTCTTCCAGTCAGCCACAGGGTGCACTACTACAGAACATGTCCAGGTCCAGGCCTAGGTCCCAGTAGCGGAGTAGTAGGCCACAGGGGACCAGTCTGAGGTCCCCAAGCACAGAGTGGACCTAGGACCCACACATGACCCTATGCAGACAGACATGCCATAGGGAGTTTCTTATATCCTTTTTCCTCTTATCTTTTGATGCTTTCTAGTTGGCATTGGGGACAATGCCAGCTTTCATTTGAGGGGGTAGGCCCTACCTGTTATTCATTCGGATGATTGTATATATATTTGATACATTTTTATGCTTTCTTTATCTTTTTATCTTTGGTCTGTATATAATTTTGATATTTCGTTACATTTATCGAACCTTTATTTTACTTTGGGTCTGTATATAAAGTTATGCTACATTGTACATATTCATCCCCATCTATTGTATATTTGACAAATCCCCTCTTGTATATATTCGTTATATTTTCCGCAAAATTTTTCATTTCTAGCTTCTTATTTGTGATTCGTAGCTTTTTGTTTTCAAAGTTTGCAATAAGCTTTTGGTTTTTTAATGCCATGGTTCTTTCCAAAGGTGGAGTGTTGTGTGAACCAGGTGGCTTTTCCCAATGATGGATGGCGTGACAACCTTCGTAAGGGTTTGAGTCTGTTTTTCTTTTTGGTTTTTAGTAATTAGTAGGTAAGGGTGTCTCAAGCAAAGCTTCACTTGGGTCTAGCACATTTGCCTTTTATCTTATGGTCAAAAATATTTGGTTGTGTTTAGGATGGTGAAAGTCGTGACCTTGAGACTCTTTTGTTGACCGATAATCATCAAGTGATTTTTTGGGACCATTGTGTGCTCAAATCGTATCTAAGGTCGTTGTGGGCTCCCGACTCTATGTCTTTAGCTTAGCTTGTGTAGTGAGTAATTGAATTGCAAGTCCAAGTCCTGAGTCATTGGTCTAGAACTTGACCTGAATGTTTGTTGAGGCGAAATTATAAGTGAATTTTGACTTGAGACATGATTATAGGCTCTCTTTGATCCAAATGATAGTTTGAAGAATTCCATAGCCTACTAATGATATGATCCCTAGTCAACCCTTTTGAGCCTTTCAAGAACCATGATACAAGCCTATACCCATTCTAAAAGATACCCTCTCTTGGCACCCAATCTTTCCTTTAGCACATGGCAAAAGCATAAGTTTGGGGGGAGAGATGAGGATTGCGACAAAGTGGTAAGGCACAAAAATAAAGAAAAGGAAAGGCAATGAAAATAAAGAAAAGCAAAAAGACAAAAAGAATGATCAATGTGAAAAAGAATAAAAAGGGATTCAAGAAATGAAAGGTGTGAAAAGTTGAAAGAGGAGAAAAAGGTTTGAAGTGCATAAGAAAGAGTGACATTGTGTCTTTCTAACCCCTTAGAAAGAAGTGAAAATGACTCAAAGAGTTAAGTGAATGGATGCAAAATGAATCAAAAGAAGTGCTTAAGGGAAGATGGAACCCACTTAGACCAAAACATTTCCTACCCTGAACCAAAAGCCATCACAATGTCTCCACAAAAGCCCTATATGATCTTGAGTTGAATGAAGCTTGCATTAGTGGATACTCACATAAGGGGCAAGCTTATGGTACTTAGAGCCGGACTTGTAACTTTTTCTTGAGAGAGATGAGTGAAATTTCCATTAACCTCGTTTTGTGTGCCACTACTCTAAAGGTGAAGTTTACTTAGGGAGAGTTGAGAATGTGTGAGTTTGGGTTCCACAATGTCCAAAGTAATTAAAAGAGTTCTTTGATATGTTGAGTCAACTCTTGATGCTCTTGTGTCGCACTTGATCCATGGTTTTTCAAAGAGTAAATGTTGTTAATGATTCATTTGTATTGAGGGCAATTGTTAGTCCCAATTGATGCTAGTTGAGGTTGCTTTAGGACAACTGAAAATTTCTTGGATGTTCCCTTAAAGGGTGAGTCTTATTTTGTTTGCTTGAGGACAAACAAAATCTTAAGTTTGGGGGAGTTGATAACTAGGGATTTTGACGCATTTTATACTCCTTCTTGCTTATGCTTTGGTTAAATATTCATACAAAATAGTCCCAAAAGGCTCATAAGTTGTGCTTGATTGCAAGTTTGATCAACAAAGTGACAAGATGTCAAAGATCAGCTCCAAATGAGTGAAACCTGCACAAGTGCCAAAGATAAGACAAGCTCAGGCAAAATAGGTCCAGTGCGGCCGCACACCATTCTGTGCGGTCCGCACTAGGAGGTTCATAGAGCAGGTTTTTCAGGCTAAAAGGCAATGCGGCCGCACTAAATTTAGTGCGGTCTGTACTGGAGTCCATGCAGCCGCACTACCATTCTGTGCGGTCCGCAGAGCCAAGATTTAGAGAAGTTGAAGTTGGAGCTTTCAAGCCAATGTGGTCCGCAGTCCACTTTGTGCGGACCACACTAGAAGTCACCGTGACAGCAGTCCATTCTGTGCAGTCCGCGGAGCCTGAGTTCAGGGAGCTGGATTTTTAAGCCAAGAGTCCTAATGCAGTCACAGTCCATTTTGTGCGGTCCGCACTAATCTCGCAGGGGCATTTTTGTCTAGATTTTTTAGCTTAGTATAAATAGAACCTTTTTCTATTTTTAGGGTATCAGATAGATTTTAGAAGCAGTTGCGCTCGTGGGAACGACTCTTGTAGCTATTTTTGGGCAATTTTACTTACTTTTTATCATTGAATCTTTGTATTTAACTTAGCAATTAATTAATATGTGTTTATCTTCATCTATTTCTTATTTTTATTCTTTGAATATGAGTAGCTAGACCCCATAGCTAGGGTTGTGGGTCAACCCTAGTGTGGGTAATTGATGAGTCTTGCATTTTAGGGCTATATTGACTATGGGTATTTGATATTTGGGTCAATTTCATGGTTAATTGCTGAATTAGTGGTTGCAAACACTAGTTTGTGTTTAGTCGACTAGGGCTCTTCTTGAGAAAGAGAGCCTAAGTCTCCGAAATTGATCCAACAAGATATTGGGGCGTACTCAAGAGATTGATAGCCCCAATAAAAGGGTTAAACCTCGAGAGAGTAATACCCGACTTGAACCCTAATTTGCTTGTGCAAATTTGCATACCCAATTGGTCTTGAGAAAGTCAAATGGATAAAATCACTTGAACCACCGAGAGGTATAGAGTGGGTAAAGTAGTGCAACGGTTATATCATACTCCCCAATCATGTCAATTGTGCCTCAGTTTTAAGTACCCGTCAATTGACCACCTAGGCAGATGTCACTATCCTAATGCCTTTAACTATTTGAACAACATGTAGCATTTAACTCTTAGCTTAATTTACAATTTGTAGTTTGTTAAAAGTAGAATTAAAAGAAAACCTCAAAAATTATGAGAAGTGCAATTTGGAACTCTGCGCAATCCTAAGCTAAATAGATGTACCACTCCATTTCTAGCTCTCGATGGAAATCGATCCCGACCCAAAATCGGGTAAAAGCTATTGCGACCCTCTCTCGCTACTTTTTAGTGGTGCGGAGTAGGCTGCAATCAAAATCCTCTTCACTGAATGCAAGGATGTCCTGGGGCATGTGGCCCCGAATTTGCCCTTCTATTGCAGCGGAAACTTTTGTCCGCTTGATCATGGGTCCTTGAGGAACGTCGGTCCCCCTAATGATCATATGAACGATGTGCTGAGGTTTTTCCGTTCCGTTCCTCCTGTCGCCTCTCTTTCCTCCCGGGTTGGGGTTTTCCGAGTTTCCTGTTGGTTTTCTTGGCATATATTCCCATTAGTGTGCGAGCTTAATCGACGTGTTGGGCGTTGTGTGCGCCCACATCCATGGGTATTGGTTCTAGTGCGTCCTCAGGGTTTCGTAGTGGTATACTGGCGCTTGGAACATCTACCTCATTCTCTCCATGGTCCTCAGGACCGTTGTTTTCATGTGCATTCACTGAGTTAGACATTTTGACCTAAAATCAAAGATTCCTGGACAAGAAAAAGTGTAAAGAATAACTTGTGTTTTTAGTAAACCAGCACCAAAACAATCACTATTATTTTTAGCCCCACGGTGGGCGCCAAACTATTTACCTAGAAAATGGTAATTACAATTAGATTTGATTTTGTGGTTCTAAAAATACGTGATTTATTTTTATACTAGCTATTAGGCAATAGATGTTGTGAGCACGAGGTTTTTGCCATATGTGAAATACTCCTATAAAATCACAAAATAGATTTTTGTAGTTTATTTTAATTTTTATAGAAATTTTTAGAGATATTTGTTTAATTATTTGCATTTTTAGTTACATTTTTTTGCATGCATTAAAAATGGAAAATATCCCAAAAAATATCAAAATTCCATGCATTTCATAGTAGTTTGTGTGTTCGCACTTTAGAATTAATTTGGTTAATTGATTGTTGCTAAAATGAAAAAAAAAACCATAATGGTTACATTTTTCATTTCTGGTTTTGGTACTTTTCTTTCATAAGATTTAAAATCAATTAATTATGTTAGCATGGGAATTAGCTAGTTAAATCAACTTTATTATTAGGTTTTACTTAGGATTTAATTTAGGGTCATTAATGTTTGTTAATTAATATTAATTTTAATTAAATTTGAGTCAAAAATATAAACAAAAGAAGAAAGGTTTGTTTTGGACTCAATTTGGGCTAAGTATGTTAAGCCCAATTGATTTTGGCTCAGATCCGACTCAGCCCCTACCCAAATCCAGTACAGCCCTTTGCTTAAGTCAAACGACGCCGTTTTAGTTCATTGAATCCCAGCCGTTGATCTCGTGTGATCCAACGACTGGGAACTGGCCTTGGTTTCGTATTTAACTATCCGAACTCGGACCTCTGCCCCCCAGAACCCCTCTCATTTTTCACTCTCCAGTCCCAATCAATGAAACCCTAGCCGTCTAAAAAAACCCTCCACCGTCTCCGCCACCGAAAATCGCCTTACGGCGGCGGAACTTCTCCAAACCACCCTAAAATTTAACCCTGCTACCATCGTCCCCTCCCCTTTCCAAATCCCTAAACATTTTCACCCAAATCCCACCCGAATCCCACCAATTTCAGATATGGTGGCATGCAAAAATCTAAGTCACATGATTTTGAGCTTCCAAAGGCGATTTAAGCCTGAAACTGGTGTTAGTCGTTTGTTCTAAGCAAGAACATTCGATTAACACCGATTTCGATTTAAATCGGAGAAAGCCGGAGTCCCGCCTGAGCCAACTGTTGTCCCTTCAGTATAGGTATATATACTCCTTTTTGTTTTCCTCATTCTTCTATTTTTCTTTATCTTCTTCTCTTTTTTTCATCACCGTGTCTTCTTCTATTTTACTTTTCTTTGAACAAAATAAAGAGGTTCAGGTAGCCATAATCTATGGGTCGTTAGGATTTTTCTCACGCTTAGTCAGTAGTTTTAATGTTTGATTAATCCATGCATTTTACATCAGAATCATCAGTTGGTCAATTATTCGGTTAGGTTTTGTTAATTTGGTTTAGTTTGTGTTTAATTAGTCTGACTCGTAATGTATGTTTAATCCATTATATTGTAGGCATCTTTGTTGTCTTGATTTGTCAGTATGTTTAGAATTGCTTAATTAGTTAGCTTTTAAATAGGTTAGTTTAATGTCTGCCTAATTAGCCTAGGTTTAGTTCTGTTTCATGTTTATCTGGTATTGTTTGTCTGCCTGTGCTCATTATCAAAATGTCAGTCCAAAGAGCATTGAGAGTTTATTACGAATTTTGTTTCATTTAGAGGTTTAGGTTAATTTTTAAGCTCTTAGATGTTCAACTTTTGGCTTTGTGGGTTTGTTGTTCGATTCATTTGTTGATACTTGTTTATTTATTTCTGTTTGCCATAGTTATAAATTCTTAAGAACTTGTAGAGGTTAATTAAAAATAAAGAAACTTAAAGGGGTTTGTTTGAAGGGTAGACAAGTATGAAATAAGATAAAACCATGTGGGAAGGTTCTAGAATAGGGGCAATTGGACCTATTTGACCAGCACAAAAATGCTGAAACCAATTAGAGGCTGACAGCTGTCCCAATTCTGTTAAAAAGATGCTTTTAGGGGCTGTGTGAGGGAATAATTCCCTAATTCTATTTTTCAGCACATGGCATTTGAGTTGCCTATAAGTATAACCCCTCCCTTACTCCTTAGGTAGATTTTTCAGACCCTAAAAACCCAAAAAAATGTTATGCACTGTTTCATTGAATAGCTGAATTTTCTCTGATTTTCACAAGAAAAACTAGAACAAGTTCTGTTGAAATTTCTGGATTTTAAAAGCTGAAACATGGTTTAATTTTGGGAGTTGTGCTACTGCTGCTGAACTTCTATTTTTTGTTCATTTCTGCTGACTTCAGGGTTCTTTTCCTCTATTTGCTGTATTCAGGTATTCCTCATGAACTTTAAAATGCAAAAGTGAAGATGTAATATATTGGCTTGAAATTGAAAACTCTAGATCTTCTTTTTTGTTTAATGTCCGCTTTGTTTCTTTCTTTTGTTTGTAGTTTTTTTTCATCTGTTTAAGCTTGTTTAGAACTGATGCTTTATTCTATAATTCAATCACAATGTTTAGATTTAAAAGTTAGAATTGGTTTAGTTGTTTCATGTGTGGCTGAACAGTTTTGCTATTTCTAAGAGTTATAATATCTGAGACTGTGTTAGAACCTTTGACTGTATGCTTGAATGGATGAATACCTCAGCTAAATCATTTTGAGTTTTTAATGTTATTTAGGGATAGGTCAATACACAATGAGTTCATATTAATATTCAGTATGTGTTGAATCATCTTATGTTTGGCTAAGATTAGTTTGTATATGTAAACTGTCCATACTGTCACTATTAATAGCAAGTCATTAAGGTTAAGTTTATAATCTAGGCATCTATGCACCTTGGTGTTCAGAATTGCTGCATTGTTTTGCCATGGGTAAATTAGAGGGAGGCGGGCCTCATTGGGGTCTTTAATGTTGAAACATTTGTCTATTTAAGTTTCAAGTTAAGTCATGAATAAGTTTAGGATTCAATCTTTCATTGTTAGTCTTAATGGTGGTGATGAATTAAGATCCATGATATGTTTTTGTTCAAACCTTTGGATTTTTGTGTGGTGTCTGCTACATGGGACTAAGTCTCAGAGGGCCTTAATGTAAAGGCCTTCCTTCGTTGGAGGCTGATGGGCCCAACCTTGGCCCATATAAGGCATTCCGCCTGGAATTGGTCTCAATGTATGTTCTCTTATTTCTTTTCGCTTTTTGGGCTCAATTCTGAGCCCTGTTTTATTCAGTAGCCTTAATTCGTTAAGTTTTCACGTTTGATATAATAGAATTGGGTTTCCCTAATAATTGAAAGTTGGACCATGGAAGGACTGGCCTGGTACTTGGCCATTCAGAACTATTGTGGCCTCTTGCTTTTGTCCTCATCCCTAGGCTCAATCTCGAGCCTAGTTTTCTTGTTATCCCTTTGAAAGATCTTTAAATGATATTGGGCTTACTGTTGGCCCAGAACTCTTCCGAATAATTAAGCGCCTTAATTTATCCAAATGCTTACTTATATTTAGTAGATGTAGATAGGCTTTAATTAGATGAAGCTTGAACATCCATAATTCATTTTTAGTTGAATACTTTTTGTAAATAAGTTGAGGTCTGCCATCCAATCACATAGTCTATGGCCTTCACATCAATATCTTTATTAATGTAGAAAAATGCTTTGAACTCTCGTAGTCTTGCTTTAGGCGTGTTAATTAAATAAATTATCATAGCTACGGGTACGATTCCCGTGACGTAGTTGTGATGCTTAATTTCTAAAATTCGGGGGTACATTTATGTGACCTGACCACAATTTAATCTTGTTAATAAAATAAACATGTTGTGGATCGTGGGTACGGTTCTCGTGATATGATTCGCAACGTGTAATCAAATAATTAGTTGTATGACAATCGGATTATTAAAAGCGGTTTTAAAAGGGATAAAATGTACATAGGTTTCAAAAATATTTTAAAATTAGATAAATAGGCCAATAATAATAGTTGAGTGACCGTGATAAAACCAAGGAACCCGAGAATATCTAACACTTTCTCCCGGGTTAATAGAATTTCTTACCCAGATTTCTATGTTTCGCGGACTGTAAAATAGAGTCAAACTTCCTCGATTCGGGATTTCAAACCGGTGACTTGGGACACTATAAATTATCCCAAGTGGCGACTCTAAATCTTAAATAAATAATCTCGTTTCGATTTTGTCACTTTAATTGGAAAAACTCCCTATACCCCCTTTCTGGGGTAGAAAAATGAGGTGTGGCAGATGTTAAGTGTGAGCTAGAAAAGTAAGGTAAGAGTAATAGGATAGTGCGCTATGCAAACCGAATGGCAGTGGAACGGAGCCTCGAGCTGGCCTACGCTGGGCTTCGAGGTCGAGCTAGAGTGCTTGACTGGGGGCTGTCCGATGAAGGACTAACAGACCTAAGGGCCTTGACGATGGCTCTTTATGATCAATGATGAATAATAAATAAAGAACAATCAATGAAACACAATAAATGTAAGCAATAAAATCAAAGGAAAGACAATGGAAAATGTTTAAATTAGAGAGCAGAGAATGTTCTTGTGCTTGTATTGAATATTATGTGTGCAAGAAATAGCAAGGGTCCCCTTTATATAAGAGGAAGAATTTCAACATGGTACATGCATAATTATTACAAAGAAAAGTAGTTGGTACAACTACTTAAAGGTCCGATACGGACTTGTACTATCCTTGCAGGCGTTGTCAGCTTTGATCACGCTCCTTGGGAATTTTTCACTTCTCCATGATAGCCATCGATTTGTGCTGCCTCGAGATCGAGCATAGGAACCCTCGACGTCGAATCTCGAGCTGTGCCTCGAGCCTTCTGGGCTACGGAATGCCATAACAATCATAAAATCGGACGCTCTGATTTTAACCGTGTACAATACTATAAACTTATCCAAACAAAACAAAAAACAAGAGTATATGATTTCCTATGACTAATTATAATTTGAACATAATAAAATAGTCGTATAAAGATATCTCATATTTTATTTAGTGATCTCCTATCAAAGAGTCATACGACTAAAAAGAAATATTTATGACCGAGCTATAGAAACTTTCTCAGCCCAAACACCCTCTTAAAAATTTGAATTTCCGTAGTTTAACATGGAAGCGGGGGCGGGCTTTCACGTTGCCGCCTTTCGAGGCTTTTGGAGGGGTTCTTTTTCGAAGTTGACCAACCACGACCATTAATAATTTACTCTCTACTTTTAGCCCGCGCCACTAATTTCCCGCTCCTTCAACCTCCTTATTTCAAACCCCGTCGCCATTCTCCTCACACTCATTCCATTAGGGTTTCTACTTACTGCCAAAATCCCATAACTTCTCTGTGCCCAAAAATGAAACCCATTATCAGGAAAACATCCTTCAGATCTTCTTCAGCACCATCATTTTACACGTACCTTAAACCAGGTGCACTTGCCCAAATCAGGTACTCTAAAATCACTGCTAAATCAAGGCTCCTCGATTCTCAAGCCCAACTGGCACTGTACCAACAAATTCCCCGTGCAGTAATAGATCTGTCAACAATGGATGGCATTCCCTGCTTCAATTTGAGGATCCGAAACAGCCGCCCCCGATGCCTTCAGAGACAGAAGCTCACTGCTGTTGCACCAATTTTCACCCCGATGACTCTGCCAGAGGGCGATCTAGTTGCTTAATCGAATGTACTGTTTTTCAACTTGAATCATGTATACATATGATAAATAAAAAAAGTTGAAAAGAATATATAGACTGTGTTCAGTTTAGGGAATGGAGATATATGTAGTATATTTACATTGCGTTATAATTTGTGGGACGAATTGTTGGAAATTTTATGAATAAAGTCATATATTTAGCTTTTGTTTTTATGTTTATATATGTGCATGCGCCTGAATCTATTTTAGTTCTTGAGAGGAGCAATTGTGTTATTTAATGCTGAGTTTACTGCATTTTAAACTTGATGCTAGTTTAAGTGTTAAATGACTGTTGATGGAACTAATCCTTTTAAGGAAATTCTGTTTCTTGGTTGTTGATTGTAATTATTGCTTTGGAGAATATAAAGCAGTAAAAATGCACAAATGTCTTGTGACTCTTGAGAGTTTTTGATTAAAATTATCCCTTATTTATTGGAGTAGGTTCATTTTTGTCCTTAAAATATAAACCAGAGCATCTTTAATCCTTTAACTTTGCTAAACTAGAGCATCTTTGGTCTCACTAACCTCACCAACTTAAAAACTAACGGAAGGGGCAAATTTCTAACGGTGATTGCCTGAAGCTTCTCAAATGATTTCCTTATGGGTTCTGCAAATTTAATTAGTTCAAAATAGTGACATCCCCACCTTTACCCAAGGAGTAATTAATGTAGGAAACATATCTTTTTAAATTAACTATCATAGGTAGAGAATTCAACTAACAGTGCTCTCCTTCTTTCTTGATTGAGGCACGTTTTCTTTTCTTCTTAGTGTGAGCACGCGATTTTTGTTTTACGCGACAATCACTCCAAAAGAAACAAAAAATAATAACGATCGATCTTGCTGTACAATTTTTGGATTTTCCACGTGGCATTTTATTAATTATCTATGATTTTTGTCCATTTTTTATTATTATTAAAATAAAGTACAAAAAATGTGTGTATCATGTGCAGTTTGAACCGTAATCCGGTTATTAAATAGAAAAATCATAAATATGCATCTTTGTCCGTGATTGTTGTTTTGTTTAATTTTACTTGCTTTAAATATTTTAATATATGTGTGCAAATAATTGTATTAAGTGTTTAATTAATGAATTTTAATTTGATTTACTTAGGTTTTGTTTTAAAATAAAAAATATAATAAAAAGAGAGTGCAGAATTGGGTTGAAATCAGTTTGGGCCTATTTTCGTTTTAATTCGAGGCCCAAAATCAAACCCAAAACCCCATGTGTACCCGGTCCACACCAGCTGACATCCAGAGCGTCCAAACGACGTCGTAGTGATCGAGTCTGATCTAGGCCGTTGATCTCAGATTGATCAACGGCCAAGATCACTTCCCCATAACCCATGATGAACCCGACCCATTCCACCCGGACCGACCCCAACCCTTTACACCTGAAACGACACCGTTTCCCGTTAGCTGAAGGATCCTGGCCCTTCATCGTGTCTCATCCAACGGCCAGGATCCATTCACCCACTCCATATATAAGCTTTCACTCGTACCCCACCCCCTATCCAAATACCCCTACCTTCCATCGTCCTCACCACAGTCCCCCAAACCCTAGCCGCCCCTGTACACCTTCACCATGAAAGCCGGCGGCATGGACGCCGGTGACCCCCTCTTTGACACCATAGGACCACCTCATTATCCTAAGCATAGAGCTGTTATCCTTTTCCCTCGAATCAGTTCCTAGCTGCTCGAATCTTCATTTAAAGATTCGAGCAGAACCTCAACTTACACCGATGCACCCCAGTTTCATACCAGATAGTCCCCGGACCTCCCTCGTGACCAAACCATGCTTGGTTTGGTCCGAATCTAACCATGGAAGCCCAAGTCCCAAATCTACCATCTACGAACCCTAGAAGCCCCAAGCCTGGTCCGTGTCTGTTTAAGCCAAGAGATTAAGGTCTAATGGACCTTAATCGAAGTGTTTCTCATTTGAGAAACACTTCGATTAAAGTCCGTTCAACCTTGAGAAGGGTCTATTCAAACACAAGCTGATTTTTCTGATTTTTCTTTCAAAGATTTTAAGGTAAGTTTGTTTTCTCTTCTTTATTTCAGTTCGTGTATTTATTAAAGGTCTATTCGTATGGCCAAACGTCTTGTTTAATTTGTGTTTTGAATTTTACCAACTGTTTTTGCACACCTTGCCTGGACCTCTGTATTTGGTCAAATGTTTCCTCATTCACCGATAATGTGTGTGTATGTAAAACTGCATAATCGACTGAATTGAAATTGTTTGAGTAATCAATCCCCAAGTTAACCTCTGTGTTGACAGTGCAATCTGAACCCTTGGTGCAACACTGTTTGATTCTAATCCTTGGCTTTGATTGTATATGTTGTAATTAGTATAGTCGATTCGATACATGTCGTCGAATAGTTTTAGCTTCGTCCTCGAAGTGCTGAAAGGCCGTGTTCGAAAACTTGCCTCCTTGTAAAATATTTTGAGTCAAGTTATTTTCGTTAAAAACGCCTTAATAAATGTGCAGGATGAGCCCAATGCAAAATGAACATTTTTCAATAATGACCAAAATCCCTGTCAAGTTACGGCTATGGTGGAATGATCTGGGTGCTGAAGGACAAGATGAGGTCAAGAAATATCTGAAAGGTCTCGTGGGCTTGTTGGAAATCCAGCCTCAGAGAGATATCATAAGAGCTTTGGTTACCTACTGGGACCCGGGGCACAATGTTTTCCATTTTTCTGATTTTGAACTCACCCCGACTTTGGAAGAAATGGCTGGGTACATCGAAAATGCTGAACTTCCGTTAAAGCAAAAATACTTGGTCGCCCCAAGAGCTGTCACGGTGTATCGGTTCCTAGATTCACTGAAGATACCCAGAACGGTCCACAACCCGGATCTAGCTGTCGGTTTTTGCACTCCATGCTTCATATATGATAGGTACGGTCATGAAGAGGGATTCAATAATCCAATCAACAAACTGTGCAGCAAAGGTATTCGTCAGAAGTGGGACAAACACATACGGGTAGCCTTCATGATGATGTTCCTGGGCCTTCTGGTATTTCCAAGGAAAGACGGAAACATTGATTTGAAGATATCCGGGGTCGTCAGCACTTTACTCACGCAAAGTGACAGTACTCTCGCGCCTATGGTGGTATCTGACATTTTTCGAGCTCTCACAGCTTGTAAAGCTGGGGGAAATTTCTTCGAAGGTTGTAACTTGCTCCTACAAATGTGGATGACCGAGCACCTCTGCCATCGTTCCGAGATTTTGAGCCATGGTTCCCCGGAAAAGACTTGCATAGAAGAATTTTACACGAGAACCAAAGAGATCAGTTTGCCCAAAGGAGTCCTGGCATGGACCTCGTTCTTTCAAGCTCTTACTGCCAGCCAAATACAATGGACGCTGGGATGGTTGCCTGTTGATGAGGTCATATATATGCCGGCAGCTAAAACTCATTTCTTACTGATGGGGCTTAAGAGCATTCAACCTTACGCGCCCTGCCGAGTTTTGAGACAGCTCGGAAGATGCCAGACAGTACCTCATGAGGAAGATCTTAGCTCTCAAGCAGTTGAGATAAGTCCTAACGGACAGTTTCCAGAAGCGGAAATTCGCCAAATCTGGAGTGAGTGTCAATATTTGAAATCAGATACTTGCGTGCGGGATCGAGCCAAAGATGAGACGGCGCCAGGTTACCTTGCATGGTATAGAAGGGAACTTGAGCATGAAAGGCCGGCTAAGAGACCCCACATCCTGAATTTCGCCGAATCGTCGCAAAAACAGTGGGATTGGCTAGCAAAAGAAAGAGGCTATTGCGCCGAAATCAGCAGGTTAAAGCAACAAGTGGAAAGCCTGAAATATGAGCACAACGTGCAAGTTGCTACTGATCTGGGAGAACGGAACAAGTTGATTCAGGAAAACGAAATGCTCAGAGCCCAGATTAAACAGATAAGGATGGATGCGGATAAACGGCCAAGGCGTCGATCAGACGAGCAGTTGATAAAAAGGCTAAAAAGTGAAGTCAGGGAATGGCAAGAAGGTTCAGAGAAATCTAAAAACGCCATAGCAGAGCTCAGGGCCCGGTGGGATACAAGAGCAGATAAGCATCACCGATACTTAAATCAATTGAAAAGCGACCACGAAAAAACTATTGCTAAAATGAAGAGAGAGATGGCTGCACTTGAGACCAAAGCAGTTAATCAGGCTAAGGATTTCCAAATTGAGAGCAGATACTGGTACGACTTGTTGGCCCAGATGAAGTCAGAAGTACGGCAACTGAAGAATCAACATATACAGGATGCTCAGGTATTCAAGATGTGTAGCGATCAGATAAAACGCCTACTCATAGAGAAAAAGCAAACCAGAGATAGGATCAAGGCCATTGCCCATGCCATCACCAGACGATGTCTACGATGCGAGAACATGACCAGTGTTACCGTCCTCTCGTCAGTGATGGGTTATGTCAAGCAGACCATGCATGAACTGGAGCAGCTTGAGAGGGATCTCACACCTAGGACCGCAGCGAGGCCGAACGATGCCCCGCGGGCACCAGTTTTCAAAACCATAATGTACTCATAAGTCAAGTCTGTATCTTAGCATCTTCTGCCTGTTTTTCCCATCAGAGTGATTTTAGTCTATTTTTGAGTCTAGGTTTATTTTCAAAGTTTGCTCTTTCTTTTGCAAAATGTAGTTTGTAATAGACCGTTTCAACAATAAAAGGTGTGTTTCTTTTACGCTCATTAGTGTTTTTGAACTACGTAATGATCTGATTCACGTGGCGTCGTGATACGTAGGCAATCCTCATCGGACCCGGTCGCATTTTTTCCGCAGAATAAAAACATAAAAGAAAAACAAAAAGAGAAGAAAAAATGATAAGAAAAGGGAAGCCTAAAAAGAATGCCGGAATGACGCATACTTTCGTCGCAAACATGTAGAATTCACTTAACTATATAGGTGCATCATGCTCAACGTGAGGTTGTCTATCTGTTATTTATTTTGATTTAACCAGTCGTGTGTCGTTGAGTTCTCCCCAGGTTTTTGGAAAAGATGATTGGTTTGGTGAAAGTCTGGCCTCGCACTCATACTTCACGAGGTCAAAGAGAAGTGTTCAACTACCTGTTGTTAAGACCGGAAGCAGTACTCACACTTACTTCACCAGGTCAAAAGGAAGTGTGGAAATGTCTTCAGAAATTCCGTTGCAAACAATCCCTGTTTCCGAGGAGAGCTCAATCTCAGCCGTCCTCACACCTGAATCCGCAACTGTGGAAGAAAATAGAATCCTACGACTCCGTATGTTGGAAATGTTGGACGACTGGAATAACGGAAAAGAACCGCCAAGTGTTTTCCCCGGATTCCCTGAGTTATTCTCCAGGTCAAGCGGGACTTCTAGTGTCCCCATAAATTATCCCGCTACCCCATTCGGGTACCCAGCCACTTCAGCCTTCTCTGTTGGATCGCCTTCTGAGCCTCATCCCCGAATGTCAGCCACCGATGCAAGCATGAACATCTTTACTGCACTGCCCGACCCGATTACGGCACAGCCTGCTACGTACAAGCCAAGCTTTGACTCATCCTCTTTTACATTCCAAGCACCCTCGTTCTCAATGGAACCAACTAGGTTTGCTACCAACACTAATCCTCCACCGCCTCAGTGCGAGCTTGCACCCGAGCAGGATCAGAACCCCAGAATTGCAGAACAAAATGAGATGGCCAAAAGAATGAGAAGCCTTGAACAAAGTTTGAAGAATATGCAAGGTTTGAGCGGACAGAAGAGCGTCTCTTACGCCGACCTATGCATGTTCCCTCACGTGCACCTGCCAATGGGTTTCAAGACCCCAAAGTTTGAGAAATACGATGGACACGGTGACCCCATTGCACATCTTAAGAAATACTGCAACCAATTGCGGGGAGCCGGCGGAAAAGAAGAACTGCTAATGACATATTTTGGGGAAAGTCTAGTAGGGATAGCCTCGGAATGGTATATGGACCAGGAAATGTCCCGATGGCATATATGGGATGATCTCGCCAGAGATTTTGTGAAACAATTCCAGTATAACATCGACATTGCACCAGACCGAAATTCTCTGTCGAATTTGAATAAGAAACCTTCAGAAAACTTCAGAGAATATGCTATTAAGTGGCGTGAGCAGGCATCGAGGGTGAAGCCTCCCATGGATGAGGTAGAAATGGTCACTACTTTTCTCCAGGCTCAAGAGTCTGATTATTTCCAAAACATGATGTCAGCCATGGGAAAGCCGTTCGCGGAAGCGATTAAGATTGGAGAGATGGTGGAGAATGGTCTGAAAACAGGTAGGATTCTGAGTCAAGCAGCCATAAGGGCGACCTCCCAAGCCGTCCAAAGCGGGTCCGGAGGAATGGCAAGAGGGAAGAAAAAGGAAGAAGCGACCATGACAGCCACAGAAGCAAGGGAATATCGTAACCATAGGCCCCGTTTTCCGGAAAGAACCCCACAACACTACTACCCCCACTCAAATCTGGCATATGCTCATCAACCCTATATGGTCATGAATGCCCAACCTTATGCCCATCCGCCGCAACAAGCCAACCGAGGCCAAACTCCACCTCCCAGAAATCAGCCTCCTTACCGCAACCACTATAACCCACAACCCCCGCAGAATAACTTCCTCCCTCAGGAGCCACCTCGAAGGCGGACTTTCACGTCTATCAGTGAACCATACTCTACTTTGTTCTCGAAGCTAGTCCAGTTGGGTTTCTTGCAACCAATCCCTCAAACGAGGCAAAACCCGACGTCACCTTCTTACAAAGCTGGGGTCAGATGCACCTATCATTCAGGGGCCGAGGGGCACGATACGAATGACTGCTGGTCATTGAAAAGAGTAGTCGAGAATTTGATAGAGCAAGGGAAAATAGTGCTAAGGGACGAGGAGGTCCCAAATGTGACTAACAATCCATTGTCTGCTCACAATAATGGGTCGCTGATCGGAATAATTTGCGAAGACAAAGAGTTCGACCCTGCTTTGAAAGCTATAATCGCCATCGTGGATGCAAGGGAAAAGCCCGAAATAGCACAGAAACCAGAAAAAGGGGAAAAGGCCAATGCTGTAAAGAACGAGCCTGAAAAGAAGGTGGAGAAGAAAGTGGTACCGGTAAAGGATGGAGTTCTTTACATACCACGAGGTCGAGCAGAGCAGCCGCAGAACTTCGGGATCAAAAAGGCAAAACCTATGTACGTTCCAAAAGGGGCCTATGTGGTCCGGGGGACGATTCAACCACCTCGGCTGAATGAGCCAGTGGTTATCGGACGCGTGCCACAAAAGCCAATGACCAACCCGTCCACAGTGCCGTGGAATTATCAAAAGACTTTGGTAATGTACAAAGGTAAAGAGGTCATGGGAGAACTTCCAGAAAATACTTTCATTGGGAGGTATTCAAATACCCAAGAGCTGAACAACGCCACACAAAGGCGCTTCCCACCAAAGAAGCCTGTAAGCGTTGAAGAAGCGGAAGTGTTCTTCCAACAAATGAAAATGCCGAATTACGAAGTGATAGATCAACTGCGCAACTGCCCCGAGCAAGTGTCCATGCTATCATTGTTGATGAGGTCGGCCGAGCATCAAAAGATCTTACTGAAGACCCTGAATGAAGCATACGTGCCAGTTGAAACCTCGGTTGGACAACTGGAGCGGATGACAGAAAGATTCTTCACCGTCAACCAAATCTCTTTCAGCAAGAACGATTTACCCCCAGAAGGAGCGGCACACAACAAGGCCTTGCATCTAACAGTTAAATGCGAGGACTACTATGTCAAGCGGGTAATGTTGGATGGGGGCTCAGGTGTTGACATTTTCCTGCTCTCCACGCTACAAAGAATGGAAATTGGGATCGGAAGAATCCGACCCAATAATGTCTGTGTAAGGGCTTTCGACGGCATCAAGAGAGATACCATGGGGGAAATAGACCTGTTGTTGGTCATAGGACCAGTCGAATTTGAAGTAACCTTCCAGGTGCTCGACATGGATACATCCTACAATTTTCTCCTCGGCAGACCTTGGATCCATGCGGCAGGAGCTGTGCCTTCCACTCTGCACCAGATGGTGAAGTTTGAGTACGAAGACCGAGAGATCGTGGTCCATGGAGAAGACGAGCATGCTATTTATCGGGACCCATCCATCCCATATCTTGAACCAAGAGAAGGGAGCGAACATACGGTCTATCAAGCTTTCGAGATTGTACTGACAGAGCAGCATGAAGAGGGAATACCCTGCCCCCAGCCTTTCTTGTCTAACGCCTCGGTCATGGTGGCCAAAGAGATGATCCGGCACGGATTTAGGCCAGGGAAAGAGCTTGGACGAACCCTGCAAGGAATAACAGAACCCATCACCTTGCCGACCGCCAAGAAACCATTCAGACTAGGTTTCAAACCCACTCCAGGAGATGAAGAGTGGGCAAAGAAAAGGAAAAATAAGGTTTGGAAGTTACCTCGACCATTGCCGGGTTTATATGAAACCTTCATCAGGCCAAGATACACCGAAGAAGAAGACGATGAGGTCTTCACAGCTGAGGAAATCAAGGAGATATGTGGGGCATTGAGAGAAATGCTCTACGAGACTCACATGGTTCAACCAGGTGAAGGCACAAGTACTGCTGAGATACTGTACGTGGGGCCGAATGCCAAACAACAAAACTGGGAGGCCACGCCATTCCCCACTAGACGGAAGTCCGGGTAGATCTGTCCTGCCACCTTTCCTGTGTCACAAGTTATCTCCAGGACATAGCTTGAACGTTGCCTTCTTTTCAATTGCTGTTTTGAATTCCTAAGTTGTAAACATTGTTGTCTTCCAACTTTCTAAAGAAAATAAAAAAAAGATCATCATTGCTTTCCCATTTTTTCTTTTGTTCTGATTTTTGTTATTTTTCCTTTTATCTTTCCTTTCAGTTATAATAATGCGGCTTTAAATATGACATGCTTGCAGACTTCACGCCCAGGTCACAACGAGCTGTTTAACTATGAATTAATGAACCCAGAACCAGAATATGACGAAGAAGAGGCTTTTAGGGAAATAAACCGAGAGTTGGAACATTTTGAGAATAAACCTAAGCCAAATCTGAATGACACTGAACCGGTTAATTTAGGAACTCCTGAAGAAATCCGGGAGACCAAAATAAGCATTCACACGGACAAAAAAACGTGAGATGCAATAATTCAACTTCTTTTTGAATTTAAAGACGTGTTTGCTTGGTCATATGATGACATGCCGGGATTAGGTGTTGATCTAGTGGTTCATAAATTGCCGATTCATCCTGATTGTCCTCCAGTTCAACAAAAGCAACGAAAGTTCAAAACTGAGGTCAGTGACAAGATTAAAGAGGAGATCACCAAACAACTGAAAACAGGAGTGATTCGGGTAGTCCAATATACAATATGGTTGGCAAATGTGGTTCCAGTACCGAAAAAGGACGGGAAGACTCGGGTATGTGTAGATTACCGAGATTTGAATAGAGCAAGTCCCAAAGATAATTTCCCACTGCCCAACATCCACATCCTCGTTGATAATTGCGCCAAACATGAGATACAGTCTTTCGTAGATTGTTACGCTGGGTATCATCATGTATTGATGGATGAAGAGGACACCGAGAAAACTGCCTTCACCACGCCTTGGGGCACCTACTGTTATCAGGTCATGCCATTTGGTTTGAAGAATGCTGGGGATACTTACATGAGGGCCATGACTGCCATTTTTCATGACATGATGCATCAGGAAATAGAGGTGTACGTGGACGACGTGATAGTCAAGTCCAGGACGCAGGATAATCACATCCAAGACTTGAGGAAGTTCTTCGAGAGACTAAGGAAGTACGACTTGAAGTTGAACCCAGCCAAATGTGCTTTCGGAGTTCCGTCGGGCAAACTTTTGGGCTTCATCGTAAGCAGGAGAGGTATCGAACTAGATCCAACTAAGATAAAATCTATCAGAGATCTACCTCCCCCGAGAACGAAGAAAGACGTGATGAGTTTGTTGGGCAGATTGAACTACATCAGTCGATTTATTGCCCAGCTGACAAGCACGTGTGAGCCCATATTCAAGCTGTTAAGGAAAGATGCGGCGATCAAATGGACAGCTGAGTGTCAAGAAGCCTTTAATAAAGTCAAAGAATACCTTTCGAATCCCCCAGTTTTGGTCCCCCAGAGCCAGGGAGACCGCTGTTCTTGTATTTGACAGTCTTGGAGAACTCTTTCGGTTGCGTCCTCGGGCAACACGACATAACCGGAAAGAAGGAGCAAGGAATCTACTACTTGAGCAAGAAATTCACCGGCTACGAGGCCAAGTACACTCTGCTGGAAAGAACATGTTGCGCTCTGACGTGGGTTGCTCAAAAGCTGAGACATTATCTCCAAGCCCACACTACGTTCCTCATAAGTAGGTTGGATCCTTTGAAGTATATATTTCAGAAACCGATGCCTACTGGGAGACTGGCCAAGTGGCAAATCTTGCTTACTGAATTCGACAAAGTCTATGTCACTCGCACGGCAATGAAAGCCCAGGCGCTAGCAGATCATTTGGCCGAAAATCCAGTCGATAAGGAATACCAGCCATTGAGTACCTACTTTCCAGATGAAGAAGTAAACACCGTAGAAGTGGTCTCGGAGGACACTCATGTTTGGAAGATGTTCTTTGATGGAGCCGTGAATGCCAAATGTGTAGGGATTGGGGCAATTTTGATCTCGCCCTCCGGTCAGCATTATCCAGCCACAGCTAGACTGCGTTTCTTTTGCACAAACAATACAGCTGAGTATGAAGCCTGCATCATGGGCATGCATATGGCGATCGATCAGGATGTCGAAGACTTACTGATCATGGGAGATTCTGACCTGATTATCCGGCAAGCCCAAGGTGAATGGGAAAATCGGGATGTCAAACTTATCCCTTACCGACAACATGTGGAGGACCTCGGCAAGCGTTTTAAATCAATAGAATTCAGGTATATCCCGAGGTGTCACAGTGAACTGGAAGATGCACTTGCTACTCTGGCTTCAATGCTACCCTACCCGGGCAACGCCCACGTCGATCCTTTGGAAATCCAAATCAGGGAAAGACACGGTTACTGCAATGTAATCGAGGCGGGATCAAATACGCAGCCTTGGTACCATGACATCAAGAGGTTCTTGAAGACGCAAGAATACCCCGAGCATGCTACTGGAGATCAAAAGAGAACCATTAGGCGACATGCAAGTGGTTTCTTTCTGAGCGGTGAATTGTTGTACAAGAGGACCCCGGACCTCAACCTCCTAAGATGTGTCGACGTCGAGGAGGCGAGAAAGATCATGCACAAAGTACACGCAGGTGTGTGCGGACCTCACATGAACGGGTATGTCTTAGCGAAGAAAATCCTTCGAGCAGGTTATTACTGGATGACCATGGAAAAGGACTGCTTTAGCTTCGTTCGGAAGTGTCATCAGTGTCAGGTGCACGGTGATTTGATTCATGCACCTCCCACGGAACTGCATCCCATGTCTGTACCTTGGCCATTTGTCGCCTGGGGCATGGACGTCATTGGACCAATCGAGCCAAAGGCTTCGAATGGACACATATTTATACTGGTTGCCATCGATTACTTCACAAAATGGGTAGAGGCTGTCACTCTCAAGTCGGTCACTAAAAAAGCTGTAGTGGATTTTGAGCTCTCAAATCTTATCTGTCGTTTCGGTATTCCTGCGACTATCATTACAGATAACGCAGCAAACTTGAACAGTCACTTGATGAGAGATGTATGCGAGTAATTCAAGATAACGCATAGGAATTCTACTCCTTATCGGCCGAAGGCCAATGGTGCTGTGGAATCGGCGAACAAAAACATCAAGAAGATTTTGAGGAAAACGATCCAAAGGTCCCGACAGTGGCATGAGCAGTTACCATTTGCATTGTTGGGGTATCGCACTACGGTACGCACGTCAGTAGGAGCAACTCCTTATCTTTTGGTTTATGGGACCGAGGCTGTAATACCGGAAGAGGTAGAAATTCCTTCGCTTCAAACCATTGTCGAAGCAGAAATCGAAGACAGTGAGTGGGTCAAGACTCGGTTAGAGCAATTGACTTTGATCGATGAAAAGCGAATGGCCGCGGTTTGTCACGGACAGTTGTACCAGCGAAGAATGGCCCGCGCTTACAATAAGAAAGTCCGACCCAGGAATTTCGAAGTAGGTCAGCTAGTACTGAGGCGTATTCTGCCACATCACCAGGAAGCGAAAGGGAAATTTGCTCCAAATTGGAAAGGCCCATACATCATCAGAAAAATATTGCCGAGAGGAGCATTGTATCTATGTGATATCGAAGGAAATGACCCCGAAACAGCAGTAAATGCAGATGCAGTCAAGAGATACTACATCTGAGTGACACCTCGGCGATCCTGACACATTTGAAATGCTGAAGGTTTTTATTCCCACTACCGACTCTCTCTACAAGCCTTTGAGCCGCTTGCAACTTCAAAAAAAAAAAACATTGATTGAGGCCTGAACTACGTTTGACTTGATTCCGAAAGGATACGTAGGCAGCCTCTCCCTGAGGTTCAGTCACACCAACAATAAAATCCCATTCACCCTGAAATTGAAACCGGGGCACGTCAAGCGGTTTAGATGATCTACGTTTCTTTGCCAAACACAAGCCTTCCAGAACCACAATTACCAAAGGTAACGGGGAACCAAAAAACGTCACAAATGGAGATCGTTACACTATAAATTGAGAGAGATAAAATGAGAGAGTCTCGTCGGTGAAAACCTTCGGGCACCGCGAGACGACGGGAGTAGAGAGACCGAAATGAGAGAGTTTGTTTAGTAAGAACTCACAAAGAGTGCTATCAAGCGATGACAGGAAGAGAAATGAGAGAGGTCAGCCAGCGAAAACCCGCAAAGGGCGCTGTTGGCCGAAAGAATGACTCCACCCAAGGAGGTCTCGGAAAAGTTCCACCGGTTTGGAATCACAGATCCGTTTTGGTTCAGGGAAACGCAAGCTCATGGAAGGTCAGGCGTCCAGTCCAAAGAGCGTGTCATGTCATTTAAAGCCAGCATTATCTTCCTCAGATAAGTCTTTCTCGTCCCGAAGGGGGCACTCCTTTTCTGAAATTTGTTTTATCTTTTCTTTGTTTTTCTTCGAATCTCTTTCATGTTTAACCCCAAGTTCTAGATATACCGGAAAGGACAGGTGGCAGGTTTGGTTGCACGGAAGTCCGTTTCATGAAGGAAAACACCTCGTTTCGTTGGTACGCCTGTCCAAACCTGATGAATCATGATGTTTGACGGCGTTCGAAGTAAAGAGGAAAGAGAGAAATTTCCCCAGCAAGTCCGCCTCGGACAAATCCCCACAGGGCTTCCCTTTGTACGAATCCGCATAAAGAATCCACTTTGTAAATATTCCCCAAAAGGTCTGCTCCAGCGAAATCCACACAGATTTTCCCTTGTACAGATCCCCACAGGCTTAATACAAGGTCGGGGAAGGGGGATATTTTGAGTATTTGGGGGTTAGGGTTCTTGAGGTGAACAAGCTTACCCCAACAAATCCTAGAAAGCCCGCTTTGAAACAAATCCCCAGCATGCCCCGTTGTACAAAAATCCACACAAAGAATCCACTATGTAAATATTCCCCCACAGAGTTTCCTTTTGTACGAATCCCCACAGAATACCTCCAATAAAATCCCCGTTGAGAATCTCCAAGCAAAACGGGACACACAAAAAAAAAAGAAAAAAAAAAGAGCCTTACGAGTCAAATCATCACAGAATCTGGAAATACAAGCCTGAGCAGTCTAAAGGGTTTCGCCATTTGAATCCAATCAATGGCAGGACTTCGCAACAAAAATAAGGACGCAACAAAGCAACTGGGAACGATCAAGGTCACCGAACCGACCGTCATTTCCGAACTAACAATTGTTCTTTGTCTGAAAAGTTGAAACATGTATAATCCAAGACAACTGTGCAAGAAGCAGGTGTCGCCCAAAGAAGAAGGTACATGGGTACAAGAAATATTTTGGCAATAAGGAACTCACTCGAAAGGTAAGTTTCCACGAGACTCCCTTTTATCTTCTACTAAAACAAGAAAATCCAAAAAAAAGAGGTTAGCTAGCATTCTCGAACTTTACCCCCAACCAGTCAGCATTAGGGTTTTAAACCCTAAACTGAACTTTTCCTTTAGTCAGCATTAGGGTTTTAAACCCTAAACTGAACTTTTTCCCTTTAATCAGCATTAGGGTTTTAAACCCTAAACTGAACTTTTCCATTCAATCAGCATTAGGGTTTTAAATCCTAAACTGAATTTTTTCCCTTCAGTCAGCATTAGGGTTTTAAACCCTAAACTGAACTTTTCCATTTAGTCAGTATTAGGGTTTTAAACCCTAAACTGAACTCTTTCCTTCAGTCAACATTAGGGTTTTAAACCCTAAACTGAACTTTTTCTGTTAATCAGCATTAGGGTTTTAAACCCTAAACTGAACTTTCCCTTTAGTCAGCGTTAGGGTTTTAAACCCTACACTGAACTTTTTCCATTTAGTCAGCATTAGGGTTTTAAACCCTAAACTGAACTCTTTCCTTCAGTCAGCATTAGGGTTTTAAACCCTAAACTGAACTTCTTCCATTTAGTCAACATTAGGATTTTAAACCCTAAACTGAACTTTTCCCATTTAATCAGTATTAGGGTTTTAAACCCTAAACTGAGCTTTTCCTTTAATCAGCATTAGGGTTTTAAACCCTAAACTGAACTCTTTCCTTCAGTCAGCATTAGGGTTTTAAACCCTAAACTGAACTTTTTCTGTTAATCAGCATTAGGGTTTTAAACCCTAAACTGAACTTTCCCTTTAGTTAGCATTAGGGTTTTAAACCCTACACTGAACTTTTTCCATTTAGTCAGCATTAGGGTTTTAAACCCTAAACTGAACTCTTTCCTTTAGTCAGTATTAGGGTTTTAAACCCTAAACTGAACTCTTTCCTTCAGTCAGCATTAGGGTTGTAAACCCTAAACTGAACTTTTTCTGTTAATCAGCATTAGGGTTTTAAACCCTAAACTGAACTTTCCCTTTAGTCAGCGTTAGGGTTTTAAACCCTACACTGAACTTTTTCCATTTAGTCAGCATTAGTGTTTTAATCCCTAAACTGAACTCTTTCCTTCAGTCAGCATTAGGGTTTTATACCCTAAACTGAACTTCTTCCATTTAGTCAGCATTAGGGTTTTAAACCCTAAACTGAACTTTTCCCATTTAATCAGCATTAGAGTTTTAAACCCGAAACTGAACTTTTTCTGTTAATCAGCATTAGGGTTTTAAACCCTAAACTGAACTTTCCCTTTAGTCAGCGTTAGGGTTTTAAACCCTACACTGAACTTTTTCCATTTAGTCAGCATTAGGGTTTTAAACCCTAAACTGAACTCTTTCCTTCAGTCAGCATTAGGGTTTTAAACCCTAAACTGAACTTTTTCTGTTAATCAGCATTAGGGTTTGAAACCCTAAACTGAACGTTCCCTTTAGTCAGCGTTAGGGTTTTAAACTCTACACTAAACTTTTTCCATTTAGTCAGCATTAGGGTTTTAAACCCTAAACTGAACTCTTTCCTTTAATCAGCATTAGGCTTTTAAACCCTAAACTGAACTTTTCCCATTTAATTAGCATTAGGGTTTTAAACCCTAAACTAAACTTTTCCTTTAATCAGCATTAAGGTTTTAAATCCTAAATTGAACTCTTTCCTTCAGTCAGCATTAGGGTTTTAAACCCTAAACTGAACTTTCCCTTTAGTCAGCGTTAGGGTTTTAAACCCTACACTGAACTTTTTCCATTTAGTCAGCATTAGGGTTTTAAACACTAAACTGAACTCTTTCCTTCAGTCAGCATTAGGGTTTTAAACCCTAACTTGAACTTCTTCCATTTAGTCAGCATTAGGGTTTTAAATCCTAAACTGAACTTTTCCCATTTAATCAGCATTAGGGTTTTAAACCCTAAACTGAACTTTTCCTTTAATCAGCATTACGGTTTTAAACCCTAAACTGAACTCTTCCCTTTCAGTCAGCATTAGGGTTTTAAACCCTAAACTGAATTTTTCCATTTAGCCAGCATTAGGGTTTTAAACCTTAAACTGAACTTTTCCCATTTAGTCAGTATTAGGGTTTTAAACCTTAAACTGAACTCTTTCTTTCAATCAGCATTAGGGTTTTAAACCCTAAACTGAACTTTTCCCATTTAGTCAGTATTAGGGTTTTAAACCCTAAACTGAACTCTTTCCTTCAGCTGAACTTTTCCTTTAGTCAGCATTAGGGTTTTAAACCCTAAACTGAACTTTTTCTGTTAATCAGCATTAGGGTTTTAAACCCTAAACTGAACTTTTCCATTCAGTCAGCATTAGGGTTTTAAACCCTAAACTGAACTTTTCCATTCAGTCAGCATTAGGGTTTTAAACCCTAAACTGAACTTTTCCATTCAGTCAGCATTAGGGTTTTAAACCCTAAACTGAACTTTTCCAGCCAGTCAGTATTAGGGTTTTAAACCCTAAACTGAACTTTTTCCTTTAGTCAGCATTAGGGTTTTAAAGCCTAAACTGGACTTTTTCTGTTAATCAGCATTAGGGTTTTAAATCCTAAACTGAACTTTTCCTTTAATCAGAGGGTTTTAAACCCTAAACTGAACTTTTCCTTTAATCAGCATTAGGGTTTTAAACCTTAAACTGAACTTTTCCTTTCAGTCAGCATTAGGGTTTTAAACCCTAAACTGAACTTTTCCTTTCAGTCAGCATTAGGGTTTTAAACCCTAAACTGAACTTTTCCTTTCAGTCAGCATTAGGGTTTTAAACCCTAAACTAAACTTTTCCTTTCAGTCAGCATTAGGGTTTTAAACCCTAAACTGAACTTTTCCTTTCAGTCAGCATTAGGATTTTAAACCCTAAACTGAACTCTTTCCCTTTAGTCAGCATTAGGGTTTTAAACCCTAAACTGAACTTTTCCTTTCAGTCAGCATTAGGGTTTTAAACCCTAAACTGAACTCTTTCCTTTAGTCAGCATTAGGGTTTTAAACCCTAAACTGAACTCTTTCCTTTCAGTCGGCATTAGGGTTTTAAATCCTAAGCTGAACTTTTTCCATTCGGTCAGCATTAGGGTTTTAAACCCTAAACTGAACTCTTTCCTTTAGTCAGCATTAGGGTTTTAAACCCTAAACTGAACTTTTTCCATTCAGTCAGCATTAGGGTTTTAAACCCTAAACTGAACTTTTTTCCATTCAGTCATCATTAGGGTTTTAAAACCTAAACTGAACTTTTTCCATTCAGTCAGTATTAGGGTTTTAAACCCTAAACTGAATTTTTCCTTTCAGTCAGCATTAGGGTTTTAAAATCCTAAACTGAACTTTTCCTTTAGTCAGCATTAGGGCCCCAACCCTAAACTGAACTTTTCCCAGTTGGTCAGCATTAGAGTTTCAACTCTAAACTGAACTTCTCCCCAGCTAGTCGGTATTAGGGCTCCAACCCTGAACTGAGCATTCATATCCTCTTTCATCAATTTTATGAACTTCCTGGCGAATAATTCACGAAATTTTCCTAGTGAAACTGGGGCAGAAAATTTCGTTCGTTTGTTTTTCCCCGCAGGTCTAACCTCGAGCCACACAGATCGAAACGACCCACGAGATGAGTCTCAACTCAGAATCAAAGAAGAAAAAGACAAAAAGAAGATGTCCCGAGATACCGGAGAAAATGGAAGGCGGATCGCTCCAAGATTTGATTAAGGTCCCAAACTATGCCAGTCGCGTCTCACTCAGTATCCCAGAGATTAAACAAGTACCTACAACTCGCAAGCATCAAGATTCGGATCGAAGTCTCCAAGCAAAATCAGCTAAGACCCAAAATGAAGTCGCAAAAGAATCATAGATAGGGATCTTGTAACTAGCAGTTGACATGCATATAAGTATTTAGTTCAGTTTCAATCTTTCTTTGGTTGTAATAAGGCGGTCAGTAAAGCAACAGTGACAACAGCAACAGCAGTAACAACAAGCATTGCAATCCCATGGTAGTCCCAGCTATCAAGAATTTCTCGAACTACATTGACCTGATTCCTGTTTAGCCAAGGATATGTAGGAAATCTTTGAAGCAAAGATTCGGCCAGATCTTTCAAAACATGCTTCACACGGAGTAGTCCATAGGCAAAAATCGCTCATATCCGCTCACTTTATCTTTGCAAGAAAACTCTTCGTGTTTCCGAACAAAGAGGGGCAGCTGTGAGCACGCGATTTTTGTTTTACGCGACAATCACTCCAAAAGAAACAAAAAATAATAGCGATCGGTCTTGCTGTACAATTTTTGGATTTTTCACGTGGCATTTTATTAATTATCTATGATTTTTGTCCATTTATTATTATTATTAAAACAAAATACAAAAAATGTGTGTGTCATGTGCAGTTTGAACCGTAATCTGGTTATTAAATAGAAAAATCATAAATATGCATATTTGTCCGTGACTGTTGTTTTGTTTAATTTTACTTGCTTTAAATATTTTAATTTATGTGTGCAAATAATTGTATTAAGTGTTTAATTAATGAATTTTAATTTGATTTACTTAGGTTTTGTTTTAAAATAAAAAATATAATAAAAAGAGAGTGCAGAATTGGGTTGAAATCAGTTTGGGCCTATTTTCGTTTTAATTCGAGGCCCAAAATCAAACCCAAAACCCCATGTGTACCCGGTCCACACCAGCTGACATCCAGAGCGTCCAAACGACGTCGTAGTGATCGAGTCTGATCTAGGCCGTTGATCTCAGATTGATCAACGGCCAAGATCACTTCCCCATAACCCATGATGAACCCGACCCATTCCACCCGGACCGACCCCAACCCTTTACACCTGAAACGACACCGTTTCCCGTTAGCTGAAGGATCCTGGCCCTTCATCGTGTCTCATCCAACGGCCAGGATCCATTCACCCACTCCATATATAAGCTTCCACTCGTACCCCACCCCCTATCCAAATACCCCTACCTTCCATCGTCCTCAACACAGTCCCCCAAACCCTAGCCACCCCTGTACACCTTCACCATGAAAGTCGGCGGCATGGACGCCGGTGACCCCCTCTTTGACACCATAGGACCACCTCATTATCCTGAGCATAGAGCTGTTATCCTTTTCCCTCGAATCAGTTCCTAGCTGCTCGAATCTTCATTTAAAGATTCGAGCAGAACCTCAACTTACACTGATGCACCCTAGTTTCATACCAGATAGTCCCCGGACCTCCCTCGTGACCAAACCATGCTTGGTTTGGTCCGAATCTAACCATGGAAGCCCAAGTCCTAAATCTACCATCTACGAACCCTAGAAGCCCCAAGCCTGGTCCGTGCCTGTTTAAGCCAAGAGATTAGGGTCTAATGGACCTTAATCGAAGTGTTTCTCATTTGAGAAACACTTCGATTAAAGTCCGTTCAACCTTGAGAAGGGTCTGTTCAAACACAAGCTGATTTTTCTGATTTTTCTTTCAAAGATTTTAAGGTAAGTTTGTTTTCTCTTCTTTATTTCAGTTCGTGTGTTTGTTAAAGGTCTATTCGTATGGCCAAAACGTCTTGTTTAATTTGTGTTTTGAATTTTACCAACTGTTTTTGCACACCTTGCCTGGACCTCTGTATTTGGTCAAATGTTTCCTCATTCACCGATAATGTGTGTGTATGTAAAACTGCATAATCGACTGAATTGAAATTGTTTGAGTAATCAATCCCCAAGTTAACCTCTGTGTTGACAGTGCAATCTGAACCCTTGGTGCAACACTGTTTGATTCTAATCCTTGGCTTTGATTGTATATGTTGTAATTAGTATAGTCGATTCGATACATGTCGTCGAATAGTTTTAGCTGTTTGAATGGTAACAGTTTGATTTGTCTTGCTGAACATTGTTTGAATCAAATTGAGAATCAACTATAGCTACTTACAATTGATGTATTTGAATCAGAAATATAAAAGGATTGGTTTTGTTTAGTTGCAGTCAGAATTGGAGGGCATGTGCACTTGTGCACAACATGTGCATAAAGGCCCTTTTGGATTAAAATAGTTTGACAGCACATGCTGTCAGATTATATTCTTGCTGCCCATGGCCTGTTTTAGTTTAATAAAGGTTAAAAGGGGACTGTCAGGGAATATGATGGGGATTCCTAATTTTTAAAAGTTTGAGTTAGAAAAACAGCTAAAAAGGAATGGGTTCTGATGTGTTTTAAGAGGCTGGTGAATAGCCTGATGTTAGGAAAAAAGGGGGGAACTTCCATTAGAAAAGGGGGCTGAACATTGATAATAAAGGTTGGAAAAGAGAGAACACTGAAAAAAAAGAATTCTTTTTGATAGCTCAAATAGATTTCAAGACTGAAAATTGACATTGGATTTTGAAAAGAAAGGAGATAGTGAGAGGGATATCACAAAAATCAGAAACTGTTTTCTTCTTGCTGTTTGTTCGATTCTTAGTTTGTTCAAACTGTTCAATCAGTTCTGTCTTCTTTCAAGTATCGGCTAAGTCTATTGGTTGGTTTGTATTGGTTGTTTCTCCTGGAATTGGATTGCCTGGATCTCTGTTTCTATGCTACTGGTTATTGCTGTCTTTCTGCCATTTTTCCATCGGCTCTAACTATATCTTGCACTGGGAGTTGTTCTATTTGTTACCTGCTGTTACTGCTGTTGTTTCTATTGCCATTGTCACTCTACTGACTTCCCTTCTTCTTCGATTGTAAGCATTCCCAGGTACACACTCCTGAAACCTTGTTGGCTGAAAGCTTGAAGTTTGAAGTAGAAATAAAGAAATGAATGTTGTTTATTTTACAATACTTGTGTTTAAAAAAACATAGCAAATTGAGTGTTAGTTAGCTTGTATTTGGTTTAGTTCATTTTATCTACAATCACTCTGTATGAATTGATGTACATCCTAACCGAGGTGGATTACTAGACAGGATTATTGTTAGATCAGATGTGTCGGAAGATGATATATTTGTTTAGATCAGTTTATAGCTCATTAAAATATACCTTTGTGCAATATGTACTTAACAGAAGTTTTAGTCTATCTAGCATTACGTGGTTATAGTTATTAAGAGGTCTGTATGACGAAGAGTGCGTGTGTGCTTAGCATATCGGCAGTCAAATCTCAATTTCTGTTCTTGTTCCCTAACATGAAAGGCAGGATGTTTTAATTCAACAGAAAGACCCATCATAAATTCTGAATCGTTCGAACTAACTCTATCAAATTGGGTCGCGTTAGGCAGTTTATAGGATCACGTCTGAATCTCATTGGTAATAATTCATAGTAGTCAATACTGTTAATCTGTTCAAAAGGTCAGTCCAAATAAAATGAGACAGACGCCTATGGTGAGTTTAGCATGATATTTATCTTGTATGCAATTTCTTTTGTCAAATTGAAAGCATGCCTAATGTTACACAACGCCTTCCTGATGATCTTTGGAAGGGCAACGTAAGGCTAAGCAACCGATGTCAGTACGGTTGCTGTCCGCCAATGAGATCCTCGCCGCACGCTAGACTAGATTGTCAGTGCCGTGCGGGAAAACCAATGTCGTGGGCAATTGCGGAAGCTGAGAGAGAATTGGGTTTTGAATGCTGATGATGATTTTATTGATGACTGAAAATGATGATTACAATGATGTGGTGTCGAGGGGGAGAGACACCAGAAAATGCTGATTGAAATGTTTGATTGTTTGGTCCCCCTTAATAATGCTTAAAAAAAATAAACCAACATTACAAGACTAGTCCTAATAAAGCTGTAGAAGCACACTGAAATGAAAATGATGAAAACTAGTCTATGATTACAATGAAAAGGACTTAGATTATTACAAGGAAAAACTAAGTCCGATGGCAGCATCTTTGTCTTGCGGGTCTGCGCGCGCGTTGCTGTGGGCGCGCGCGACACTTGATGTGCTGGCCTGAGGCTGGGCACTGGTGCTTGGCATCAGGGTCTGTGCGCGAGGCGCTGCTGGAATGGGCCTGCAGCTGGGCGCTGGCGAGGCATCAGGATCTGCGCGCGCGGCATTGTCAGGGCGCGCGACGCTGTTGTCATTGGCCAGCCCTTGGGCGCTGGCGAGAGGCATCGGTGGGGCGACAGAGGCACATGCGCGCTTGTCACTTGGCGCAGCCAAGACCACGGGGCCGACCATGGCGCTAGGCATTGTGAGGCTTGCTAGGCCGCCATGGGGCACGGCCAAGGGGTCATGGGGCATGTCTGGAAAGCAGCCCATGACATTCTCCCCCACCTGAGTTGGCGCTGTCCTCGGAGCCTTGATGATGATGATGATGTTTCTGATGGGTGTTGGATGGGAGGTCTGCGCCCCTCTGTTCTTTGAGCTTGCTGTTGTAGCGAAGCAATGATTGCATGCGGCTGACATGGAAGACTGGATGGATCTTCCACCAGGATGGAGTTTTGACCTGGTATGTGGACTTCCCAATGCGTTTTTCAATGGGCAGGGGCCCGATGTATTTTTGTTGCAGGCGAGGGTCATGGGTCCTTTCTGCAAACAAGTACCGCTTTGGGATGCATAGCATTACTTTGTCCCCTGGTTGATGTTGGGAAAAGCAACGCTTTTGTTCGGTGAACCTTTTTGCCCGCTCTTGGGCCTTGATGAGATAGCTCCGCACTATCTCCATGTTGCGCTCCCATTCGCTCGAGAAGTTGGCAGCTCGAGGAGATTTCGGCATGGTTGAGGCATTCACCGTTTGCGGGAGAAGCGGTTGCTGTCCGGTAACAATTTCAAAAGGGCTCTTGTTTGTATGATGGTCCTTTTGAGAATTGAAACACAGTTGAGCAGCATCCAGGAGCTTCACCCAATGCTTCTGTGATCCGGTTGCGAAGTTGCGGAGATATTCCTCCAGCATGTCATCGAACCGGTCTGTCTGGCCATCCGATGGTGGATGGATGTCTGTGTTGTGACTCAATGTTGACCCAAAGCACCTGAAGAGATGGGTCCAAAAGTTGCTAGTGAAGCGTGAGTCGCGCCTACTAACAATGTTCTTGGGCAGGCCCCAATGTTTGACAATGTGCGAGAAGAAGAGTCGAGCTGTATCTTCCGCTGATGCATTTTGCGGGGCTGCTATGAAGGTTGCATAGTTTGAAAATTGATCTATGACAACCATGATGGATGCAAGATTGCCGACTTGGGGCAATCCCGTGATGAATCTGAGGGAAACACTTTCCCATGGTCTCTGAGGGACATGTATGGCTGCGAGGGTCCCGGCTGTGATGAGTGATCCGACTTGTCCTCGTGGCATGGCTGACAAGTCTTCACACGATGATGAGCGTCACCAGTCTTTTGAGGCCGATGACATGATGGCTGATTGTTGCTGCGATGGGTAGCCTGAACCTGGGGTTCATGTCTGTTGACTACCTTCTCCAACTGCATGGCCGAGATGTTTTCAGCGGCCATCTTTATGGGAAAGCATGGTATGGTGCAGGGCTTGGCCCCGTTTTCTCCCATCATCAGGAGCATGTTGGAAAATGGTACCGGAATGGTGTTGGTTTGCCTCATGAACTCTAAACCCACTATGATGTCGAAGTCATCTATGATTGCGATGCGCAGGTCGATGCTTCCTTTGTATGGGCCAAGTTTCACTGGGACATTTGTAGCTGTTCCACCCAATGTCTGAGGTGGTGAGTTGATAGCCTTGACGCGGCCTTTGCTCTTTTGCACAACAAGACCTAGGCGCTCTACTTGCGTTGATGACAAGTAGTTGTGGGTGGCACCCGTGTCTATCAATGCGTGAAGGGGCTTGCCATTCACTTTCAATTCGACGAACATTAGGGTCCTCGCTTGCTTAGGAGGTCCTTCGTCCATCTTTTCTTTCCCTTTCCTGGTGATCGGGACTGATGTTTTCTTAGGAGGACATGCACTGGTCCCCGCTAAGGCATGAGGGATAGAGCCAACAATTGCATTGAAGGCGCCTACCTGGTCGTCGTCTGATGAGTCTGATGTGTCTAACTCATCCTCGACCGTCTGATGAGCATTGACCTTGATGTTTGGGCATTCATTGTTCCAATGTGCCCCGCCGCAATGACGGCATTCTGAGGGAGGCTTTCTCCCCTGATTGTTGTTGATGGATGCAGCACTGTTGCTGTTGGAGGGAGGAGTCTTAGTTTTGGATGCACTCCGATCTCCCCCACTTTTGCTTGGGCCACCATTGCTGGGATGGTGCCCGTTGAATCCCCCTCGGACAGACGGCTGGGGCCTGTCGTTCTGAGTTCCCAAATGATAATCGCCAAGGCATTCTGCAGCTTGAATGGCCTTGGGCAGGGTGTCTACCCGTTGTCGCTGTAGTTCCATACGGGCATGAGGTTTCAAACCTTCTATGAATGCGAAGAGTTTGTCTTTGTCCCCCATGTCGCGTATGTTTAGCATGAGTGCGGAGAATTCGCGCACGTACTCCCTCACTGATTTGGTGTGGCGGAGGTCCCGTAGCTTTCTCCTTGCATTGTATTCCACGTTTTCGGGAAAGAATTGCAGGCGTATGGCTACCTTCAATTCGTCCCATGTCTGAAGAGTATCTTCACCGGCCTTGATGGCTTCGTATTTGACCCGCCACCAAAGTTTGGCATCGCCCTGAAGATACATGGCAGCAGTTGCTACCTTTTTGGATTCCTCCAAATGGCCCACGGCATCGAAGTATTGTTCGATGTCGAAGATGAAGTTTTCCACTTCTTTAGCATCCCGGGATCCGTCGTATGGCTTTGGCTCCGGTATCTTAAGCTTTTGTGGAATGGGGGTGAGGTCTGTTGCACCCCTGATGTGATGGTCGCCTTCTCGAAGTAGGCTCTGTAAGGCAGCATTGACAACGTTGAGCTTGTCAGTCAAGTCGTTTATGGTTTGCTGCATGGCAGTTAGTCTGTCTGCCTCATGTTGCTGATGGGCTAAATCGTCGGCACGCTCCTGTTGGAGGTCCTCAAATTTGCCATGAATATTGGCAGTTTCGATGGCTGCCGTTTGTCGTTCCTCGTCGGAGTCACGACTGATGTTTGCAATGTCATTTTCGGCCTGCCGCATTCGGCGGTCCAGGTCGTCCAACCTTTGCACTAGGTTGTTGCTTTGATCAGGCACCGTTTCTACGATGGGTCGTAATCGGTCAACCGTCTCTTCTAGGGATGCTAGACGCTCCCCATGATTCACCATGGTCAGAAATGGTGATGATGGCAAATGTTCCCTCGTCTGATGTCGAGCCTAGGCTCTGATACCAACTGTTACGCAACGCCTTCCTGATGATCTTTGGAAGGGCAACGTAAGGCTAAGCAACCGATGTCAGTGCGGTTGCTGTCCGCCAATGAGGTCCTCGCCACACGCTAGACTAGATTGTCAGTGCCGTGCGGGAAAACCAATGTCGTGGGCAATTGCGGAAGCTGAGAGAGAATTGGGTTTTGAATGCTGATGATGATTTTATTGATGACTGAAAATGATGATTACAATGATGTGGTGTCGAGGGGGAGAGACACCAGAAAATGCTGATTGAAATGTTTGATTGTTTGGTCCCCCTTAATAATGCTTAAAAAAAATAAACCAACATTACAAGACTAGTCCTAATAAAGCTGTAGAAGCACACTGAAATGAAAATGATGAAAACTAGTCTATGATTACAATGAAAAGGACTTAGATTATTACAAGGAAAAACTAAGTTCGATGGCAGCATCTTTGTCTTGCGGGTCTGCGCGCGCGTTGCTGTGGGCGCGCGCGACACTTGATGTGCTGGCCTGAGGCTGGGCACTGGTGCTTGGCATCAGGGTCTGTGCGCGAGGCGCTGCTGGAATGGGCCTGCAGCTGGGCGCTGGCGAGGCATCAGGATCTGCGCGCGCGGCATTGTCAGGGCGCGCGGCGCTGTTGTCATTGGCCAGCCCTTGGGCGCTGGCGAGAGGCATCGGTGGGGCGACAGAGGCACATGCGCGCTTGTCACTTGGCGCAGCCAAGACCACGGGGCCGACCATGGCGCTAGGCATTGTGAGGCTTGCTAGGCCGCCATGGGGCGCGGCCAAGGGGTCATGGGGCATGTCTGGAAAGCAGCCCATGACACTAATAAAGCATAATTTTTTTCCTCGCAGTAATCAATCAGTTAATTAATAAGAGGTCGGGATTGGCTAAGCCTGCAATTCAATTAGCATACATTTTCTTTCTTCTATTTCTGGAGACAAACATAATAGAAATGTAGTCACTTTAGGATATCCTTTTCTAAAATAATGAGACGAGCCTCGCAAAAAAAAAAATGCAAATTGCGGGGCCCTCAATAACTAACCATAATAAATATTTAGAATTCAGGAGAGGCCGTTTAGTGAATTTCATGGCCTTCCCAAAAAAATAATAACGCGTTAGACTCCTTAGGCGCGGCTTAATTAAATTACATTCTTAAATTCGGGTGCGCATTTATGTGACTCAAATCCAAATCTCAATGGAGTCAGAATGTATTAACAACCACGGGTGCATTGATTACGACGTGGTTCGAGATGCATTTTCACGACGTTGCAATTCTATTAAAAATAATAATAAAAGCGGTTTAAACTTAATAAAAGCACATAAGCCACAACATGTATTTAAATCAGATATTTAGCCATTATAACAGTTTAAGCGACCGTGCTAGAACCACGGGATTCGAGGGTGCCTAACACCTTCCCTCGGGTCAACAGAATTCCTTACTTAGAATTTCTGGTTCGCAGACTTCATTTGGAAAAGTCGAAAATTTCCTCGATTTGGGATTTAAGATAAACCAGTGACTTGGGACACCAAAAGCCAAACCTTTCCCAAGTGGCGACTCTGAATTAAAATAAATAATCTCATTTCGAATATTGTCACTTAAATTGGAAAAACTCCCTCGCGCATTTATCCTCCGGGGCGGGCGCGCAAAAAGGAGGTGTGACACTTAGGTCAAAATAACTTATAATTAATGTGCAGGACTTATCAGAATCAATAGTGCAAACCATTATTTTTTCTGTTTACAAAGTTAGTTTAAACTTCATATGCTTAATCATCTCCACTTACAGGACACATCAAAAGCAATAGTAAAACCCAAACCAAAATAAAGATTCATTGAACTCATCTCCTTCACAGAGAAATATGTTAAGTTTCTGAGAAATATGTTATAATATCCCTTTACATCAGTTAAACCAAAATGAAGAGTTACTAATATCAACTCTTTTACGTCAGTCTTTTAGCGACAAAAAATAACCCTTTCATGCACATCAAGCTATCCCAACCGTCTGCTAGGCGTATCAACCTATCCATATAGTCTTCAACGGCAATTCCAGCTCTTTTTCACCAATCTTCAGCAGCAAAAAATAATCTCCTACAGCAGCAACAACCAATCCTTTTAAGCAGAAACTTACATATCAAAAAATATATCTCCAAGTCACTAGATCTACTTTCTTGAGTTGCTTTCATATGGTCCTGGCTAGCAGGCCCTCTTCTTACCTACAATAAAAAAAAAATATTATCGTTACCGTATCATTAATATAATTAAATAAAGTGATATGTGTAATAAACTCATACCGGAAGCTTTACAGGAGCAGAAGATGCAATAGGAAATGAGGGTTCTTGTCGCACCGTCTCATCATCATGAGAATCTGGATACACATGATTAACTTGCAGGTTCTTTTGTTATGGCCTGGATTATGGCATAAACTACAATCTAATTTTGTTTGCTTCCTTTTCATTTTTTGTCTACTTGCTCCAACTTCATCAGGCTCTTTTTTGTGAAGCTTTTGTTTTCTTCCTTTGGTACTTTGTCTTTCCAATCGTGGAGGCAAAGGAGGAATGTTATTCGACTTAGGCCACATCTCTTGACCATTCATAGGTAGAATAGAAAATGCATAGATCATTCTATAAGTTTCTACCTTATAACAATCATTCACATATGAATTAATGACATCATGTTTAGCCTAAATCGCGGCAATGGCATGCTTGCAAGGAATTCCTGTTAGATCCCATTTCCTACAACTGCATTTTCTATTTAGCAAAATTCACAGCCCACTTGTTCATTATGCTGGCTCCTATTATCTCATAATTCCACTCATTTGACTTCCTGGGACTAAATTCAGCTGCTTTCGCTTGATTTTTGTGCAATACATGCATCCTTAATCCTGGGGCAAAGTTGAAGCTAGAATCTCCCATTTGCAATCTGGATGACCACAAGTTGCTGTCACTCTCGAGTTATCATCCTTGCACCACTTAATGTACTTCCCTTCATTAATTTCATGAGTTATTACAGCATATTTGAACTCATGCTTGAGTCCTCTTCAGTCATCGAAGCTTTTTTGAGAGGCTAGGGTTTTTGGTAATGGGTTTCTTTGTCAATGGAGTTGAGGGAAAATTGCAAATGAAACTGGTGGGTTTAGCATTTTCCAAAGTCACGTGAGTGTCACATGGGTTAGCACCGTTAGTTTTTAACTTGGTTCTTTTAGTAGACCAAAGATACTCTAGTTTAGCAAAGTTAAAAGATTAAAGATGCTCTGGTTTATATTTTAAGGACAAAAATGAACCTACTCTCATAGATAAGGGATAATTTTAGTCAAAAACTCTGACTCTTGACATGGTTGTGCAATTAATATCAGGTAGCTGCTTTTATTGCATCTTAGTGCTTAATTTGCATTTAGTTACTGTCATTATGGCGACTAATATAGTTATAAAATTATGATCATGCAGTTTCGGAGTTTTATATATCTCCTTATTGTCACTGTCATGATATAACAGTCTTGAAATACAACACAAGTATATAGACCAAAAATCTTACTCTCTATAAAATTCCTTAAAAGATTTGCTGCATTCTGTGAAGTAAGTTATGGCTCATACAACATTATTTTCCTATCAATTCAACAATTTCACTATCAAACATGTATTATATTATGAGAGGCATGCTATCCAATCTCCTTTTGTTTTCATTTAAGGAATTGAACAGAATTTAAATAGTGACAGGTGAGAGCTCTTTCTATTGTAATCCTCATAGTTCTAAAGCATTAGTGACAACCTAAACATTTCTTTGGTGTATATTCTCCTTGTGCATATAATGGAGGTTGAAGTTCTCCCTTCAGCAAAAATAAAATAAAATGAGACTTTACTTCGTATTGCGTAGATTGATTGCCTCTAAAATCCTCATTCTTAAGAACTAATTTAGAACTACTAATACCTATTCCTCTTTCTGGTATGCCTATCTTTCAGGTACCCTTAGTTAATTGGCATTAGCTGCTGAAACTAACAAATTTGAACTGGTTCTATCAGTTAAGTATGAAGTTAATTCTTTGAAGATAAAAGCCACACCAGTTTCTATCTTTTGAAGTTGAGTTCATTGTTTTGGAGTCTGGTTCAGCGACATTTATATTTGTTTTCTATCAGAATTTCTAGTATTGACTGCCAGTTCAATTAAATTCTCTTTAGAGATTTGGTTGGAGATTATTGGACTATTAGTTTGTGACTTTGTGTGAACCCTTCATTATCTTTGTTTTGTTCTTACTTTGATCTCATAATTACCAGTGAAGAGCAATTTGTTTCAATAAGGAGTAGGATCACTGGAAAGTCGTTTGCAGTCAACACTTGTGAAATATGGCTTACTTTGGAAGCAGAACACAAACCTATTTCCGCTATTCCATGTTCTTATTGAGCTTAGCAAAATCAAGATGATAAAGTTACGAGGAAGGCATTTTGTTTCTCATTGGCTCAGAATGGATGTAGAATGACTAAAGAAGAGTTAGCCAATCTTGGTCTTAAATAAGTTTTAAAAGGTAATGTAAATATGATACTGGCTATCCCTTTGGAATGTCTATGCAACCAATGTAGTCTTGACTCAATATTGTAGAGTTTTTCGTGGAAATAGTGGTTTGAAAGGTAGATAAAATTGTGAGAAAATAACCTGAATTGTCTTGCCATTGGAGAATTTTGAATACTATGGTTGAATTCTTTCATTATATACGCCTAAATCTATGTTCCTGGGGTGAGGGGTGTAGGTGTGTTCTCCACGAGCTTTAGGATGTGTTCTCCTGAGTAATGAACAAGTGAGAATCATTTCCAGCAGGATTTAACATAACTTACCTGTCTTGGTTTCATAACGTTGGCTTCTTAACTGTCTGCATTGAGAATCACTTCCAGCAACGCTTCCGTCATAGAACTTCTGAAATGTTCTGAGCCATGGTGAAGTTAGAAATTATCTTTTTCTTGCAGTTCTTGTATGACAATCAACACCCCCATTTATATGTGGTAATTTTTCTGGAAGTTTATGATATTACATGTCCAATTTCTAATACGGTCTAGTAAAAAGTACGTTTAGTTATTCATCTGCTCTGAACTTTTATTTCCCTGTATTAACAATCCTCGCAGACTAGGTTACATCAATCCTTCATTTGCTTTGGTATACCTGTTTCACCAATGGATGGGACATGAGCATTGCTTTTTCGTACGGATTCTACAAAAATACAATAAAGAATAGCAACACCTCTACAGGATAGACACATACTACCTTATTGGGTATGTACTTGTGGTCGAGTTTGTGTATGTGTACATGATGAAGCTCTCCAATACCAGATGCTTAAACATAATACATGTTAGAAATGATTGATAAATCAATCACGCTTGTTATTATGTTACTGTTACATCGTGTATCTTTGACCTGTTTAGTGCCAGCCAACTTCTATTACTTCTCCAACAAGCAAATCAAACAATATGCAGTAATTGGCTAGTTTTCATTCAAGTGTACATGACTTGTTTTACTTCCGTGATCAAGCATTCTAAGTGGTTTCTTAAAGTCCCTTTCGAGAATCATAGCAGATTATCTTGATGAATAACGTTCAGAATGACAAAAATCCATGAAAGTTTGGGACATTCAAAGACAACTAACTGATTAGAACAGCATATTCTGCTATAAAGAGTGATATATTCATGAAACCAATCTTTCTCATGGTGCATAGAGGGTACCATCTAATAAAGAACTTGATATTGTAGTATATTCAAATGAACGGTCTCATCTATGTACTATTTGACACTATTACTTAATAAACCCATATGAAGAAGAGGAAGTAGATCTTTTACATCAGAAATATTGAGATACAAAGATGAGTTGGGTCCTGCCTCATGTTGCAAAATATACAGCATTCTCATTTTGATCACAATGTTTGTAAGAGTTTGAGAATTACAACATCAAAGTTTTTTACAGTTGATTATTGTCTTTAAAGAGACATTGATCACCCACAAAAGAGTACCAAGCAAGAAGCGCGATCATTGGGAGAATAAGAAATGTGCTTAAACCAAGGCATCTGCTCCAGCTACAATCTCCAGTATTTCTCCTGTAATCTTTGCCTGACACTGTCTGTGGTACACTCTAGATAGGTTTTTCTTCAATTCAACTTGCACTGCTCATGGCACTCATCCAAGCAGCAAGCTCACTGACAAATGACTCCTGCAATGCCCTCAAGATTTGACCGTTTAAGTAAAGTGGCAACAAACAAGGTCCTGTTCAAATTGCAAGATTGGCAAAAAATCAGTTTTCTTAGTCCTCGTGACATCTCTTTCCACTGTCAATTTCCCTTCCTTTGTTGTCAACCTAAAGAACTCATCTTCTGCAGCATCAACACATTGCCCGTTGATCTCACAAATCTTTGGTGACAATGGAAGCAGGGTGTGATCACTGGATCAGATTTCGCTAAAGACACAAACTTGGTGTACAAAAGCTCAACTTTGTCAACCTCTTAATATCATCAGCAATGACTTGAGCATCTTTAGCATATGGCAGATGGCTACCTTCAATAAACTTATCTAGAGAAATGTAAGGCCAGCGGATGACCCTTTTTGCCAACACTGATAACAGTGTATTCAAGGCCAAGAGCTTTCAAATCCTTAATCCTGGCCTCATCCTTTTTGATGAGATTGTTGTTAAAACCACCACAAAGTCCAGTCACCAGTGACAATAACCAAAGCCACTTTCTTGACAGGTCTTACTTTGGTGAGGAGAACATCAATGTCATCTGTTTGAAGTTGCTCATTGATATTGTAAAGGACCTCAACCAAAATCTCAGAGAAAGGCCTAGCACCCACAACAGCTTCTTAAGCTCTTCTGACATTAGCAGCAGCCACAAGTTTCATTGCCTCGGACCTGTTGTTGTATGTGAAAGAAAGAAAAATAGACAAAACAAAAGAAAGAAAAGTCAAAGAGAGAAGAAAAATGATAGGCGGAAGAATTCATCTTTGAATTCTTTTCTTATGACGTAAGTGCTTACGTCGGCAGGACATTCAAATGCCTATAAAAGAGGTCTGCATTTTCATTTGCAGATCATCCCTCAACTTCTTCTTTCTCTTCAATTAAATAAAGAGCTATTCTTTGTGTGGCCATGGAGTAGGTAAAAATTGCTGAACCGCGTAAATCTTGTCTTGTCTTGTGCAATTTATTGTTTTTCTCTTTTAAATATTTTTCCCTTCTATTAGCCTGATACGCTTCCTAACAACTAGTATCAGAACACAGAAAGTATAATTCTGGTAGAAAAGTACGGGTATTGGCAGGTACTATTCAAAAGAATAGTGCGACACTATTAATCATCATTACTAACACTATTCATTAATAGTGATAGTACTATTCACCAATAGTGATTCTTGTCTACCTCATACGGCTTGGGATATTTTTTTCTTACACGAAATAGTATTCGTCGTTACTATTCACATAAATTTTTTTTGTGAAAAATTGCATCGGAAGAAGGGAACGCTAAGATTGACAAGTTCAATGGCAAAGATTTTGGATTCTGGAAAATGCAAATAGAGGATTATTTGTATAAAAAAAAATTACACTTACCTCTGACCGAGGTAAAACCAGAGAATATGGCCAAAATGGATTGGGATCCTTTAGATCGCCAAGCTCTTGGTGTGATTCGTTTGACGCTAGCACGAAATGTGTCATTTATCATCATTAACGAGAAGACCACTACAGGCCTGATGAAGGTGTTATCAAATATGTACGAGAAGTCATCTGCTTCAAATAAAGTCTATTTGATATGTCGATTATTCAACTTAAAGATGACAGAAGGTGGATCTGTCACGGAACATATCAGTGAGTTTAATATAATATTAACTCAGTTGAGTTCTGTTAATATAACATTTGATGACGAAGTCAGGGCATTGATTCTACTATCATCTCTACCGGAGAGTTGGTCTGCAACGATAACTGCAGTTAGCAGTTCATCGGAAAGTACCAAACTCAAATTGAATAATGTTAGAGACTTGGTTCTAAGCAAAGATATTCAGCGAAGAGAATCAAGTGATTCTCCAGGATCTGCTTTTAATACCGAAGGCAGGGGGAGAAGCAACCAAAGAGGACAAAGTCATGATTGTGGCAGATCAAAGTCAAGGAGAAGAGGGCAATCGAAAAATTGCAAGGACATTACTTGTTGGAATTGCGATAAAAAGGGTCTCTACAGTAGTCAATGTAGAGAACCAATGAAGAAGAAGGAAAAAAATTCAACAAATGTAATTGCTGAACAAATCGGTGATACACTAATTTGTTGTGCAACATTCCAGTCGAATCTTAGATTCTAGACTCACGTGCATCCTTTCACTGTACATCATGTAAAGAATTATTGCAAAATTATATTGCTGGAAAATTCGAAAAAGTTTATCTAGAAGATGGCGAACCTCTGGACATTGTCAGGAAAATAAAGACTTCACAAGGCATGCTATAGAAATTGCAAAATGTCTGACATGTTCCTGGCCTCAAGAAAAATCTGATATCTATGGGTCAGATTGACAGTGAAGGATATACAACAACATTCTGTAACATATCGTGGAAGATAACTAAAGGAAATTTGGTTGGGACACGGGGCTTCAAAAAGGGAACACTGTATGCAACTGCAATACAGAGAGATACTATATCAACAATTGATCATGGTCATGATACAACATTGTGGCACTGGAGGCTCGGGCATATGAGTGAGAACAGAATGAAGTTGTTGGCATCCAAAGAAAAGTTGTCAAACCTAAAACATGTTGAATTAGGTTTGTGCGAAGATTGCATTTACGAGAAACAAAAGAGAGTTAGTTTCTCAAAGGCGGGAAGGACGCCAAAGAAAGAAAAACTGGAACTAGTGCATACAGATGTGTGGGGACCAACTCTTATAACTTCTCTGAGAGGCTCACGCGGTTATGTCACCTTCATTGATGATTCCACAAGAAAGTTATGGGTTTATTTCTGAAAAATAAATCTGATGTGTTTGTAACCTTTAAAAGATGGAAAGCTGAAGTTGAAAAGCAGACAAGTCTAAAGTTAAAAAGTCTGAAGTCTGACAATAGAGTAGAGTATGATAGTCAAGAGTTTAAAACATTCTGCTCTGAGAATGGGATCAAAATGATCAAGACAATTCTTGGAACACCAGAACAAAATGGCGTTGTTGAGAGGATAAACAAAACCCTGAATGAACGAGCCAAAAGTATGAGAATACATTCTGGATTGTCGAAGTATTTTTACGCTGAGGTTGTTAACATGACATCTTACACCATAAACAAGGGACCCTCTGTACCTCTGAATTTTGAAATGGACAAGAACGGAGGTAACTCTCTCACATCTCAAAATTTTTGGTTGTGTTGCTTATGTGCATGTAAACTCTAATGATAGAGATAAGCTTGATCCTAAAGACAATAAATGTTTCTTTATTGGCTATGGTGACGATAATTTTGGTTATCGATTTTGGGATGATCAGAATAGAAAGATCCTAAGACACATGAATGTCACATTTAATGAAAATGTGATGTACAAGGACAAGTTTGAAGTAGAACCAACCAACACCAGCAAACAGACATCTGAAACAGTTGAGTTAGAAGAAATCTCAGAAAATGAAGTGGTTAGAGGGATTACAACTGATTTTGAAATTGAAGATAAAGAACCAGAAGCCGAATCTGGATCAGAACCAGAACCAAAACCAGAGATAAAATCAAATGCAGAACCAAATATGGAGTCAGGACTTGAATCAAATTCGGGATCAGTTATTCTTGAACCTACATTAAGGAGATCTAAAAGAGTCATGAATGCTCCAGATAGGTTAACTCTCTCTCTCTCTCTCTCTCTCTCTCTCTCTCTCTCTCTCTCTCTCTCTCTCTCTCTCTCTCCTGACTGATGCTGGAGAACCGAATCATTTTGTTGAAGCAATGCAGGTGATAGACTTTGATAAGTGGAAGCTATCCATGAAATAAGAGATGAATTCTCTTCCAAAGAATAAAACTTGGATACTTACAGAGTTACCAAAAGGAAAGAAGGCATTGCAGAACAAGTGGGTGTACAGGGTCAAGGAAGATCATGATGGTAAGAAGAGATACAAAGCACGATTAGTAGTAAAAGGCTTTCAGCAGAAGGAAGGAATTGACTACACCGAGATCTTCTCTCCTGTAGTCAAATTAACTACTATCAGGTTGGTGTCTTAGTATCGTAGCTGCAGAAAATTTGCATTTGGAGCAGCTAGATGCTAAAACTTCGTTCATGCATGGAGACCTTTAAGAAGACATCTACATGAAGCAACTTGAAGGTTTTCAAATTTTTGGTAAAGAAAACCTTGTGTGTAAGTTGAAGAAGAGTTTGTATGGTTTGAAACAAGCTCCCCGACAATGAAACAAGAAATTTGATGGATTCATGCATAACAATGGTTTCAAACGATGTGAGATGGACCATTGTTGTTATATTAAAATTTTTGATGAATCCTATATTATTTTATTGTTGTACGTTGATGATATGCTAATTGCAGGATCTAGCATAAATGAGATCAACATGGTTAAGCAACAACTGGCGGAGGAGTTTGAAATGAAAGACTTAGGACCAGCTAAGCAAATGCTTGGGATGAGGATTAACAAAAATATGTTTGAAGGAACCTTAAATTGTCTCAAGAAAAGTACATAGAGAAGGTACTAAGCAGGTTCAGTCTTCATGATGCAAAGACCAGAAGCACTCTACTCAGAAGCCATCTTAATCTGTCGAAGAACAAATCACCTAAGACAGATAAAGAAAAGAAGTACATGTCCCAAGTTCCATATGATTCAACAGTAAGAAGTTTGATGTATGCTATGGTTCGCACTAGACCTGACATAGCCCATGCAGTTGGAGTTGTCAATAGATATATGTCAGATCCAGGAAAGGAGCATTGGGAAGGTATAAAATGGATATTGCGATATCTCAAAGGCACCTCAGGTATGACACTTTGTTTTAAAAAGAACCATATTATCTTACAAGCTTTTGCTGATGCAAATTTAGGCGGCGATCTGGATAGTCGAAAAAGTAGCACAAGCTACGTGTTCACATTGGGTGATACTGCTAGCTGGATGTCCAGACTTCAGAACAATGTTGCTCTATCTACCACTGAAGTAGAGTATATGGCAATCTCACTAGCTGGAAAAGAGATGATTTGGCTCAAGAATTTTCTTAAAGAGCTAGGTAAAGAGCACGACAATTGTGAGCTTTTCAGCGATAGCCAGAGTGCAATTCATCCTACCAAGAATCCAGTATTTCATACAAGATCAAAGCACATCCAATTGAGGTATCATCATATCCGAGAGTTGAAAAGTGAAGTTACTCTTTCCCTGCAGAAGATACTAGGATCAAAGAACCCGTCAGACATGTTGACCAAAGTTGTCAGTGTTGACAAACTGAGGAAGTGCACTGCCTCAGTTAGCCTTCAAGAGTGATAGCGTGAAGGCGCCACTAGAGAATATAAAATATTTTTTTTATTTTAAATTTCTTTCTTGATGTAACATAGGTTTGAGAGGGAGATTGATAGGAGAAAACCTGTTGTTGTATGTGAAAGAAAGAAAATTAGACAAAACAAAACAAAGAAAAGTCAAAGAGAGAAGAAAACTGATAGGCGGAAGAATTCTATCTTATAATTCTTTTCTTATGACGTAAGCGCTTACGTCGGCACGTTGAATTCTTTTCTTATGACTTAAGTGATTACGTCGGCAGGACATTCAAATGCCTATAAAAGGGGTCTGCATTTTCATTCGCAGATCATCCATCAACTTCTTCTTTTTCTTCAATTAAACAAAGAGCTATTCTTTGTGTGACCGTGGAGTAGGCAAAAATGACCGAATCACGTAAATCTTATCTTGTGCAATTTATCGCTTTTCTCGTTTAAATATTTTCCCTTCTATTAGTCTGATACCCTTCCCAACAATTTTCTGAGTGTTTTTGATAGTATCAGTTTAATCGCATAGCTCACGAAGACCACAGTGTACTGGGGTGGCTGATGAATAATATGATGATCTAGAGGGAGTGGCTGAAGGGGCTGAATTGTGGTTAGGAAGCTCAAAAAGGCTGACAGAAGAGAGAAAAGATAGTAAAGAATCGGAAAGAGATGGTTTCGGACACCAACGTTGTCAAATTTGAGCAAGACATAGTTTTGGCAAAATGAGCAATTTTATTAGCTTTTGTTAAAAGGTGGCTATAGAGAAGCAAGAGGCCAGCCAAATGAGGAAAAGAAAGAGGTAATTGAAGGTATGATGGCTTTTGTTTAGGGGTTATTTCTTTTCTTTTTAATTCTTATCACAATGATAGAATTCTTGGTTTTTGGTTGTATTGGATGATTGGGAAAGAAGGAACTAAAAGGTGTAGGGAAAGGCATTTGGATGAGGTTTTAGGATAAGGAACGTTGGAGATTCTGTTTGTCAACAAAAACACTCTGGTTTTACATTTGGGAAGTGGGATTTTGATTTTCTTAACAAATCTTTAAAAAGCAAATTCTATGATGAACATTTCATATGGTCAGCATAGTGTGTGAGAGCTGCTTGAAACCCCATTGAGATACTTTCACTGAAGGAATATGCAGAAATGCATGTGTGATTCTCAAATACTCCAAATTCTTACAGCCATTTAGCTACCTCTTGAGGGCTTTATCATCAATTTTTTTAAAACTTTTATGCAATTATATTTGGTCGGTTAAGCAGTTAATTCCCCCAATTTACTCGACCATATAACTAACCATCATTAGCTACAAATTTAAAAAGAAATTTAGGTCAATGAATTGGCTGAATTCAATTTGGTCTGCATACTTGTATGGATTTTGAGTGTGTAAAAAGATTGGAAATAGTGTGATCGATACTGTGTTAAAACAAAAATCAGAAAACTGTTAGAAGAATAAAGAAATGTATAAAATAGTAAAGAATCATAAATATCCGAGTCCACAATTTTCTTGTGCGCCCTTAAGGAATTTTAACCCCCTCACACGTTGCCAATGTAATGGATTAAATCCTCCCAGGATAAAACGGAATAAACCTTCCTGCAACAGTGACAATACAAACTGCAGGATACCAACGAACTCAAAGAACGGAGCAAAATCACACTTACGAATTTGAGAGAGAGAGACTGCGAATTAGGATGCAGTATATTCAGAAAGAAAGAAGTTCCAGAGTATTTTTCGTATCTAGAAGATACAGCCTTGCCTCAGAATTTTATAGGCAAATATCAGAAGAGGTGTCTGGAAAGGTGCCTTTTCAGAAAATACGCGGCCTGCCGCGGTTCTACCGTGATCGCGGCAGAACCGCGGCCAGAGAGGCTCTCTGAATCTGGCTGTCGCAATTCTACCGCGGTCGCGGCAGAACCGCGGCCAGCGAGGCCCTCTGAACTTTCAGCAGGGTCTGGCGTATTTTCAGCAGTGATTTGGCATTTAATTAATTATTAAATAATTAAATACATTTTGTCCAAAAAATAATCTTATCGATCCGAAGCAGAAGCCGAGCCGAGCGACGACGACGGTGCGAGGGTTCATTCTCTTCAACTTCTTTTAAGAGCTTTAAGAAGTGAATCTATATATAAACACATAAATGTGATTTTCCCTCACCAATGAGGGACAAAGTGCAAGACAAAAGTTCACTTCTTCAAATTTTCATTTTCCCTTCATTTTATTTTCCTCCATTTCCAATTCACACTTCTTCTACTTTAAAGCCCAATGGCTTAAAGTCCAACAGCTGACTAGGCAGCTTGCCCCAATACCAGGAGATCGGTTACAGGTTATTTAGTAAAGCTTGGCTTTTTACTTCAAAATGTAGACTGTATGTGTAACTATCTATAAAGTATAGTCAAGACTTAAGTGGAATATATATGATAATCGAGGAAACTCCAAATATAGAGTGAACTGTTGATAATCCCTAGCAAACATAATCCACTGTCCACTGACAGGCTGACTGTGAGTGACTTCATTTGGAAAGCAAGCTTTCTTACCAATAATTACTTAGTGAAATGGATAATATCAGTATTCCGGTGGTTGCCTATCTGAATTTTTACCTTATCGGTGAAAGTTATATTATCTATTTCATAATCCGTCTATCCTTTTCGGTCCCTTTCCCCTATGTGTAGTTTGTAATAAAAAAAAAAAAAAAAAAAAACTACGTAGTGAAACCCTTTTCCCTTGGGTGATTCTAACCATTTTGCTTCTTTGTTGAGAAGAAAATACGGCAATTGATGTCAAATGTAATGTTATAAGGCGCTTTCCTAAGATTTCTTGGAACGATGACTTAAAGCTAAGCAACACGAGATTACTATCCACCAACTAAGGTCCCTTCCGTATGCTACACGAGATTGTCAGTGTCGTACGGGAAAATTAATGTCAAGATCAATTGAGAGAACATAAAAGAGAATTGAGAATGAAAGAAAGCTTGATTGCATTAATGAAAGCTATTACAGAAAAGCAATACAGTGTCAAGGGGGAGAGACACCGGTACAGAGAATTGTTTGCTTGCTTGATCCCCCTAATAACGCTTAAAAAATAAACCAAAGTTACAAAACTTGACATAACTAACCTAGAGAGACATAATGGAAATACATAAAATAAAATCACTCTATATTTACAATAAAAATGATTAGATTCGTACAAGGTAGAAGCATATATATTGGCAGCAACCTTGTCTTTAGCATCAGAGTCTGCGTGTGCGGCACTGCTGGCATCTGTTTGCGGCTGGGCACTGGCAAGGGTTATCGATGGGGTGACGTAGGCAGATGCGCACTTTTCACTTGGCGCGGCCAAGACCACGACGCCATCCATGGCGCTATGCGTTGGGAGGCTTGCCAGGATGCCATGGGGCGCGTCCAGTGGGGCATGGCTGGAAAGTCGCCCGTGACATTCTCCCCCACCTGAGTTGGAAACGTCCTCGGCGCCTTACTTGCAAGATAATCTTTGATCAGGCTCTTTTAGGTTTTGAGGTTTGTTCTTCTCTCCCAAGTATTCTCCTCTGTATCACAACCTTGCTATTTCACCCCGAGCTCTTGGTGATCTTTTCTTGAAGTATGAATCACTCGATCATCGAGAATAACTTCTACACGCCTTTTCCGATGGAATTAGGGCCTCGAATACGGGGTATTATGAGTTGGCTCCGCAAAGGATCTTTCATGTCTTCTAGAAAACGTTTCAGAAGGCTGACATGGAAGACTGGATGAATCTTCCACCAGGCTAGGGTATCCACATGGTATGCAACTTTTCCAATGTGCTTCTCAATGGACAAAGGTCCAATGTAATTTTGCAACAGGTGATGATCATGAACCCCTGCAAACAAGTATCTCTTTGAATTTGTCCATCACTTTGTCTCCTACTTGATATTCAACAAAGCGATGATTTTGATCAGCATGCTTTTTCATCCGTGTTTGGGCTTTGACAAGATAGCTCCGCACTATCTCCAAATTTTGCTTCTATTCCTTCGAGAAGCTAGCAGCTCGAGGAGATTTCGACATGTTTTGGGCATTTACAGTGTATGAGAGTAGCGGTTTTTGTCCGCTAACAATTTCAAAAGCGTTTCTGTTTGTACTACAACTCTTTTGTAAATTGAAACACAATTGAGCATCATCTAGAAGCTTCACCTAATTCTTCTGCGATCCGTTAACAAATTGGTGGAGGTATTCCTCCAGCATGCCATTGAACCGCTGCGGATGAAAACTTGAACTGTGGCTCAACTTGGACCCGAGGCACTTAAAGAGCTGAGTCCAAAAGTTTCTAGTGAAGCGAGAGTCGCGATCACTAATGATGTTTTTCGACAGGCCCCGATATTTGACAACATGAGAGAATAATTAAGCTATATCTTCTGCTGATATATATTTTGGAGCTACTATAAATGTAGAATATTTGGAAAACCAATCCACCACAATCAAGATAGTTCTAAGATCTTCGACTTTGGCAATCCAGTAAAAAAATCCAATGACACGCTTTTCTAAGGTCTCTTTGGAACAGGGCAATGGCTCCAAAAGTCCCGCTTGTGTCAAGTGGTCTGAGTTGTCTTTCTGGCATTCTAGGCAAGTCTTCTCATACTGAGTAACATCATCAGCCTATTAAGGCCAATAATAAGCTCGGCAAAACAATGCCATGGTGCGTTCTTCACCTGGGTGGCCGAATCACAAAGTATCATGGCATTTCATCAGAAGAGTCCTTCGCATATCTCCTCCTTTAGGACCATAAAGTCGATTCCCTTTCACCTTCAGGAACCCATCTTCCATCTAGAACTGGAGAGTTTTGCCCTGTCCTACTAAATTGACCAAATACTGTGCAGCAGGATCCTTCATGAGTAGATCCTGTATCTAATCTTTTATAGTGGCAGCCACTTTTCTCCCCCTTAGGTAGCGAGTAGGCACACCGATGCTAGATCAGCTCTTCGACTAAGCGCATCAGCAACTTGGTTGGTCTTCCCACTTCGTTACTCCAACTTGAAGTGAAGTTTCGCTAGGAGTTCCTGCCACCTGGCCTATCGTCCATTTAGCTTTGGTTGGGTCATGAAATGATTAACAGCCGTGTTGTCCATCTTGACGACGAACGGGGTTCCCAAAAGATAGTGCCTCCAAAGGCGTAGGCAGTAAACGACAACCAATAATTTATTTTTGTGGGTGGCATAGCGCCGTTCTGCATCCTTTAACTTCCGGCTCTCATACACAATTGGCTTTCCCTCTTGTAGCAAGACTTTGCCTAGAGCATAGTCACAGGCATCCGTTTGTACTTTGAATGACTTGGCCAAACCAGGAAGGGCCAAGATAGGGCCACTAGACATAGCCGCTTTCAATGCATTGAAGGCCTCCGCTCGTCTGGGACCCCAATCCCAAGGCGTGACTTTCTTTAGGAGTTCTGTCAATGACACTACTACGAGGGAGTAATTTTTCACAAACCACTGATAGAAATTTCACAGGCCAAGGAACACCCTCAAGGCATGGATATCCTTGGGCGGCGACCAATCTATGACAGCCTGAATCTTCTGTTGGTCCATCTTGATTCGCCTTTCCTCAATGACATGTCAGAGGAAGTTAATATATTTTTGGGCTAAGGAGCACTTGGATAGATTCACATATAATTCGTGCTCCCGCAGTCGGTCTAGGACCTTCCGCAGGTGCTCCAAATATTCCTCTAATATTTTGCTATATACCACAATGTCGTCCAAGTAGACCACTACAAATTCGTCAATGTACTCCCGGAAGACTTGGTTCATCAGGGTGCAAAATTTGGCTAGAGCATTAGTCAAGCCGAATGACATGACTAGGAAATCGTACGACCCATATCTTGTCACATAGGTCATCTTTTGTTCGTCTCCCTAAGCAATCCAAACTTGCCAGTACTTGTCTTCAGGTCTATTTTAGTGAACACTGTAGTACCACCTAGTCTATCAAACAAGTTTTCCATTAGTGGTATATGGTACTTGTTCTTCACAATGTTTTTATTTAGGGCCCGATAATATACACATAGTCGTAGGGTGCCATCCTATTTCTTTTGGAACAACACAAGGGACCCATAAGAGGATTTGGAGTGTACAATAATCCCCGTGTCTAGTATTTCCGTCAATTGTCTCTGAAGCTTGGCAATTTTGGGTTGTGCCATTCTGTAAGGCGCCCGAACGGGTGGCTTCGCACCTGGTACCAACTCAATTTCATGGTCCATAGTACGCTTAGGCGGGGAGTCACTTTTGTATGTCTTGTGGCATGACATCTTTAAACTCCTTTAGCAGCTCCTTCACGGGTGTAGGAATAGGACCCAAAGAGTGTTCAATATCATCAAAACAAAGGGTAGCCAAGAACATAGCTTATGTCTTTTGAATCCCTTGTTCAACTGCAAGGCCGAGATATTCTCCGCGACCAACTTTATGGTTGTGCATGGGATATTGCAGGGCTTGGCCCTGTTTGCTCCCATCATCAGCAACATGTCTGCATAAGGTACAAGAATGGTGTTGGTTTGTCTTATGAATTCCAATCCAACTATATGAAGGAAGTCATCTATGATCCCTACGCGCAAGTTGAATGTTCCTTCATAAGGACCTAGCTTCACTGGCATTCCTTTGGTTATTCCACCCACTGGTTGAGGCGGAGAGTCAATAGCCTTGGCACGACTTCTTTCCTTTTCCACAACTAGACCATGGCACTCTACCTGAGTTGAGGCTAAGTACTCTTGAGTAGCGCCTATGTCTGTCATCGCACGAATGAGCTTGCCATTAATTTTTATTTCGACGAACATTAGGCTCTTATCTTGGTTAAAAGAAGGACCCTCATCCGCCTTCTTTTTTCCTTTCTTGGTGGTTGGTCATGTGTCCTTCTTCCTATGGATGCCGATACTAGTTCCCGCTAAGGCCTAAAAAATAGAACAAACAAGTGCGTTGAAGGCACCTATTGGTTCTGTCTGGTCAGCATCATTTGTGTCGTCATTCGTCCCATCATTAAATTTTTGATGAGCATTCACATGTGCCTGTGGGCATTCATTATTCCAATGTGGCCCATCGCAATGACGACATCCTTAGGGGGGCTTCCTCCCCCGATCGTTGGTGTGAGACGTATCATTATTACTACCTGAGGAATGAGTCTTGGATTTGGTTGCACTCAGATCTCCCCCACCTCTTCTAGGGCTGCCATTTCTAGGTTGTCCTCCCTTTGTATCCTCCTCAGATAAGTGGTTGAGGTCTGTCCTTCCAAACTTCTAATTAGTAGTCCCCAAGGCATTCCGCTGCTTGGATCGCCTAAGGTACAATGTATACCCTTTATCTTTGCAGCTCCATTTGGGCATAAGGTTGCAAACCTTCTAGAAATGTGAAGAGTTTTTCTTTGTCCCGCATATCCCGTATGTTTAGCATGAGCGAAGAGAATTCCCGCACATAATCCCGCACTGACTTGGTCTGACGGAGCTCTCGCAGCTTTCTCCGTGCATTGTACTCAACATTTTCGGGGAAGAACTGTAGGCGTATGACTGCCTTCAGTTCTGCCCATGTCTCCAGAGTATCTTCACTGGCCCTGATGGCTTCATAATTTCACCTACCACCAGAGTTTAGCATCACCCTGAACATACATGGCATTATTTGCTACCTTTTTTGCTTCTTCTAACTCCCCCACGACATCGAAGTACTATTCAATATCGAATATGAAGTTCTCCACTTCCTTGGAATTTTGAGCTCCATTATATGGTTTTGGCTCAGGAATCTTCAGCTTTTGTGGTAGAGGGGCGAGGTTCATAGTACCCCCGATCTGGTTTTCGCCTCCTCAAAGTAGGCCTTGTAGTGCAGTATTGACGACATTAAACTGGTCTATCAAGTTGTCTATCGTTTGCTACATGACAGTCACCCTGTCTGCCTCTTGTGCCCTATAGGTTAAATCTTCGGTCTGCTCCTGTTGGAGGCCCTCAAATATACTGAAAATTTTGCCGGCCTATGTAGCTGTCGTTTGCCGGTCTCCTTTAGAGTCGCAACTTATGTTGGCAATATCATATTCGGCCTGCCGTATCCTGTGGTCCAGGTCGTTCAGCATTTGCACTAGGCTGGTTCTTAGATCAGACATCATATTGACGATGGGTTGTAATACATTAACCGTCTCTTCAAGGTCTGCATTACGGTCCCCATGATTCACCATGGTCAGAAATGATAGTAATAGCAATGTGTTTCCTTGTCTGATGTCGAGCCTACGCTTTGATACCAACTATTATGCGGTCCCTTCCTGAAATTTCTTGGAAGGGTGACGTAAGGCTAAGAAACTGATATCTATGCGATTATTATCTGCCAAGTGAGGTTCCCTCCGTACACTAGACGAGACTATAAGTATCGTATGAGAAAATCAATGTCAAGAGCAATTGAGAGAACAAAAAAGAGAACTGAGAAGGGAAGAAAGTCTGATTGCATTAACAAAAGCTATTACAGAAAGGCAACATGGTGTCGATGGGGAGAGACACCAGTACAGAAAATTGTTTGCTGCTAGAAAGTTTGATTGCTTGATCGCCCCTAATAATGCTTAAAAAAATAAAACAAAGTTACAAGACTTGACATAACTAAGCTAGAGATACATAATGAAAATACATAAATAAAACTACTCTATATTTACAATAGAAATGACTTAGATTCCTACAAGGTAGAAGCAGATCCGTTAGCAGTAACCTTGTCTTTAGCATTAGAGTCTGCGCGCGCGGCGCTGTTGGCATTTGCCTGCGGCTAGACACTGGCGAGGGTTATCGGTGGGGAACATAGGCATAAGTGCATTTTTCACTTAGCGTGGACAAGACAACGGAACTGTCCATGACTCTAGGCGTTGGGAGACTTGCTAGGATACTATGGGACGGGCATGACTTGAAAGCCACCCATGATAGTAATAATGACTCATGCCTTAAACTAGTAGCCTTCACTGGCTACTTCTTTAGGTTCATAATAAAGAAGCATCTCCTTAACCACTCAAAGGCATCTCAAAATTATCTAGCTTGGCTAAGGAGCAACATTAATTTTTAAAATCTTGGATTTTTTCGCAGTTGTTAGAACTAATAATAAAATCGAGAATATACATTATAAATTCATTTAAACTAATCGTTGGAGGAGCTATAGTGTATCTATGTACTCATATTACTTTGGATCAGTGTTTTAAAAGGTATTTTTTGGGGGAGCCCCAGGGCAAAACGTACTAAAAACATATTTAAGCGTAATGGCTTTGCATAAATATCATGGGGCGTAAGCCCTAACATTCCAGACATTCTCCTAAGCATAAGTCCCAACATTCTAGGCATTCATTTGGGCAGGAAGGCCCGTGATCTTTTTTAAATTTGAATTAAAAGTGCTTAATAATTACTTTTTTAACTTAAATATCAAAAATTAACTTATAGTAAAATTTCAAACTAAAAATTTCAAAAGTCAAAGTTTTATTCTAATTGTTTATTCTAATTTCATAATCCTTTTTATTTGTCGTTTAGTATTGAGTAACAGATACACTTTAGATGCTTTTCCATAAAGTGCAAACTACAAAGCAAAGAGTTTTGTCCTTCAATTATTACTCTGCTTCCACGCTTGCATTTTTCTTCTTTATGTTTCATTTTTTTTTGCATTCTTTAATTTACTTTTTTCAAGCTAGTTTTTTATTTTAGAATTTTTTTTGGTACCGCTCTAGTTTATATATTATTTTGATGGCTCTATGAGGCTATTTGTATTATATAATGAGTTTTTGTTGATTTTTATTTAATTTTAGATTTAAACAATAACTTTATATTTTTTCTTATTTTTTGAATTATTAGGAACTAGAATATCATTTTTATAATTTTAAGTTTGTTTTATCATAGTCAAGTGCTAGTCTTATAGGTGCAATATATCTTTATGTCTTTCACTTTTCAAGTAAAAGAAATTATTTTTTGCATGGGTTCCTAACAAATTATACTTTTCGTTCGACATCACTGCAATTTTGTATTGTACTTGAATTTCAAACTAGCGAGTATAAAAGAAAAATTAGTCTTCTCCTCTGTATATATTCTTTTGCATGGGTCATGCGTGCACGCGCGCACACACACATATATATATATATAATGTATTTTTTATTTATATATTTATTTTATTAATTTATAAAATATTAGAATTTAAATATTCATGGGGCTTAAGCTCCCTGCCTCAAGGCTTTTGCCTTGCCCCATATTAGATAAAACGTCCCACTTCTCGCCCATGTCTTTTAAAACACTGCTTTTAATATGTATGCAAGATGATAAGTTAGACATGTCGATGATTTGCCAAACTTTCTCGAGGAACCAGATAGAAATTAAATGTGACCAGTTCCTTTGGGCTTGTTGTGATATGTTTTTTCATGTTTTGATGTCTGGCCTAATGTTCTCAAGGAACCAGATAAGAGACTCGATGTGATCAGTTCCTCAGTCATCGTACAATTAATTCTACAGTTGTAAAAGCTGTCTCACTGTACCGACTGGCAGTAGTACAGCAGCACAGCACTGCTGTTGCACCCTATTTTGTACTAGTCAAAATACAATACAACTAATGGTTCTTCTGAAGTTGATAAAAAAGAGCCGTCACCTAATATTTAAGGTATATTAGGGTACATATAAGTATGTGAAAATTATTGTCTTAATAGTTTGCTAACTAGTGAGATTTGGGTAAGGGTTATAGTTATCCTAAGGGAAAGGTGTTAGGCATTCCTTAAAATCTACCTGAGGTAGATCCTTAAACTTAGGTTAAGTTTGGGGAAAGAAAGGTCTATATTCTGTTTAGTTAGTGATTAAAGTGGATCAACAAAAATATTTAAGTGTTAATTGAAAACTCATTATTTTGAAAAATATGGTGTATTTCCTTTTTAAACGAGTGATATTTATTTGTGAGATTTTATAACTCAATGAATAAAAGACTACTAAAATATATACCTTAGTTGAAAATAATTAAACCTTATTTGAAAATCGTTTGAGGGAAAACCTTGTATTTTTTAAACTTTTATCGATGTTTATCCTTTGGAACTTGGTTGTGTGTGGTTTTTATTCTTGAAAAATAGCACTTAATTTATATTATGATTTTTCAAAAAGGATTCGTTTTCGTTTTGAATCTGCCAAAGCTTGAAATCACTAAAAGTCATTAGCGATAAACATAAGTATACTGTTTATTTATTGACTAGATTAGCCTCAAATATTTTTGTTGAAAATATATTTGTTGAAAATGGCAAACTCCCACATCGGTGGGAGACTTAATTTGGGAAGAGTTTCTCCCTATAAAAAAAGGCCTAATGTTTAGGATTTAAACACACCCCTCATTTGCCTTCTTATCTTCTTAAGACATTTGTATCTTCTCTCTTTAGTATTATTTCACTTGTATTTTTGGAGTGGAATAAAATATTGGTTGTGTCCGAGGAAGTAGACAAAATTGGCCGAACCTCGTAAATTCTGGTGCTCCTTTTATTGTTGCTTTATTGTCTTATTTATTATTTGGTGGTTGCCATAATTTTTGGTATAGTAGTTGTGACTCATTCACACTATATACATTTGGCTTCCGCAACAATTGGTATCAGAGCCAAGGTACTGTCCAAGTATGCTCTGTGGTTGTAGCATAGTCTGATCTTCCACATCAGAAAAGATTTATCTTGGTAACTGAGTCAAGGTTCTGTCTGAGTATGCTCTGTGGTTGCAGCTTAGTCTGATCTTCCACACCAGAAAGGAAATAATCTTGATTTATTTCGTCAGCTATTAAATAATATTTGTGTCAAAGATGGGAGACAATAAACAAGAAGAATCTACATCAAGTGTCAACAATACGTCATCATTGGCATCTTCGCTTATGACAAGAATTGTGTCAAATGCGAAATTTGCGGTAGAAATTTTTGACGGGTCAGGACATTTTGGGATGTGGCAAGGCGAGGTTCTAGATGTCTTTTTTCATCAAGGGCTAGATCTTGCCATTGAAGAAAAAAGACCAGATGTTATTGGAGAAGAAGATTGGAGAATTATCAACCGTGTTGCTTGCGGTACCATTCGATCCTACCTTGCTAGAGAGCAGAAATATCTATATACAAAGGAACTTCTGCAAGTAAATTATGGAAAGCACTGGAGGATAAAGTTTTGAAGAAAAACAGTCAAAATAAATTGTACATGAAGAAGATACTGTTTCGCTTCGCCTATATTCCTGGTACCACAATGAACGAACATATCACTAGTTTCAATTAGTTGGTCATAGATTTGTAAAATATGGATGCAACTTTTGATGATGATGACTTGGCCTTGATGTTGTTGGGGTCACTTCCTGATGAGTACGAGCACCTTGAAACTACTCTACTCCATGGGAATGACGAAATTTCTCTCAGATAAGTTTGTTCGGCTTTGTACAGCTATGAACAAAGAAAGAGAGAAAAACAAAAGGGCGGAGAAGGAGAAGCACTGGTTGTGAGGGGTCGTCCTCAAAATCAAATGAGGACAAAGAAGGGAAGATCCAAGTCAAGATTTAGACCCAGCAAAGATGAATGTGCCTTTTGTCGAGAAAAGGGACACTGGAAGAAAGACTGTCCGAAGTTGAAGAATAAGGCCAAACATAACAATGGAAAGGCCATTATGGATTCAAATGTAGCTGATTATGATGATTCAGACTTCTCATTAGTTACAATAGAGCCATCAACATCAGCATACATATGGCTGATGGACTCGGCTTGTAGCTATCATATGTGTCCCAACAGGGACTGGTTCGTGCATTTTCAAAAGGAGAATATGGAGTCATCCACACAGCGGATAACAGCCCTCTTACCTCATATGACATTGGTTCAATACGATTAAGGAACCATGATGGAATGATCAGAACATTAACAGATGTTCGATATGTACCGGATTTGAAGAAGAATCTCATCTCTGTGGGAGCCCTAGAATCAAAAGGGTTCAAAATCATTGCAGAAAATGGATTGATGAGAGTATGCTCCGGTGCACCAGTGGTAATGAAGGCCAATCGGAAGAACAATAGCATATACTGTTATTGCGGTAGTACAGTTATTGGGACAACAACAGTAACATCCAGTGACGAAAAAGAGGCAGAAGCAACCAGGCTATGACACATGCGCTTGGGACATGCTGGAGGTAAATCCTTGAAAACTTTATCAGATCAAGGATTGTTAAAAAGAGTAAAGGCTTGCAACTTGGAGTTTTGCGAGCATTGTGTCAAAGGGAAACAGACAAGGGTTAAATTTGGTACAACAATCCATAATACTAAAGGTATTTCAAATTATGTACACTCTGATGTTTGGGGTCCTTCCAAAACACCTTCATTGGGTGGGAAGAACTATTTTGTAACCTTTGTTGATGATTTTTCCCGAAGAGTGTGGGTGTATACAATAAAGAGCAAAGATGAAGTGTTGGGAATTTTTCTCAAATGAAAAATGATGGTGGAGAATCAAACAGGCAGGAGGATCAAGTGTATTCGCACAGACAATAGAGGTGAATACAAAAATGATCATTTTAATAAGGACTGTGAAAATGATGGCATCGTCCGATACTTCACTGTCAGACATACACCACAACAGAATGGAGTGGCAGAACGTATAAACCGGACCTTGCTAGAGAAGGTACAGTGTATGTTGTCCAATGCTGGTTTGGGCAAAGAATTTTGGGCTGAGGTAGTTACATATGCATGCCACCTCATTAATCGTCTACCATCTGCTGCTATTGATGGCAAGACACCATTTGAAAATGGTATGGAAAGTCTACTATATATTATGACTCTTTGAACATATTTGGCTCAACTGCATATTATCATGTAACAGAGTCAAAATTGGATCCAAGGGCAAAGAAGACTATTTTTATGGGGATTACTTCTAGAGTCAAAGGATATCGCTTATGGTGTCCTATGACAAAGAAAGTCATATTCAGCAGGGATGTTACCTTTGATGAATCTGCTATGGTAAATAAGGTAACAGAAGATACCAAACAAAATGAGGGTGTTTCTAAGCAGGTGGAGTTTGAGGGAAAATTTATTTTTCCTATACAAGAAGCAAAGGAGGAAACATATGAAGTTTATCCTCTGGAAGAAGAGCCAGTAGAGAGGGAGATTCCAACTCAGAAACCTCAACAACAACATGAATGAATTGCAACTAGCAGGCCAAAAAGGACAATAACAAAACCTGTTCGTCTTATAGAGACGGTTGCGTGTGCCGCCTCAATTGTAGCTGATGATGTTCCTACCACTTATAAAGACACAGTCCAAAGTTCAGAAGAAGATAAGTGGAGGATTGCCATGAATGATGAAATACAATCTCTTCATCAGAATCATACATGGAAATTGGTCAATCTCTCGAAGGGAAAGAAAGCAATTGGGTGCAAATAGGTATTTACAAAGAAAGAAGGATTTCCTAACCAAGAAGATGTTCGCTACAAAGCAAGATTGGTGGCCAAATGATATGCTCAAAAGGAGGAAATTGATTACAATGATGTGTTTTCTCCAGTTGTAAAACATTCCTCCATTAGAATTATGTTGGCTTTGGTAGCACAGTTGGATTTGGAACTAGTTTAGATGGATTCAAAATTGCTGAAAAAGAAAATATGGTATGCAAACTTGAAAAATCATTGTACGGATTGAAACAATCTTCTAGACAATGGTACAAACGATTTGACAAGTTTATGTTGCGGCAAGGGTACAAGAGAAGCAAATACGATCATTGTTTCCTTTGTATATCTTCTCCTATATGTTGATGATATGTTGATAGCTTCCAAGAATTCGGAAGAAATTGATAAGTTGAAGATTCAACTGAAGAAGGAGTTCGAGATGAAGGATCTGGGTGAGGCAAAGAAAATTCTTGGCATGGAGATAATAAGAGATAGATGTTCAAAGAAACTCTGTTTATCTCAAAAGGAATATTTGAAGAGAGTACAACAACGTTTTGGCATATATGAGAAGACTAAGCCAGTTAGTACTCCACTTGCTCCCCATTTTAAGCTAAGTACTACTATGTCGCCAAAGATGAAGCTGAACGAGAGTATATGTCAAAGGTACCATACGCAAATACTGTTGGTAGCTTGATGTATTCAATGGTCTGTACGAGACCTAACATTTCACAAGTTGTTAGAGTTATTAGCAGATATATGCATAATCCAGAAAAAGAGCATTGGCAAACTGTGAAGTGGATTCTACGGTATATTCACAATACTGTAGATGTTGGGTTAGTTTTTGAGCAGGAAGGCAATCAGTCTGTAGTTGGATATTGTGACTCAGATTTTGCGGGTGATCTGGACAAATGAAGATCAGCTACTGGTTATGTGTTTACTTTTGCAAAGGCACCAGTTAGTTGGAAGTCTACTTTGCAGTCAATAGTTGCTTTGTCTACAATAGAGGCGGAGTACATGGCTATTACAGAGGCTGTGAAAAAGGCAATTTGGCTTCAGGGGTTGCTAAAAGAGCTTGGTGTTGAACAAAAAAGTATCACAATTTTTTGTGATAGTCAAAGTGCTATTCAATTAGCAACGAACCAAGTTTATCATGCAAGGATGAAGCACATTGATGTTCGATATCATTTCATACGAGAAATCATAGAAGAAGGTGGAGTCACGGTGAAGAAAATTCATACTACAGAGAATCCTGCTGATATGCTGACAAAAGTGGTGACTGCGGTCAAGTTTCAACATTGTTGAACACTGAAGATTGAAGATGAAGACACAACCAAAATTTGTTACCAAGAGAAAATTGAAGATGTGAAAAATTGCTAAGGTGGAGATTTGTTGAAAATGGTAAACTCCCACATCGGTGGAAGACTTAATTTGGGAAGAATTTCTCCCTATAAAAGAAGGCCTAATGTTTAGGATTTAAACACACCTCTCATTTGCCTTATTATCTTCTTAAGGCATTTTTATCTTCTCTCTTTAGTATTATTTCACTTGTATTTTTGGAGTAGAATAAAATATTGGTTGTGTCCGAGGAAATAGGCAAAATTGGCCGAACCTCGTAAATTCTGGTGTTCCTTTTATTGTTGCTTTATTGTCTTATTTATTATTTGGTGGCTGCCATAATTTTTGGTATAGTAGTTGTAACTAATTCACACTATATACATTTGGCTTCCGCAACAATATTAAAGTAATAAAAAGAAAACAAATCTCACACCTAATTTAACCTTTTTACCAATAGGTCTTAATTTGCCTATGTTTGCTAAACAACAAAATATCAAGCAATAACCAATATCAAAGTTAGTTTTCAAATGTTTATATGCACATACAGTAGCAACAAATAATGATTAACTATCGTTAAAAATAAGAGAGAGGAGAATTGGACTCTTGGAATTGGGCTAGCAAGCAGGCCAGGCCTAATAGGGTTCTCATCAGTGGCAGACTCCAACAGAGCAGGGTAAAGAAGCGATCTCGATCTGAGACTTGGGCCTAAGTCCCAAAAAACTCAGCAGGCCCAATTCTAACATGCATGCAAAAGATTGTTAAGGTAATTAGTGTACATCAAATATGGTAAACAAGATAAAAATCATAATAAGTAATAAAAATAATAAAGGGGTAAGGAATACAATAAAGTCAGTTTTATTTGTGTTAATCCTATGAGGATTAATGAGAGTTGATGACCAAAGTCTTAGAGTAAATATTTATTTATGGATAATATCTTCCTATGGCCCCCTGACACTTTAGAGTTCACGAGGGCCACATGGACCTGAGCAGTGCACGCCGTGGTTCGGACTTTTTGGGTTGAATAGTGAGCTAAAGAGTTAAAGAAAAATATTTTACAGAAGTGGGCATTTCTGCGGCTCATTATGCGGCCGCATAATCACTCCGCGGGCTTGCAGAATGGCTGCAGAGTGAGGCAGTCTTTTGGGCCATTTTTGATGTTATTTTTGCGGCCCACTATGCGACCGTAGAACCATTTCGCGGGCCGCACTGTGATTGTTTATCCAACCTTGAGATTTTTCAGATGGTGGTTTTGCGGTTCATTATGTGACCGCAGACTGGTCGCGGACTAAAGCAGACAATGTCAGCTTCGGAGGGCCAATTATGCGGCTCATTTTGCAGATCGCAGAATCATTATGCGGTTGCATTAAGCTCCTATTTTTCTAATTTTTATAACCCGACCTAATCTCGTTATATAAGCATTGTGGATCATTTTCTTGCAAAACCTGATACTTTTAGAGTGAGAGAGAGTGCTTAGAGTGGGAAGCATTGTTAATCTTGCTCAAATCATTGAAGATTAACAAGGAGAAATTCACTAAGTCCTCATCCTAAAGGTAAGAATCTATACCATAGCCCTTAATTTCGTAAATTAACTAAAAAATGGGTATTCTACAAAAAAAAACACTAAAAAAATAGGTAATTAGTAAGACCATTCTTGGGTAAGGGAGTTGTTTATCTTGCATGCAGGTGTGATAAAGAGTGTAGGAATATTTTAAGCAAAAAAGGTAAAGAATGGGTTGTAGGGTGATGAAGTCTTTCATAAAAGGACCTTGAAAACCTTAATGCACACTTGGTGGTTGATAAAATGCTCAAATGAGCTAGAACCATGATCATTTTCCTAATTTTAGTTCAATTTGTTATGTTTCTAAAATAGATTGGTGTTGCTAAGATTCCTGGAACATTTTAGAGCGTAAGGGAGCTCAATTGAGGTATGTATGGCTAAACGCTTCTCTTAGAATTGATTCCCCACAATATCCATGTAAGTCCCGAGTTGCTCACTGTGAGTTGAACATTCTGAATAAGCTTGTGCCAAAAGATACCCATGTTCAATATGCAATTTAAATGCTCTTGTTATGTTATACTCTTACTTGAAGAATGTGTTCAAAGTATGGGTTGCATATTTAAATGCCTTGACATGAGGTTGTGTTTCAAATGAAAGCTAATAACAATTACGTAAGAAATTCAATGTACCTAAAACTCTCAGTTGCTCATATGTGTGCTTAATGCCTTGCTGTTGGAAATCTATGATGATTGTTGAAAGCAAATTACGAAATTTGAGATACAAAGTGAGGAATACTAAAAGTGAAATGTGAAATACGGCCAACGTACCAAGTGAAACAATATAATTGTGGTTGATGTCTCTTATGAGATGGCCTAGCCGATCGGGTTGTGATCAGATGTCATTCCGTACACATGGTGGTGACTCTATTAGAAATTGTAATTAAAATTGCAACTGTGGTTGATGTCTCTTATGAGATGGCCTAGCCGATCAGGTCGTGATTGGACGCCATGCCGTCCACATGCTGGTGACTTTATTGGAAAACTGTAACTAAAATTGTGATTGTGGTTGATATCTCATATGAGATGCTTGGCCGATCGAGTCGTGATTGAACGCCATATCGTACACATGGTGGTGACTGTATGGGAATTGAAATCGAAAGGGAGAATAATGGCAGATTGGTACTAAAGACTTCCCCGACTTAAAATATGTAAATGTAATTGAAAACTTATCTTATCCTTTATTTGATGTCTGGTAAATGTTCAACGCTTTAACTGATATTATGATTGTTCTTACTTGAGCTATTGTTCATATTATTGAGATGGCATTTAGTTATACATACTAGTACTATTCGACGGTACTAACGTCACTTTTGTTGGGGCGCTGCATCTTTAAATTGACTAAATTGTCTTGCGAAAGGAGCTTCCGAGAATTGAAATCAGGATTGACTACGACACTGGTGTTGACTCTACCAGAGGGTACATATGAGTTCGTGGTATATTGTGATGCTTCAAGGATTGGGTTTGGATGTGTATTCATGCAACATGGCAAGGTTATAGCTTATGCTTCTAGAAAACTCAAGAATCATGAAAAGAACTATCCAACCCATGACTTAGAACTTGCGGCGGTGGTTTTTGCACTGAAGATTTAGCGTCATTAATTGTATGGGGTACATGTGCATGTATTCACGGACCATAAGAGTCTTTAATATATTTCCAAACAAAATGAGTTGAATCCGAGGCAGAGAAGATGGCTTGAGTTACTCAAGGACTACGACATCGATATTCTATATCACCCGGGAAAAGCCAATGTTGTGGCAGATACTCTTAGCTGGAAATCTATAGGTAGTTTGGCTCACTTGGAGGCATGTCAAAGGCCGTTGTCCCGGGAGGTTCATCGGTTGGATAGCTTGGGAGTTCGTCTTGCGGACTCTAGTGACCGTGGAGTGATTGTGCAAAATAGGGCTGAATCATCGCTTGTGGCGGAGGTCAAGGAGAAACAATATAATGATCTTTCACTGGTGCAGTTAAAGAAGGGGATTCAAAAACATAAGACCACACATTTTTCTCTTGGCATGGATGATGGTACACTACAGTACCAAGGGCGACTATGTGTTCCAAATATAGATGGTCTTCGGGAAGGAATCATGGTTGAAGCTCATACTTCTAGGTATTCCATGCACCCAGGTTTACAAAGATGTATCACGATCTCAAGAAAGTCTATTGGTGGAATGACATGAAGAGGAATGTAGCGGACTTTGTGGCAAATGTCCCAATTGTCAGCAGGTGAAGGTCGAACATCAAAGGCCTGGTGGGTTGTCATAGGACATAGGAATTCCAATGTGGCAGTGAGAAATGATTAATATGGACTTTGTGGTAGGACTACTACACACTCCGCACAAGTTTGATTCAATTTGGATGATTGTGGATCGACTCACAAAATCAGCGCACTTCTTGCCAGTTAAATGTACCGACACAGCAGAACAGTATGCTCAGTTGTATGTTAAGGAAATAGTCAGGTTGCATGGTACTTCCCATTTCTATCATTATGGATCGAGGAGCACAGTACACAACCAACTTTTGAAAGAAATTTCAGCAAGGTTTGGGTACTCAGGTGAATCTTAGCACACCCTTTCATCCTCAAACTGACGGGCAGGCAGAGCGGACTATTCAGACGCTTAAGGATATGTTTCGTGCTTGTGTTCTTGACTTCAAGGGTAGCTGGGATGATCATTTGCCACTGATAGAGTTTGCTTATAACAACAGCTTTCATGTTAGTATTTAGATGGCACCATTTGAGACATTATATGGTAGGAGATGTAGAACTCCTATTGGGTGGTTCCAGATTGGGGAAGCTGAGTTGATAGGACCAGACCTCGTGTATCAGGCTATGAAAAGGGTTAAGATCATTAAGGAGCGGTTGAAAACTGCTCAGAGTCATCAAAAATCATATTTAGATGTTCGTCACAGAGACTTAGAGTTCAAAGAAGATGATTGGGTATTCTTGAAGGTTTCCTCCATGAAGGGTATAATGTAGTTTGGAAGGAAAGGGAATTGAGTCTGAGGTATGTCGGTCCATACAAAATCATTCAGAGGATTGGTCAGGTGGAGTACAAGCTTGAGCTCCCACCCGAGGTGTCATTAGTGCACCCGGTATTCCATGTGTCTATGTTGAAGAAGGTAGTTAGAGATCCGTTAGCTATTTTGCAGGTCGAGACCATTGAGTTTAGAGAAAAACTGTCATATGAAGAAGTTCTAGTTGCTATTCTTGATAGGCAAGTCCGAAGGTTGAGGAATAAAGAAATTGCCTCCGTGAAAGTGTTATGGCGAAACCAGCAGGTTGAAGAGGCTACTTGGGAGGCCGAGGAAGAGATGAAGAAGAAATATCTCTACTTGTTTGAATAGATGTGTAATCCTTTTTATGAACTTGTCACCTATGAATTTTCTATCACATGTTCACTTAATGTAATGGTGTTCCTTTCGATTATATGTTGCTTATGAGGCCACGATTAGTGTTGTTTTGGTGCTATGTTACGTCATCGGGTCATGAATATGTTAGTAGGATGTGTCTCTGGCTCTCTAACAGGTGGATAAGCCCAGTTACAAGGGAAACTCTGGCGAAACCTTTAGAAATTAAAGGAGTAAGTCAAATTTGGGACTGCGGGTGTGTGGTATGAAAACCTGAGTTTCACGAGATGCTAAAAGTAAACCTTGATCCTCATTCGAGGACGAATGATCTTAAGTGGGGGTGTATGTAAGGCCCCATAAAAGTTTACCTTAAAGCCCACACTTTTGTGGTGCCGAGATAAGCATTTTTGCGGCTCATTATGCTGTAGCATTATCACTCCCTGGGCCGCAGAATGGCCCCAGACTGAGGCAGTCTTTTGGGCTATTTTTGATGTCATTTTTGCGGCCCATTATGCGATCGCAGAACCATTTTGTGGGCCACACTCTAATCGCATATTCAACCTTGAGATTTTTCAGATGGTTGTTCTATGGCGCATTATGGGACCGCAGAACAGGTCTGCGGATCGCAGACTGGTCGTAGACTGAAGCAGAAAATGTCAGCTCTGGAGGGTCAATTATGCAGCCCACTTTGCGGATCGCAGAAGCATGATGCGATCGCATATGCAACCGCAGATCTGTGTCAGGCTCCTATTTTTTTACTTTTATAACCCGACCCAATATCATTATATAATCATTGTGGACCATTTTTCTTGCAAAACTTGATACTTTTAGAGTGAGAGAGAGTGCTTAGAGTGGGAGGGGGGGGACCTTCAACCTATTATCCAACAATTCTTGCTCAAATCATTGAAGATTAACAAGGAGAAAAATTCACTAAGTCCTTATCCTAGAGGCAAGTATCTATACCCTAGCCCTTAATTTCGTAAATTAACTAAAAATGATTAATTAGTAAGACCATTCTTGGGTAAGGGAGTTGTTTATCTTGCATACATATGCGATAAAAGAGTGTAGAAAGATTGCGAGCTAAAAATGGTAAAGAATGGGTTGTGGGATGACAAAGTCTTTCATAAAAGGACCTTAAAAAACTTAATGCACACTTGGTAGTTGATAAAATGCTCAAATGAGCTAGAACCATGATCATTTCCCTATTTTTAGTTCAATTTGTTATATTTCTAAAATAGATTGGTGTTGCTAAGATTCTCGGAACATTTTAGAGTGTAAGGGAGCTCAATTTATGTGTGTATGCATAAACTCTTCTCTTAGAATTGAACCCTACAATATCCACGTAAGTCCCGAGTTGCTCACTGTGAGTTGAACATTCTGAATAAGCTTGTGCCAGAAGATTTCCATATTCAATATGCAATTTAAATGCTCTTGTTATGTTATACTCTTATTTGAAGAATGTGTTCAAAGTATGGGTTGCATGTTTAAATGCTTTGACATGAAGTTGTGTTTCAAATGAAAGCTAATGACAATTCTGTAAGAAATTCAATGTTCCTAAAAATCTCAGTTGCTCATATGTGTGCTTAATGCCTTGTTGTTGGAAATCTATGATGATTGTTTAAAGAAAAATACAAAATATGAGATACAAAGCGAGGACTAAAAGTGAAATATGAAATACGGCCAATGTGCCAAGTGAAATAATATAATTGTGATTGATGTCTCTTATGAGATGGCCTAGCCGATCGGGTCATGATCGGATGCCATGCCGTACACATGGTGGTGACTCTATTGGAAATTGTAATTGAAATTGCAAATGTGGTTGATGTCTCTTATGATATGGCCTAGCTAATCGAGTCGTGATCAAACGCCATGCCGTACACATGGTGGTGACCTTATTGAAAAACTGTAACTGAAATTGTTTGATGTCTCATATGAGATTTCCTAGCCGATCGGGTCATGATCGGACGCCATGCCGTAGACATGGTGGTGACTGTATTGGGAATTGAAAATCGAAATGGTGAATAATGGCATATTGGTACAAAAGACTTCCCCGACTTAAAATATGAAAATGTAATTGGAAACTTATTTTATCCCTTATTTGATGCTTGGTAAATGTTCAATACTTTAACTGATATTATGATTGTACTTACTTGCATTATTGTTCATTCTATTGAGGTGGCATTTAGTTATACATACTTGTACTATTCTATGGTACTAACGACCCTTTTGCCGAGGGCACTGCATCTTTAAATGGATGCACACAGGTAGCATTGATTAGTGATGGCGGTACATCCTCCTCCCAGTAGTCTTGGTGAGCCCCATTTTATTTCGGGGTTATGCATCTTTTTTTCTTTATGTATTGTACTTGAGGTATAACCGGGGTCTTGTTGCCGTCACTTTTGTTGTATACTTTTGTATCGATCAGAGACTCTGTAGACATAGTGTGGGTTGTATATGGGTGCTGGGGAAAGTCAGACGAAACATTGTTGTGTTTGAATCATCTATTCCACTTCAAACTATGAAAAATGTGTATATTTTGAGACTTTAAGATGAAGTAACTAATGAAATGATGTAGTATTGTATACATGATATCCCTATTATCCAATTAATGAAAATATGTCCTCTCTTTGTTCATGAGTGAGTTTGGGTAGAAGGAATCTAATAGGCTTGTTCAGCCGGGTTCACTCGATTGAGCGCTGGTCACGCTCTCTAAGTTTGGGGCGTGACAAGATGGGTACCTTAACCACAAATTAAATTTACCCTAATTACCCTTAGCCATCCACTCTTACTCTTCCTCAAGGGTTTAAATATAAATAAAGTATCAAGTTAGTCGTTTTTACATTATCAGAAGTGAACATAAAGATTCAGACACACGGGAGTTCAACAAAAAGTTATAGAGAACATTACTCTATCATTAGAGTATAAAGATATGAATGGTTCTGAACCAATCATAATATTGACCTTAGGGTATCTTACTAGAACACTAAGTATAAATACAAATCACTGGAAGTGAACTCATAGGGTCCAATAACCTCAATGACCTTAATGGTTGGTCATAACATGCATCAAAACATTTTAGATGATCATTAATAGAAGGGAGTTCTAGGATGAAGAGGGCTAGTTGTATATCATCAATAGATAGGTGTTATCTCTAACTAATTCAAGTTCAGAGATGTCTTGTTAAGTGATCTAAGCATCAATAAATTAAAGGTAAGGACACATATATTAGTCTTATCAATTCTAATTAAGGTTCCACATTTCTGGATCCTTAAATAGGTTCATAACACTTAGAATAGTCCAATCGACATTTCAACAATCTTCAGAATAGTTCAGAGCAAACATATACACAACTGAGACCTTACTTCACTAACACTTGAATTAACAACCTTGTTCGGACTTCCTACAGATGATGGCTACCAACAAAGACATCAACGTAAATATAAAAGTTAGTTTTAGTCTTGTTTAGACCTAATGGCATGATATCTAGTTGTGACAATATACAGTCTAATAGATTCCAAATTGCAAAATGCAAATAACTTTAAATCCATGATTAAATTCTTTATAAACAGAGATGTCAAGCAGACAAGACACAACAAATAGAGTTCTTCATTTTCAGTAGGCTAAAACAAGGTAAACATACCTCAACCAATTCACCTGAACATGTAAGTAATTTTACTTGCAGGTTATAACAACACACTTCTTATTACAGATCCTATGTTCAACATCATTCACTCAAATTACTAAATTATTAAAATAGATAGTACTCAATCTAACAAGAGAAGCTTTTAACAAGGGACATAGTAGTTTAACCATGAAACTTTATTAATTGAAGGGTATGTGAGGGTACATAAACATCACTAGGCTAGACGAAGTAACATGATGAATGTGGGCACAAGCATAGAAGTTAATAAGAGTCATTTAACCATCATAACAGTAAAGATTTTAGGTAGCCACTACCACAGAGTTCATAGTATAAAATAGCAAAGGGACATGACAGATCAAAACACAGCAAATGAGCAAGTTATGTGATAACTATGCTAATAGATTCACCATATGATTTCAGACTACAATGATAGGCTTACATGAATAGTTAAATGTACAGAACATGCATGGTTTCAACAACATGGCTATCAACTAAGGTCATTAAAGCAAATAGACCAGATACAAGACCCTATGTGTTCTGTAAGTACCGAGCCTAACCTCGATGAAGTAGTGACGACAATAAACCTATACGAATAATGATAATAACAGAAAATAGGAAAAATAGATAAGGCCCTAGAATAACATGTTCTCAAATCTCACATCACAACACTAGAACAAATTCTATAGCATCTACAGTTACTGCACATTATACTATATTGAGATGTGTAACCCGATCCAGAAATATATATAAATATTGTTGCGGCATGCAACACGATCCCAAATAGTAATATCAATATTAGTTGTGGTGTGCAACCCGATCCCACATAATAATATCAATAACTGTTGTAACGTGCAACCTGAATCAGACAATAATATTAACAACCATTGCAGCATGCCACCCGATACCACAGAAGAATAATAATGTGAACATTCACAAAACTACATTGTAGTTCAAATAAAATGCAATAAAAGAACTACACTATTAAGGACATAAGGCAAATAAAGTAGTTATTTAATAACACACAAGGTAAAAAAAAGCAAGTTAAGTCAATTAATAAATAAAGATACTGATACAGGGAAACAATTAGCAATTAAATCATGTAACGGCTAAGGCATGAATTTAAGAAGTAAAGCAAGTATCAATTATAAAAAGTATAATAAATAAATAACCCAACCCACATGATTTAAACCTTGTCGGCGCATATACACTCGTCACCTCACGTATACACTATTTTCCTACATAATTCACATAACAAATAGACCAGCAAGTCCTAATTTTATCAAATCAAAGTTAGACATAATATTTACATCACTTTGCAACCAAATCAATCAACCAACCATGACTTTGACTTTCGAACAAGCCTACAAACCAATCGAATCTAGCCAATTGTCAATCAAACAATTCAGAATAAGATTTAGAAAGTACCCACGAATGAAAAAGCTTCAATCTTTGATGAAATTGAAAAAAGTCAACAAAAGCCAAACCGGGCCCGCTTGGTCAAAATTCGAGATCCGCACCAAAATTTGATTACCCTTTCATTCCTGAGCCGGGTTATGTGACTTTTGAAATCCAACCTCAATTTGATGTCTAAATTGCAATTTTGAAAATCCCTATATGCTACCCAAATTCCTAATTTCTACCATAAAATCCTAGATTTGATGTTAAAAAATCTCATGAAAAGTAATAGAAAATTGAAAGAAAGTGGATTAGAGTAACTTACCAATAATTTTGGGAAGAAATATTTTTTGAAATCACCTCTAGAGTGTTTAGGGTTGAAAAATGGTATAAAAGAAGTTAAGTTCTGTTTTTCCCTTATTTACCCAGCTGCAGGTATCACATTTGTGAATATTTGTTCGTAAATGCGAACTCTGCATATGTGAAACACTGATCTCAAATGCGATCAGTGCATTAGATCGTTAGAAGTTGCAAATGCGATAATTTGATCGCAAATGCAAAACTAACCTCATCGTCGCAACTACGAAGCTGACATGTGTTACTAGTGGTCGCAAATGAGACCAAGTTCTTCGCAAAAGCATCTCCATTGGATTCGGAAATGCAAACATTTTCCTCGCAAATGCGATGTCACCCAGCCCAAGCTCTTGCTCGCAAATGCAAGCCAGACCTTGCAATTGCGAGATCTACATCAGACACCAACAATAGGAGATGCACCAAAAGTTCCAAATCATTCTGTAACACATCTGAAACTCACCCGAGCCCCTTGGGCTCCAAGCCAAACATGCACACAAGTATATACATTATATAAACTTTCTAGCCACCTCAAATCATCAAAATAACATCAATTATCACGAATCGATAATTAAAACTTATGATTTTCAACTTGAAAACTCATTTTCACAATTTTTCACATAACACGCTGAAATGCGCTTGGATCACTCGAACCCCAATCAAAAGTGTGTATAGGTACAAAAATAACATACGAATCTACCAGAATCGTCAAAATATCGATCCGAGATCGTTTACCAAGAATGTTGATCGTTGTCAACTCAAGTCCCATTTTAAGTTTAAATTCACTTTTTTCAAATTTTTATGTAAAAACTTTTTCGAAAAATGACACAGACCACACATGCAAATCTAGAAATATAAAATAGAGCTAATAGATGTTTCGGAACACGAAAATAAAGTCTAGTAATCAAAATGACCTATCGGGTTATCGTATTCTCTACCTCTAAAAGAAATGTTCATCTTCGAACGGACATAGAAAAGTACATGGACTGATAAAAAGGTAGGGGTAACTACTTCGTATGTCAGATTCACACTCCCATGTAGCCTCCTCAATCGGATGACCACTCTATTGAACTTTCACAGAAGAAAGCTCTTGGATCTCAACTTACAAACCTACCAGTCTAATATAGCCGCCGAGTCTTCCTCATCAGTGAGATTTTCATAAAGTTGCACCATGCTAAAGTCCAAAAATATGTGAGATGTCCCCATGGTACGTCCGAAGCATGGAAATGTGAAATACCAAATGTACCCCGGCAAGTCTATAAAGCAATGCAAGCCTATAAGCAACCTCCCCAACTCTCTCCAAGATCTCAAACGGGCCGATAAAACTTGGGCTCAACTTTTCTTTCTTCCCAATCCGCATCACGCCCTTCATAGGCGACACTCGGAGATAAACCTTCTCACCCACCATATAAACTAGATCGCGAACCTTCTGGTCCGTATAACTCTTCTGCCTAGATTGAGCTATGTGAAATCACTCCCGAATCACCTTAAACTTTTCCATAGCATTACGGACCAAATCAGTGCCCAACAATCTAGCCTTACCAGGCTCAAACAAACCAATCGGCAAAATACATCGCCTTCTATATAAGGCCTCATACGGAGCCATCATGATGCTCGATTGGAAGCTGCTGTAGTAGGAAAACTCTGCTATAGATAAGAACGGGTTCCATCAACCTTCAAAATCCATAACACAGGCACATAGCATATCCTCCATGATCTGAATAGTGCACTTGGATTGTCCGTCCATCTAAGGATGAAATGATGTGCTCAACATGACTTGCGTTCCCAACTCATACTACATGGATCTCAAAAAATACAATGTAAACTATGTTGTTTACCGTTAAAATGGTAATAACAATTAAATTTGATTTAGTGGTTCTAAAAATGCGTGATCTATTTTTATGCTAGTTGTTAGGGCAATAGATGCTATGTTAAAGGCTTAGAAACGAGATAAGAGCTTGATAGCAAGGTGATAACCAAACCGAATCACTATCGATCGGGGCCTTGAGCTTGGTCTTGGGGTCGAGTCCGAGGTCTGTCAAGGGCAGTCGATAGAGACTAATAGTTAGAATAAATCCAATTATGGCTCTTTATGGCCAATAATAAGCAATAAATAAAGAACAATAAATAGAAAATAATAAATGGAAGCAATAATATCAAGAGAATATGTGAGAGAGCAGAGAGAATGTTCTTGTGTATTTAGTATTGAGCAACAGATGATTACAAAATGGAAAGGATCCCCTTTATATACGAGGGGAAATTCCAACATAGTATAAATACATTTATTACAAAGATATGGTGATGGGTCAGCTAGTTGATGTCATGATTTGGATCTGAAATTAGCTCACTAAACTTTGTCAGCTCTAGTTATGCGCCTTGGGAATTCCCCACTCTTCCATCACAGCCGTTAGTCTACATTGCTCCGAGGTCGAGCGTCGAAAGCCCTCGGGGGTGAACCTCGACCTTATTCTCGAACCTATGAAATATGCTTACGAGGCACCATAATGAAGAAAAATTAGACCCTCCGATTTTACCGTATACAGATAGTCACCGTGTTTCTTAGAGTGAAAGCAATGAGAAACGACCTTGAATTCCTGCCCCTCTAGTACTTTCGTAACGACGACAGTCCTAAGGTGCCAAAAGACAACGTACACACAGCCCTGGAAAGCCATCGCACTGATTATGGCGGTTGGTTGTTGGCCTCCTTCAATGTGCGTGTGGGCCTCTATAAATACTTCTCTTCTCGCTCTTTACAGCTCACTGCATCACCAAGCCCCAAAAAAGGTTCCTTTTACCTTTACTTTTGTTCTTTCTTCGAAACGTAACTTCCCTTCTCTTCTGAAATCTTTTAGGAATGGCAAAACCTCTGCCTCTGCGCTTCCATCTAAAGGAAAAGTGGCAATGCCTCCTCGTGCTGAGGAATGCATTCCAGGATTTTTTGCAACGACTTTCGATTTCAAGGTCGAGAGACCTTCTTCGAAGCCTGGGCATCGTGAGCCTGTGTCTCAGTATATTAGCTCAATAACAGATATCGAAAGGGTGAGGACTGATTGCTGCTGGGGGGACATGGTGCTTGTGGATATCCCTACTCGGGAGGAGGATATAAAGACATAAAAAGTCAATTTTCTCAGTGTGTATACTCAATTTTCTCAGTGTGTATACTTACCCATTTACCCTTGGGTCAGTAGGGCCATCCTCGCCTCCGATAGATCCCGTGATTCTCGACTTCTACCAACGGTATCAAGTGACCCTCGGCCGAATTCATCCTTCGTTCTGGTGCATTGTCTACATTATTTGGTACTATGTGAACATGATTGAGGAGATGCCCTTCACCCTCGATCACCTGATCAGGATGTATAACCCCCATCTCTTCCGTAGGGGTCTGATTAAGCTCCACTACCGTGCTCCGAGGGCCCTCTTTTCCTGTATCGAAGAAGTTGGGAACAAAGGGTGGATGAGTCCCTTTGTCCGAGTAAGGACTTCGGACTGATCCCAGTGGAAAGGATGCCGTTACCCGAAAGGTGGAACACAAAACGTAAGTAGATACATTATCTAGTATTTCCTTGCTCCTTTTTAGGTACATCTTTTCATGCGCTTAATTTCTTCTACTAACGCAACCATAGCAGTTTACCCAGGTGCAGTCATGGACCTTTCGGGCTGGGTCATCCGGCTGGACTCAATTTGCTCATATGCTGAGCGAGTGTGGCGTGATATGTCCCAAGCTCGATGGGAAGCCAATGACCACGGTGAGCCTTTACTCCTGCTGCAATCGTTCCTTTTAATCAGAATTGCTACTGGTAGCGTCCTCACTCCCAATGCTTACCTCTTGCATTTGTGTAGGTCTGGGGAAGGTCCCCTTGATGAAGGGAACATCACTTGGTGAAGAGGGTACCTCGGGACCCGATGAAGGGAAGACGAGACAAAGTGAACCGTCGAATGAACCTTCAGAATCCAAGAAGACTAAGGCGGAAAAACTAAGGCCGACCCGGCAGCCGTAACTCCATAAGTAGCAGGAAGTCCCCGAGTTGAAGGCGAGAGGGAAAATGATTTCTTGATAGCATCCAAGGGATGGGCAAACCTTCTCAACCCTCGTGCTGTAAAGATGGTGTCTCCCGAGCCAAAGCTTGATGCCGTCGCGGTCCAACTTCAGGCTGAGAGGCCACTGAGGGAGTTTCAAGTGAAGTCCCTAGGCCTGCCGATGGCAAAAATATCCCTCGAGCTGGGATGCATTCGGTAGGTGGTTCTGAGGAACCCGGTTTTGGAGCGCTGCATGGATAAGAGATGGCCCTAATCGACCCTGTTGGTGCCTTTGTCGTGAGTGATTCCCCTCAGGGAATGACCTTACCTCATAAGGGAATGCAAGATGACCCGAATGAAGAACCTTCCAATATGGAGGTGCCTATCGGAGATAGATATGCGCTTGAAAGGCCTTCAGTCGCTCCGAAGGAGATTCCTGAACTCGGTGCTTCACTCGTCTTTGGTGAGATGAGCAGGCTTTGTGAGTAGGTAGTTTTTGTAAATCCTGCCTGTCATTCTGATCTTTGTCTTTCTAACTTGTCTTTCTTATGGTTTCAAGCCAGGGCGCTTTATAATCAGACTTTCACCCGGTTTCAGGTTGAGGTGACCCGTCATGAGCGTGAAAAGGCTCATCTTGTTGAACATGTTACCTAGTTTCCATTTGCTATTATCTGAATGTTTGCCAAATCTTAGTTTTTTAACATCTTGGATCTGATTCGCACAGTTTGAGAAGGAAGGTGCCCTGCTGAGGGAGGAGCTCCGAGACAGAGACTCTGAAAGCCTCAAACTCAAACAACGCGTGAGAGAGATAACCTCTGAGAGGGATACCCTCCAGGAAAAGGTGGCCTTAGTCGAGCATCAGCTTCAAGATGCGAGGACGGATAGCGACAAATATAGAGATCTCCACTCTGAGTTAGTTGCTGCACTATCCGGGATCAAAACCAAAGCTGAGGCGCTTATATTTGTGCACAAAGAGGGAGCTGTTGTAATAAACGCTCAAATCGGGAAAGTGCCAAGGAGGCCGAATTGAAGTTGACTTGAGGTGTGGAGCATGCTCGGTTAGAATCTCGGAGGTGGACTCTTGAGGATATACATGTGGTAGATATCAATCTGTCTGCCAAGCTCGAGAGGGTGAAGACCCTAGAGAAGAAATTTGCTGCCATGTTCGATTCTGAAGGTGTGCCGTGTAGTGGCTTAGGAGATGATGAGGATGAAGGCGGAATCCCCTGAGGAGAAGAGACCATTGAAGGTCCTGGGACTATAGCCAGAACTGTTGGGGCACAACCTCCGACGGAGCCATCAAAGATGCAGGCTCGATGATAGATTAGGGTTCTGTTTGGCCCCTTCCTTGTAAGGAATTTTCAAAAGCCTTGTAAATGTACCTCTACGATCCATATGTATAATAGGCTTTTTGTTTCTTATCATTTCTTTTCTCCTTTTCCTTTTGGGAATAATATGTGATACTTTTGATAATCGAATCGAGATCTTAGACCTTGGGTTACACCCTCGGGTTTTTGCTATTGCTGAGTGGCCCAGGATGGTCAAAAGTCGGTCCTCGAGTGTTCTCGGGTTAGACCTGGGTTTTATACGTTGGGTCACTGTGACCTTCGATTTTAGTGCTGGTGGCAGTGGATCTTATATGTTTGGTTGGTGCGACCTTCAATTTTAGTACAGGCGAAAGTGGCTCTTATGCTTTTGCTATTAGGCATGTTTAGTTAACTATTTTGGGTTCAGTCTCCGAATCGGGTTTCGACTCAAGCTCATTCGACCCTCAAGTTTTTAAATTGAAAGCTGGCCCTTAGGCTCTTATGCTTTAGGTCAGTACGACCTTTTATATGGGTTGGCGACAATGGCTCTTAGCTTTTGCTTTTAGGCATATTTAGTTAACTGTTTTGGGTTCAGTCTCCAAATCGGGTTTCGACTCAAGCTCATTTGACCCTCAAGTTTTTTAGTTTAAGGCTGGCCCTTAGGCTCTTACGCGTTGGGTCAGTACGACCTTTTGTATGAGCTGGCGACAATGACTCTTATGCTTTTTGTTAGTAAGACCGTTTATTTTAGTGTTGGCGATAGTGGCTCTTACACTTTTGGTCGGTACGACCTTTTATAGGCTTTATTTTTCCCTCGTTAAGGACTTTTTGAAATTGTGTTTGCCTGACTCTTCGATGGTTCGATAAAAACCTCGATTGCGAGTCATTATATGGCGATGATCGAGCACCTCGAGAGGTTTGGCTCGGAGGTTGAGTATCTCGAAGCCAGTGTTTAGGAGCTTACATGGTCGAAGCTCTTTTGCCTATGTCGAGGGTAGCCTATTTAACCGGTTCTTTACGAAGTATATTCTAAGTAATTGAAGGCCTGTGATTTTATAGCGATGGTAGTATGTCCTCGAGTTGCATTAGTTTGGCTGGTACAGCCTTGTGACCGTAGTCATTTGTGTTTGGCCGGAGCCTTTAAGTCCCGAGTGAAGTAGTTTCGGCGTCTATATTGAGGGTATGCCTTTTTAGGGGTCTTAGAAGTTCGATATATAGCCTAAACTTTGAGATCAGGTTTATACCTTTAGTAAGGTCTTACAAGTTTTACATGCCTTTGAGTTCTTACAGTTTTGGATACTTGGTACAAGTATGGTTCATGTCTTGCTTGAGGTCTTACATATATTGCCACTTGGTACAAGTGTGGTTTATGCCTTGCTTGAGGTCATACAAATATTGATGTTGCCTTATATAGGTCTTACGAGACCGAGGCTGCCCACATGTGGTCTTATGGCCTTGGGTTTTGATAAGTCGATGCAGATGGAGATTGACGGTAGTCCCCGAGTTGTCGAGGATTTCTTGGCTCGGGAGCCATTACTTGCAAACTTGGTATTGCCTCTTTGAGGGCTTATGATTTTGGAGTTCCCGATTCGGAGGTCATATGGCTTTGAGTTTTTGATACCAGTCCCCGAGTGTTCGGAACATTTTTGGCTCTGGAGCTATTTTTGTGATTTTGATGTTGCCTCATTAAGGGCTTATGAGTTAGGAGCTCCGACCCCGGGGTTGCATTATTGTGAGTTGTTGACGCTAGTCCCCGAATGTTCAGGACGTTTTTGACAAAGGATCCATTTTTGCAAAAATACTGATTTCCTTTGATTACTTGGTACAAGTATACACATTTTTGCTGTTACAGGCTCGATTGTTCTATGTGGACATGGTTCGTTTGACCGTTTGGCCCGGTACATTATTTTTCTATCGAGATCCCATTTAGCGCATCTTGGTTTCTTCGATTAGGTGACCTTCCGGGGGGATGCCCCCTAGTATTTGTGGTTGATTGCGAAAGAAACCTTAAATACTTGTTGGTTCTTCCTTAGGTAGTATATAGATGTTGCCTCTTTAAAAACTTTGCCAGTAAAACCCTTCTAGGGACAAAATCCAGTCGAAGGAAAAGACTGCAACGCATGCTTACAAGAGCCCGAGGCCCTTGAGCTTTAGGGTGTTTCAGAATCTTCTATTGTACGCCTTAGCAGTAGTATCGTTTCAACATTGATATGTTCCAATTGCTTGGAAGATGCTCTCCTTCCATGGTACCGAGCTTGTAGGACCCTTTACCAATTACTCCGAGGACGCGGTACAGTCCTTCCCAATTTTGGCCTAGCTTTCCTTTATTTGGGTTTTGGGTGTTGAGGCTGACATTTCTTAGGACCAAGTCCCCAACTTCGAGATGCCGGAGGTTTGTTATCCTATTATAATACCTTTTGATTCTTTGCTTTTGGGCGGCCATTCGGACTAGTGAGGCTTTTCGCTTTTCATCTAATAGTTCGAGGGCCGTAGTCATGGCCTCGTTGTTCGAGCTCTCAGTGGTGTGTCGGAATTTGGCGCTTGGCTCCCCGACCTCCACTGGTATCAAAGCCTCGGCGCCATACACTAGAGAGAAAGGTGTTTCCCCTATGCTTGATTTTGAAGTTGTTCGGTATGCCCATAGCACTTCGGGCAACTCTCCATCTTCCCTTAGCGCTTTCCAACTTCTTTTTTAAGTTTTGGATGATGGTTTTATTTGTGGACTCAGCCTAGCCGTTTGCACACGAGTGTTAGGGCGTTGATAGGATTCTTTTAATTTTGTGATCCTCTGTGTTACTTTGCCTCCGATGAACTACCTTCCATTGTCTCATGTTATCTCGAAAGGAATCCCGAATCGGCACATAATGTGATCCCAGATGAAGTCAATGACTTCTTTTTCTCTTATCTTTTCGAAGGCCTGCGCTTCCACCCATTTTGAGAAATAGTCAGTCATAAATAAAATGAATTTAGCTTTACCTGGTGCAGTTGGTAGGGGTCCGACAATGTCTATTCCCCATTTCATGAATGGCCATAGCGATAAAACCAAATGTAGTCGTTCGCCAGGTTGGTGAATCACAGGGGAAAATATCTGGCATTTGTCGCATTCTCAGACGAATTACTTAGTGTCTTTTTCCATGTTATCCCAGTAGTTGCCTGCCCTGATCACCTTTCGGACTAAGGAATTGGCACCGAAATGGTTTCCGCAAGTACCCTCGTGAATTTCTCAGAGTATATAATCTGTGTCTCCTGGCCCCAGACATACTGCTTGGGGGCCATCAAAAGTTCTTTTGTATAGAGTCCAGTTTTCAACGAGCGAGAACCGGGCTACTTTAGTTCGCAGGGCCCTCGATTCCTTTGGATCCGTGGGTAATTTTCATTCTTTCATATAGTCAATATATTTATTCCTCCAATCCCATGTTAGGCTAGTTGAATTAATCTCGGCATGACCTTCCTCAGCCATTGATTTGGACAGCTGAATAACAGCCCCAAGGAGTAGGTCATCTTCTTTAACAGATGATCCCAGGTTGGCGAGGGCATGGCCCTGCTGTTCTGCTCCCGAGGTATGTGGACCAAGGTCCATTCTTTGAAACGGCGTAATGTGACTTGGATTTGTCCAAATACCTTTGCATCCTGTCTTCTCGAACCTCATAGCTCCCATTTACCTGGTTTACTACCAGGAGTGAATCGCACTTCGCTTCGACGATCTCAGCTCCCAAGCTTTTACCAGTTCCAGACGTGCAATCATAGCCTCATACTTGGCTTCATTGTTTGTCAATCTTGTAGTTTTTATAGATTGCTTGATTATGCCACCCGTAGGCAGCTTCAGGACTATATCGAGTCCGGATCCTTTCACGTTTGTGGTGCCGTTAGTGAATAGGGCCCATACACCAGAAGATGTGCATGATTTTAGTAAGAGTTCCTTTTCTACCTCGGGCACGAGGGAGGGCGAGAAGTCGGCCACGAAGTCCGCCAGAATTTGGGACTTGATGGCCGTTTGGGGTTGGTACTCGATATCATACCCCCCGAGTTCGATGGCCCATTTGGCCAATCAGTCCGATTTTTCGGGTTTATGAAATATGCTTCGGAGAGGGTATGTTGTTAAAACACAAATACGGTGGCATTGCAAAATAGGGTTTCAATTTTCGCGATACGCTTATTAACGCAAGAGCTAATTTTTCTAGGTGTGGATACCTGGTTTCGGTATTTCCTAGGGCCCGACTTACATAATAGACAGGGAATTGCATACTTTGCTCTTCTCAAACTAGCACACCACTTACCGTTATCTCAGATACGGCTAGGTATAGATACAATGTTTTATCCTCTTTTGGTGTGTAGAGTAAAGGCGGACTAGTCAGATATCGTTTCAATTCCTCTAAGGCGTGTTGGCATTATGGAGTCCACTCGAAGTTGTTTTTCTTTCTGGGTAAAGAGAAGAAATGATGACTCCTGTCTAATGACCTCGATATGAATCTGCCTAGAGCCACTATCCGCCCCGTCACTCGTTGCACGGCCTTTACATTATTTATCACCGTGATTTCTTCGATGGCCTTAATTTTGTCGGGGTTGATTTCGATCCCCCCGTTCGATACCATGAAGCCTAAGAACTTGCCCAAACCCACTCCGAAAGCACATTTCTCAGGGTTAAGCTTCATGTTGTAGCTCTTAAGGATGTCGAATGTTTCCTGCAAATAAGTCAAATGGTCCTCTGTGCACAGGGACTTAACTAGCATGTCATCAATATAAACTTCCATGGATTTGACTATTTGATGCTCGAACATTTTATTAACTAGACGTTGGTACGTAGCCCCTACGTTTTTTTAGCCCGAAGGGCATTACATTGTAGCAGCAGGTACCATACTTCGTGATGAACGAAGTATTTTCCCTATCCTAGGGGTTCATCTGAATTTGATTATACCCCGAGTAGGCATCGAGAAAGGTGAGGGTCTCGTGGCCGGCCGTAACATCGATCAGACGATCGATGTTAGGCAATGGGAACGATTCCTTGGGGCATGCCTTATTTAAGTCTTTATAATCTACGCACATCCTTAACTTATTTCCCTTTTCGGGCACTACCACTACGTTGCCAGCCATTCGGGATACTTTACCTCTCTAATAGACCCTATTTTAAGGAGTTTCATTACCTCGTCCTTGATGAATGCGTGTTTTACTTCAGACTGGGGTCTTCTTTTTTGCTTCACCGGTTTAAACTTGGGGTCGACACTCAATCGGTGGGTGGTTATTTCCGGCGGGATTCCTATCATATCTAAGTGGGACCAAGCGAAACAATCGATGTTATTAATAAGGGATTGAATAAGTTTTTTCCTAAGTTCGGGGGTTAATCCCGTTCCAGGTATACCTTCCGATCTGGGAGAAGCTCGATCAAAATGGCTTGCTCCAGTTCTTCAATTGTCGATTTCGTTGCATCCGACTCTTCGGGGGCAATGAAAGTTCGAGGAGCAAGAAAATCTTCTTCATCATCCTCGGGAGTCTGTACGCTCCCAGGCTCATCCAAGGTGGAGTGTATGGGATTTGGCGTCTCCTGGTGTCCACCTCCTTGTTACCACCCAGAGAGGTGATATAAGGGAGTTTTTTCAATTTAAGTGACATTAATCGAAATGAGATTATTTATTTATTTTTTTAGGGTCGCCACTTGGAATAGTTTATTTGGTGTCCCAAGTAACCGGTTTATTTTAAAATCCCAAATCGAAGAAATTTCGACTTTATTTTAAAAGCTTACGAACAAGAAATTATAAGTAAGGAATTCTATTAATCCGGGAGAAGGTGTTAGGCATTCCCGAATTCCGTGGTTCTAGCACGATCGCTTAACTATTAATAATTGGCCTAATTATCTGATTTACTACATGTTTTAAACCTATTGTGCATCTTAGCCTTATAACAGCCTTTTAATTATTTTAAACCGCTTTTAGGAAAATTCAACGTTATTTAAAACATGCCTTGAACCACGCTACATGAAATGCACCCACGGTTCGCGACACGTTCTATTTAATATTGTTGAGAAATTGATAATGGGTCACATGAAATGTACACCCGGATTTAGTAATTAAAAATCACAACTACGTCGCGGGAGCCGTACCCGTAGCTAGGATTGAAATAATTAAAGAACGCGCCTAAAGAAACTACGAAGGTTTAACTATATTTATGAGGGTCATGGAAAGTTTAATTGATGGCACACCTCGATTTTACAAGGTTTGAATTAATTTCATGAGGGTCATGGATTATTAACGGGAAAATGGCACACCTCAAATTTTCTACAAGAGTTAACCAATTTTATGAGGGCCATGGGCTTAGGGGTTTCATTTGGCATGGCACACCTCAAATGGTTTTAAAAGAAATTTATTTAATTAAGGCCATCTAAACATATTCTTATTTGAAACTAACTTAAACTTCACAAAAGCTAAATAATTATGAATGGTTTTTTATCGTTTTGGACAAAGGGAATGGGCCAGCAGTGGCTCCTCGCTTGGATGAATCAGATGTAAGGCTGTATTTGGGCTCATGAATTGGCCCAGTAGAGAAGAAAACCCCAAGTTTCTGCCCAAGCCAGAACTTCGAACAAATTCACCCACATTGGGCTTGTTCTAGGTGGGCCTCAGTCAACGTCTGGGCCTGTCTACCTTATATTATAACGGAAAACTCATTTGGTTGCAAAAAATGAAAGAGGGTGGGAACACAAAAGGGGGCTGTTACGGCTTGGCAGCCTAATTTGGGCCATTGTCAGGCCCAAAACTCCTCACACACCCAAAACCTGCTAAGGCTCATTTTATGACAAAAATTCATAGTTATACTGGCACTAATGAAATGCCTAACATGCTAGGGTTTAACCATTATCATTTACTTAATAAAAACAAGATGAAGCCTTAGACTATTCATACATCACCTTAAATTCAAGATATTCTAGTGTCCAAATGATCACATCATTACTCAAAAATGAATATATTAAGGTAATGTAAACTGTAAATCCCTATCAATACTGAACTCAACAAGTATCAACTATGCAAATTGAACAATGGTTTTTCTTTTTGAGAAGTGTATGAGCTTAACTCTTAGTTTTGCATCATGACAACACATAATATCTTCCTGACCTGCTCAATGAAATGGACTACACAAAACATAAAGGCCAGGCCATTCCACAACTTTCTTAGGCTTTCACAGACCCAAACTCACAACAATAAACTACTAAAAGCATTCACCTCTACTATCTTTTACACTATACCTATTTATAAGGAAATTCCATGTTCACTTAGTAGCAGCCACAAACCATACACCACCAAACAATAGACTCATGAACAAGGGCTACAGCTATGAATAAACATAATCATCTGGAACTAATCGGACTATTACAATAGAGAACTACAATTGAAACTCCAAGTAGTGATCTTCCATGATGTTGCTAGCTCCCATACGTGAACAGATTTATGGTTAAGCTTTGAACTAACATAAATCTGACCATGTAGAGGTCAGATTCATTTAGAGCATAGTTGTACATATGTAACAACTATATTATCACATAAACTCAATCAACAATCTGAGCCTATTAGGTAAGAATGGACACTTGGAAATAGTCTATGCCACCTAAATTCAACAGATAGCAAATACGTCATTTAACACACAAATTATTTCAAGTTTTAAACTCACATGCAGTCAGAGTAGTAACGTGAAAAGAACGAACATCCATCACAGGTAATTTTGCAACTTTTGATCCCCATATCATTTTAACAAAAGGCTCATTACATGAAGGAAAATTGAGTTCAAATACCTTAAATAATCAGCAATAAGAACCAGTGAGTGCTAGAATAGGAATACTAGTTGAAAGCACTTGAAAAGAGCAAGGAGAAGTAGCAGAAAATCAAGCAGCCCGACAACCAAGGAATTCTTAGATTTTTAAACCAAAAACAAAAACACTTGAAGCTATAAATCCCCAGTAAATAAACCAGAATAACCCCTATTTCGAACCATGTTTATAGCATGTGAAGAATAAGAGAATAAGAGGATTTTGAAGTTTTTTTTTTAGATTCTAAAGTCTGAACTTTTTAGAAAAAAGAAGGAACTTTTTTGTGTCGAGAATCAGACTAAAAAATCTCTCCAATCTGTATAGAAATGGTACCATATATAGGTACCAAAGATGCCATGTGCATGGAGGAATTATTCCTCAACCACAAAAGCATATTCTAACAGAATTGGACAGCTGGTTTTCCCCCATTGGTTTCAGTACTTTGTACTAACCAAATGAGGCCAGCTGCCACTGTTCTAGAATACTCTGATATTTCTCTAAATAGACAAACCCTAAATTACCCTTCTAAAGCCTACTTATTACAGTTTTCACCTAAACTCTTTTAGATTCAATTAAACCCCTAAAGTTCCATTGATTTCCAAATCAAGACAAACAGAGGTAGAAACACAAAAAAAGATCCAAAGTTTAAGTCGAAATGACAAAAACAAGAAGCATGATGATGCAATTTAAAACTAAAACTAAACTAATCAGTAAATGAAAATGCTTATCTAATTAAACCTAAATGAAAGTTGAATTTAGACGAATATTGATGGCAGAATGGTAACAATCAAAGAAGTAAACATGGTAATGCAATGAAAGCTAACCTAATTAGCCTAAACTTATGCAATTTGCTGAATAAAACTTAAACATGCTTCGACCATGAATAAATTAAACGAACAGTTGTGAAACAAAGAAAGAAAAATCTTAAACTAAAAATTCCTAAAAACATGCTATTAAAATAAGAACAATCAAACATGCAGAAAGGAACCAAAAAAAAATCAAATAATCAAAAGAAAAAGAAAGGGATTTACCGGGTTTTATTTCAAAAACTGGATCAAACCACGAACTCGTCCAAACCTTCTGAAGTGTAAATGGATTTTGACTACCATTAATCGATTGTTCTTAACAAGAACAGTCGACTAATGGAGGTTTCAAATCCACTTGACCAATTTTGACCGAAAAAATTAGAAAAGGGGAGAAGTTAGGGTTCGATGATTCTGAGATTCAAAATTCATGGAATTTGGCCGGGATTTTTGGGAAATTAAGGGTAGGGTAGTGGTGAGGGAAGACTAAGGATCACATGGTGTGAAATTGGGGCTTTTGGGCGACTTAGGGTTTTGGCCGTGATTTTTCGATTTAAGATTCGAAGAACTCGGCAATGATTCGAAGGAAAGGGAGTGGAGATTTGGAATGAGGAGGTTGTGATGGTCTTAGGATGTAAATTTGGGGAGATTTGGACCACCGGAACCACCGTGAGGCGATTTTCGGCGGTGGTTTGCGGTGGAAGCGGCATGGTATTTTTTCATGATTTAAATCAGAATTAATCATGCACAGAAATTCAAATAATTAATAAAATTATGCAAAAATTCCTAAAATGGCAAATAATTAACAGAAAACCTATTTTCTTGGGATTTTATAGGAGTATTTCGTATAGGGCACAAATCACATGCTCACAGCTGCCCCTCTTTGCTCGGAAACATGATGGATTTTCGGGCAAAGACAAAATGAGGAATTATGAGGAATTTTTTCCCGTTTGAAACTCCATGAGAAGCATTTTTTTAAAGAGCCTGACCGAACCTTGCTTCAGAGATTTCCTACATATCCTTGGCTATAAAGGAATCAGGTTAGTGTAGTTTTGGAAGTTTTGGTAGCTGGGACTACCGGTAAACTGTGATTTCACTGCTATTGCTGCTGTTTCTGCTTGTTGAGCTCCTTATTATAAAGAAATAAAAGATAAAAAGCTAAACCAGCTAAGCCCACCAACTACAAGTTACAAGATTCCTATCTATAAACCTTCTAAAGCTTGATCTTGAGTCTTGGATGATTCTTCATACAAACTCTGATCTTGATGCTCGTTAGTTGCAACTGCTAGTTCGTTCTTCTTCAGCTTTTCGGATCAAGGCGGGACATGCGAAGCTTGTGACTTCAATCAAATTTTGAGTAGTCCGCATCTTTTCTCCGCTTCTGCACCTTGAGTTCAACTTCTTTTCTTGTTTCTTATTTTCTTTTATTTGGGTTGAGACTTATTCTTTTGGTTATCTCAAACCTTGTGCCTCACGGTAAAAACCTGTTTATGCAACAAAACAAACAAACAAACGAAATATTTCTGGCCCCGTTTTCACTAGGAAAATTCCATGAGTTAATGTGACAAAATCTAAACTATTTCTTTATTGAAAGCAATAAAATCAGGATTATGTATCCTTGGGAGAAAGATATTAGGGAGTGGTACCATTTACCTAAAAATAAAATCAACTAGGGAATAGAGACCATATGTTGGAAAAGTAACTAGGGAGTGGAGACCCTATGTCCAAAATAAAATCAACTAGGGAGTGGAGACCCTATGTTGGAAAAGGTGAGGGAGTGAAGACCCTATGTCTGAAGTAAAATCAACTACGGAGTGGAGACTCTATGTTGGCAAAGGCGACTAGGGAGTGGAGACCCTATGTCTAAAATAAACACAACTAGGGAGTGGAGACACAATGCAGGAAAGGCGACTAGGGAGTGGAGACCCTATGTCTAAAAATAAACTCAACTAGGGAGTGAAGACCCCATGTTGAAAAAGCGACTAGAAAGTGGAGACCCTATGTCTCAAAAATAAACTTAGCTAGGGAGTGGAGACCCTATATTGGAAAGGCGACTAGGAAGTGGAGACCCTATGTCTCAAAAATAAACTTAGCTAGGGAGTGGAGACCCTATATTGGAAAGGCGACTAGGGAGTGGGGACCCTATGTCTAAAATTAAAAACAACTAGGGAGTGGAGACCCTATGTTGGAAAGGCGACTAGGGAGTGGAGACCCTATGTCTAAAAACAAACTCAACTAGGGAGTGAAGACCCTATGTTGGAAAGCAGACTAAGGAGTGGAGACCATATGTCTAAAATAAACTCAACTAGGGAGTGGAGACCCTATGTTGGAAAGGCGACTAGGGAGTGGAGACCCTATGTATAAAAATAAACTCAACTAGGGAGTGGAGACACTATGCTGGAAAGGCGACTAGGGAGTGGAGACCCTATGTCTAAAATAAACTCAACTAGGGAGTGGAGACCCTATGTTGGAAAAACGACTAAGGAGTGATGACACTATGTCTAAAAATAAACTCAACTAGGGAGTGAAGACCCTATGTTCGAAAGGTGACTAGGGAGTGGAGACCCTATGCATAAAAATAAACTCAGCTAGGGAGTGAAGACCCTATGTTGGAAAAGCAGACTAGGGAGTGGGGACCCTATGTCTAAAAATAAACTCAACTAGGGAGTGCAGACCTTGTATTGGAAAGCAGAATAAGGAGTGTAGACCTTATATCTAAAAATAAACTTAACTAGGGAGTAGAGACCCTATGTTGGAAAAGCAGACGAGGGAGTGGGGACCCTATGTCTAAAAATATACTCAACTAGGGAGTGGAGACCCTATGTTGGAAAGGCGACTAGGGAGTGGAGACCCTATGTCTAAAAACAAACTCAACTAGGGAGTGAAGACACTATGTTGGAAAGCAGACTAAGGAGTGGAGACCCTATGTCTAAAATAAACTCAACTAGGGAGTGGAAACCCTATGTTGGAAAGGCCACTAGGGAGTGGAGACCATATGCATAAAAATAAACTCAACTAGGGAGTGGAGATCCTATGCATAAAAATAAACTTAGCTAGGGAGTGAAGACACTATGTTGGAAAGCAGACTAAGGAGTGGAGACCCTATGTCTCAAAAATAAACTTAGCTAGGGAGTGGAGACCCTACATTGGAAAGGCGACTAGGGAGTGGGGACCCTATGTCTAAAATTAAAAACAACTAGGGAGTGGAGACCCTATGTTGGAAAGACGACTAGGGAGTGGAGACCCTATGCATAAAAATAAACTCAGCTAGGGAGTGAAGACCCTATGTTGGAAAAGCAGACTAGGGAGTGGGGACCCTGTGTCTAAAAATAAACTCAACTAGGGAGTGCAGACCTTATATTGAAAAGCAGAATAAGGAGTGGAGAACTTATATCTAAAAATAAACTTAACTAGGGAGTGGAGACCCTATCTTGGAAAAGCAGACTAGGGAGTGGGGACCCTGTGTCTAAAAATATACTCAACTAGGGAGTGGAGACCCTATGTTGGAAAGGAGACTAAGGAGTGGAGACCCTATGTCTAAAAACAAACTCAACTAGGGAGTGAAGACACTATGTTGGAAAGCAGACTAAGGAGTGGAGACCCTATGTCTAATATAAACTCAACTAGGGAGTGGAGACCCTATGTTGGAAAGGCCACTACGGAGTGGAGACCATATGCATGAAAATAAACTCAACTAGGGAGTGGAGACCCTATGCATAAAAATAAATTTATCTAGGGAGTGAAGACACTATGTTGGAAAGCAGACTAAGGAGTGGAGACTCTATGTCTCAAAAATAAACTTAGCTAGGGAGTGGAGACCCTATATTGGAAAGGCGACTAGGGAGTGGGGACCCTATGTCTAAAATTAAAAACAACTAGGGAGTGGAGACCCTATGTTGGAAAGACGACTAGGGAGTGGAGACCCTATGTTTAAAAACAAACTCAACTAGGGAGTGAAGACCCTATGTTGGAAAAGCGACTAGGGAGTGGAGACCCTATGTCTAAAATAAACTCAACTAGGGAGTGGAGACCCTATGTTGGAAAGGCGACTAGGGAGTGGAGACCCTATGTATAAAAATAAACTCAACTAGGGAGTGGAGACACTATGCTGGAAAGGCGACTAGGGAGTGGAGACCCTATGTCTAAAATAAACTCAACTAGGGAGTGGAGACCCTATGTTGGAAAAGTGACTAAGGAGTGGCGACACTATGTCTAAAAATAAACTCAACTAGGGAGTGAAGACCCTATGTTCGAAAGGTGACTAGGGAGTGGAGACCCTATGCATAAAAATAAACTCAGCGAGGGAGTGAAGACCCTATGTTGGAAAAGCAGACTAGGGAGTGGGGACCCTGTGTCTAAAAATAAACTCAACTAGGGAGTGCAGACCTTATATTAGAAAGCAGAATAAGGAGTGGAGACCTTATATCTAAAAATAAACTTAACTAGGGAGTGGAGACCCTATATTGGAAAGGCGACTAGGGAGTGAAGACCCTATGTCTAAAAATAAACTCAACTAGGGAATGGAGACCCTATGTTGGAAAGGCGACTAGGCAGTGGGGACCCTATGTCTAAAAATAAACTCAACTAGGGAGTGGAGACCCTATGTTGGAAAGACGACTAGGGAGTGGAGACCCTATGTCTAAAAACAAACTCAACTAGGGAGTGAAGACACTATGTTGGAAAGCAGACTAAGGAGTGGAGACCCTATGTCTAAAATAAACTCAACTAGGGAGTGGAGACCCTATGTTGGAAAGGCCACTAGGGAGTGGAGACCATATGCATAAAAATAAACTCAACTAGGGAGTGGAGACCCTATGCATAAAAATAAACTCAACTAGGGAGTGGAGACCCTATGTTGGAAAAGCAGGCTAGGGAGTAGGGAACCTGTGTCTAAAAATAAACTCAAATAGGGAGTGTAGACCTTATGTTGGAAAGCAGAATAAGGAGTGGAGACCTTATGTCTAAAAATAAACTTAACTAGGGAGTGGAGACCCTATGTTGGAAAAGCAGACTAGGGAGTGGAGACCCTGTATCTAAAAATAAACTCAACTAGGGAGTGAAGACCTTATGTTGGAAAGCAGAATAAGGAGTGGAGACCCTATGTCTAAAATAAACTAAACTAGGGAGTGGAGACCCTATGTATAAAAATAAACTCAACTTGGGAGTGAAGACCCTATGTTGAAAAAGCGACTAGGAAGTAGAGACCCTATGTCTCAAAAATAAACTAAACTAGGGAGTGGAGACCCTATGTTGGAAAGACGACTAGAGAGTGTAGACCCTATGTCTAAAAATAAACTCAACTAGGTAATGGACACCCTATGTTATAAAGGCGACTAGGGAGTGGGGAACCTATGTCTAAAAATAAACTCAACTAGGGAGTGGAGACCCTATGTTGGAAAGGCGACTAGGGAGTGGAGACCCTATGTCTAAAAACAAACTCAACTAGGGAGTGAAGACCCTATGTTGGAAAGCAGACTAAGGAGTGGAGACCCTATGTCTAAAATAAACTCAACTAGGTAGTGGAGACACTATGTTGGAAAGGCGACTAGGGAGTGGAGACTCTACGTATAAAAATAAACTCAACTAGGGAGTGGAGACCCTATGTTGGAAAGGCGACTAGGGAGTGGAGACCCTATGTTGGAAAGGCGACTAGGGAGTGGAGACCCTATGTATAAATATAAACTCAACTAGGGAGTGGAGACCTTATGTTTGAAAGGCGACTAGGGAGTGGAGACCCTATGTCTAAAAATAAATTTAACTAGGGAGTGAAGACCCTATGTTGAAAAAGCGACTAGGAAGTGGAGACCCTATGTCTCAAAAATAAACTCAACTAGGGATCGGAGTCCCTATGTTGGAAAGACGACTAGGAAGTGGAGACCCTATGTCTAAAAATAAACTCAACTAGGTAATAGAGACCCTATGTTGGAAAGGCGACTAGGGAGTGGGGAACCTATGTCTAAAAATAAACTCAACTAGGAAGTGGAGACCCTATGTTGGAAAGGCGACTAGGGAGTGGAGACCCTGTGTTTAAAAACAAACTCAACTAGGGAGTAAAGACCCTATGTTGGAAAGCAGACTAAAGAGTGGAGACCCTATGTCTAAAATAAACTCAACTAGGGAGTGGAGACCCTATGTTGGAAAGGTGACTAGGGAGTGGAGACCCTATGTATAAAAATAAACTCAACTAGGGGTGGAGACCCTATGTTGGAAAGGCGACTAGGGAGTGGAGACACTATGTCTAAAAACAAACTCAACTAGGGAGTGGAGACCCTATGTTGGAAAGGCGACTAGGGAGTGGAGAACCTATGTCTAAAAATAAAATCAACTAGGGAGTGGAGATCCTATGTTGGAAAGGCGACTAGGGAGTGGAGACCCTATGCATAAAAATAAACTTAACTAGGGAGTGTAGACCCTATGTTGGAAAAGCAGACTAGAGTGGAGACTCTATGTCTAAAATAAAATCAACTAGGGAGTGTAGACCCTATGTTGGAAAAAACGTAACTAGAGATTGGGGACCCTAGGCTACCATATTTTTGAATTTTCTTCTTATCTCTCTTTTTTCATTTTGTTTCTTCTTCTTTTTTATTATTTTATAGAATGAGTGAATGCGGGAAAGAATATTTGGATGGGACTTCTCTTTCGACGGATTGTTGCTGCAAAGCTGTTTCTAGCCCTTGCGCATTTTCTTTTCGGTTGCACCTGCTTCTTGCAAGGTTGCTTTGGATTGCACCTGTTTTATGTTTTCAAACAAAGAACAATTGTTAGTTTGAAACGGTGGTTGGTTTTGTCTTCTAAAACTAGGGGCCTTGACTTTTCCAAGATTTCACATGATGGTTCACCCATGTGGGGCTTTGGCCTTTTCATTTTATTCTGCCTTTATGGGCACTTGACTTTGGATTTTTTTCCCTTTTTAATAAATTTGGACCTGGAGCATTGGTCATCATGGCCAGTCGGGATTGCTTTGATGCACCTGGTGGGGCTGGGCGCTTTTTCTTTGAACCCAAATTTTATTAAGTAGAAACCTGTAAACCAATCTTGCTATTTTTTCTTTGTATTAATTTCGGAGAAGAGTTAAACCGAAAAGGATTCAAAGGAAAGTAAAGAAAGGGACAAGGAAAATGAATTTAAGCGAAATGTCCCTTTCGGGGGAGGAGAGAAGAACTTATCTGGAGTGCATGCAGACTTCAATAGACGTGACATGCTTCTTGGACTGGATGCCCGATCTGTGCAACAGTCCAAATTCTCATAAATCCATTATGACCCGTGTTTTAAAACTGGGAAACCTTGCCAGGACTCTTTCAATGCCAATGGTTGTAAGGTATTCCTTCTTTTCGATCAACGACGCCCTTTGCGGGTTTTCGCCAATTAACCTCTCTTATTTCTCTTCTCATCGTCGCCTTATAATGCTCTTCATGGGTTTTCACTAACAAGACTCTTTCATCTTTAATTTCTCTGCTCACCATCGCCTTACGGTGCCCGTGTGGGTTTTCACCAATAAGACTCTCTCATTTTATTTCTCTCGGCTTGATTGCATCGGATTCAAAAAGTTGAATTCTCCGATTCTTTGACATTCTCACTGATTGATTGGAAGGACTTGAATAGGGTTTGGGGTAAAAGGAATTTGGATCAAATTACAACTTTGGAACCATTCAGGCGGGATCATTGCCGAACCATTACAACATCTGCCCCAATTTCACTTTCGAGGGAAATTGGATTTTTGTTTTGGTGTGACTGAACCTCAGACAGAGGCTGCCTATGTATCCTTTCGGAATCAAGTTGAACGTAGTTCAGGGAAACTTTTGTTTTGTTGTTTTTCTTTTCTTTTTTGTTTTTGCAAACATTTTCAAGTTCCAAAAGGGGTAATGAAAGAAAGGTAACCGGCTCAAAGAGTTGGCAAAGGATTGGAGTGTTTGGGGTAGCGTGAATGAAAGCCGTAGTCATCCCAATCGGATAGTATCGATGCTGCAGAAAAATTAAACATCATACCTTTTGACTGCGTCTGTATTTATTGCTGTTTCGGGATCATTTCCCTCAATGTCGCCCAAGTACAATGCCCCTTTTGGCAACAACTTTCTTATAATGTACGGGCCTTTCCAGTTGGGAGTGAACTTTCCTTTTGCTTCTTGGTGGTGAGGGAGAATACACCTCAAAACGAGTTGCCCCACTTCAAAGTTCCTAGGCCACACTTTCTTGTTGTAGGCACGGGCCATTCTTTGTTGATACAACTGCCCATGGCAAACTGTGGCCATTCGCTTTTCATCAATCATGGTTAACTATTCCAAACAAGTTTTGACTCACTCACTGTCCTCAATCTCAGCTTCCACAATGCTCTGAAGAGAAAGGATTTCAACTTCTGCAGGTATGACGACTTCAGTGCCATAAACCAATAGATATGGGGTTGCTCCGACTGATGTGCTAATAGTGGTGCGATATCCCAACAATGAAAATGACAACTTTTTATTCCATTGCCTGGAACTTTGGATTATCTTCCTAAGAATCTTCTTGATGTTCTTGTTTGCTGCCTCAACGACACCATTAGCTTTTGGCCGATAAGGGGTAGAGTTCCGATGCATGATCTTGAATTGTTCGCATATCTCCCTCATCAAATGACTATTCAAGTTCACAGCATTGTCCGTAATGATAGTCGTAGGAATACCAAAACGGCAAATGATGTTGGAGTGCATGAAGTCTACCACTTCTCTCTTAGTGACAGCTTTGAGAGTAATTGCTTCAACCCACTTTGTGAAGTAATCGATGGAAACCAATATGAATCTATGCACGTTTGAAGCTTTTGGCTCGATCGGCCCAATGACATCCATACCCCAGGCAACGAATGGCCACGGTGCTGACATAGGATGCAGTTCTATAGGCGGTGCATGAATCAGGTCACCGTGTACCTGACACTGATGACATTTCCGGACATAACTGAAGCAATTTTTTTCCATAGTCATCCAGTAATAGCCTGCTCGAAGGATTTTCTTTTCCAAGACGTACCCATTTATGTGGGCTCCACACACTCCTGTGTGAAATTCATACATGATCCTTCCGGCCTCTTCAGCGTCAACACATCTTAACAAGTTGAGATCTGGAGTCCTTTTGTACAAGACCTCCCCGCTCAAGAAGAAACTACTTACGAGCTATCTAATGGTTCTCTTATGGTCTCCACTGGCTTGCTCGGGATATTCTTTCGTTTTCAGAAATCTCTTGATATCATGATACCATGGCCGAAAATTTGGTTCCACCTCAACCGTATTGCAGTAACCATGCCTTTCTCGGATTTGGATTTCCAACAGGTCAATGTGGAGATTGCCTGGGTATGGCAACATCGAGGCCAAAGTAGCGAGTGCATAGGCTAACTCATTATGAAAACGAGGAATGTACCTGAACTCGACTGACTTGAAACTTTTGCTAAGATCCTCCACATGTTGCCTATATGGAATAAGCTTGACATCCCGAGTTTCCCATTCTCCCTGAGCTTGTCGGATGATCAAATCCGAATCTCCCATGATTATCAATTCTTCCACATCTTGGTCGATTGCCATATTGATACCCATGATGCAGGCTTCATACTCGGCAGTGTTGTTTGTGCAGAAAAATCGAAGCCGAGCTATGGCTGGGTAATGTTGACCAGTGGGTGAGATCAAAATTGCCCCGATTCTAACACCTTTTGCATTCACAGCTCCATCGAATAACATTTTCCAAGCATTGGCGTCTTCTGATGTTACCTCAACTGAATTCACTTCCTCATTTGGGAAGTAAGTACTTAAAGGCTGATATTCATCATCACCAGGGTTTTCAGCTAGGTGATCTGCTAAAGCCTGGGCTTTCATTGCCGTGCGGGTGACATAGACTATGTCAAATTCAGTGAGCTGGATCTGCCATTTTTCTAACCTCCCTGTGGGCATCAGCTTCTAGAATATGTACTTCAAATGGTCCAGCTTGGTGATGAGATAAGTGGTGTAGGCCAACAACTAATGCCTAAGCTTCTAAGCAATCCAAGTTAGGGCACAGCAAGTCCTTTCCAACAGTGTATTTGGCTTCATAACTGGTGAACTTCTTGCTCAGATAGTAGATTGCCTATTTTCTCTTTCTGATCACATCGTGATGTCCGAGGACACAACCAAAGGAATTCTCCAGTACTGTCAGATACGAAAACAAAGGCCTCCTTGGTTCGGGTGCGACCAAGACTTGCGGGTTCGACAAATATTCTTTGATTTTGTCGAAGGCTTCTTGAAACTCATCTGTCCATTTAACGATGCATATTTCTTCAACAGCTTGAATATGGGTTCACAGGTGGAAGTCAACTGAGCAATGAACCGGCTGATGTAATTCAACCTTCCCAAAAGACTCATGATCTCTTTCTTGGTTCTCGGAGGAGGCAAATCCCGAATAGATTTTATCTTTGTTGGATCTAGCTCGATTCCCCTTTGACTGACTATAAATCCCAAGAGTTTGCCAGATGGAACCCCAAATGCGCATTTAGCCAGATTTAGTTTCAAGTCATACCTAGCAGCCGCTCAAAGAATTTTCTCAGGTCCCGAACATGGTCATTTTGTGTCCTAGATTTGATGATCACGTCGTCCACGTACACCTCGATTTCTTGGTGCATCATGTCATGAAATATGGTAGTCATAGCCCTCATATAAGTTGCCAGGGTATTCTTCAAACCAAAAGGCATGACTCTGTAACAATAGGTGCCCCATGGTGTGGTGAAGGCCGTCTTTTCCGCATCCTATTCATCCATCAACACCTGATGATATCCTGCATAAAAATCCACGAAAGATTGTATCTCATGTTTGGCACAACGATCAATAAGGATGTGGATGTTTGGCAAAGGGAAATTGTCTTTGGGACTTGCTTTGTTCAGATCTCGATAGTCAACACACACCCAAGCTTTCCCATCTTTCTTTGGCACGGGAACCACATTAGCTAACCATGTGGTGTATTGGGCTACTCGGATCACCTCTGCTTTTAACTGTTTGGTGACTTCTTCTTTGATTTTGTCACTGATATCAGTTTTGAACTTCCTTTACTTTTGCTGGACTGGGGATAATCGGGGTAAGTCGGCAACTTGTGGACCACCAAATTGACACTTAATCCTGACGTGTCATCGTAAGACCAAGCAAACACATCTTTGAATTCGAACAAAAGTTGGATCAATGCATCCCTGGTTCTTTCATCCGTGTGAATGCTTATCATGGTTTCTTGAACCTCTTCAGAACTACCCAAATTAACCAGCTCGGTTTCATTTAAGTTTGGCTTAGGTTTATTCTCAAATTGTTCCAATTCTCGGTTTATTTCGCTAAAAGCCTCTTCTTCATCATATTCCTGTTCTTGATTCATTATTTCACAATTTGACAGTGTGTATGGATCTGGGTATGAAGTCCGCAAGCATGTCATGTTATTTAAAACCGCATCATTAGAATTGAAAGACAAAATAAGAAAAAGTAACAAAAATTAGAAAGGATAAAGAAAGATTCGTGAACGATGAAATATTGATTTTATTTCATTGAATTTTGAAGATAACCATTTGGAATTTAAAGACAGTAAACTAAAGAAAACATTTGAGTTACACCCTGAAATAACTCGTGATATAGAAAAGGTGGAAAGACTGGACTACCGGGATTCCTGCCTGACTGGGAACGGAGTAGCCTTCCAGTTTTGCAGCTTGGCATTGGGCCCCATGTACAGCACCTCAGCGGTGCTCGAGCTTTCTCCCGGCTGCACCATGTGGGTTTCATATAACATTTACCTCATGGCTCCACATATGTCCTCAATTTCCTCGGCCGTGAAGGCCTTATCTTCTTCTTCTTGTTCTTCTTCATTGTACTTGGGTCTGACGAATGTTTTGTAGTGATACAGAACCGACTGAGGTAAAACCCAACCATTGCTCTTTCGTTTATTTGCCCATGCACATCAGTTTCTGTGGCGCAAAAACCCACACCGAAGAACTTTTGCTGGAAGGTAAAGTGATAGGTTCTGTGATACCTTACAATGATGCCCCGAGTCCCTTCCCAGGCTTATAACCATGCTTGATCATTTCAGCAGCGACCATGATGGATGCGTTTGACAGAAAAGGCTGAGGACAAGGGCTTCCCTCCTCACATTGATCTGCGACCGCCACCTCGAAAGCTTGATAAATTATATGCTCGCTACCTTTCCGGGGTTCGAGACATGGGACTGATGGGTCCTGGTAAATTGACTGCTCCTCTTCTCCATGAACCACAATTTCCTAGACTTCATATTCAAATTTCACATCTGGTGGAGAGTGGAAGGTACGGCCCCTGCTGCGTGAATCCAAAGTCATCCCAAGAGGAAATTATAAGAAGTATCCATATCTAGGACCTGAAAGGTCACCTCAAAATCCACATGACTAATAGTCAAAATAAAATCGAACGCACCTATGGTGTCTTTCTTGATGCCATCAAAGGCACGCACACAAACATTGTTAGGCCTGATTCTCTCAGTCCCAATCTCCATTCTTTGCAAATTTGAGAGAGGGCAGATATTGACCCCTGATCCACCATCCACCATGATTCTTTTTACATAGTACCCCTCATACTTAACTGTTAGATGGAGGGATTTGTTGTGGGCGGCCCCTTCCGGGGGAAAATCATTCTTGCTAAAGGAAATTTGATTGACTGTGATAAATCTTTCTACCATCCTTTCCAGTTGTTCGACAGTGGTTTCAATCGGAACATAAGCTTCATTGAGGGTTTTTATCAACACTTTCTGATGCTCAGTTAAGCTTATTAGCAGAGACAACAATGAGACCTAAGCGGGAGACTTACAGAGTTGGTGAATTATCTCGTAGTCTGCAGTTTTCATTTTTTGGAAGAACTCTTCTGCTTCTTCGGCACTAACTGGCTTTTTGATCGGGAAGCGTTTCTGCTTGGCATTGTTCACTTCTTCTAGATTAAGGTTTTTCTCAGTTGGGTTAGTTTCATTTGCTTCTCCTAAAACCTCTTTTCCCTTGTAGGTTACTACCGCCTTGTTGTAATTCCATGGGACGGCAATAAGGTCTGTCATGGGCCTCTGTGGTGCAGGGCCAATAACCACGGGCTCATTCAGCCTTGGTGAAATTACTGCCCCCCGTACCACATAGGTCTCTTTAGGCACGTACATCTTAGGTCCCTTGTTCAGCTCAAACCTTTTTGGAGGGCTCAATGTCATTTGCTCTTTCCTGTGACCCCGGGGAACATAAATAATGGCATCTTTTGGGGGTACTGCCCCAGTTTCCATTATCTTTTCTGTATTTTGAGGGGTGGGTTTACTCTTCTTCTCTCTCTTGTCTTATTTTGCAGCAACCTTTGGCTTTTTCTTGACATCAGCGATTGCAATGATGGCTTTTAAAGCAGAATCAAACTCCTTATCTTCGCAAATCATTCCAATGACCGGCCCGTTATTATGAGCCGGTAATGGGTTGTTGGTTACATTAGGAATTTCTTCATCCTTTAGCAATACCCATTTTTGCTCTATGAGATTTTCAACAGCCCTTTTCAGGGTCCAACAGTCTTCAGTGTCATGCCCTTTCGCTCCCGAATGGTAAGCATATCAAGTACCGGCTCTGTAGGAGGGCGACTCTAGGTTTTGCCTGGTTTGGGGTACGGGTTGCAATAAACCCATTTGGACCAATTTAGGGAAAATGCTAGAGTATGACTCACTAATAGGCATGAAGTTTGTTCTCCTGGGTAGCTCCCGAGCACGGGCATTGTAGGGGAAGTTGTTTTGTGGAGGTCGGGGATTATACTAAGCTTGGTGAGGAGGGTTATTTCTAGGAAATGGAGCTCGGTTTTGGTTGAACTATTGTTGTGGCCGAGCGTATGGCTGGGCGTTCATTACTGCGTACGGCTGAGGAGCCATAGCATAGGCCACATCTTGATGAGGATAATAATGTTGTGGGGTACTTGGAGGGAAGTAACCTTTGGGTGGACAGGGGTTTCTTAGACTGGAAGTCGTCATCACCACCTCTTCTTTCTTCTTTCTGTTTGCTACACCTCCGTACCCGCCTTGAATTGCTTGGGATGTAGCTCTTATGGCAGATTGGCTCAATATACACCCTGTTTTCAGACCATTCTCGACCATCTCACCAATCTTGATGGCCTCAGCAAATGGTTTCCCCATTGCAGACATCATATTCTGAAAGTAGTCAGCCACTTGGGCTTGTAAAAAAACACTAACCATTTCCATTTCATCCATCAGGGGCTTGACCCTGGCCGCTTGTTCACGCCATTTAATAGCATATTCTCGGAAACTTTCTGATGACTTCTTCTTGAGATTCGACAGAGAATTCTTGTCGGGAACTATGTCTATGTTATACTGAAACTGCCTGACAAAATCTCGAGCCAGATCATCCCAAATATACCAACGAGATATGTCTTGATCCATGTACCACTCAGATGCAATGCTGACTAGACTCTCTCTAAAATAAGCCATTAGGAGCTCTTCTTTTCCGCCTGCCCCTCGCAATTGATTGCAGTACCTCTTGAGATAGGCTATGGGATCCTCGTGCCCGTCATACTTTTCAAACTTTGGGGTCTTGAAACCCAGGAGCAATTGCACATGTGGGAACATGCATAGATCAGCGTAGGATATGCTCTTTTGTTGGCTTAAACCTTGTATATTCTTAAGGCTCTGTTCCATGCTCCTCATTTTTCGGGTAATTTCCTCTTGCTCAGGGTTCTTTGTAGCCTTCTCCTGTCCCGCGGTAAACTCGTACTGGGGTTGTTGAGGGTAAGAATTGGTGGTGAACTGGGTAGGTTCTAGTGGAAAAGATGGTACTTGGAAGGTGAATGATGATAGATCAAAGCTTGGCCTAGGCACCGTTGGCTCCACCGCAGCCGAGGTTGGAGGTGCGGTAAATATGTTGGATGCCACTCCCAAAAATACCTGGGGGAGAACCTCAGAAGGTGTTCCGGTGAAGTGATCTGAGATGGTGGGGTATCCAAGTGGGGTATTCGGGTAGTTTATCGGGATATTGGAATTTCCACTTGCTCTGGGAAGTAACTCGGGGAAACCGGGTATGGCACTCGGTGTCTCCCTACCATTGGACCAGGAGTCCCACATTTCTAGCATGCGGAGGCGCAGTGCCCTATCTCCTCAGTTGCCGCTGACTCTGAGGTTGGAATAACTGATAGTGGGCTATCATCTCATATGGGAATTGTTGGTGGAAGACCTTCTGATGACATTTCTACACTGCCCTTTGATCTTGTGAAGTACAGGTGTAAACCCAGGTTACCACAAACCAACCACCTTAAAAAAAGAACCTATACTCAACAGTAGACAACAAATCGGTTAGTTTGAAGCAATTAACACATAGGGAATCACACATTGGGGGTGTGATGCACCTATATAGTTAAATGTGTTTCTACATGTTTTGCAACGATTGCATGTCTTATCCCAGCTTTTGTTTATATCCCCGATCTTCTCTCTTGCTATCTTTTGCACTCTCATTTTCTCTCTTGTCCTCATTCTCTTTTCCTTGTTTTCTCTCTTTTCTTTCGGTTTTGGTTCTCTTTTTTCACATTTTCTCTTTTATTTGAGTTATTTACAAAAATCATGACTGGATCCGATGAGGATTGCCTACATATCACGACGCTGCGTGAATAAGATCATCACGTAGTTCAAGAAATAAATACAAAAAATAAGGAAACAATTTTTGGGATTTTCCAATTTTCATTAATAAAAATTCTACTTTTCTTTATTACAAAAGACTTCATCATACTCTTTCTAGGAATTTAAAACTACAAACAGACTCTAAACATACTTTAAAAAAAACTAGAAACTGAAATACAGACTCAAAAATAAAAATCAAGTACATAAGTGCTTCTACTCCAGGGGCCCGTGGGACATCAGTCGGTCTCGCCACGGGCCTATGTGCAAGATCCCCTTGAAGACGCTTTAGGTCACTCATTATTTGGCAAACAAAGGTCATTACTGCAGCAAAGAAAGTGGTTCTAGTCATGTCTTCATATTCATGGCACTTCATGACGATGTAGTCAGCAATTGCTTTAACCATTTCCCTGATGATACCCTTTTCTTGGAGCAAACACCCAATTTGCTGAGACCTAGTTTCTAGAACTTGGGTGTCATGATGGTTTTCACCCTGCAGCTATTGCATATCTTCCTCTAGCTGGGACATTAATGCATAACAATGTTCCTTTTCTGCTTTAAAGTTCTTAACTTGTTTGGCCATCTCATTTTCGAGGGTAGTTAGCCTTTTCTTCAAATTTGTGACTGTTCCATAATATTTCCTTTTCAACTGCCGTACAAACTCCGCCCGTCCCTCTGCGTTCTTTGACAGCTGTGCTCAGGCTCTTGCTAGATTAACCAAGGATTTTTCCAAGTCATCCTGATACTCAGATACTTTCCTTCTAAGACCATTTATGAGCCTTTAAGCCGCTCAGCTTCTCTCCTGATTCTCAGCAGCTATCTTTATTTTTTGGATCTGGGCTCGAAGGGCTTTGTTTTCTTGACCCAGCTTCTTCTTTTCCCCTTCATCAGTAACGGCTTGTACACTATTGTCAAACTTGAGATCCCTGATTTGTCCCTCCAATTTGCTTGTCTTGGCCCTGTAGCTCGCCTCTTTCGCCAACCAATCCCATTGCTCTCGTGAATTGCTGGACGTGGTGTCTTTTAGCAGGCCGTTTGGGCTTTTGATGAACTTGAAACCTTTTACCAAACCAAGTCATATAATTAGGGTCTAACTTTCCTTTAGATAGATCCCGCACCCGAGTCTTTAGCTCTAGAAATCTACACTCATTCCAAATCTGACGAACTTTTCCTTCTGGGAATACAGATTTTGGACCCAATTCGATGACTTGTCGGCTCAGATCTTCGTCATGTGGGATAGTTTGTTACCTTCCTAGTTTGGCACAGCACCCTGTGCGGAGCGTATGGTTGAATGCTCTGGAGACTCATTAAGAAAAGATAGCACACCGCGGCTGATATGTAAATGACTTCAGTGATAGGGAGCCAACCGAAAGTCCACTCGATTTTGTCTTAAGTTAAGGAACTCAAATGCACAAACCAGGCCTCTAAACCTTCTGAAAATTCACAACTCACCACCCGGTTTTCATGCTCTTCAATGCAATTCAGACCAGCCATGCCATAATTCATGTACCCAAGCGGTGGCAGATATGTTCTTGTATCCAAAGTTGTAGCAGCATGTTACAACCCTCGAAGAATTTTTCCCTTTCTCGACAGACAGTTAGAGCTCGATAAATCTCCACTAAGACCATTGGAACAAGGGTGCCATTAGCTTTTTTAATCATGACGTCGGCCATTCCTACAAGACCCAATTCTATATTTCCATCTTTTCTTGGGTAGATTAAAACACCCAGGAATGCCACTATAAAAGCCAGTCCCCGACGTGCTTCCCATTTATCTTTATTTCCTGAATGAGTTAGGCTAGTATCGGGTGCCTCAAAACTGTGGGGATCGCCATAACGCTGGTACAAGAAGTAGAATGTGCAAAATCCCTCAGATAGATTTTCGTCTTGAACCTCACGACTGATGCTTAGAAGGTCCAAAAACTTATGTGGAGTCACTGTTCTTGGTGCCACTAGATACCGACTTCTGAGATTCCCACTAAGACCGACATAGCCCGCTATTTCCTCTAGCGTGGGGGTTAGCTCAAAATCAGAAAAACGGAACACATTATGCGTCAGGTCCCAAAAAGGTATCAAAGCCTCAATCACATCCGACCTCGGTTTGATTTTCAGAAGACCAACAAGACCGCCCAAAACTTTTACCACAGTATCTCTGCTGACTTTTCCTAAGTCATTCCACCACATGTGTAGTCCTAATAGGATTTCTTCAAGGACCGTGAAAGGTTCACTTTCAATTGTGCTCATTCTGCACATTTATTAGAGTGATTGGTTAAAAGATCATCATTTATTTTGACTCAAAAGAAAGTTATCAGTTTTTTTTTTCAAAAATTTTCAAAACAAAATTGCCTTTGCAAATACGGCCCTTCAGCACCTCAGGAAAGAAGATTTTAGGGCTGTGTTTACTAATTGGCTAAAATTTGGAAAAGGACCCATAGGTGGCCATTCTTGCAAAAGCAACCTTTCGGTGCCCTTTTGGGGAAATTTTTGCTATTTAGAGAAGAACGACATCACCTAACTTATTTATAACATGACAACAAAATTTTTGTTCCTTTTGGGTTTATTTTGCAAAAATGGAGTGGACTCGGTGAGGGTTGCCTAAGTATTCCACATCCGGTGAGAATCAAACTTGCGTAGTTTGAGCAGTTTTGACATAATAAAAACAATACGAAAAATTTTCTTGAAGAAAAAATTCCTTTTCTTTTTTTTTTCTATTCAAGAATTTGGCAGAGTTTCGGTACTTTTGGATACAAGGTTTTTCAAAGATAGGTAATTATCTCTTTCAGCCCTCAAATTGATTTTTCTCCTTCCAACTATCTCCATTATTCATAAGCCGGTCAACATGCAATCTGGAGCAAATAAATGCACAAGTAGCAAGTAGAATGCATCAGGATGGTCTTTTCATTTCGGGTGCACCTGTCCTAGACAGACTCAACCCTTGTGTTGAGGCTCCAAAGTCAAATGCACGTGATGCAAACAAGCATTACTACTAGGGATCTGACATGAGGCTTTGTTATACTAGGTTTTAAAAACCTGGGTGTATTGTTCTAGACCTAGCTTGCCCAAGCGGACAGCTCAAGCCGGGAGGGGGGGGGGCAGCGTAACGGAAATACAGAAGCTTCGTCGGCTTTGCAACTTGTCTGAACCTCGTTCTAAAATTGGGATATGACTCTAACAAAAAAGAAGTTACACGAAGTGTACACTTCCCAGATAATTTAGAAGACTCAGAGAGAAGAGGGTTTCGTAGCAATTTATATACAGTCCAAATAATATCAAAGCGGTAAAAAGTGGCAATTAGCACATTAGGCTCAACATGTAAAAATCAAATAAAAACAAGCCAACTATAAAAGTTATTCTAAGCTCGAATTCTTGAACCCTGAACCAAAGTTCTGGGTTTGGATCCTCAGCAGAGTCACCCGGGTGTCACACCTCCTTTTTACTACCCGGAGAGGTGATATAAAGGATTTTTTTTCAATTTAAGTGACATTAATCGAAATGGAGTTATTTATTTATTTTTTCAGAGTCGCCATTTGGAATAGTTTATTTGGTGTCCCAAGTCACCGATTTATTTTAAAATCCCAAATCGAGAAAATTTCGACTTTATTTTAAAAGCCTGCAAACCAGAAATTCTAAGTAAGGAATTCTGTTAACCCGGGAGAAGGTGTTAGGCATTCCCGGATTCCGTGGTTCTAGCACGGTCGCTTAACTATTAATAATTGGTCTAATTATCTGATTTACTACATGTTTTAAACCTATTGTGCATTTTAGCCTTATAACAGCCTTTTAATTATTTTAAACCGCTTTTAGGAAGATTCAACGTTATTTAAAATATGCCTTAAACCATGCTACATGAAATGCACCCGCAGTTCGCAACACGTTCTATTTAACATTGTTGAGAAATTGATAATGGGTCACATGAAATGTACACCCAAATTTAGTAATTAAAAATCACAACTACGTCACGAGAGTCGTACCCGTAGCTATGATTGAAATAATTAAAGAACGCGCCTAAAGCAACTACGAAGGTTTAACTATATTTATGAGGGCCATGGAAAGTTTAATTGATGGCACACCTCGATTTTAAAAGGTTTGAATTAATTTCATGAGGGCCATGGATTATTAAAGGGAAAATGGCACACCTCAAATTTTCTACAAGAGTTAACTAATTTTATGAGGACCATGGGCTTAGGGGTTTCATTTGGCATGGCACACCTCAAATGGTTTTAAAAGAAATTTATTTAATTAAGTCCATCTAAAGATATTCTTATTTGAAACTAACTTAAACTTAATAAAAGCTAAATAATTAAGAAAGGTTTTTAATCGTTTTGGACAAAGGGAATGGGCCAGCAGTGGCTCCTCGCTTGGACGAATCAGCTGTAAGGCTGTATTTGGGCTCATGAATTGGCCCAGTAGAGAAGAAAACCCCAAGTTTCTGCCCAAGCCAGAACTTTGAACAAATTCACCTACATTGGGCTTGTTCTAGGCGGGCCTCAGTCAACGTATGGTCCTGTCTACCTTATATTATAAAGGAAAATTCATTTGGTTGCAAGAAAAAAAGAACGCGAGGAAATAATCTGAGAAGTCAATTAAGCCATGAACTGAAACCCAAACTGCAATTAAATTATTTGGCAAAAGGTGGCCAAAAATCAAGCCCAATCTTAAAATGAAAGAGGGTGGGGACACAAAAGGAGGCTATTACGGCTTGACATCCTAATTTGGGCCATTGCCAGGCCCAAAACACCTCACACACTCAAAACCAGCTAAGGCTCATTTTATGACAAAAAGGCTTAGTTATACTGGTACCAATGAAATTCCTAACATGCTGGGATTTAACCATTATCATTCACTTAATAAAAAATAGATGAAGCCTTAGATTATTCATACATCACCTTAAATTCAAGATATTCTAGTGTTCAAATGATCACATCATTACTCGAAAATGAATATATTAAGGTAACGTAAATTGTAAATCCCTATCAGTACTGAACTCAACAAGTATCAACTACGCAAATTAAACAATGATTTTTCTTTTTAGGAAGTGTATGAGCTTAACTCTTAGTTTTGCATCATGACATCACATAATATCTTCCTGGCCTGCTCAATGAAATGGACTACACAAAAATAAAGGTCAGACCATTACACAGCTTTCTTAGGCTTTCACAGACCCAAACTCACAACAATAAACTACTGAAAGCATTCACCTCTACTATCTTTTACACTATACCTATTTACAAGGAAATTCCATGTTCACTTAGTAGCAGCCACAAACCATACACCACTAAACAACAGACTCATGAACAAGCGCTACAACTGTGAATAATCATAATCAACTGGAACTAATCAGATTGCTACAATAGAGAACTGCAATTGAAATTCCAAGCAGTGGTCTTCCATGATGTTGCTAGCTCCCATATGTGAATAGATTTATGGTTAAGCTTTGAACTCACATAAATCTGACCATGTAGAGGTCAGATTCATTTAGCGCATAGCTGTACATATGTAACAACTATATTATCACATAAACTCAATCAACAATCTAAGCATATTAGGTAAGAATGGACACTTGAAAATAGTCTATGCCACCTAAATTCAATAGATAGCAAATACTACACTTAACACACAAATTAATTCAAGTTTTAAACTCACACACACTACTAGAAATTGAAGCCATGGCAATACTTTTTATTGCTACGGATCAATAACCGTTGCTATAGATAGTCTATTGTTACAGTTTTAACCGTTACAAAATATTATTGGAACTAGCGGGACACTTAGCAATTGAACCGTTGCAATAATCTTAAAATCGTTCCGATAGAGGTATATATTGCAACATTTTGTAGAACCGTAGCAATAAATCAATCTATGGTAACGGTTATATCTATTGTTACGGTCATTAATTCCCTCCTTATTTTCACCCAAATTTTCTATACCTGCTAAAATGAAAGGGGCCCACCATCTGATTTTTATTTTTTATTTTTTTGTTTTTATACCTAATAAAATACTACTATGAAATATGTAAACCCCTAAAAAATAGGGTACAAGCTCACTATCGGAAATTACAAGGAGATCGGAATCTCCTCCAGTCATCTTCACCACCAAAAATCAGCAAAAACTACCTCAAATCACCTTGAAATCAGTCCAACAAACAGCCCCAAATACCCTAGCGAAAATCATTCAAAAAGACCTCAAAATAATCACCTCTGAAAGTCAGTCCAAATCTTAGTCAAAAGGCGGTCAAAACGCTGCAGAAGATAGCCATTAGAGTAGCTCCAAATTACCATATCCTCCAATACATCTCCTCCAGTCAACAGCTCTTCTCGCTTGTCAGCGCCATTACCGACTCGCTCGCTCTCCGTAAGTTTTCTGGAGTAGTATTTTACTTTTCATTTTCAGTTCCTCTCTGTTTGCTCAATTACTCAAAATTCATTTTCCTTTCGAAAACCCTAGCATCGAGTTTCTACTTATTTACTAGCTCGCATCGAGTTTCTACTTTGTACGTGTAATTCGGGTAACTTCAGCTCTTCTTGAGTATTATTTTCTGAAACTCTTAATATTTTTAGATTTAGTAACTGTTATTTTAATATTTTATTTCTTACAGTAATTAATTTTTTAACTCATATTATTTTTTCAGCTGCATAGAATGTGGTTTCCCCTTTTATATGGTTTTGCAGATCTATTGTATTCCTATCAATTTGTCAAAATTCATGTTTATTTTGTTTATTAACTCGATTAATTGACTGTCCTTGGAAAAAATTTGGGAACTATTTGGAACAATGGTTGTGAGCATCGAGTTAGAAAGAGCAGAAATGTTTCAATACTTGGGAAACTTATTGGCGTGGAAAAGAATGGGAGCTAAAATTTACTTTGCAGAATTTGGTATAGAGTTGATGGCATTGCCCTCATGTTGTGTATCCACGGCCTACGAAGCAATACGTTGTACCTCATGTCACCGCCGATGGCATGGAACTAGGTGTTCTGAACTGTACCGGATATGTCAACTGGAAGGGCGATCTCTCCTTTCATAACTTCGCCAGCCATGTTGAAGCCGTGGAGGATCCGGGAGGCAGGTACGATCTGATCGAGTAACCCAAGCTGTTCTACTACCTTCGACCTGATTACGTTTGCCGAGCTACCTAGATCCACAAGCACACGTTTAATTTGAACGTTGCTTAAAAGAAATGAAATTACCAGCGTATCGTTGTGCGGTTCTGCCAAGGTCTTGAGATCCTCCTCGTTGAATGCAAAGGTGTCTTTGGTCATGCGGTCTCGAATCGGCCCTTCTATTACAGCGGATATTTTTATCCGTTTGATCACGGGTCCTTGGGGAATGTCGGTCCCCCCCGATAATCATATGAACGACATGTCGAGGAATCTCTCTTTTTGCCCAGGTTGGATTTTTCTGATTTCTGCTTAAATGTTTCGGCGCGCTCCTTGGTAATGTGACGACCGACGTTAATGCATTGGGCGTTGTACGAGGTTGTACCCTTAGGAATCGGCTCCGATGTGATCTCGGGGTTTCGCGGTGGCACACCCATACCTGGAATAGCCATACTGCCCTTTCCATAGTTTTTGAGGCTGTTATTTTCAGGTACATTTACTGGTTTAGGCATTTTGACCTGAAATAAAAGATCTTTGACAAGAAAAAGTGTGAAAGATAACTTGCGTTGTGTAGTAAAACCAGCAAGAAAATAATCACTATTATTTTTAGCCCCACAGTGGGCGCCAAACTGTTTACCGTAAAAATGGTAATAACAATTAAATTTGATTTAGTGGTTCTAAAAATACATGATCCATTTTTATACTAGTTGTTAGGGAAATAGATGCTATGTTGAAAGGCTTAAAAACGAGATAAGAGCTTGATAGCAAGGTGATAACCAAATCGAATCACTATCGATCGAGGCCTCGAGCTTGCTTATTCGGGGACTCAGGGTCGAGTCCAATGTCCGCCGAGGGCGGTCGATAGAGACTAATAGTTAGAATAAATCCAATGACGTCTCTTTATGACTAATAATAAGCAATAAATGAAAAACAATAAATAGAACACAATAAATATAGGCAATAAATGGAAGCAATAATATCAAGAGAATATGCTAGAGAGCAGAGAGAATGTTCTTATGTATTTAGTATTGAGTAACAGATGATTACAAAATGGCAAGGATCCCTTTTATATACGAGGGGAAATTCCAACATAGTACAAATATATTTATTACAAAGATATGGTGATGGGACAACTAGTTGATGTCATGATTCGGATCTAAACTTAGCTCACTAGACTTTGTCAGCTCTAGTTATGCACCTAGGGAACTCCCCACTTTTCCATCATAGCCGTTGGTCTGCATCGCGCCGAGGTTGAGCATCGAAAGCCCTCGGGGGTGAACCTCGATCCTAATCTCGAACATGTGAAATATGCTTACGAGGCACCATAATGACGGAAAATTAGACCCTTCGATTTTACCGTATACATGTGTGCCTCCGTCAGAAATGATGGAATTGGGCATGTTATGCAGGCGGATAATCTACTGGATATAAATCTAAGCAAGCCACTATGAAGAATAGGAAGTTGCCACAGAAATGAAGTGATGGGGACTTAGTCAACTGGTCCACAATGGCCCAGATTGCGTCATATTTCCTTAAGGTCCATGGTAAGCCTAGCACAAAATCCATAATGATGCGCTCCCATTTCCACTCCCGGATCTCCAATCTCTAAGTCAATCCACCATGTTTCTGATGTTCAGACTTCATTTGTTGACAATTTAAACACTGAGATACATAAGCAATGATGTATTTCCTCATTCTCTGCCATCAATAATGTTGTTTTAAGTCACAGTACATTTTTGTGACACCTGGGTGAATGGAATAACGCGAACTGTGCGCCTCCTCAAGGATCAACCTTCTCAACCCATCAATATTTGGAACACATATTCGGCCTTGAAACCACATAACACCATCATCGCCAATCATAACCTCCTTGGCACCACCACGTTGCACCGTATCTTTCAACACCAATAAGTGAGGATCATCGAACTGGTGAGCCTTGATACATTCCAACAACGATGACTGTGCCACAACACAAGCTAGCATCAGGTTGGGCTCCAAAACATATAATCACACAAAACGATTGGCCAAAGCCTAAACATCCATGCTAGTGGCCTCTCTGCTACTGGTTAACAATGCAAACTGCCCATACTCTCCGCCTTCCTACTCAATGCATCGGTCACTATATCGGCCTTTCCCAGATGATATAATATGGTGATATCATAGTCTTTTGGAAACTCTAACTATCTTCACTGCCACAAATTAAATTCATTTTTCTTAAATAGGTGCTGGAGACTCCGATGGTTGGTATATATCTCACATGAAACGCCGTATAGATAGTGTCACCAAATCTTCAGCGCGTGAACAATGGCTTCCAACTTTAGTCATCCATAGTGTAATTCTTCTCATGAACCTTCCAGTGCTGAGACACGTAGTCAATCACCCTACCGTCCTGCATCAATACCATTCCAAGCCCAATACATGATATGTTGCAATACACGATGAAGGATCCCAAAGCTGTAGGCAACACTAACACTAGGGTTGTAGTCAATGTAGTTTTAAGCTTTTAAAAGCTCAACTCACACTCGTCGTACCATTTGAAAAGAGCACCCTTCTGGGTCAACTTGGTCAATGGGGCCGAGATAGATGAAAACCCCTCCATGAACTAGCGATAATAACCCTCTAAACCCAAGAAGTTCTGAATCTTTGTAGCTGAAGTAGGTCTAGGCCAGTTTTGAATTGCCTCAATCTTCTTAGGATCTACTTTAATACCCTCGGAATATACAACATGACCCAAAAAGGGAATCGAGTCCAACCAAAACTCACACTTTGAAAAGTTGGCGTATAACTGTTGATCCCTCATAGTCTGAAGTATGATCGACAGATACAACTCATAATCCTCTCGACTGTGAGAGTAGACCAAAATATCATCAATGAAGACGACCACAAAAGAATTCAGACAGGGATTGGAAACTCGTTTCATCAAATCCATAAATGTTGCAGGGGCATTTGTCAAGCCAAATGACATCACTAAGAACTCGTAGTGACTATACCGAGTCTGAAAAGTTATCTTAGGGACATCCGATGCTCTAATCTTCAATTGATGGTAGCCAAATCTCAAATCAGTATTCAAAAACACCTTGGCACCGTAAATCTGATCAAATAAGTCATCAATCCGCAACAACGGATACTTGTTCTTGATAGTGGCTTTGTTTAACTGCCGATAATCTATACACATCCTTATCGTTCCATCTTTCTTCTTCACCCAAGTAGAGATACTAGGTCTGATGAATCCCTTGTCAAGCAAATCCTGCAAATGCTCCTTCAATTCTTTCAAATAAATTGGGGCCATACGGTATGGTGCAGCAGAAATGAGCTGAGTTCCCAAAAACAAGACAATGCACAAGTCGATATCTCTCTCGGGCGGCATCCCCAAAAAATCTGTAAGAAATACCTCCGAAAAATCATGCATTACTGGTACTGAATCCATGGAAGGAACCACCAAACTAGGATCGTGAATATCAGCCAAATATGCCAGACACCCCTTCTCGACCATACGCCAAGCCTTCACATATGAGATGACCCGGCTAGTAGAATGGCCAGGAGTCCCTCTCCACTCCAATCGAAGCAACCCCGGCATGGATAATGTCACAGTTTGGCGTGACAGTCCAAAATAGCGTGTGTAAGCACGTGATTTTTGCTTTACGAACAATCGCTCCAAAAGAAAATAAAAATAGTGACAAATGATTTCGCTGTACAATTGTTCGAGTTTTTCGTGACATGTGTTGTTAGTCATTTGTGGATCTGTCCATTTTGCATTTAATCATTAACAAACAAAATACAAAATATGCATGTCAGGGTGATTAAACCATAATTCGGTCAGTAAAAGAAAATTCAAAAAATATATGTGCATCGTTCGTTCTAGGCTTTTAGTTAACTTACCGAAATATTTTTTGTGATAATTGTGTTAAAATGTTGCATTATTGTTGGTTTTAATTTCATTATTTTATTGTTTGTTATTTCATTTTTGTTTTAAAAGAAAAAATAAAATATAAAACAAAAAGAGGGATTGAAAAACGGGTTAGGCCCAGGAAATAAAACAAAAAAATGGGCCCAAACCAGCACAAGTCCGGTCCAGACCAGGCCTGCCCAGGCACCTCCTGAAACGACGTCGTTTCAGGGACGGTTAATCTGGGCCGTTCATTTCCATTGATCTGATGGCCCTTATTAGCCCTCATGACCCGACCCATTCCCGTTTTTGACCGACCCCTTGATTAACCAAACGGCACCGTATGGTCTAGCCTCCCCAATCCTGGCCATCAATTTTAATCAATCCAACGGCCAGGATTGAATCAGCCTCCCCGTATATAAGCCTCCTATCACACCCCACGCCCCCTATTCTAACCCCCCCCACTCATCGTCTTCATCCAAACACTGAAGCCCCCCCCCAAACCCTAGCAGCCGCCCTAGCTTCCCTTTCACCAGAACCCGGCGGCATGGACGCCGGTGGCCACCTCCTGAACACCCTAGGACCACCTCACTGTCCTGAACACAAATCCACTAACCACGAGCCTCGAATCACTTCCGTTCGTCTCGAATCTTCATTTGAAGATTTGAGTCGAACCCGGATCTATGCCAAACCATCCCATCTTCATACCAGACACTCCCCTGACCTTCCTCGTGACCAAACCAAGCTTGGTTTGGTCCGAATCTACCCACAACTCCTAAAAATCCAGATCTGGAAATCCAGAACTTGAAACACATGCACCTGGGGAACCCGGCCAGTTTTGACATGGGTTTGAGGTCTAATAGACCTTAATCAAGGTGTTCTCATGTGAGAACACCCTGATTAAAGTTTGTTCGGCCTCAAAAATTCGAAGTTGAATCAGATTTGGGTCTGTTTGATTTAAACATTTTGGTAAGTTTTCCTTTCTTTTGTTTTATTTCTAAATAAGTTGTCAGCATATCTCTTTGTGTTTGGTTGTTATTTTGTTATTTTTTTTTTTGGATTTCTTTCATCTCTGTAAAGACCTTTTATTTGGTCAATTGTTTTCTGTGTATGATTTGAATGTATTCTGTGATGAACATGTTCGATTAGATTAGTCGTCAAATGAATAAACTTATATAGGTTCCCAGTAATTGAACACAAAATTGTCTGATGCCCTTTAGGTCCCTGAACATATTGTTTATGTGAGCGACTGATTATTACCTGCTATAATTAGTATAGTCGACTCGATAAATGTCGTTGATTAGTTTCTATAACTAATGAATCAAACGAGCTAATAATGTCGCATGACTAATTGATACTTTGCCACTGATTGAAGGCCCCAGCATTGTTTGAAATAGTTTGTTTGCATTGAAAAATGACTGAAAGGTTCAGTCTAGGCAGTCCTGAATTTGAACTTTCATCAGTTCAAAAATGCCCTGATGCTGCAAAGGGTCAAGACAGTGATAACCAGGGTTTAACAGGGGTAGTCTGGGGTTTGCAAAGAACAAAAATGATTAGTTTAAATGAGCTGACAAGTAGGGTACTAATTTGGGATTAAATTAATGCCAATGGGGAACAAGACATAAGAGTATGAGACTTAAATTGAATAAAAAATGATGCCCATAACTCCTGATTAAACAAAACCAGGCGTGGGAATAAAGGGGGATGACACCAAAAGATGCTTAGGCATGGGCCTTAAAGAGTATGGGCAGGCTGCAAGTTGCAGCAAAAAAGGCAGCTTAACTGCACTGGTTTTTGGCTTATAAATAAGCCATTTGAGAACTTAAACAGGGCTGGACTTTTAGTCTTCAGAAAAAGAGAAAACAAAAGGCTGGAAAATTTTTAGTCTGAGGAGAGGTCTTGTGAGTTTAAAGAAAAAGACTGAAAACATAAGTTAATTTCCAGTAAACACTGTAACCAAACACTGTCTGAAAAGTTGTATAAGAGTTCATATTGGTCAAGCTGTCTCGGCCAAGTTCTGTGGTTTGCATTGACTGAGCTGCTTGTGATTGTTGAACTGTTGGTGTTGCTGCATTGAATACTCTGGTATTGCTGTTGTTTCATCACTCTTTCCTGGGATTGCTCATTTGGTGCTCGACTATTTGCTGGTTTTCTTTGTTCTGGGAAATATTGCTGGTTGTTTGTGGGCTGTGGAAAACATTTGTGGTTGTTGGATTGTTGCTGTGTTATTGCTGTTTATCTGTTGTTGTTGTATTTGCCGCATACCCCTCAGCTGACAATTCTCCTTCTTCTTCTGCTTTGCTATACCAGGTACGCGATTAACAGTGCCAATGTAACTTGAGAGTTTAAGCATGAATATAAAAGAGAAGAGCTGAAGTTGTTTATTTCGTACATAGACTGTTATATTGAACCTCATTTAATGTATAATAGTTTACATTCTTGTTTAGATACTGAAGGTAGCCTGTGTGCCCAGTAGATATCAATATATGGTGATTGAATGTTAGTTTGTATATGTAGGCTGATAGATAAAAGGGTCCCCAATGCAGTAGGTTGTATCTTAGGTTTTATAAGGTTAGCATGTCTTTAAATACATAGAACTATCCATGTTAGTTAATTTTGTGTCCTTTTGATAAATTGTCCTCCTATAATTGGCAAGCCATTGCCTTAAAATAAACGGTGCAAGCCTGCACTTCTCAACCTCACGAAGGTCGATCCCGGATCAAACGAACCCAGCAGGCTTTCATCAGAAAGGCATCGGCCCAGGTCCAGCCGATACTGTGTGGGCTGGGTTTGGGCCCATAATGCTCGATTAGCTGCCCATGTGCATGGCCATGTTTTCTTGCTCTGCAAAGGCACTCGGAATTCCGTTATAATAACCTGCAAGCATGTAATTGAGTAGGGTCATTTTTTTTATTCTCAACTAATGGAGACAAATGCGACAAGAAACGTAGTTGCTATAGGATATCCTTTTAAAATAAAAACGAGATGAGCCTCGACAAATAAAAACGCACAAGCTACGGGGCCCTCGCTAAATGTATATTATCGAAGCATTCAGTTTTCCAGGATGGGTCGTTTAGCAAACCTCACGACCCTCCCAGAATAATAACGCGATAGCCTCTTTAAGCGCGTATTTAATAATTTTACCTTCTTAAAATCGGGTGCGCATTTATGTGACCCAAATCCAAATCTCGACGGATTCGAAATGTATTTCTAATCACGGGTACATTGATTGTGACGTGGTTCGAGATGCATGTCCATGACGTCGCAAATTCCTCTTAAAAGTAGAATGAGACGAGCCTCGTCAAACAAAATGTACACAGCTGCGGGGCCCTCTAACTGTATATATATTAAAACACTTAGAATTCGGGATAGGCCGTTTAGCGAATTTTTCGGCCTTCCCCAAAACAACAATACGCTAGTTGCTTTAGGCGCGTCTTAATAATTTATTCTCCTTAATTCGGGTGCACATTTATGTGACCCAAATCCAAATCTCAACCGAGTCGAGATATGTCAACAACCACGGGTGCATTGATGTAACATGGTTCGAGATATGTTTTCACGACGTTGCAAGTCTTATAAAATAACAGTAAATGATAAAAGCGGTTAAAAGTTAAATTTTGCACATAAGTTCACACTTGTATAAAATCAGATAATCAAGCCGAATGTAACAGTTGAGCGACCGTGCTAGAACCACGAAACTCGGGAATGCCTAACACCTTCTCCCGGGTTAACAGAATTCCTTATCCGGATTTCTGGTACGCGGACTGTAATATAGAGTCACTGTTTTCCTCGATTCGGGATTAAAATTGGTGACTTGGGACACCCTAAATCTCCCAAGTGGCGACTCTGAAATAAACAAATAAATCCCCTTTCGATTGTCCTTTAATTGGAAAAAAACTCCTTGTACCCTCTCGGGTGCGGAAAAAGGAGGTGTGACAGCTCTGGCGACTCTGCTGGGGATAGGACCCAGAACCACTGGTTCAGGGTTAAGAATTCGAGCTTAGAATAATTGTTATTATTTGGCTTTATTTATTATCTGATTTTATTATTATTTGTTTTAGCCTAAATGTGCAAAATGCTACTTTTACCGCTTTGATATTATTTGAACTGTATATAAACTGTGCCGAAACCCTTCTCTTCTTACCTCTGGGGATGTGCTTACTGGTTGAGACTCCCTATTCTGTTAGTGTCATACCCTAAATAAAAGAGGCTCGGAAAGTTTCTAAGCCGGCTGGCCTTTTGGTTCCCGGAAAGGAGCTCCTTCCTCAACCCGAGTTGTCCGCTCGGGTACACTGTCTAGAACACCGACCCAGGTTTTGAACATAGAATAACGTGACTTCATGCCGGATCCCTAATAGGAACGCTTATTTGCATCATGTTGCATATGACTTAGGGGACTCAACACAGGGGTTGGGTCCGTCTAGGACTAGCAACCTGATATGAAAAGACCATTCTGATGCATCCTATTGTTGTCCGTGCATTTATTTGTCTCATGCCCGCATGCTGACCGGTGTTTGAATATTTGGAATATTGTGGAAAAAAAAAGAAGAGTGAAATAACGGTTAGGAATTGATTGTTTATTGTTGAAAAAAAAGAAGAAAAAGAAAAAAATACTGTCAAAACTCTGCCAAAATTTTGAAAAAAAGTCGTTGTTCTGTTTTTCAAAAAAAAAATATCAATAGAAATATAGAGTTTGTCTTGTCATAAAAATCAAAAAAAAGGAGAGATCTTATTTTTGGTTTTTTTTATGAAAATAATAATAATAAAAAAAAAGAGTCTTGTGTTGTCTTTACTTTTATTATTTGTTGCAAATATATGTATATATATATATATATATATATGAAAAATTCAAAAGTTTTGCTTTACTTCAAAATGTATATATATCTTTATTTGTGGCAAAAATATTCATCTTGCTAAAGGTCTAGAAAAGTCCTTTCAGGCTCCCAGTTTTCGAAACAAAAATCCAAAATATTTTCCGTTATTGACTTCTTTAGAAAGTTTTTATATATATATATACGAAAATTCAAAATTCACAAAAAAATCGCATATATTTTTGTTTTTATCAGGATAAGTGTCGTTTGTTAAAATCTTATTAATAAATGTGCAGAATGAGCACGATTCCGAATGAACCCTTTTCAATCATGAATAAAATTCCCCTCCAATTGCGGCTCTGGTGGAATGATTTGGGCAAAGAGGGGCGTGACGAAATCAAGAAGTATCTGAAAGGCCTCACGAGTTTGTTGGATATCAGGCCACGAGGAGATATCATAAGGGCACTAGTCCCCCACTGGGATCCTGCGCACAATGTCTTCCGTTTCTCAGATTTTGAACTCACCCCAACTTTAGAAGAAATAGCAGGGTATATCGGCAGCACTGAGACTCCTTTGAGGCACAAATATCTGATTGCTCCAAGAGCTGTAGCAATACACCGGTTCCTGGACTCCTTAAAGATAGTCAGAACAATTCATAACCCTGACTTGGCAAAAGGTTTTTGCAGCATGAGTTTCATATATCAAAGATATGGTCACATAGGAGGATTCGACAAGCCAGAAAACCAGTTGTGCAGCAAAGGTAATCGCCAAAAGTGGGAAGAACATAGACGAATTGCTTTCATGATAACTTTCTTAGGACTACTAGTATTCCCAAGAAAAGATAGGAATATTGACATAAAGATAGCAGGGGTCGTCAGTACGTTGCTCACACAGAGTGATAGTACGTTGGCGCCCATGATAGTATCTGATATATTCCGGGCACTCACTTCTTGCAAAGCCGGAGGAAGCTTTTTCGAGGGTTGCAATTTGTTGTTGCAAATGTGGATGATCGAACACCTATGTCACCGAGCCCAGTTTCTGAGCCATGGATCCGCTGGAAAGACCTGCATAGAGGAGTTCTATACCAGAGTTGATGAAACCTACCTACCAGAAGGAGTTATAGCATGGACCTCATATTTCCATACCCTCAACGCCAGTCAAATACAGTGGGCGCTAGGGTGGCTACCGATCGACGAAGTCATATACATGCCAGCAGCCAGGCCCCATTTTCTCTTAATGGGACTTAAAAGTATTCAACCATATGCGCCGCATCGGGTTTTAAGGCAACTTGGGAGGTATCAGATAGTGCCGAAAGACGAGGATCTGAGCATCCAGGTAATCGAGATCAGTCCCGACGGCCAGTTTCCTGAAGCAAGGGTTCGTCAAATTTGGAGCCAATGTCAATACTTAGAAGCAAATACTTGTGTAATGAATCGGGCAAAAGGGGAAGTTTCGCCCGGGTATCAGGCCTGGTACAAAGGGGAGACATCATCTGGAAGACCGACCAAAAGACCTCACCTGCAAGAATTTGCCAAATCTTCACAAGAACAGTGGGGCTGGTTGGCCAAAGAGCAGGAATATCTTGTCAAAACAGGCAAACTGAAGCAACAAGTTCAGGATATGAAGTTTGAGTGCCAATTACAGTCTGCTGCCCACAAGGGAGAAAAGAACAAGTTAATCAGAGAAGGCGAGATCCTCAAAGCTCAGATCCGGAGAATGAAAAAAGAGGCTAATAGCCAGCTAGGAAGCCGGGCAGATAAAAGATTGATAGCAGGGTTAAAAGATCAGGTTGCGGAATGCCAGGAAGATTTGGAAAAAGCCAGGGCCAGCACAGCAAAATTGCAAACCAAGTGGGCAAAGGGTGCGATGGCTCGGAGGCAGCGCCTGCAACAAGTCATAAGGGAGTATGAACTGAGCATCGGGACATTAAGGGAAACGAATGCCTCTCTTCGAGAAAGGATCCTCAAGCAAACACGAAATGCCCAAGCCGACAGAAGGCAATATTACAATTGCAATGACCAGAATGGAAAGGCAAATGGAGATGTTCCAGGATCAGCTTGCCAACAATGCGCAAACACTGGGATTGAAGAACCAACAGATAAGGCATTTGTTCACAGAAAGGGACAACATCCGGGGAAGGATTGATGAAATAGGGCATTACATCTACATGAAATGCTTGGCATATGAGCAAACACCTCGGAAGACCCTCCTTATTTCCATCATGGGCTGCGTCCGCCGGATTATGAACGAGTTGAAGAGCTTGCAAAGAGACCTTACACCTAGAGCCGCGGAAAGGCCGGATGATGCCTCGCGGCCCCTTAAATTGGAGAATTAGTTTTGGTCAAGTCCTGTTTATTTGGCTTTGGTTGTTTTTCCATATGTTGTTTTCTTTTTCGTTAAACCGAGTTTAAAACCGTGGAGTCTGTACTATTGCTATTCCTTGCTTGATGTAATTTGTAATAGCAAAATTTTGAGAATGAATTCAATGATTTCACAAGAATTGTGTGTTTCTTTACTTTAAGGCAGAACTACGCCTGGTCTGATTCACGCGGGGACGTGATACGTAGGCAATCCCCATAAGATTCGACCGCTTTCAAAAAAAAAACAAAAAAAAAAAAAAAAGAGAAAATGTAAATAGAATAAAACGCAGGGTTTCGCAAAATACTTTAAAGAGACGAATGAACAAACCGGGATGACGCATGTGGATTGAAGCAAAGCATGTAGAAACGGTTAACTGCTTAGGTGCATTGCATCCTCTATGTGTTATGATCAAATCTGTTAAGCTCTAACACTAACAAAGTTTGTTGTTGTCTGATACCAGACAGTTAGTTGTTAAAGAATTCTGGCAACACATTCATACCAAACCAGATCCAAAGGACCGGTAGCAACAAGCATGACTACTTCAGAGAATAGTAATGAGGAAGAAAGGCCGATGAGCCAGTTGCTAAAAGAGGCAATGGAAAAGATTGAAAGGATGGGACTAGAGATGCATGCAATGCAGCTAGCCCTGGCCAAAACGCAAAAGAGCCCCGAGACACTGGGACACGTGCCGGAGTACCCTCACTCTGGCCCTTCCACAAGCCGCCCAAATCCCCTCTATCATCAAGAAAGAAGCCCTCATGACTCCCAAGCTCCACCACCCCATCAACCTCTCCCAACACCCAATATTCCCATTTTTGTGGGACCTGCATCAGCCCCTTTGCAGCGAACGACCAGTGAGCCATTGTTTCAGGCTCACGATACACAATACTATCCCCCTGAGCCTACATTCCACGCACCGGAACCACAGGCTTACAATCCCCATTTGGAAGTACCGGCAGAGGTTGAGAAGCCGGTTAAGGCCCCTGAACAGGATGAAGTGTTAAGAAAGTTCAAAAGCCTGGAACAATCCTTCAGGAACTTGCACGGGCTGGGCAATCAAGTCAGCGTGGCATACAAAGATCTGTGCCCTTTCCCAGATGTCCAACTCCCGGCTGGGTTCAAGATGCCCAAGTTTGATTTATATGAAGGGCACGGTGATCCCATGGCACATTTGCGGGGATTCTGTAGCAAAATGAGAGGGGCAGGAGGCAAGGATGAGCTTTTGATAGCTTATTTCGGCCAAAGTCTGAGCGGATCTGCACTGGAATGGTATACCAGGCAGGATTTCAGCAGGTGGTACACGTGGGATGACCTGGCGCAGGCTTTTGCAGGTCATTTCCAGTACAATCTGGAGATAGTTCCTGACCGTCTCACGTTACTGAGAACTGGGAAGAAACCCGGGGAAAGTTTTCGCGAGTTCGGGTTCCGCTGGAGAGAACAAGCAGCTAGGGTCGATCCTCCCATGAGAGAGGGAGAGATGGTAGACTACTTTTTGCAGACATTGGATCCAACCTACTTTGGTCACTTGGTGACAACGGTTGGAAAATCTTTCAACGAGGTGGTCAAAATAGGGGTCATGATAGAAGAAGGTTTGAGGTCGGACAAGATCTTAAACTATTCGGCACTTAAGGCCACAACCCAGGCTATTCAAAGCGGCACGGGAGGTGCGTTAAGAAGAAAGAAAGAAGAGGTTGGCACGATCGAGGCAGGCAGTTGGTCCAGGGCTGGCAGGCCACACTACAACCAACCCAGGCCTCACAGGTCAAACTACCCATACAACCCACCACAAAATTTCTATCCACCTCGAGAACCACATTGTTCCGTACACCAAGCCCAGGTATACACTCAGCCTCCGGTTCGCCCACAATGGCGCGCACCGGCTCCCCAGAACATATGTGCACCACCACAAAACACTTACCCTCCACCAAGGGCATATAGAAATCCTTTAGGGGCAGGTTTCCGGGGAAATCCAGATGCTAGGAATGACAGGTTGCGGAAGCAAAGAACCTTCACCGAATTGGGAGAAACCTACACCGCTGTGTTCCACAAGCTGCGGCAATTGGGTTTGGTTAGTCCTGTCCATACTCGGGAACCAAATCCCCCGCCTCAGAATTTGAATCGTTCAATCAGTTGTGAATACTGTTCAGGGATGCTCGGGCACGATACCGAGAAGTGCTGGAAGTTAAGGCATGCCATACAGGATCTTATTGACACCAATAAGATCGAGGTCCAGACACCAGAGGCTCCTAACATCAACCAAAACCCACTGCCAGCGCACCACGAAACTCACATGATTGAGTTGGTGTGTGAGGGAGGAGAATTAAGAAAACCCTCACAAACAGTGATGATGATCCAAGCTGCCCCAAAAGAAGTCGTAACCAGTGGAGAAACAAATGTACAGTCGCAGGGAGAAGGCGTCAAGCCGGTAGTAATATGGGGGAAGAGCCCGTCCGTCATAGCAAGCAAACCCGAGCCAAGCAAGTTGGTAATACCAGGGATCCTGCCCACACCGGCAGTCATGTTGAAAGGGGTATGTAGAGAACGGGTGACCATAAAGCCGGTGGTCCAACTGCCAATGCTTGACAGCAGGGCTGTGCCCTGGAAATATGAAAAAGCAGTGGTGACATACCAAGGAAAACAGGTGGAAGAAGTCAGTTGTGAAGCGCAAGGGCTGACTCGATCAGGTCGATGCTTTGCTCCGGTGGAGTTAAGAAAAACCAACCCAGTGGCAACCAAGAAGCCAGTGTCAGAAGAAGAGGCCGAAGACTTCCTGAGGAAGATGAAAGTACAAGGCTATTCTGTGGTTGAGCAGCTGAGAAAAACACCTGCCCAGATCTCACTATTGTCATTACTCCTCCATTCCGAGGAACATCGTCGGGCCCTGTTAAAGATATTGAACGAGGCCCATGTACCCAGTGAGATTTCTGTAAACCACCTGGAAACCATTGCTAGCAAGATTTTCGAGGTGAACAGAGTGACATTCTCAGATGATGACCTACCGGTGGAAGGTACGGAGCATAACAAAGCTCTATACCTAGCTGTCAAATGTGAAGACTCGGTGGTAACCCGAGTATTGGTGGATAACGGCTCAAGCGCCAATATTTGTCCATTATCCACCCTGGACCAGTTAAAGATTGACCGTGGAAGAATCCGGGAGAATAGCATCTGTGTCCGGGGGTTTGACGGAAACGGAACAACCACTGTGGGGGATGTTGTACTTGAACTGACCATTGGCCCGGTCCTGTTTACCATGGAATTCCAGGTATTGGACGCCACGGTATCTTACAACTTGCTGTTAGGACGACCTTGGATTCATGCAGCTAAAGCGGTGCCTTCCACCGTACATCAGACAGTGAAGTTCGAGTGGGAAAGACAAGAGGTCGTGTTGCACGGCGAGGATACAACATGCACCATGGGCGGAACCATTGTGCCTTTCATAGAGACCACTGATGACAAGGGTCCCTGGGTCTACCAGATTCTCGATACAGGGTCGGCCAACAAAATTTCTGAAGGAGAAATCATCCCGCACCCTAGGGTGACTGCCGCAACAGTCATGATGGTATCAGAAATGCTGGGTAATGGGTTTGTGCCGGGAAAAGGCCTGGGAGTTGAACTTCAAGGGATAGTCCAACCTGTCTCCCTTCCTAAGAATCTGGAAACTTTCGGGTTGGGGTTCAAACCAACCGCAGCAGACAGGAAGCAAGCGCGAAAAATGAAGAAGAGAGTCTGGTCTCTGCCTAAACCAGTACCACGCCTCTCAAGGTCTTTTGTTAAAGCTAGTGCCAAGGGGTCAGCGATCCCAAAGATTCGAGGACCTTTGATCGGCATAAGTGAAGACCTGAATCAGAGTCGTGAGAGGCTATTTGCGGATGTCAGTATGGTGGAAGCTGGAGAAGGTTCCAGCAGAGCAGAGATACAATTTGTGGGGCCTGAGGCCAAGACCAACAATTGGACGGTTACTCCTCTTCCTGTCCGAGGGGAGTCTTGGTAGTAGGCTTTGATTAATGTTTTGTTTGTTTGTTTGTTTGATCGGATTATTCAAGGGTGTAATCCCAATTTTACTTTCGTTTTGTAAAAGTGTGAACCCCTTTTATCCTGCAAATTTAATAAAGTTCTTTTCTTTTGTCCCGTTTTGATTTCTTGTTTTGTTCTTTTTCTTTCTGAACAGTTCTCTTTTTACTGGTCCTAATGACATGGCATGCACAGCGGATCTTCGACCTAGTCTAATAAATCAATCTGAAACCGACTCAATGATGCAAAAGGTCGTTTGTGACGATGAATCTGAATGTGACGAAGGGGAAGCCTTCGAAGAAATAAATCGAGAACTGTGCCAATTTGAAGAGAAACCCAAGCCTAACCTAAATGACACTGAGGCCGTGAACCTAGGAGACGCTGATAACATCCAAGAGACCAAAATTAGCATCCACATTGAGCCAAATGTCAAAGCAGAATTGATCGAAACTCTCAGGGAATTCAAAGATGTTTTTGCATGGTCCTATGATGATATGCCTGGATTGAGCACCAATTTAGTGGTTCACAAACTACCCACTGACCCGGCATACCCTCCGGTCAAGCAAAAACTAAGGAAATTTAAAACAGAAATGAGTGTAAAAATCAAAGAAGAAGTGATCAAGCAGTTGCAATCGAAGGTCATTCGGGTCACTCGATATCCCGAGTGGTTGGCCAATGTGGTACCAGTCCCAAAGAAGGATGGAAAAATCAGGGTGTGCGTCGACTACCGCAACCTCAACAAAGCAAGTCCCAAGGACAATTTCCCGTTACCCAACATTCATATCCTGATCGATAATTGCACTGGGCGCGAGATCGGATCCTTTGTGGATTGCTATGCGGGTTATCATCAGATCCTAATGGACGAAGAGGATGCTGAGAAGACAGCGTTTATTACGCCATGGGGAACCTACTGCTATCGGGTAATGCCGTTCGGGTTAAAGAACGCCGGGGCAACGTACATGCGAGCAATGACTGCGGTGTTTCATGACATGATACACAAGGAAATTGAGGTGTACGTCGATGATGTGATCATCAAATCTTGCCGTCAGGAGGACCATGTAGCAGACCTAAGGAGATTTTTCCAAAGACTCCGGAGGTATGATATCAAGCTTAACCCGGCCAAATGCGCATTCGGGGTTCCATCAGGAAAGTTGCTAGGCTTCATCGTCAGTCGACGGGGGATTGAGTTAGACCCATCCAAAATTGAATCCATCCGAGACTTGCCACCGCCAAGGAACAAAACAGAGGTAATGAGTTTGCTGGGTAGACTCAATTACATCAGCAGGTTCATCGCTCAACTCACAGCAACTTGTGAGCCTATATTTCGGCTACTGAGAAAGGATGCTGCAGTAGGTTGGACGACAGAGTGTCAGGAGGCTTTCGACCAAATCAAAGGGTATCTGTCTAATCCACCCGTATTGGTCCCGCCTAAGCCCGGGAAACCCCTAATCCTTTACCTGACGGTTTTAGAAAATTCATTTGGTTGTGTACTGGGACAACATGATGACACAGGAAGGAAGGAGCAGGCCATCTACTATCTCAGTAAGAAATTTACAGTGCATGAGGTCAAGTACACTCAACTCGAGAAAACATGCTGCGCCCTAACTTGGGTAGCTCAGAAATTGAAGCACTACCTGTCTTCATATACTACGTATCTCATATCCCGTTTGGACCCTTTGAAATATATATTTCAGAAACCTATGCCCACGGGAAGGTTGGCAAAATGGCAAATTCTGCTCACCGAGTTTGATATCGTCTATGTGACGAGGACAGCCATGAAAGCCCAGGCACTGGCAGACCATTTGGCAGAGAATCCCGTTGATGAAAAATACGAGCCCTTAAGAACGTATTTTCCTGACGAAGAGGTGATGCATACAAATGAGTTGGAATTACCTGAGGAACCGGGTTGGAAGCTTTTCTTCGATGGAGTTGCGAACGCAAAAGGGGTTGGAATAGGAGCAGTACTCACTTCTGAAACAGGACGGCATTATCCTGTTACGGCTCAACTATGCTTCTATTGCACCAACAATATGGCCGAATATGAGGCTTGCATTCTGGGTCTGCGCCTGGCCGCTGACATGGATGTCCGGGACGTCTTGGTCTTGGGAGACTCGGACCTCTTGGTACATCAAATCCAAGGTGAATGGGAAACACGAGATCTAAAGCTCATACCATACCGACAATGCTTGCATGATCTAAGCAAGCAATTTCGATCGGTAAAATTCAAACACATCCCGAGAGTTCACAATGAGGTTGCGGATGCCTTGGCCACCTTAGCATCAATGTTGCACCACCCTGACAAAATGTATGTGGATCCTCTACACATCCAGGTCCGTGATCAGCACGCCTACTGCAATGCCATAGAAGAAGAAGCAGATGGCAAACCCTGGTTTCATGATATCAAGGAATACCTCAGAATGGGGATATATCCAGAACATGCCTCTGGAGACCAAAAAAGATCCCTTCGGCGTTTGTCGAATGGTTTCTTCCTCAGTGGAGGAGTATTGTACAAAAGAACCCCGGATTTGGGATTGTTGAGATGCATAGATGCCAGTCAAGAAATGACGGTTATGGAAGAGGTACATGCGGGAGTTTGCGGACCGCACATGAGCGGATATGTATTGGCAAGAAAGATCCTTTGAACAGGGTGTTATTGGCTCACCATGGAACGCGACTGTATCACTTTTGTGAGGAAATGCCATCAGTGCCAGATACATGGAGATTTGATTCATTCTCCGCCAACAGAGTTACATACGATGTCAGCACCTTGGCCGTTTGTGGCATGGGGCATGGATGTCATTGGGCCCATCGAGCCAGTAGCGTCCAACGGTCACAGGTTCATTCTAGTGACCATTGATTACTTCACCAAATGGGTTGAGGCTAAAACCTTCAAATCGGTAACCAAGAAGGCAGTGGCGGACTTTGTTCACTCCCATATCATCTGCAGATTTGGGATCCCAAAAGTGATCATCACGGATAACGGTGCGAATCTTAATAGCAGCCTGATGAAAGAGGTATGCCAACAATTCAAGATTACACACCGCAATTCCACCCCATATCGTCCCAAGGCGAATGGAGCAGTCGAAGCAGCCAATAAGAATATCAAGAAGATACTGCGAAAAATGGTGGAAGGGTCCAGACAATGGCACGAGAAATTACCCTTTGCTTTATTGGGGTACCGCACTACCGTCCGGACCTCCATAGGCACAACTCCTTATTTGTTGGTATACGGAACTGAGGCCGTGATACCAGCAGAGGTCGAAATTCCGTCCCTCCGAATTGTCACTGAAGCCGGGATTGATGATGATGAATGGGTAAAAGCTCGATTGGAACAGTTGAGCCTGATAGATGAGAAAAGATTGGCAGCAGTGTGCCATGGTCAACTGTATCAGAAGAGAATGGCAAGAGCATATAACAAGAAGGTGCGCCCCAGGAAGTTTGAGGTAGGGCAGCAGGTGTTAAAGAAGATCCTCCCACATCAGGTCGAGGCAAAAGGCAAATTCGCCCCAAATTGGCAAGGGCCTTATATCGTGACCAGAGTATTGTCCAACGGTGCTTTGTGTTTGACAGATGTCGAAGGTAGATGTGTCGACATGGCTATCAATTCAGATGCAGTCAAGAGATATTATGCGTAATTTCTTTAATTATGGCAATTTTTGGTTTATTTGTTTGTATTTGGCATTTGTTGAATAATGAGATGACGGAGGCAATTCTTTCTTCTATCCAAACACTTTTAACCTTTGCTTCCCCCTTTGAGCCTAAGTAATTCTTTCATACCCCTCTTTTGGAATCACTAATGGAAAAGACATGGAAAAAGAGAGAAAGAAAAGAGAAAGATAAATGAAAAAAAAAACCGTGGGAACTACGTTTGACCTGATTCCTCAAAGAGGATACGTAGGCGCCTCACGGCTCGGTCATAGTATGCATCATAGTGGATATACGATGCATAATGTACATAGTGTGCGTAAAGCGTGCGTAACGCACATAGCGCAACATAAGTATAAAAAATAAATTCCCCAAGCAAGAAACCTGGGGCAGAAGTTATGTTTTAAAATTCCAACAAAGGTTTGATTCCAAAAGTTGTAGCACATCACCCATCGAATTATTTTCATTTTTCATAGCCTTTCTTTAACTCCACACCAGAACCAACATTCAACGTCCAAAAGACCTCCCGATCAATGTTCAAAAGATGTCGAGTCAGGTAAATAAGACCGAGAATAATACACCAATCCCCAGCAAAGAAGAGGATCGTAAGACTGGGAATGAATTGATAGCCAAAGGAGTCTCCAGAAGAGAGGGTCGTATCTACAACGCCCCGATTCCTCGAAAGAAATAAAATGAGAGAGTCTCATCGGTGAAAACCTTCGCAGGCACCGAGAGGCGATGTAAGATGAGGGATATGAAATGAGAGAGTCTTATTGGTGAAAACCCTCACAGGCACCATAAGGCGCCGGGAGATGAGAGAAAAGAGAGAGTCTCATCAGTGAAAACCCCTCGAAGGGCACTATGAGGCGACAAGACGAATCAACAAAAGCTACCACATTTGCAACAGCATGGACAGTCACTTATCATCCCCAGCAAGTCAGACCATTCGGCAAATCGATTGATACAAATAGACTGGGTCGGGAATCTATGGTGCACGTCATGATCACGGGGACCAGTTGTGTCCTCCAGATAAGTTCTTTTGATTGTCTCCTCCCACAAAATATTGGTTCAGAAAGATTTTCTCTTTTCCATATCTTTATTTCTTTTCCTAAAAAATGTGTCTTTGAAGGATTTGTCAAAGCTTACTACCAGAAACCGAAGGGGGATTCATCCAATGCAGGATAATACAAACAGTCTTAAAGGCCGGCCCCAGGCAATCCAGGGATTGTGCTCGGAAATGTTGGAAGAAGTATGCTCCAAAAGGGAGTGGTTTCGGGGGTTAGAAGCAGACTCCCACATCATGTGTTTAAAGAGAAAGCAGAAAAGGGGATAAATTGAGAACCAATCCCCAGCAGGCTAGAGACCCCTAACAGGCAACCTTGCCCGCCAACCAATTATGGGGACAAAGAGCAAGAAAGGGGGAAGAGAGAAAAATGGCTCGCCAGAAAGGCACCCTCTACCACCACGATTAAAACTGACTAAATCCTTTTGTCTGTTGCAGGAGAGCAAAGAATTGATGAGGGCAGCAAGATGCAACGCCATGGAAGTCACCAAAAAACCGGGGCAGAAAATTTTCCGCCGATTGTCGAAAATTTTCTGGGAAGAACGGGAATACTTTTAAGTTCTAGGTCGCCCACCAGTATAATGCGGGAATACATTTAAGTTCTAGGTCGCCCACCAGTATAATGCGGGAATACTTTTAAATTCTAGGTCGCCCACCAGTATAATGCGGGAACATTTTTAAGTTCTAGGTCGCCCACCAGTATAATGCGGGAATACATTTAAGTTCTAGGTCGCCCACCAGTATAATGCGGGAATACATTTAAGTTCTAGGTCGCCCACCAGTATAATGCGGGAATACTTTTAAATTCTAGGTCGCGCACCAGTATAATGCGGGAACATTTTTAAGTTCTAGGTCGCCCACCAGTATAATGCGGGAATACATTTAAGTTCTAGGTCGCCCACCAGTATAATGCGGGAATACATTTAAGTTCTAGGTCGCCCACCAGTATAATGCGGGAACATTTTTAAGTTCTAGGTCGCCCACCAGTATAATGCGGGAATACATTTAAGTTCTAGGTCGCCCACCAGTATAATGCGGGAATACATTTAAGTTCTAGGTCGCCCACCAGTATAATGCGGGAACATTTTTAAGTTCTAGGTCGCCCACCAGTATAATGCGGGAATACATTTAAGTTCTAGGTCGCCCACCAGTATAATGCGGGAATACTTTTAAGTTCTAGGTCGCCCACCAGTATAATGCGGGAATACATTTAAGTTCTAGGTTGCCCACCAGTATAATGCGGGAATACTTTTAAGTTCTAGGTCGCCCACCAGTATAATGCGGGAATACTTTTAAATTCTAGGTCGCCCACCAGTATAATGCGGGAATACTTTTAAGTTCTAGGTCGCCCACCAGTATAATGCGGGAATACATTTAAGTTCTAGGTCGCCCACCAGTATAATGCGGGAATACTTTTAAATTCTAGGTCGCCCACCAGTATAATGCGGGAATACTTTTAAATTCTAGGTCGCCCACCAGTATAATGCGGGAATACATTTAAGTTCTAGGTCGCCCACCAGTATAATGCGGGAATACATTTAAGTTCTAGGTCGCCCACCAGTATAATGCGGGAATACTTTTAAATTCTAGGTCGCCCACCAGTATAATGCGGGAATACTTTTAAGTTCTAGGTCGCCCACCAGTATAATGCGGGAATACATTTAAGTTCTAGGTCGCCCACCAGTATAATGCGGGAATACTTTTAAATTCTAGGTCGCCCACCAGTATAATGCGGGAACATTTTTAAGTTCTAGGTCGCCCACCAGTATAATGCGGGAATACATTTAAGTTCTAGGTCGCCCACCAGTATAATGCGGGAATACATTTAAGTTCTAGGTCGCCCACCAGTATAATGCGGGAACATTTTTAAGTTCTAGGTCGCCCACCAGTATAATGCGGGAATACATTTAAGTTCTAGGTCGCCCACCAGTATAATGCGGGAATACATTTAAGTTCTAGGTCGCCCACCAGTATAATGCGGGAATACTTTTAGCTCTAGAGTTTGGAATCAGTAGCCCCACCTGAAGACGGAAGGTTACAACAAAGATCCCCAAGCAGGAAACCATAAAATCCCCAGCACCAAGAAGCAGACAACTGCAGAGGCAAGCGCGCAATTCAAAAGGAAAAAGGAACGCATCTCAAAAGAAGCAGATTGGGAGCGTTGTAGCATGCCCAGTATGACGATGCTGATGAAGAAACATACCACTGAAGAAACCATTGGAAAATTTAAAGAAGAAAGTCGTGTCCCCAGCGGATCAAGCAAAGTGATGAAACTGGCATTCAAACGTCAGCAAAGGACCAGCATCATCTCCCAAAGTCACAAGATAAAGGCATCGGAGGAAAGTGGTAGCCGACAAGAAAGCAAGGCAACAAGAACAAATTGAAGATGGATGAGATTTCAGGATCCTCAGTTTAGCTTAGCTTCTTGTTTTCCTTTGAGCAATGTAATAGGGAGATCGGTTGAGCAGTAGCATCCTACATCAGCATACAACAGCGCACAACAACAACAACAAGCACTACAGTCACACGGTAGTCCCAGCTACCAAATTTCCCGAACTACATTGACCTGATTCCTGTTTTCAGCCCAGGATATGTAGGAACCCTCTGAAGCAAAGGTTCGGTCAAATCTTTTTCAAAAATGCTTCATACGGAGTATTCGGACGGGCAAAAATCGCTCGCTTATCTTTGCGCGAAAACCCTTCGTGTCTTCGTGCAAAGAGGGGCAGCTGTAAGCACGTGATTTTTGCTTTACGAACAATCGCTCCAAAAGAAAATAAAAATAGTGACAAATGATTTCGCTGTACAATTGTTCGAGTTTTTCGTGACATGTGTTGTTAGTCATTTGTGGATCTGTCCATTTTGCATTTAATCATTAACAAACAAAATACAAAATATGCATGTCAGGGTGATTAAACCATAATTCGGTCAGTAAAAGAAAATTCAAAAAATATATGTGCATCGTTCGTTCTAGGCTTTTAGTTAACTTACCGAAATATTTTTTGTGATAATTGTGTTAAAATGTTGCATTATTGTTGGTTTTAATTTCATTATTTTAATGTTTGTTATTTCATTTTTGTTTTAAAAGAAAAAATAAAATAGAAAACAAAAAGAGGGATTGAAAAATGGGTTAGGTCCAGGAAATAAAACAAAAAAAATGGGCCCAAACCAGCACAAGTCCGGTCCAGACCAGGCCTGCCCAGGCACCTCCTGAAACGACGTCGTTTCAGGGACGGTTAATCTGGGCCGTTCATTTCCATTGATCTGATGGCCCTTATTAGCCCTCATGACCCGACCCATTCCCGTTTTTGACCGACCCCTTGATTAACCAAACGGCACCGTATGGTCTAGCCTCCCCAATCCTGGCCATCAATTTTAATCAATCCAACGGCCAGGATTGAATCAGCCTCCCCGTATATAAGCCTCCTATCACACCCCACGCCCCCTATTCTAACCCCCCCCACTCATCGTCTTCATCCAAACACTGAAGCCCCCCCAAACCCTAGCAGCCGCCCTAGCTTCCCTTTCACCAGAACCCGGCGGCATGGACGCCGGTGGCCACCTCCTGAACACCCTAGGACCACCTCACTGTCCTGAATACAAATCCACTAACCACGAGCCTCGAATCACTTCCGTTTGTCTCGAATCTTCATTTGAAGATTTGAGTCGAACCCGGATCTATGCCAAACCATCCCATCTTCATACCAGACACTCCCCTGACCTTCCTCGTGACCAAACCAAGCTTGGTTTGGTCCAAATCTACCCACAACTCCTAAAAATCCAGATCTGGAAATCCAGAACTTGAAACACATGCACCTGGGGAACCCGGCCAGTTTTGACATGGGTTTGAGGTCTAATAGACCTTAATCAAGGTGTTCTCATGTGAGAACACCCTGATTAAAGTTTGTTCGGCCTCAAAAATTCGAAGTTGAATCAGATTTGGGTCTGTTTGATTTAAACATTTTGGTAAGTTTTCCTTTCTTTTGTTTTATTTCTAAATAAGTTGTCAGCATATCTCTTTGTGTTTGGTTGTTATTTTGTTATTTTTTTTTGGATTTCTTTCATCTCTGTAAAGACCTTTTATTTGGTCAATTGTTTTCTGTGTATGATTTGAATGTATTCTGTGATGAACATGTTCGATTAGATTAGTCGTCAAATGAATAAACTTATATAGGTTCCCAGTAATTGAACACAAAATTGTCTGATGCCCTTTAGGTCCCTGAACATATTGTTTATGTGAGCGACTGATTATTACCTGCTATAATTAGTATAGTCGACTCGATAAATGTCGTTGATTAGTTTCTATAACTAATGAATCAAACGAGCTAATAATGTCGCATGACTAATTGATACTTTGCCACTGATTGAAGGCCCCAGCATTGTTTGAAATAGTTTGTTTGCATTGAAAAATGACTGAAAGGTTCAGTCTAGGCAGTCCTGAATTTGAACTTTCATCAGTTCAAAAATGCCCTGATGCTGCAAAGGGTCAAGACAGTGATAACCAGGGTTTAACAAGGGTAGTCTGGGGTTTGCAAAGAACAAAAATGATTAGTTTAAATGAGCTGACAAGTAGGGTACTAATTTGGGATTAAATTAATGCCAATGGGGAACAAGACATAAGAGTATGGGACTTAAATTGAATAAAAAATAATGCCCATAACTCCTGATTAAACAAAACCAGGCGTGGGAATAAAGGGGGCTGACACCAAAAGATGCTTAGGCATGGGCCTTAAAGAGTATGGGCAGGCTGCAAGTTGCAGCAAAAAAGGCAGCTTAACTGCACTGGTTTTTGGCTTATAAATAAGCCATTTGAGAACTTAAACAGGGCTGGACTTTTAGTCTTCAGAAAAAGAGAAAACAAAAGGCTGGAAAATTTTTAGTCTGAGGAGAGGTCTTGTGAGTTTAAAGAAAAAGACTGAAAACATAAGTTAATTTCCAGTAAACACTGTAACCAAACACTGTCTGAAAAGTTGTATAAGAGTTCATATTGGTCAAGCTGTCTCGGCCAAGTTCTGTGGTTTGCATTGACTGAGCTGCTTGTGATTGTTGAACTGTTGGTGTTGCTGCATTGAATACTCTGGTATTGCTGTTGTTTCATCGCTCTTTCCTGGGATTGCTCATTTGGTGCTCGACTATTTGCTGGTTTTCTTTGTTCTGGGAAATATTGTTGGTTGTTTGTGGGCTGTGGAAAATATTTGTGGTTGTTGGATTGTTGCTGTGTTATTGTTGTTTATCTGCTGTTGTTGTATTTGCCGCATACCCCTCAGCTGACAATTCTCCTTCTTCTTCTGCTTTGCTATACCAGGTACGCGATTAACAGTGCCAATGTAACTTGAGAGTTTAAGCATGAATATAAAAGAGAAGAGCTGAAGTTGTTTATTTCGTACATAGACTGTTATATTGAACCTCATTTAATGTATAATAGTTTACATTCTTGTTTAGATACTGAAGGTAGCCTGTGTGCCCAGTAGATATCAATATATGGTGATTGAATGTTAGTTTGTATATGTAGGCTGATAGATAAAAGGGTCCCCAATGCAGTAGGTTGTATCTTAGGTTTTATAAGGTTAGCATGTCTTTAAATACATAGAACTATCCATGTTAGTTAATTTTGTGTCCTTTTGATAAATTGTCCTCCTATAATTGGCAAGCCATTGCCTTAAAATAAACGGTGCAAGCCTGCACTTCTCAACCTCACGAAGGTCGATCCCGGATCAAACGAACCCAGCAGGCTTTCATCAGAAAGGCATCGGCCCAGGTCCAGCCGATACTGTGTGGGCTGGGTTTGGGCCCATAATGCTCGATTAGCTGCCCATGTGCATGGCCATGTTTTCTTGCTCTGCAAAGGCACTCGGAATTCCGTTATAATAACCTGCAAGCATGTAATTGAGTAGGGTCATTTTTTTTATTCTCAACTAATGGAGACAAATGCGACAAGAAACGTAGTTGCTATAGGATATCTTTTTAAAATAAAAACGAGATGAGCCTCGACAAATATAAATGCACAAGCTACGGGGCCCTCGCTAAATGTATATTATCGAAGCATTCAGTTTTCCAGGATGGGTCGTTTAGCAAACCTCACGGCCCTCCCAGAATAATAACGCGATAGCCTCTTTAAGCGCGTATTTAATAATTTTACCTTCTTAAAATCGGGTGCGCATTTATGTGACCCAAATCCAAATTTCGACGGATTCGAAATGTATTTCTAATCACGGGTACATTGATTGTGACGTGGTTCGAGATGCATGTCCATGACGTCGCAAATTCCTTTTAAAAGTAGAATGAGACGAGCCTCGTCAAACAAAATGTACACAGCTGCGGGGCCCTCTAACTGTATATATATATTAAACACTTAGAATTCGGGATAGGCCGTTTAGCGAATTTTTCGGCCTTCCCCCAAAACAACAATACGCTAGTTGCTTTAGGCGCGTCTTAATAATTTATTCTCCTTAATTCGGGTGCACATTTATGTGACCCAAATCCAAATCTCAACCGAGTCGAGATATGTCAACAACCACGGGTGCATTGATGTAACATGGTTCGAGATATGTTTTCACGACGTTGCAAGTCTTATAAAATAACAGTAAATGATAAAAGCGGTTAAAAGTTAAATTTTGCACATAAGTTCACACTTGTATAAAATCAGATAATCAAGCCGAATGTAACAGTTGAGCGACCGTGCTAGAACCACGGAACTCGGGAATGCCTAACACCTTCTCCCGGGTTAACAGAATTCCTTATCCGGATTTCTGGTACGCGGACTGTAATATAGAGTCACTGTTTTCCTCGATTCGGGATTAAAATTGGTGACTTGGGACACCCTAAATCTCCCAAGTGGCGACTCTGAAATAAACAAATAAATCCCCTTTCGATTGTCCTTTAATTGGAAAAAAACTCCTTGTACCCTCTCGGGTGCGGAAAAAGGAGGTGTGACAGCGTGATAAGGTGAAAACCAATCCATGCCTAAGATTATGTCAAAATCTACCATATCAAGAAGTAGAAGATCTGCCCTAGTCTCATAGCTCCCAATGATGACCAAACAAGCACGATATACCCGGTCTACCAAAACAAAATCTCTAATAGGCATAGATATATGAACATGAGCACTCAAGGAATCACGATACATATCCAGATATGAAGCAACATAGGATAACACATATGAATAAGTGGAGTTGGATCAAATAGAACCGATGCATCTCTATAGTAAACTGGAACAATACCTGTGTAATCCGCATCAGATGACTCTTCCTCAAGACTAGTTGGAAATTTATAGAAATGCGGTTGAGCCCCACCATTATTACCTCTACCTCTTAGAAGACCTCTTACTGGCTGGCCTCCACCTTTAGCGGCCTGACCACCTCCTTTAGCTGCCTGACCCTGCCTCTAACTAGCTGAGCGGGTTATGGAGCAACCAGTACCAGAACCATGGCATGAGAAACCTACTGAGGCACACTACTCGAAAGTCTGGGACATAACCTCCTAATATGACAAGTACCTCCACACTCAAATAACTCTCTCGGCTGTTGTGGCTACTGAATCTGAGATTCACCCTGACGACCCGAATAACCATCTTGATAGCTCTGAATTGGCAATGAACTGATGGGAGCTAAAGGGGCACTATAGGCTAGCTGCTCAGGACGAGACTGATAAGAACCACGACTACTCGAAGCACTGTGTAGTACCTGAAGCACTGACTGAATCGGCCTATGAGGATGGCCTCTACCAAAGTAACTCCTGCCTCCAGATGAGGCACCACATAAACCACCAAAATGACGAGGCCTCTTCTCAGATACCGCCTCTCTACCCTGACCACGAACCTTCTCGATCCGTCTAGAAATCTCTACAACCCATTGGAAGAAAATATCATCCCCAGTCTTTTTGGCCATTTGAAGCCTGATACCATAAGTGAGGCCATCTATAAACCTTCCCACTCCCGCCTCTCTGTAGGGATCAAAATAACTGCATGGCAAGATAGGTCCATAAATTTGGTCTCATATTGGGTAACAGTCATACTACCCTGCTGTAGACATTCAAACTGGCTGCAGTACTCCTCTCACAGAGTAAAAGGGATGAACTTCTCCAAAAATAGTTGTGAAAACTGATCCCAAGTGAGTGGATGTGAACTACTAGTCTGCCTCGCTCATAATCCTTCCAACACCTCTTGGTAGAACCGGTCATCTAAAACACCATAAAGTCAACTTAATTGAACTCCATAATATCCATTTGTGTAACACCTCATGGCAATGGTACAAATAGTCATTTGGGTCCTCAAAAGGTGTACCACCAAAATGAATGGGAAAGAGCATGGTGAATGTGTCCAACCTCTTCAACCCCCCAGACGACATAGCGGGGCTCTCCCCAGTCTGCGTAGCAATAATAGCTGAATACTCCAAGAACCACAGAAGTCAGATATATGGAAGCCATCTACTTTGGAGAGTGAGTGTCGAGAGTCTAGGCTCCTCCCCCGGCCTGAGAGACAGCTGGTGCTATAGGAAATACCCCGGCCTGGGCCACACTCTCTATAAGTCCCACTAAGCAAACTAGTGTGTCTTAAAGTACGGGAGTGGCTATGAACCCCTCCAGGACTTGAGCTAGTCCATCTGGTACGGCTAGAGTAGGGATCTCTTCCTTATGCTCAATTTGAGGCTCTACAGTGGGTGTTGTTGCACGTGCTCTAGGTTGGGCCCTGCCTCTACCTCGGCCCCTACCCCTGGTAGTAGCTGTAACCAGGGGTTTCGGCTCCCACTCGGCTGTGGATTTTGTACGTGTCATCACCATATATGAGAGAACAAGAATAGAGTGATTCAAACTTCAGTGATAGAATAAAGTCGCATGATAGAGAAAGAAAGAAAGGACATTTCCTAAAGCTCTATAGCGCTAGAAGATAAGTAGAGACATCTTCGTATCGATCCTCCAGATTCTACTAAGCGTGCTCATGACTCGTGAGACCTAGACAATCTAGTACTCTGATACCAACTTGTCATAATTTGGAATCCCAACCTTGTGGTCATGATGGCGCCTAACATCTTCTTGCTAGGCAAGCCAATGTTAGATAGTAAATTAACAATTTTAATAATTTAAAAACAGAGTACTAATAGTTGTTAACTGTGTTAAAATAGAGTTACAAAAGATAAATCTATAATATAACATGGTCTAGTCTAAACCCAGAAATCTGGTGTCACCATTATATTAGCAATGAGAATACTAGAAAGTATAGTCTGAACGGAACACAACTGTTTGAAATAAAGTAAAGAGTAAAGATATGATAGAAGGGGACTTTAGAGACTGCGAATGCCAGCAGCTCTAACTCAATTCTCCTGTTGTAAGTCGATCTAGGCAAGAACACCTCTATATATTGTTGGGACCAATGCCAGCATCTGCACAAGAAGTGCAAAAGTGTAGCATGAGTACAACCGACTCCATGTAGTTTGTAAATGCAAAGCCTAATTGTTACAACCCATATTCGTGTACGTTAGATCACGCCTTAAGTTAGTAGACATAAATTTGAGAAGAGATTATCTTTGAGATGATAAGAAGTTAATCTTATTCATCTTAAATGATACAAGGGTGTATAAGAGTGGTTAACAAGTATTAGAAGTTAAACGAATCAAGGATGTTGTAACCCGCATTTTCGAGTAAAACTAAAGGTGCTTAATATTCTCAGGAGGTTGTGTTTTAAGGCATTTGAATCATATAATATCTGTATCATAAGTTTTGAAGTCAAACGAGTTATGAAATGAGTTACGTTCATAACTTTACTTAAACTTTAGGTCAAATTTTACTAAGTTTTTATCTCAATAAACTTTGAGTTACGGGGTGATCCACCCATAAAATTGAATATCTATAAGTCTAGTTTCCAAAGAATTAAACCATTTTTCGATACAACATCAGAGTAAATAGATATTCGCATTTTTGCAAGACTGCGCAAGCAGCTCTCTATGGGACCCACATAGGCGGTTGAGATATATTGATATATATGAGATGTCTTAAGCCCATTTTAACTCATTATTTTTCACTCTATTCAGACCTTAGACACCTAAAAACTCTCTCTCAAGGTTCTCTCATGATCCAAGACCCAAACAAAGGGCAAACAACACAAATCAAGTGTCGGGCATCCTGTGGCGCTAGTATGTTTCTTGATCTTCTGTTGTTGCTGATTTTTGTGTGGTTCCAGATCATGTGGGAGGTTTTTTAAAGTGATTTAAGTTCTGTAAAATACTCTCTCAAATTGTTAATATCAACCCTAGGTGATTTCAAGTCTTCCAAAGTGATTCTAGTGCCGAAAAACTCGAATTGATTGCTAGTTTCACTTCCTTGTTCTTGTGGAAGGATATTTCATGGTGAAGTAAGGTCAAATTGGAATTGTTCTATCTGTTTAAAGGTAAGGAACCTCTTTCTCAAGATGTATTTAAGATTATCCAAGTTTCGGTTAAGTCGTTGAGGCTAGAACTTGTGAGATATCTATCAAAAGGCTTGTTAGTAATATTGTTGGTTGGTGGACTGTTTTGGGAGGCTTAATATGATTATTATTGATGTTGTTTGGGCTGTTTGGTTAATTTTTTAACTTGTGGAATGTCATATAAATAGGGAAGGTGCTGTCCGTTTCTTGGTAAAATAGGTTGTGGTCGATATATAATAGTTACGATGCTTAAACGATAATGATAGTATCATTTCTCTTATTGTAGACTAAGGAGTCGTGACATTTGAATAGCTAGAGGTTGGACAGTATATACAAGGTATGTAAGGCTATCCCTTTCCTTATTTCGCACGACTCCGATTGTACATAATATAATGAACGAGCTTCCAAAGATACTCCGCTCTTAGAAGCTAGCAGTACTTACATTGCACACACACACACACACACACACACACACACACACACACACACACACACACACACACACACACACACACACACACACACACACACACACACACACACACACACACACACACACACACACACACACACACACACACACACACACACACACACACACACACACACACACACACACACACACACACACACACACACACACACACACACACACACACACACACACACACACACACACACACACACACACACACACACACACACACACACACACACACACACACACACACACACACACACACACACACACACACACACACACACACACACACACACACACACACACACACACACACACACACACACACACACACACACACACACACACACACACACACACACACACACACACACACACACACACACACACACACACACACACACACACACACACACACACACACACACACACACACACACACACACACACACACACACACACACACACACACACACACACACACACACACACACACAGGTTGTATATTCTATATCCATGCTTACATTACTATTCTTATTTATGTTTTCCTGTCTTACATGCTCGGTACTTTATTCATAGTGACGTCCCTTTTATTTGTGGATGCTGCATGTCGTGCTGCAGGTCCTGATAGACAGGTAGACGTAGCTCCCCCACCACAGTAGGCTGTCCAGTTTAGCGGTTATTGGCGAGATCCCTTCTCCGGACATGCCGTGGTCTTGGTATGCATTTTTGTTATAGACATTATGGGTATGTCGGGGCCCTGTTCCGGCAATGTTGTAGCACTTATGTTCCTTTAGAGGCTTCATAGATAAGTGTCGACTCATGTATAGTTTGGATAACCTTGTTGGTTGATTTTTGTTGTATAGTCTCTCATGGCAGCTTGTAAGCTTGTACCTTATATATAACTTCATGACAGCCTTGTCAGCCCATGTTATGTATGTTCATGCCATTATTTATCATTGTTAGTTGTTCATGATTTATATCTATCATTTATATTGATCTCGTCGGCCCTTATAGATAATAAGAAAGGTTAGATAAAATGTATGTTGGTGCTCGGCAGGTATGACCCGGGTGCCAGTCATGGCCCTCCAGTTTGGATCGTGACACTAACTTCGACGAATTAGTGACAAGGCTATGACAAGATACTCACAATAAAACTGTATGAATAATGATAATAACATAAAACAGGAAAAATAGATAAGGTAGTAAACTCGTATAGACGGACTCGAAAGTCAACTACCAGAGGATCTCAGAATAACATGTTCTCACATCACAGTAAGAGAATAAATTCTACAACTTCTACAGTTACTGCACATCATACTCTGTTGCGGCACGCAAACCGATCCACAATTATATCTCAATAACAAGTCTCCTCCATTGCGACGTGCAACCGATCCACAAATATATTTAAATATCGTTGCGGCGTGCAACCCGACCCCAAACAGTAATACCAATATCCGTTGCGGCATGCAACTCAATCCACAACCGTTGCGGCATGCCCATCTGCCATTGGGGGACACAATTTGTTTTAAATTTTTTACTGATATACTGTCTATGAAGTAAGAAGACAAAGTTGAATCTGCATTTATTGTTTTATCTTCATAAATGTTTACTTGCTTATTAATTAAAATTATTATTTTTTCCACAATGATGCCGGGTGAAAAAAACGTGTTTAACCATAATTGTTTGGATAAGCCTATTATTCTTTTATTCCATTGCGCATGTTTACTACAAATGTTCAGTAACAATATCATGTCTAATTTGACACAAAAATTATCATAAATCAACTTTGTCCAAGCTGAAAGCAGACATGAAAAATTAGGTCGTTGTCCCTTTCTCTGTCCTGGTAGCAGAGATCCACTCGTCAATACCATAAATGAGTTATTCTCGTCGTCTCTTCCACATCTTCATTGGCTGCACTATGAACCTTTCTCGCTTATGCTTTCCTACGACTTATGAACGCAATCATTTATAATTCTTAGCTCAGTAATGTTACCTGTTTTCTTTTTGCATGGACTACAAAATTTGGATATTCCTTCGTTTAAAGATGATTCTTATATATGTATTCAGAGTGCATAATCGAAAGAAACATTGTAATACAATGAACTTCGCCCGACAAATAAAACCATTAGTTAGTAAGGAAATAGGGAATTACATTAAATAAGTGATAAAATATTTACTAAGTGTATTCCTACAGAATTTTAAATAATGTAATAGGACAAAAAAGGATCCGCCAAACCACACATTCATTTTACCTTTTTCGAATTCGATTCTACGGCTGAAAATACCACACCGGATACTCAATAATTATTTGGCGCATATTAAAGTGAACACTTACCGATTGTGACACCACAATGTGGTATCTTGAGAAAACACCCAACAAGGGTGTGTTAGCCATGGACTTGATTAATGAAGGTGACTTTACAAACTCACCCACTATGGGTGTATTAGCAACAAACAATGGAGTTGAAACTAATCAAGTCATTGCAGCACACCCAAATTGCCCGTCCACCATGGGTGGGCACAATTTTTTATTTTTTTTTTAATTATAAACTATTTGCGTATACTATTCTAAGAACAAAGAAACAAATAACTAAAATTATTAAATCCACAACGGTTCATGGTAGTAACGAAAAACTTGTTTAACCATAATTATTTCATTTTATTGTTCAACTGTGCATGTTTCGTACAGATGATCGATAACATCATCATATGTTGTTTCTTAGACATATAAATTAATCAACTTTCGCTTTAGGAGGAAGCCGACAGGAAAAACGAAAGAAAAAATATGTAAAGTATTTTATTTGCAATATAAAATTACAAAGTACAACCCTTACAATAGATAACAATTGAATTTATACGCCCAAGCAGTGTTGATAATGAGTCCGGCCTTGGTTAAAAGCTTAAAAGGAAACCTGCCTTCGGTTCAGAACCAACACTTATGAAGAACTTATGGACAAAAGCAAAAATTTTGAATAACCTGCAAAAACAGAGAAAACAAATGTATATTACCTTGGTATGCGTGTTACAGAGAGTTTATTGAATAATAGACTTCCCATTTATATGTATATCTCCATTTTTGCTAATTACTCATATGCCGTTGATACGGTCCAGGATCCATACCGTGATATCCGATTGGGCATGTATATCACAACCCTCTGTTAATCGTGTATGGTCGTTTGGCATTATTTCCCGAGGTCCCGGAGCTCGAACCTTGTCTAAGAGGCATGATCTCTGTAGCTCCGAGGGCAGGTGTTGTGTTCGCCGTGATAGCATCATCATATGTTGTTTCCTAGACATATAAATTAATCAACTTTCGCTTTAGGAGGAATCCGACAGGAAAAACCAAAGAAAAAATATGTAACATATTTATTTGCAATATAAAATTACAAAGCCCATATTGTTTACCCTTAAAATATATAACAATTGAATTTATCTGCCAAATCAGGGATGATAATGAGTCCAGCCTCGGTTAAAAGCTTAACAGGAAACCTGCCTTCGATTCAAAGCTAATACTTATGAAGAACTTATGGACAAAAACAAGAACTTTGAATAACATGTAAAAACGGAGAAAACATATGTATATTACCTTGGTATGCTTGTTACAGAGAGTTTACTGAATAATAAACTTTCCCTTTATATGTATATCTTCCTTTTTGCTAATTATTGATATGCCGCTAATACGGGCCGGGATTCACACCGTGATATTCCGTCAGGCACGTATATCACAGCCCTCTATTAATCGTGTGTGGTTGTTTGGCATTGGTTCCCGAGGTCCCGGAGATCGAACCGGGTCCAGGGGCATGGTCTCGATGGCTCCGACGGCAGGTGTTGTGTTCGAGTCTTGACACTGAAGGCTCCCAACATCGACTTCGATTCCTCGCAGTTACGTCTTTGCCTCGTCTGCCCCACCGGGAAATTGGGGGCTCATTAGCCCAGGTTTTACCCGTATATAGATTGTCCCCTCGTTTCTCAAAGAGAAGGTTTGACGAAACGACAGATGTTCCCCAGCTCCTTCTCCCATACGTTATAACAGAAACGACGAAGAAGTTGAAACGACCCGTCAATCGTGTCGTTCTGACTTCGGATACGTGTCAACCATCGGATGATTGCCTCCGAATGCGAAGCGACACGAACATTCTCTATAATAGCTTCAATAGCTTGTTCTTTTCCCACTTTCCGACCAAGCTTCTATCTTCGAACTTTCAAGTTATCATCGACTTTCTTCAAACCTTTATATCTTCATCCTTGTTCTTCAAACTTTCATAGTAATTTCCAAGTTTTTACCAAGATTTTCCTCAATTCATTATACTGAACTCTTCATCCTCCAAACTTATTCTTTGTTCCTTCAAATTTTCAAATCTTTTCATATATAAATGGCTAAAACATCTAAATCAGTTCCTCAACAGGTTGCATCTTCATCTTCTCAACTGACCACTGATACCTAGGCAGTCATTCCCAAAATAGTTGTCCTCGAGACAGCTGCTCCCGAAGTGGTTGCCGAAGAATCGGCTCCCGAGCCTCTCTTGAAAATATTTATTCCCGGTGGCTGCTCAATTGCAGATGACTTTAAGGTCGAGAAACCCTTGTCAAAACAGGATCGGGCAAAGGAGCATCGAAGTATATATGCTCCATTACCGAAGACGTCCTTCCCGTGGTCCGAGAGGATTGTAAATGGGAAGGCAAAGACGTAGTAGTCCCCGGACCCGAGGACGCTATTACTACTCATGTGGAGGGGTATTTAAGTGTTTACACTTACTTCTTCACACTAGGCCTGGTGGACCTGATTGTTTTGGATTTTTATAAGAGGTATGAGGTATGCCTCGGGCAAATCCACCTGTCTCTATGGAGGATCGTGATCCTCCTTCGTTACTTTGTGAATAAGACTGATTCTCGTTGGTTCACCACCGATCATTTACTCCGTGTATACAGTCCCCAAATTTTTTGAGGGGGGCTAATCAAGCTTACTCCCCAGGCCAGCAAGTTCCCTTTTTCGAGCATTGATGAAGACCGAGATCGGGGTTGGCAGGGACGTTTTGTTCAGGTGAGGATCGAAGACTTGATCCCTCCCACGTTCATGCCATTCCCTGAGAAGTGGAATGCATCTCATAAGTGCATCCTCTCCTGAAGCATCAATTATTTTTTCATTTTCTTTCTTCTCATTCATACTTGTGGTTGTGCAGTTGTTGCCCGGGTTTCAAATGCAGTCCCCTGGCTAAAGAAGTGGATCAAGGGCATCTATATACAGATGACTTACTTCGAGCGCACATGACGCAAGCTTTTGAAGGGCCGATGGGAGGCCCATTCTCATGGTAGGGTCTTTCTCCGAATAGTTAATACCATGCGTTTAACTTACACAAAACTGACTTTTCTTCCTTCTTTTGTAGGTTTGCCTAAGACCACCGAACTTAGGCCTTTGGAAGGGGACGAGGATGTGTCCTTGTCTATTGATCCCTCTATTACAGGATAGCTCGACGATTCCGTGAGGGAAAGAGAAGAAGAAGAAGAAGAAGAAGAAGAAGAAGAAGAAGAAGAAGAAGAAGAAGAAGAAGAAGAAGAAGAAAGGAAAGGCTTCGGGCTCCACGAGCTCTGTGATGAAGCCAAAGAAAAGAGTAGCTCGTAAGGCCAAGAAGAGTTCTAGCTCTCTGGTACCAGACTCTGATTCGCTTCTTAGGCTCAGGATGAGTCCGAAGAAGATGACATTTTTGTTGCACACGGATCGACCCCGGGCAGGCAGCAGACGTAGCCGAGCAGTCAGGTCATGAGATCGAACTTCCTCCCACTCAAGAGGTCGGTATGGAGACGGGGGTCGAGACCCCCCAAGACTCTGGCTCCACTCCAAAAGAAGCGCCCGACGTTATAGAAATTATGGGGACTCCCTCCTACACCGAGTCCATGCTCGAGGAGGCCCGAGCATGGAAGGACAAGTCCAATGAAAGGGGTTCATGGTGCAGACGATCCCTTTATCTATTTCTTTGATGGTGTGGACTCGTCCACTTCAGAAGATTTTTTTGGGCTAGGCGACCTAGATGTTCCCAAGAATGACACATTTTAGAAGCTGGCGGGCCGAGTTCGAGCCCAAAATTAATTAATCAGTTCCCCACTCTGAGTGTGGACCTCGGTCGTAAGAGATTGGTTATTCTTACCGTCCTGAAGGATGCCCGAGTTCTGTCTTCTCCGGTGGGGATAGCCAGCAATCTTCGATGTATGGTGATCGAAGAGGACCACGCAAAAATAAATACGGTGAATATGTCGTTCCTTTTCAATGAGGCGCAACATGCATTGAAGGAATTATCACGTCTTTTTGAACTTTACTCATGTTTTAATATTTCTCACATCTTTCACCATTTTGCAGGACTCGGAACTTCATCATGAGAGATTCCTCCGATACCGGGCCGAGTTCAATCAGCTCGAGCTCGAGGTCAAGGAGCAGGCCCAAAAAAGGATATGTACAAGCTCCTCAATGAGCAACAAGAAGGGGCCATCAAGGACCTTCAAGCCGAGCTGGATAGATCTCAGAAGGAGGCTTCGACCCTAAGGCGGGAACATGCCGATCTGATCGAAAAGATAAAGGTCTTTGAAGTTAGAAACGAGGAACTAGTCATGGCGACTAACGACCAAACCTCGCAGGTCCAGCAGAAGATCGATCTAATCGCCCAACTCCGAGTCAAAATGAACAAGGTCCAGGCCATTGCCGATGGGTGGAAAATTAAAATGGACCAGTTGGCTTCAGAAAAGGAAACTGCCCAGTCACAGCCGACATCGGTAGAGGTTCAACTTTGGGTGGTAAAGGAGAAAGCCGACAAGCGTCCCAACCAAATGACAACCTTCGAGCATAATTGAGCTCGGCTCTGGTAGAGCAGGACACCCCCGGCAAGGAATATGGAGCTGTAAAGTCCAAGTTAGACATAACCTTTGTCGATGCTGAAGAGATGGTGGCCCAGTATAAGGCCGATGTCGAAGTAGCCAAGGCCCGCCTGAAGACCCTCGAAGTGACTCATGTCCGAGGCTTCAACCTGTTAGCCGAGATCGAAGAGGTAAAAAGGCTTAAGGCCAAGGCGAAGAAGCTATCTAAGCCTGATGGTGCGGAGAGATCCAAGGGTTTTGAAGGGTCTGAAGGCTCCGATAGTTCCGACGATGAATTGGGCCCGGTGATGATCAGGCATGAATGCCTTAGAACTTTTTTAGTTTTTGTGTGGTTGTATGTATTTTTTTTATATTTTTTTATTTTGAGGCCATTTTAGTTGGGCCTTTATAAAGACATTCTGGAATGTATAAAATTTTCTTCTTTGGCAATTTCAAGTCCTCTCTTTTTTAGCATCTTTTCATAATTTCTATTCTTGCATACATTTCTAATGCCTTAGCATAAAATCGAATATAGTAATAAGTCGTTTGCTTTTCAGAAGTATGAATAGAGCCTGAATTCGATGCAACTTTGTTTCCTCTAGGCTTTGAAAACTCAAAGTAACCGGAAGTTTTTCCAAGATGCTTAAGTGATTTTAGACGATGCTTTTACCAAGGGTAACCTTATAGCAGGTTTTGAATTTTTATGAAGGCCTTATATTGTGATTACGGGCTTCAAACGTCTCCAAGCCATTTTTTAGGGTGGTTGTAGCCTTTTATGTTTAGGCACTGCCAAATATGTTTTTTTGCCTCCGGGATTTGGTAGCTCGAGTTGTCCGAACATATTTCAGATGATAGTCCCCGAGTAGGGATAATCCTTTGGGCTCGATAGTCCCCAAATAGGGATAGCCCTTGGGCTTGATAGCCTCGAATAGGGATAGCCCTTGGGCTCGATACTTTAAGAGGAAAAAAATACGTAATAGCAAGGGGAAACTTTATTTCATTTTTGTGTGTATAGTACATGATCGAAAGCATGTAAAAGTTTGTACTATAACTAACCATTTGGCTCTTACAATAAATCCTAACCACCGAGCCTAAGTTGTTTCAAGTACAAAGTTCCCTTATTTCCTTGCTAAGAAATCTTAGCCCGAGGGTGACGGCCCCCAGTATTCGAGGACGATCTTGAGAGGTCTCAGATGATATTGATGCAACCATTAACTCCGATTTAAAAACCAGTCTTTGAATCTAATTTAGCATGATCCAATGCTGCCTCGTTAAATATCTTACCAGAAAACCCATTTGGGACAAACCGGTTCAAGGGAAAAGAGTGAAACACATGATTTCAGACGTAATAGTCACATTCTCCTTTGGTTATTGCGTGCAAGTGTTAGCTCGATTCATAATATTATAAAAATATAAATGAGTTTGTACCTTAGCAGTAGTACCGCTTTAAATGCTTCACGTTCCAATTTTTCGGTAGTTATGAACTGTTTCCTACTTCGAGTTTATACGAGCCTTTGCTGGTAATTCCAACGACTCAATATGGTCCTTCCCAATTCGGCCCCAACTTTCCCTCGTTCGGGTTCTAAATGTGCAGCATCACTTTTCTTAACACCAAGTCCTCGATTTTGAAGTGTCGAAGATTGGATCTTTGGTTGTAATATCTTTCTATCAGTTGTTTCTGTGCGGCCAACCGAACTAGGGTAGTCTCACACCTTTCGTCCAATAGTTCCAGGCTCGTGATCATGGCCTCATCGTTTTATTCTTCGGTCGCATATCGGAACTTGAGGCTCGGTTCTCCCACTTCGACTGGTGTTAGTGCTTCAATGCCATAGACCAAGTAGAACGGGATGGCCCCGGTACTAGATTTCAAAGTCGTACGGTACACCCACAAGACTTCGGGCAACATTTCCTTCCACTTCCCTTTGGCATCGATCAACCTCTTTTTCAAGTTTTGGAGTATGGTCATGTTTGTAGATTCCACATGTCTGTTCCCATTAGGGTAATAGGGTGTGGACAATATCTTTATAATCTTGTGGTCTTCGAAAAACTTGTTTACCTTGCTGCCGATGAATTGATTCCTGTTATTATGCACGATCTCGGCCAGTATCCCGTACCGACATATTATGTGGTCCAATGAAGTCAATGACTTCTTTTTCCCGGACTTTCTCGAATGCTTGAGCTTCGACCCATTTAGAAAAATAATTGGTCATAAACAGTATGAATTGAGCCTTACCAGGTGCCCACGGTAGGGGGCCGACGATGTCCATTCCCCATTTCATGAATGACCATAGGGACAAGACCGATTGGAGTAGCTCTCCCTGTTGATGGATCATTGGTGCATGCCTTTGACAGTCATCACATCTTCGTACAAAGTCCTTTGCATCGTTCTCCATGTTGATCCAGTAATAACCGGCCTTGATTATCTTCCAAACTAAAGATTCCACCCCCAAATGATTTTTGCATATGCCTTCGTGAACTTCTCTCAAGACATATTCGGTATCTCCCGGCCCCAAGCATATGGTGAGCAGGTCGTCGAATGTTCTTCTGAACAAAGTATCTTCGGACAAGGTGAACCTGGCCGCCTTTGTGCACAGAGCTCTCGATTTTTAAGGATCCGAGGGCAACTTCCTAGTCTTCAAATAGTCTATGTACTTGTTTCTCCAATCCCAAGTTAAACTTGTTGAATTTACTTCGGCATGGCCTTCTTCCACCACAAATTTCATGAGTTGCACGACTGTTCCTGAGCTAAATTCATCATCATCAACTTATGACCCCAAGTTAGCCAGAGCATCGGCCTCGGTATTTTGATCTCGAGGCACGTGCTGTAAAGTCCATTCCTTGAATTGATGTAGTGTTACCTGCAATTTGTCTAAATACATTCGCATTCGTTCCTCCTTTACTTCGAACATTCCATTAACTTGATTTACCACTAGAAGGGAATCATACTTAGCATCGACCACCTCAGCCCCAAGGCTTTTATCCAATTCGAGACCTGCAATCATGGCCTCATACTCGGCCTCATTGTTAGTCAATTTCACAGTTCGAATAGACTGCCTAACTACGCTTTATGTTGACAGCTTCAACACAATGCTAATTCTAGACCCCTTAGCTTTCGAAGCACCGTCCATAAAGATGGTCCAGATTCGCGAGGAAGTCCCCGAGGTTAACAATAATTCCTTTCCGACTTTGGGTATTAAGGTTGGGGTAAAGTCGGTCACGAAATCTGCCAAAATTTGTGATTTTATGGCGGTTCGGGGCCGATACTCGATATCGTACCCGCTAATTTCTACGACTTATTTGGCCAACTGACCCGAAAGCTCGAGTTTATGCATAATGTTCCTCAGCGGGTAAGAGGTTATGACACATATGGGGTGGAATTAAAAGTACGGTTTCAACTTTCTTGAGGATCTTAGCAAAGCGAGCGCTAATTTTTCCAAGTGAAGATAACTTGTTTCAACCTCGCCTAGAGTTCTACTAAAATAGCAAATAGGAAATTGCGTACTTTCCTCTTCTCTAACTAAGACCCCACTTACCGCCACTTCCCTCCACTTCGGATACCGCCAAGTAAAGGTATAGCTGGTCATCCGCCTTTGGAGTATGCAGCAGGGGTGGACTCAAAAGGTACCACTTGAGTTCTTCCAAAGCTTGTTTGCACTCTAGAGTCCAAGAAAAGTTATTCTTCTTCTTCAATAGCGAGAAGAACCGGCGGCTTTTGTCTGAGGACCTCGATATGAACCGACCTAGGGCAGCGATACACCCAGTTAATCTATGAATGGCCTTGAGACTGTCCATTACGGTGATGTCTTCTATGGCTTTGATTTTATCAGGATTGATTTCGATCCCTCGGCTGGACACCATGAACCCAAGGAATTTTCCAGATCTGACCCTGAATGCGCATTTTCTGAGGTTCAGCTTCATATTATAGTTCTTCAATATGTCAAAGGTTTCCTACAAATGTATCAAATGGTCCTCTACTCGTAGGTACTTAACTAACATGTCGCTAATATAAATTTCCATTGATTTTCATATTTGTTCCTCGAACATCCGGTTTACTAGGCTTTGATAAGTGGCACCAATATTCTTCAGTCCGAACGACATTACATTATAACAGTAGGTGTCGAACTTAGTGATAAAGGAATCTTTTGCTTGATCGTCCGTGTCTATCCGGATTTGGTTGTGCCCGGAATAGGCGTCGAGAAAACTGAGTATATCTTGCCCAACCATCGCATCGATCATGCGATCGATGTTAGGCAAAGGAAAAGAATCCTTAGGGCATGCCTTGTTCAAGTCATTATAATCTATGCATATTCTTAATCTATTTCCCTTTTTACGCACTACCACTATGTTAACTAACCGGTCTGGGTATTTAACTTCCCGAATAGAATCTATTTTAAGGATCTTAGATACCTCGTCTTTGATGAAAGCATGCTTAATTTTGGACCGAGGCCTCCTCTTCTGTTTAACCGGGTAGAACTTTGGATCCAAACTCATCTTGTGAATAGTTATATACGGCGAGATACCTATCATATCAAGATGGGACTAGGCAAAACATGATATGTTAATTTTAAGGAAACTAATGACTTCTTTCCTGATCCCGGGGGTCAACCCCGTGCCTAGCTATATCTTTCGATCTGACATGTGTTCAGTCAATACAACTTGTTCCAGTTCTTCGAGTGTAGATTTGGTGGTGTCGGTATCATCAAGAGTTATGAACGATTTGGGAAGTTCGTAATGATCTTCCTCATCGACTTCTCGTCCCTCTGGTCTGGCTAGGACTGGTATCGGTGATTGCTATTTGACTTCGGCCTTTCTAGATGACTCCCCGACTTTAACATTGGGATGACGGGTATTGAGAGTACTTCATTAACTGCGAACATTTCCTTTATGGGTGGCAGTTCTCCGTACATTTTCTTGATTCCTTCAGGTGTGGTGAACATTAATACCTAGTGCAAGGTCGAAGGTACTGCCCTCATGTTGTGAACCCATGGCCTTCCGAACAGGGCGTTATATCTCATATCCCTTTAGATCACATAGAATTTTATTTCCTGGATGGTTTCGTTATCTCCCCATTACAGTTTCACACACCATGTTAAATCCGTTCAACATCCGAGTTGCGGGCACTATCCGATCTTGTAGACCCAACTCTTCCACGACCCTCAATTTGATAATGTTGGTTGAGCTGCCTTGATCAATTAACACACGTTTAACTCGAAATTTATTTATAAGAACGGATATTGCCAGTGCATCATTGTGCGGTTGTACGATGCCATCGGCGCCCTCATCGTTGAACGAAATGGTTCATTCCGGGATGTAATCTCGGGTTCATTTTTCCCTTGTAATGGACACCTTAGTGCGCTTTAGTATGGGTCCCTGGGGGGCATTGACCCCTCCAATGATCATGTTGATAACATGTTGTGGCTCCTCCTGTTTGGTTTATTTGAATGGACCCAGAGGGGCTCCCGAGCTGATCATCCTCGTCTCTAATTTTTGACTGGTACCTGTTATGGACGTCGGCCCAAGTTACCGCTGGGTACTCTATCAAATTCTGTTTCAACTGTTGCGAAGCTAAGGAGCTTCGAGGGTTGATTCCTTGAGTGAACGCCTGAACGACCCAATCTTCCTCAACCAGAGGCAGATCTCCATTTGAAACCTCGCTACGAATTCCCTAAGCATTTCATTATCTCTTTATTTTACCTTGAAATGGTCCAATTTTCTAGTTTCGACCTTGATGGCCCCGACAAGTGATTTTACAAAGGCATCTACAAGCATAGCAAACGAATAAATAGAATTAGGGGGTAAGTTGTGATACCATATCATAGTTCCTTTTGACAAGGTTTCCCCAAACTTTTTTAACAGAACTGATCGATCTTGTCATCTTCTAGGTCGTTCCCCTTTATGGAATACATATACGAGGTCACTTTCTCATTTGGATCTGTAGTTTCGTTATATTTTAGGATATCGGGCATGCGAAACTTCTTTGGGATTGGCTTCAGTGATGCGCTCGAAGGAAAAGGCTTTTGGACAAATTTCTTGGAGTCCAGACCTTTCAATATTGGGGGTGCTCCTAGGATTTAATAAACTCTAGATTATAGGTCTCCACCTTTTCATCGTTAGCCTCAATTTTCTTTTTCCCCGATTCCACACGCTTTCTCAGTTCCTCAAGCATTTTTATTATTTAGGGGTTGGTCCCGGGCTCAATTTCTTTCTTCGGGTATTTTTCCGGGATGGTTCGGGCTCAACCCTGCTGGGGGCGTGGCTTTGATTCTATAGTTGTGCTATCGCCGCTTGTTGAGCCAGTAATATTTCGAAGATTACCCGTAGATTGATCCCGTCTCCTTTACCTTCGGGTGTACCCCGAGTCATTGGTCGGGCTCCTCCGCGAACGTTGTTCTTAGGGTCGGTCGGCAGGTTGGCTCGAGGGCCACGTGTGAGTTGGCATCGATTGGGCCTGCCACGGGGACTCCATTGGGGTCAGCAGGGGGCACCTTGTTGCTGAGTACTTTATTATTATTTTTGCCATGATGACCAGACTCAACAACAATGTTCAAGTGAGCAGACTGGGAGTTTGAAATTCTTAGGTGGATCTAAAATAAAAATCTTATAGAACAAGCGTAAAATATTGTGTGTTGAGGAAATTTCTATCAAACTACCACTATTATCCTTAGCCCCATGATGGGCGCCAAATTGTTTACCCTTAAAATGGATAACAATTGAATTTATACGCAATTTTAAGGATATGTGGATTGATTCAATACAAATGATTTACAATGTTAGATAAGCAAATAAAAAAAGAACAAACAACCAAACTAGTGCTGATAGTGAGTCGGGCCTCACAACAACAAACTTGCCTTCGGCTCCGAGTCAATACTTATAAAGAACTTATGGACAAAAGCAAGAATATTGAATAACTTTTTAAAATAGAGAAAACAGATATATATTGCCTTGGTATGCGTGTTACAAAAAGTTTATTGAATAATAGACTTCCCCTTTATATAGTAGAGGAGTTCTACCCCAAGTACAATTCTAAGAAAGGTAAAAATCTCTCTTTTTGCTAATTATTGATATGCCGCTGATACGGGCCGGGATCCACGTCGTGATATCCGGTTGGGCACGTATATCACAACCCTTTGTTAATCGTGTGTGGTCATTTGGCATTGCTTCGAGCTCGGACCGGGTCCGGGGGAGGGGCATGTCTCAATGGCTCCGAGGGCAAGTGTTATGTTCGGGTCTTGATACTGAAAGCTCCCAACTTCGACTTCGATTCATCGCAGTTATGTCTTTGCCTCATTTGCCCCACCGAAAAATTGGGATGTTCCTTAGCCTCGGTTTTACGTGTGTACACATATACTATTATTTGTTTGACTTCAGCTCAACTTATTCCGTTTTTTATTAAACTAAATAAAATATTATCGTTTTCGTACATTTAAGCTGTAATTAATATAAAAAACACATCGATAATGTTTTCATTGTATTTGAATCAATTTTTGGTTCCATTGATATTTCAGTTTCTATTAAATACCTTGCTTAATGCATCATACCTTAACACCCAATCCATTTTTATAGCCAAGTGATTCAACTATGTCCCAATATGAATAAAGAACCCAAATTCTATCCACCTTTAAAAAAACGAGATCTTTGATTCATGTGTAGGAGCATTATCCAACTACAGTCGTGATCTGTTTGGTTGTTATTTGTAGTGGCGTAGCCATGAATTCTGTTAAGGGCGTAAAAATTTTAAATAAGTCAATAATTTTTTTGTCAATGAATGAAGTACCAAAATTTTTAGATCATACTACGTAACATTTAGCTAAACTATTAAAAAAAATTAATAGAACTATAATTTTATAAATCAAAATTAAAATAACAAAAAGACAACAATAGAAATTTTACTAACAAAAGTAAGCATAAAATAAAATTAAAGTGAGAGTCGAGAGGATTTGTAGTTTGTAGAAAGCTTGTGTTGAAGAAATTTTTAAAGAGCTTGACTTTTAAATTATAAAATTTATTTAAAAATAATCTTTTAGCTAAAAATTTACTATTAAGATTTGTTTATTTCTACACAAATTTTAAGTTTTAAGAGTTATTTATTAGGAAATTTTTTAGATTGAAAAAGAATCAAATAGATGGACTGTCTCACTCAACTGTGTTAAGGATGTTCAAATAAAATATATAACCATATAAAGTACTTCCTCCGTTCCAGGTTATGTGAACCTATTTCCTTTTTGGTCTGATCCAAAAAGAGTGACCCCTTTATAAATTTGTTTTATTTTCGAAAAAATAGAAATAATAATAATAATAATAATAATAATAATAATAATAATAATAAATGGACTTTTCCCGACGATGAATCTCCTAGACAGTTTTCTTGAGAGATTAAAGTCTAAAAAATTATAAAATGGAAAAATACAAATTATGATTTTAAGGAGGTTTACGTGTAGATAAACTTTGGATGACTTGATAATATAAAAAATTCCTTACATGATGGTATTCATAATGTAAACGCATACATGAAAAAGCTTGTGTGTGTTATAAATAGAATTCTATTTAAGGTGAATATCTATATTTTAGAAAGATTTCAGGGCTTGTTACTTGGTGGCTAACTCACTTTTTCCCTATAAATAGAGGGGTCATATTCCATTGTAACTCGTCTCAAAACAATAAGAATTATCTCTCTTCTTTCCTCTGCAATACTTATCTTCTTTTTTTATTGTTTTATAACAGTGTGATCATTCACCTACAAACTATAATGAAATTCAAAGCGCAATTCTTGTTCATCCCAAGTATTAGCAAAGGCAAACTGAAGTAATGAAGAAAACAATTGAAAAGAGCAAAGGATTCTATTATTATTACACACACGTGTGTGTGTCTTTTAGCCACAAACTCAATTGAAGTTTGGAGGACAGAATATCAGGGGGTGGGGGGGGGGGGGACCAAAATGGGCGCGTTAACTAGATATGCCCATCCCCCAGGGTGAGCCCAAGTTTTTACAATCAATTTTTAAGATAACTTATCTTCTTAATAGTGCCATTAATTAAAACATTTTTTTAATCTACAACTAGCGCTTGGCTATAACGAAAATTGAAGGAATTTTTCCTAATGACATATATGTATTGTCTCCAATAGAGATATGGACATGCCTAACAATTTTCACCTGCAATTGACAATAACAACCCAGTATAACCCTACTAGTAATGTTTGGGGAGGGTAGTATGTACGTAGACCTTATCCCTAACCATATAATTCTACTAGTAGGATTTGGGGAGGATAGTATGTACGCAGACTTATCCCTACCCTGGGGTAGAGTGACTGTTTCAAATAAACCCTCGGCATCTCTCCCTCCAAGAAATCTCCACCTTACTCTTGGGAAGAAATCTCCACCTTACTCTTGGGTGGCTCAACTCACAAGCTTCTTGATTGGAAGTGCGGGAGCTCACCACTAGAGCAACGGTTGTCAATCAATTGTACCTATTAATGATGCTCTTGTTACTTTTGATAGTGCACTGATGCAACCCGATACAGTATAAGCAATTTCTAACACTGTTAACGTGGTGCTACAAAAGATTTAGCTCTGCAAGTACAGCTTGAGAGAATAGTACTCTATATTGCAAGGGTTGTGGGTATATCCCACATCGGTAATTGAAGCCTTCTTATAGAAGACCAATTAAATGCACTATAAATCGTATTGTATTCAGCATTTAGTCTCCATCGAGAGAGCACCAAATGGAACGACTCTTGTAGATAGATGAGGGAGATAGTGCTCCCACACACTAATACACTAGTACAATCCTTCTTACGCACTTCCATGGATTTCTTTGCAATGTTACTTCTCCTTTTCGTCTTCTTATATTTTGGATATGCAAATTGCCTCTTTCATGCAAATTTCTGATTCAACCTTACATTCCGACATGTATATTGTAATCGTGTATTTAAACTTTTTAAGAACTAGGGTATGTTAAAATATAAGTAATTTTCTTACATATACTGTGATGTTTAAAAAACAAATAGAAAATATTATCCCAAGAACACGTCAAACACTATGGAGTTGGAAATTAGGGGTTGGAGGTTGGGAGTCGAGTGGAGGTGGCCGGTGGGGTGGGGTCAGGGGCAGGGGCGACGTAAAGGTGGGGGCGGGCTGGCGGGGAGGGAGAGACGGGGTTGAAGTAGTGGATGAGGATGAGGGTGTTGGGGGTGGGAAGGAGACTGAGAATGGAATGACACTTGTAGAACTTGTTTTCTTACTTCCACTAAAGAAATGAACTCTAGCTTTGGCCGGATTATTTGGAAGAAAACTACGACATTTATAGGAGTATTATTTTCTTCCCCTGTTCCTGGGATGTTTTTCTTTTTCTATTACTACTAGTTGGGTTCAGGAAACAAGTAGGCATTACAAGTAGTCAGTGTTCATATTCATGTTTAGGCTTGAAGTTCTCCAACTCTGAGCAAGGCTTGTTTTCCTACTTTAAAGCTGAAGACCCCCATTTTACTTTATTTATATGAAGATAGCAGGTCCAGATATTTCTTTATCTCTCTTTTTGCACTCTAAAAGTGGCTTTTTAGCATAGAATGCATAGTGTTACCTACTGTTATCGGAGGGGGGGAATTCAGGACCTTAAGCGTGATCATATATTATATGTATGCATTTTAATTGTTTTCCTATTTGCAGCATGTATACATAGTTCGTATCGAAATCGAGGGTTCAGCTGAATCTATTGATTCAGGAGGAGCAGAGCAGATATATATTCTTGGGCAACACCTCCCAGACCACAATGAAAGCATGAGCTTTGTACTTGAGAGATTTTCCAACATTGGAATTAACATTCCTAGAGTTGTTTCCTTGCTAGGCATACACATACCACTCTACCTGAATTTCTTGAACCCCCACCGTGTGTGCAGAGGTGGATCCAGGATTTAAAGTTTATAGGTTCTTATAGCGATCTTAAGTAAATATACAATAAGTAACTGGGTTCACAATCAAATATTGATGGATATTTAGTAAATCTTTTAATACATATACAAGGTATGTGCAAAAGCTACTGGGTCTCATATAATAAGCTGGATCCGCCCCTGCATGCGTGAGGTCCCCAGAAGAGGCAAACCAAATTGCGTGCAGCCTTATCTTGCATTTCTGCAAGATGTTTTCATGGCTTGAATTCTTGACCTCCTCCTGGTCACGCAGTCGGCAGCTCTTACTGTTGCGCCAAGACTTTAGTTCTTGGATCAATTATTAAAAAGGGAGAAGAAAAGATCAAAGTTAATTATCTATCATTTCTCTTGCAGGTGCTCACAGCACATTGTATTAAGTTGGTTCACCGTTTATATCGCGAAGTGGACCCTCAACTCAACCCTCAACATGTACCCCACATGCTCAAGAAATGTCCTGATCCAAAGGCCGTGCAGTATGTGAGAAACGACAGAGACACACCCATGAAACGAGACAACAACTACTACAGGAACATGATTGGACAACAAGGGATTGATGTTGGTGGACCAACAATTAGCTGTGCACAAAAGGACCAGGCCCTATGTATAGAAAACGGCAAAGAACCAAGACTACTTTTCAAAGAGCCATCACTATCTGGTACAAAGGGTAAGATCAGACAGCAGTGCAGTCTTGCCAATAAGCTCCACTATAGGAACTTGGTTTTGATATTACTTGTACTCATTACAACTCCCCCCTCCCCCCTCTTCTCCCTTTACATTTGTATATGTGAGGGAGAGGACAGTGAAATCTGTGAAAACATACTAATTTTTCAATACTAAAGATTTTTATTTACATCAATGTCATCATTGAACATCAGGGCTGCTAAAACTGATAATAATGCAAAGAGGTTCAGACGGAGAGGCAGAAGAGCTACAACTACAAGCAGCGGAACTTTTTCTTTTTTAATGATAGCGGTGTCCAAGTCAGCAAGCAACTGTTTCACTGGTACATGCGTCATAATACCATTACAGGTCCCGGATAGCGCTATCCACAAGGCTAAGCAAGTGAAAGGAAATCACCTTTTTTATTTTGCTTCTACAAAATTCAAACCTCTCATTCCTATTTCCTCAATCATTAGATTATGCCCTTGAGTGCTATTACAAGTACATGACTTCAATGTAGTAGAGGAGAAAGGGAAGTCGGAATCATCTGACGCCATCAAGACTTAATGCAGACAGTTAAGAAGCAAAGACCCTATTAGATAGGATCGCTAGATTAAAAGAATGGAGAAATGGTATTGTAAGGGAACAAAGTATGTCTCCCTTGAGCGAGTTCTTAGTTCAAGAGTAATGGCATACAAACATAAATTCATAAGCTAGTTATAGGTTGAATTGCTCCTAAGACCAGAACACTACATGCATATTCAGAAAGATCACCAACCCATCACTATAAATCTTGCACTGACGCAAAAGATCTAACACATGTAGTTTTACAATAATTAAGTTCTTCGACAGACATACACTTTTCATCCCCTTCACATGTTCTTTTAAATTTCCAGGACTTTGAATAGCTTCAGAAACATAAAAGATGATCAGGTTCTTTGTTTTATTATAAACCAAGTAAGAAGGTTTAATACGTTCCTTCCGAATAACAAATTATAATAGAATGCACCAATTACAACTGGATCTGTTCACGAAAAAGAAACTATTCCCTCTGTGACAAAAAACGAAAGGATGATACACTGTTCAAGATCAACACATCTAACTATATTGTTATATATTCAGACAGTGATCTCTTATTGTTAAATTTTGTAAAAGTATTTGAAAAAATCTTAATAAAAGAAAAACAGCTCGATTTCTCAAATAGTAATATTTTCGTTCTTTTTGGGATGGAAGGAATATACATTATAAATAAATGAATTTTATTAGATATTCTGCTTTAAATTGGATGTACACCAAAATGCTTCCTTCATTCCACTGCTTTCCAAAGTTGTCAAAGCAAGTCAAAAAATATTGGAGATATCAGGTATAACAAGTACATCAAGAATACCTCTGCCGCCTTTTCTGAATCTTCTCTTGTTTGCAAGGTTACTGTTTGAAGGAACTAAAAAATTTTCTCTTGTGGTTGTGTTCCACTCCTCATCATCGCGCAGAACTCCTCATAATTGATCCTACCGTCCTGTTTAAGTGAAAGAGTATTGGTAAAATCCAGTATCATAGTAGAGCTACAAATGTTAAACATTACATCTGAAACTACTTACATGATCTGTGTCCACCTCTGCTATAATTTCCTTTATGGTTGCCTCATCACCCATACCGTACTCCTTCATAGCACTTTCCAATTCATCTTTTGTTATGAAGCTGAACCACATTAACAAAAAAAAAAAAAAAAGAAGAAGTAAACATCTCAAAGGAATGATATGTGAAAAGATAATGTCTAAGACAGATCCTACCAAATCCGTAAAATAAGGTTTCCTTAAATGCGATTAACTTGTTATTCATGAAACAGACCATCTACGTTCACCCTATTTAGCTATAGAAGAGCCCTACTGACTTTTTATTCATGGAATGAGACTTGTTTCCTCTTTAACTCAGGGCCTTATAGATAGGATTTTTCATTCTTTTTTTGGGGGGAGGGGGATTAAAGGCCGCTGAACAAGCATAGAAACTTCACTTGTCGAGGAAAGAAATCATGAATATTTTGGGAGAAGATTTTCGTAAAAGTTGAGAAAGCATTAGAAAGCTCCCAAAATGCACCAAAGAGAGCTCAATATGTCAAAAATACTTATGTTGAATCAGGAGGATGATTAATATGCAAATTTAACGGTTTGAGATTCCATAGCCTGGAACTATGAATGCTAACCAATGCATGCAATCAACTACTCATAGAAATGTGGAACATATTACTCAATTGGGGTCCATTGGCTTGTGGAACTTGGTTGGCTAGATATGTTAGACCAACCATATATCATTATGAGGACTACTATGAGTGGCAAACGGGTGGGTCGGGTCGGGTCGGATATGGTTCGGATCGGAAACGGGTAATGAAAAAACAAATAAATTATCCGACCCGATCCATATTTAATACAGATAAAAAACGGGTTAACCAGCGGATAATATGATAACCATACTATCTATGACTTCTTGCATATGATCACTTTTGCGAGAATTCTCAGTCTCCCTAACTTGAGGAACCCCCAATTTGAGGCTTTACAAATGTAAAAGTTAGACCCACTGGTTATCCATTAATTACCCATTGGTTATCCGTTTTCTAAATGGATAATATGGTTCTTATCCATATTTGACCCGTTTTTAAAAAGTTCATTATCCAACTCATTTTTTAGTGGATAATTTGGGTGGTTAACTGTTTTCTTTTAACCTTTTTGCCATCCCTAAGGACTACCATATGTTGAATGACACAATGAGGTCTCACTGATACTGGGGTGAGGGGAAAGATTGCAGTAATAACAACCAAGATATCAGAAAAGCACTAACTCATATGGAAACATGCCCCTGCCTGTAAATAATATCTACCACCAACCCATGCCCAATCCCATCCATGGTCGTACTAATAGAGTTACACTAGAGGCAGATTGAGGGTTTAAACTTGATGGGTTCAAATCTTTAAGGTTCTAACATTGAACTCATTGTACTTTTGGAATTATGGGTCCAACATTTAATATCTGTTGAAACTTTTCTGCTTTTTCTCATATAAGTCTATGTTTCGCATAAAAAACACAGGGTTCAATTAACCCATACAGCTTAGGCTCCATCCGCCTCTCAGTTACACGTCCTGAAGGTCCAACAGTAAAAGGACTAGCTGGAAACAGCACCCAACTCCAACCATGAACCACATGCAGGGGAATGACTCCCATCGATTCATCATAATATAAACACTCAATAACAACAACGCTGAAATCTGCTTTTCATTTGCCTCCTGCTAAAGTTATCTTAACTGATCCACATTGGCATCTGGAAAATGCTATACAACCAAGATTTAATATAAGCTACAGTTCGCTGGAAACCAGAAACACTGAAAAACACTTTCGTGGACTCACCCGCTATGGTCCGTGTCAAAAAACTGAAAAGCTTTAAACAGATGGTCATCCCTTTCAAGCCGATGTCTATGCATTGTTGCAGTAACAAACTCGATGTAGTCAATCGTTCCATTTCCATCCACATCAGCCTGAAATATAGAACCATAAACAGGATAAATAGGAGTAATAAATCTGACAGGAAGCCAAAATAAACAGATAAATCTAGTCAAATGTATCATACTTACAGCTTCCATAAGTTGCTTAACTTCAGCCTCTGAAAGCTTTGATCCAAGGCGAGCCAGTCCTGATTTTAATTCTTCGTAAGTGATTGTCCCACTATTGTCTGTATCCATGTTTGCAAACATAGCTTTCAGACCCTTAATTTCTTCTTCAGATAAATTTTCTGCAATGACCTGGGGAATTCCAAATAACAGAACATCAGGAGGTTGAAATTTGAAAACAATGAGGGAAAATGGACACGGCCAATATCTACAGCATCTTTCATTGGCTAGCTAGGTAACTAATTACATGTTAGCCAACTGCAAAAGCTGTAATTTCTCCACCTTTGATATGAAATCATTTCTTTGATATACAGACATCCTGTGATGGAAAAGAATACATCAACAAAGACCTCACTCAACCCCCAAAAATATCTTGTGAAAGAACAAATTAGTTGATGTTGGACGGTTTCTTATTCAGCAAAGCAAATTTTAACCAATTCTGCGACAACTTTCTTAAAGAGATGAAACATCAGCTTGATTGTAGTTATACTTTCTAGATCAAGACCCTAGAAAATGCTACATCTCACTTTTACTGCTGAGGAAACACTGATGAAGGTCAAAGAGACATTCTAAGTGGCAGCAATCTTCAGACAATATTTAACCACTTTTCATATAGAAATAATAATTGCTATATCAAATTCTACCTTCAATGCGAGTTTCTTGAGCTTGTTCATTGCCCTGAACTGCTTCATTCTGGAGAGGACTGCACTGTCTATAGGCTTGTCTGATGCTTCTCCACTTCGAAGCCATGGATGTTCTGTAGAAGCAAGCGCAAAGTATATTAATGACATATAGTTTAGTTCCAGCATACTAAACAAGATCCAATCAAGTGAAAAAATCATATATCAAGAAGACTAAGAAACCTGATAAGCAAGTCAAAGTGGAAAGCAATAGGAAGACACTGAAAAGGCAAGATATACTCACTAATGCATCATAACATATGATAAAGTGTAAGAACACCTCGATGCACTTTTATCCACATTTTAAAACTTTGATTAACCAAAAAAGAATCTGAAGAGACAAGTATTTGGCTACTAGAGATGCAACATAAGCATAAAGTTCTTAAAGTAACTGAAAATCCAATAGTGGAATGGATCAAATATGGCCTTTATATTAGATACAGCCAACGAAAGACCAAACAACGAGCTTTTCTTTGGACATGATAAATAGAGTTAAAATTTTACCTCTAAATTCGTCTTTCACTTTTATTCATATGAGAAACAACAAAGCTATCACCTCCTACAGGTAACGAAACAACCTCTTGTTCTTTCTTGTCATCATCATATTGGTCACATAAATGTTAAAACAACTCACTCTTCGTAGCAGCTTCCGTCAAAAGAAATCAGTATGAAACTAGTTTGCATCTTGTGGTCTTAAAGTAAAGATTAATGTACTAAAATGCCCTTCGAATCAGGTGGTCTTAAACATGCCATGTGACATATTGGAATTAAAGAGTTACTAAATACAAAAAAATGGCATTCTTTTCTAAAAAGACTAAAGAGGAAATTAAGAAGCATAAATTGAAACAGAGTGACTAGTAGATTGTTATCCTATGTTTTGTGAAGAAAACATGAAGTATTGTCTAATAAGTGCCAAACATGAACTCTTACGGAAAAGCTAAACACAACTCCAGCTTATCTTTTATTGCATATACCAAGTACAGGGTCTGTCTCATACTTAATCCCCTTAATAGTGCTCTGGAAATATATTATATATAGTCACACTATGGACCAAAATACCCATGATTCTCTCCGTGACAATATAAAACCACATTGATCAAGTACTATATAAAATGAGAAGATCATGTTATAACTTTTGATTATACAAAATGAAAGAGAGAGATACCGAGAACTTCTGCTGATGTGATTCTGTTTTTTGCATCCTGTGTTAGCATTTTTCGAACAAGGTCCTTCGCACTATTTGATATGGATGGCCATGGATCACTCTGGAAGTCAATTTCTCCTTTTAGTATAGCATGGAATATTCCTTTTTCAGTTTCTGAAAAGATTTGGCAAGACATGTTAAAAGAGAAGTGCAGAAAATAACACCAAGTACAGCATCTTATTATGCTTTTTTATCTCTGTCCTTACCATCCCAAAATGGAGGTACACCACTAAGTAGAATATACAAAATAACACCTGCACTCCATACATCCGCTTCCTTTCCATAACTACGCCTCAATATTTCAGGAGCTACGTAGTATGCACTACCAACTATATCGCGATAAACCTTACCTGAAATAAATAAATGAAACATAAATTTGAGTTGTGTAGATCCTAAAAAACAGGTGGAGGAAACAAGGATAGTTTAAGTCAAGAATTGTTTGATAACTGCTTTAAGAACAAAATGCAAGCATGGTGGGATCATGAATATCATGGCAGGAAGCGTGCATGAAACTGATATACGTAACAGATCTTTTATGAGAGAAGCAGGTTTCAGTTGTTTATAGAGAGAAGAGGATTTCCTGTGAAGTACACCTATTAGTTATTCTATATAGACATCAAACCCATCCAAGGATCACTTGTTGGCTGACATCATGCAATGTTGTAGCTAATTAGTCTTATAGCAGTGTCTAAAAGTAGTAGTCCTCCTTATGAATTCGTAAATCATAACTAATCATTCTGGGATCAGAATAGCTGATGCTTCAAATAATTTGATGTCTAGTATAGCGAGTGCTTCCCTCAGTAATTCCAGATCATGAACATTTGGATTTAATTTATCTTCTCTCTTCCTTGACTAGTTATTTTTCTTATCACATAATGCGCCAGACTGATTTTGCTATTTCCTGCATATACATTGTCTATGGGTTTTATCTCCTTTTTCTGTTGTGGATTGAACATTGCCTGTTGAAAAGAGGAAAAAGAAAAGGCCTTTTCGTTTTGCCATTCAATTAGACATAATGTTGGACAGATCTTTTTTTTAAAAAAGAAGTTATTGTTGTGCCATTGAATTCCATAAACGAGTCTTCCACCAGTTTCTTTACAGCTCTAAAGTGAACCCATTATTATTGTTCTATACATGGAATTTCCTCAAAATACTTGAATTCTGCAAAGGTTCCTAATTGTAGAAGAAACAAAGTAGTCGTATTTCACAGCATAAGTGCCTGAGTCACGCCATTGAACAAGTTCTGAAAAGTTTAGTGAAACATTTTTTCCCACTACATGACACATATTGGACAAGTACTCTGTGCTAACCACTTCGGCGATCTTGTAACATACAAAAGGTTTAACATGGCAGGTGAAATTGTAATCGTGAAATACTTTCAAATTAACGGGTACTCTTGGTGAAAAAGGTCTCATGAAATCCTACCTACAAAAGCTGCAAGTTAGGTGAATGATAAAACTCTGATTTTACAAGCATTCTGTAGCGATACATGATTACAACACAAACATTCCTCTTCAGTATATAAGAGCCAGGAGAGCAAACTGCAGTAAATGTAATCCACTCTTTTTCAGGCATAGCATTAAATACATTTCCATATAACGTTTGGTTGTTCTTCTGAGTGCATTTTAGCTTGTACATGAGCCAAACCTTTACCTTTTGAAAATCATTTTCACTTAGATGCTACTGTCAGTGTCCTGGACCTAAGTGACCTTGTCATTGTACACTGACAGACAAAAGCAAGTAGCAATATTGATATGGCTGTGAATTACGCAAATCAATACCTATTTTTTAATCTCAGAAGCACAACAAATTTATCACAAACCATCAAGTCAATTACAAAACAATTACTGGTAAATATCTATGATAAACGTTAATTGGTAATCCAGTAAAAATAGTAACTAACCTATTATCACGGTTAAGGCTATACCAGTTGTGTAAAAATATTTATATAACTTGAATCAACAAATTAAAAGAGTGAGAGGGGCAAGAATATCACCTTCTTCAATGAAGACAGAAAGTCCAAAATCAGTTGCTTTTAGCATTGCACTTTCATCCTTACTAGTCAATAAGAAATTCTCAGGCTTGAGATCCCTATGCATAACACCCATGAAATGGCAAATGTAAACAACATTCACAATCTGTCTGATAATATCAGCAGCATCCTTCTCAGAGTAATATCCCCTGGCAATAATTTTATCAAACAACTCCCCTCCAGCACAAAGTTCCATAACAAGGTGCACTGAATACTTGTCCTCATATGCACCCTTGAATTCCACTATATTTGGTTGTCCACTCAAATGCTGCATAATTTGAATCTCCCTCTTAATATCCTCCTTATCTTTCTTATTCACAAGCTTCCTCTTCAATATTGACTTGCAAGCATAAGGCTGTCCAGTTGAAATCTCAGTACAATGGTAAATTACACCATATTGACCCCTACCCAATTCTTGCCCAAGTGTGTAATGTGCTTTGATATCCTCAAATGGCTTCCCCAAAATGGTATCTTGTTCTATTCTTTGTTCTTGAATATGGGGTTGTGAATTTTTCACAGGATTTTGGTGTACCTGTTGTTGTTGTTGTTGTTGTTGTTGTTGTTGTGCACGGGTCTTATATGGCCTTTCTTGAGGTGGTCTTTGATAGTTTTGATGATAATAAACTGGATGTTGATAATGTTGATAAGGTTGATATGCAGCATTTGCTCCTCTTCTTGGCCTATACCTTTTACCATCTGGTTGTCCATATTTGTTCTTGCTGAAACAACCTCCCATTTTTGCAGCCTATAAGACTGATCAGAATCTTTTGGTATTCAATTCCTTGAGATGTTTCTTTGATTACAAAATTGAATTCTGGTTCAAATTGAATGAAATGAAAATTTGAGATCATGACCAATTAGTTTAGGATTGAAACGTGGCTTAAATTTTGTTTATGTTATTGTGCAAAAGAAGTGGTTTTTATCAGCTGGATTAGGAAAAGAGGAAAAAGGAAAATATTTTGACTCTGTCAAAAGGAAAAGGGACAATCAAGATCGCAAAACCCAAATGAGGTTGAGTTCAAAAAAGGAGAATGTTGTGTCAGAGATATTCCTAAGATCAGAAAATGCCAAAGGGATTAAACTCTGTTTATTGTTTTCATGTAGTGTGTATGCATGTTATTCTGTTTCAACTTTCCTTTTTGCTCTGCCTTGTTTTCCTCAACAGCTTTTTCCAACTAGCGAAAAAGACGCATTATCTCTAGGTCACCTTAACCTTTTTCCAATAACTTTTAAAAATAGTGTGTACAGGAACTTAATTTTGTATGCATAAAAGTTGTAACCCCAATAAATACACAAACTTTGATGACAAGTCCAGTCGGTACAAATTTTGACATCCAACAAGAATAATATGGTGATAGGTTTCAGAGTCGAGAGTTAAATTATCTAATTTTAGGTAGGGGAATGCGCAAATTCGTTGCATAAGATCTATATTAGTAATTTGAGTTATAATTAATGGTTACTGCTCTACCTCCTAGGGTGGTGGGCATAAAATCCGAAAAATCGAATTCCGAATCGAACCGAATTAATTTGGTATTTCGGTTTCGGTTTATTCGGTATTTCGATTTATTTAGGTACAAATATTTTGGTATTTCGGTAATTCGGTTCGGTATACGGTATTGGGTTTTTAATATTTCGGTATTTCGGTACCGAAATGCCTACTTGTAGTCTTCATCAAATTTCTTAGCTCTGCCAACTTCCAAGCTGCTTGTATGAGTGAGCCTCTGCCTCCCTGCTTGAATGGATCCATAAATGGCTTCATTCAAGTAAATTACTCGGAATACAAACTCATGGCCGCCACTCACAAGTCATTTACGATTACTTATTAAAGTAATCAAAATATGTGTGATCCGAACTACACCACTAGCTAGTTAATAGTAAAAGGAATGGAGTTTGTGGTCTCTTCGTAAATCTTGCTGAGTAACACTGAATCATGCTAATCGGGATACAGAGCCTCTTGCATTACTTAAAACTGCCAAATAAGCAGATTGTGGCATAAGGTTGCATGTCCACTATTTATTTATTTATTTATTTTGATTGCATGTCCACTATTCCCTTTTTATTTTTTGGAATAGTGGGTTTTTTTTTTAATTTAATGTTAGCTTCTAAATAGCAGGGATAACATTTTCTTCTTTTACCTCATGTAGATTTCTTTTTTGATATCTGAAAGTTCTGCAAAAATATGTAAAAAGCTTGACAATTTTATGTTTATTACAGTGTGGTTATATTTTGTTCAACAGCCCAGGAACTTAAAACACAATTTCAAGTAGCAATTACGTTCACAAAAAGAAATATAATTAAATCCCAACAACCATACAAATGTTTAAGGTCCAAACTCCATATACTTGGACTCTTACTCGACCTCGAAGTGGCCAATCATTCATTTAAATGTCTGATGAATCGGCTGGATCATATTGTGTTGCTTATCCATATTGAAATTTGTGCTCATGTCTGTATAAGTTTATAGTAATCTAAATCAGTTTACCAGTGATAAATCAGTTTAGCACACAATGATTGACGTGGATTACATTAGTTAATGGAGTGGTGAGATAGTGAAGATTTGGTTTAAATCGAAACCGTACCGAAATTGTACCGATCCAAAATAAGAAATACTGAATCGTACCGAAATATTTTGGTACGGTATTTGGTATACACAATTGATAAACCGAATACCGAATTTTTTTAATATCGAACCGAAATACCGAATGTTCACTCCTACTACCTCTTCCACTATAGTATTCACGAGCCAATTTCAACCCACATTATTATTAGAGAAAAAAAACCATGTAGTCTTGCTCTTATTTTAAGTTTAAATGAAGGGTTATTTCATAGACCTCCCCTGAGGTTTGGCTTCATAACCGTCACTTCCCTTGTAATTTACGAAATTACACCTATCTCCTTTATTTTAATTTTGTTGTAACAATTCTCTAGATCCATTCATTATTAATTCCTAAAAATTGTTATTTGACTAATTTAACACTTTTTAATATACTCTTCTCTTTAATTAATTTTTCAAACATCTTTTCAAAAAATTAATATTGTAATATTGTAAACCACAAGAGAGATGACTGAAACGAGGCCAAACTTGAGGGAAGGCCTCTTAAATTAACCCTTAAATGAATATGTGCTGATATCTTTCTCCTCTTTATTTTTTCAAAGATGTAACTATCAACTCCTAAGAAAATTCAAATACTCCAAATAAAAGGCAAGAACATTTGTATAGTTTTCCTTTCCATGTAAACCAAACTCAAAACTTGAGGGGACACTGACGGCGCAATGCTTTCACATTTCATCTATCGGAAAAAACGAACATCTAGAATGGCAAGGGATTGGTAACCTCTTAGTGTAAAAAATTAGTCCAAAATTTTATTCTTTAGCCGAGGAATCTTAGTTGGTTGGACATTTCAACGTTTAGTCCTAATTTTTGTTTTTTAACCACGAAATTTTAATAGCTCATTTGATTAGCTATTTAATTTTTTACCTTACGGGTCAGAGTTGGATTCTCACCTTGTTATCAATTCTCTTTCCATTTCTCCTTTCCTTATTCTTATTTCTTATATATAATTTTTTTTAAAGAAAAAGTTCTTTTTCCAAGTTGAAAATAAGTTTAGTAGTACCAAAAAGTATAAGTTTAGTCCACTCCAAAACACTTTGTTTACCTTTAAAATTGGATAACAATTAAAGTTATTATAATGTAATTTTAAGAACACATGATTCCACCTAATACCAATTGATAAATATAAAGATTAGTAGTAGAAATTAATAATGAGATAAAGCAAACCTGTGTTGAAACGTAATTTAGGTCTCGAACTCGAGTGCCCTCGAATTGATCAGTACCCGAATAGTTAAGAAATAAGCAAACTGATGAACAAGAATATAAGCTAGATAGAAAGTATTCTATTGCTTTATTATGCGTGAATGTAAGGTGTCTACAAAATAATTAGAACCTTCTTTATATAGTAGAGAAATCCTATCTGTGGTACAATTCTAACTACGGAAATAAATTCTCATGATTAGCCTAAACAACCGTCTTTGATTTGATGTGTTCCGGAATTTCCGCCATGATCTTCGACCGGTCACGGATATCTCACTTTTATGTTATTGCACTTTGTTCAAAGTGTGCCTTATTTGGTCTCGATCGCTACTGGCCTCGATCTTGACAGGCACCTCGATTCTCAAACTCGGTACCTCATCCTCGTGTTCTGGTCTGGTCCACTACGGGGCCGATCTTCGATGCAACTTCCTGGTCTCGATCAAATAGTAAAATCGGGTAGGCCCAATTTTAACCGTATACAGATAGTCCCCTTATTTTTTAGAGTATAATGAGAAGAAACGAATTGAGCCTTCGACTTTTTACCGTGACCTGTCATGATGTCATCTTCGTGACGTAAGCAATGGAATGACTGAAACATCCCATCGATACAATTCCCCAAGTCATTAATGAGCATCAGTTGGTGGTCAGCCACCAATGCCTTTGAACCATCGGCGTGAATCCCTTAAATATGCCCCATCTCTCATTGATTCAATCTTTACTTTCACTTTCTTCTAATCTCTTAAGTGTTTACATCTCTTAAGCTTTTCCTTTCTTCAAAATCTCTAGGGTTTGTTGCTAATACCCTTTCAAACACCAAGTCCTATGATCTCTTTCTCTCTTAAAACTTGCACAAAAATAGCAAAAACGTCAAAAACTGTTCCTCAAAAGGGAAATGCCTTTTCATCGCAACCGGCCAACGATAAAACACCGGTGGAGTCGCGCCTTGAGGAGTGCATTCCCGGGGGATGTGAACTTACTTCTAACATCAAGGTCGAGAAAAATTCATTGGTTCCTGGTCAATGCGAACCAATGTCGAGATATATATGCTCGATAACTGAGGGTTTCTTTAAGCAGGTAAAGAAAGACTGCAATTGGGGGGGGGGCAAAGAGGTGGTGATTCCGGCCCCCGAAGAAGACATAACTACCCACGTGGAAGGGTTTCTAAGTGTTTACACTTACCCTTTCACGCTGGGCCCTCTCGATCCCGTCATCGTCGATTTTTTCCATCAATATCAAATAACCCTAGGTCAAGTCCATCCCTCTTTTTGGCGGATTATTATTCTGCTTCGATTCTTTGTGAGCAAAGTCGAGGGGATGTCTTTCACCCTCGACCATCTCATCAGGTTGTACAATCCCCATCTCTATCAAGGCGGGTGAATAAGACTTCAGCGTCAGGCTACCAAGGTACTATTCTCGAGCATAGATGAGGACAAGGATCGAGGATGGATAGGCCAGTTCGTTTGAGTGAAGACTTCCGACCTAATCCTGACCGAGAAGATGTTATTTCCCGAGAAATAGAATATGAAGCATAAGTACAATCCTACCTATCGCTTCCATTTAGTGTTTTGTTTCCTTTGTTTCTTCTTAGTGACATCTATTTCTATGATGTAGCGGTCTCTTGGATGCCCGGTGTAATTCCTAACCTCGAGAGCTGGGTTCGGAACCTGGCTTCGACCTATTCATATGATGAGCGCTCATGGAGGGATTTGGCAAGGGGCCGATGGGAGGCCAAAAATCATGGTAAGCCCCTTTACACGTGTTTGATGATTTTCTCTGAAATGTTTCTTTTCATATTCACTTGATTTCCTTTCATATAGACCTCGGAGAAAATGTTGTCATGAGGCCCCCGTCCGGGGAGGAAGAGGTTTCGCCCCCCGGCTCCAAAATCGGCGAAAGATAAAAAAAAAAGGGTCTCGACCTACGAGAACCCAAAGCCCAAGAAAAGCAAGGTTCGTAAGCCGAAGAAAGACACTGACGTCCTGCCTGCGAAAGTAGTCCAGCGGTTAATAGAGGAAGAAGAAGAAATGAGGACGACGGCTCCGAGCTGGTAGCCCGAGTGAAGAGGAACACTGAGGCCCCAAAGGCCTCTAAGTCGGTGAGGGTTAGAGAAATTCAACCTAGAACCGAAAGGGTCTTGGAAGAGGACCCGAGCAAAGTCCCCAAGTCGTTATAGACTAAAGATGCCTCCCGCTGAGATGAGCAGTTGGTGGGTATGTCCGAAGGGGCCGGCTCTAAGGCCATTCGAAATAAAGAGAATGCCCCTAGTGATTCACTTGTGGCAATAGAAATCGGAGACTCCCCACCACTTCCTTCATTCTCAGAAGGGGAAGTTTGGGAGGCTCACGCCATGAAGGCCCCTCAGGTAGAAGGTGCCCTCGGGGGGGAGGACCTTTTCCAAAGTTGTTTTGCCGGGTTTGACGATGTCGCCGTCTTGAATGACTTGGACGTACCTAGGAGGAGCTTGGGAGAATCTTCCTCAAGTTTCAAATTGACTAGTCAATTTCCAGCCCCCAGTGCTGATCCCGAGTGCAAACGGACCATCATTATTATGGTCCCGGAAGATGCACAGTGTTTGCCGCCCCCGTAGGGGTGGCCAGTTACCTTCAAGGTCTGGTCACCGAGGAATATCAAGCTTTGATGGACGAGGTGGGAGCCCCATGTCTCTTCAATAAGGCCCAGCAAGCTTTGAATCGGGTAAGCCCTAACTTTCTTTGTTAACACCGGTTTTCATACTTGTTTTCTTTTCTTGTCTAATTTTTCCCTTCTATTTGTATAGCCCTCGGTACTTTATCATGAGGCTTTCTTTAAGTTTAAAAGAGAGTTGAGCCGATATGAGGCTGAAATTCAAGGGCTTACAGAGGAGAAAAATGCTCTTAGGCTTCTCAGTGAGCAAAGATAAAAAGAAATCAAAGGCCTCAAAGCTGAGCTGGCCATGGCCCACAAAGAACAAAGCGAACTGACCGAGCAGGTAAATAAAGTCTTAGACGCTCATGACCTCGGTTTGTGAGTGATGGCTAATGATTCGATCTCACAGGTCCAGCGGCTGCACGAAACAATTATACAACCCCAAAGAGAGATAGATAAGGTGAAGGCGGAGACTGCAGTGTAGAAGTAAAAGATAGACCGCTTGATTCAGAGAAAGAGGTTGCTCGAGCTCAATTATCCTTAACTGAAAGCCAGCTCCAAGGCATGAAAGAGAAGAACTTGGAACAAGCCAAGAAAATAGAGGATCTCTAGGCTCGGCTGGCCACCGAACTCGCAAAAGCCAAATCTGAGGCAGAGAAGGTGAAGGTTGATGCAAAGGCGATCGTGGTCGTCTATCGATCCGATGCTGAAGCCGCTAAAGCTCGAGCAAAAGAAGTTGTCGATGCTGCTCAAACTCGAGCATACTAGGTTGCCGAACATTTCCAAGTGCTAGTCTCGAAGAGAGACTCTTGAGGAGATTCATGCTCGTGGCTTTAACCTTGCTGTTGAGATCGAGAATTCCAAAGAGCTTGAGGCTGAAGCAAAAAACTTGCTCTCTTTTGATGATGATGATTTCGGGAGTGTGAGTGGATCTGATAGCGGAGGAGATCCCGATGGCGAGGATGTAGCTCCCGAGGAAAATTAGGCACTTAGGATTTTTCTTTTTTGAATTTTTATGTAGGACCTTGATCGGTCCTTGTAAATATTTTCATATATATATAAAAGATCTCTTTTCTCTCTGATTTGTCTTTATTTCAATTTCTACCTCATGCAAATTTTGTTTCGTCCATGTCTTGAAAACTTTCATAAGTATGAGGTTTGGGCAATTTGATCGAAGTTGGACTAGTGTTGTCTTCATAATCGAACGATGACCCATAGGTTTTGGTTGAGTGAGGATGACTTATCGAACTCAAAAAATGGAACAACCCTTAGGCTCTTGAATTATCGGCCTCAAAAGAATGGCTCTTTTCCTTTTTTGGTTTAAAAAGTTAATCATATAAAAATGTGTTATGCCTTAGCATGAAATAGGGTTGTTCTAGAGTTCGAACAATTCGGTATCCTTAGGGTTTTCGAGGGTTGATATTATCGAAACACTTTATAGTTTTGCCGAGAGCAGCCCTTTTAACCGGTTTTGTGAAGATATTAGAAGGCCAATTTGATTACAAAATTCAGACGTCTCCGAGCCATGTAGATTTGGCCGTAGCCTTTAACTTGGGATTTGCCTTTTGGGATTGTTTCCTGATTACACTTCAAACTTGTTCGATGTTTCAGTCCCCGAGTGGGGTGGCCGTGGCCTATAAAAATGAGGGTTGCGGTCTAAGGGAAAAAGAGTACAACACATGCTTTCAGACCTAAGGACTTTGTGATGAAGAATCTTTCGATGTCTTTGATTAAACACCTGCAATTGGTTAGTATAAAATATAAATGAAAATGGAGAAGGCGTACCTCAGCAGTAATATCGTTTGAGGAGTGACACGTTCCAATTGTTTGCTATTTGTTCGCCGTCCATCGTGCCAAGTTTGTAGGATCCCTTTCCGTTGATATCGAGGACCTGATATGGTCCCTCCCAGTTTGGTCCAAGTTTTCCTCCGTTTGGGTCTCGAGTATTGACGGTGATCTTTCTTAGAACTAAGTCTGCAATCTTAAAGTGTCGAAGATTGGCTCTTTGATTTGTAATACCTTTCGCTCCGCTGTTTTTGTGCGGCCATTCGAACGAGGGAAGCCTCCCGTCTTTTATCTAGCAATTCGAGGCTCATATTCATACCCTCGTGATTTGACTCTTACGTTGCATACCGAAACCTGAAGTTAGGTTCCCCGACTTCGACCGGGATTAGAGCTTCGACACCATAGACTAAAGAGAATGGTGTTGCCCTCGTAATGGATTTTGATGTTGTTCGATACGCCTAAAGGACCTCGGACAATATTTCTCTCCATTTTCCTTTAGCCTCATTCAACCTTTTCTTCAGATTTTAGATGACGGTCTTATTTGTCTATCAGCCTGTCCGTTCCCACTACGATAATACGGCGTTGATAGGATCCTTTTTATTTTGTGGTCTTCGAAAAACTTTGTCACTTTACTGCCGACGAATTGCTTCCCATTGTAGCATACGATCTCGGCAGGCATTCCAAATCGGCATATAATATGGTCCCAGATGAAGTCTATGACTTCTTTTTCTCTAACTTTCTCGAAGGCCTACGCTTCAACCCACTTAGAGAAGTAGTCAGTCATAAATAAAATAAATTTAGCTTTACCTAAGGCCGATGGTAGAGGGCCAACAATATCCATCCCCCATTTCATGAATGGCCATGGGGATAGGATTGAGTGGAACTACTCCCCCGGATGGTGAATCATCGGCATATACCTTTGACATTTGTCGCACTTTCGAATAAATTCTTTAGTGTCATTTTCCATATCGGCCCAATAATATCCTGCTCTGATGATTTTGTGAACCAATGACTCGGCACCGGAATGATTTACGCAAGTACCCTCACGAATTTCCCGTAGAACGTAATCGGTATCTCCTTGTCCCAAATATTTTGCTAAAGGTCCATTGAACGTTCTCTTATACAGTGTTCCATCCTCGGCCAATGTGAACCATGCGTCCTTCGTGCGTAGAGTCCTTGATTATGTAGGATCCGATAGCAGCTTCCCGTTCTTTAGGTATTAGATGTATTTATTCCTCATTACAGGTTATACTTGGGGAGTTTATTTCGGCGTGTCCTTCTTCGATTACTTACCTTGAAAGTTGTACGACAATCCTCGAGCTAAGTTCATCATCTTCGATTGATGATCCCAAATTTGCAAGGGCATCAACCTCGCTATTTTGTTCTCGAGGTACATGTTGCATGGTCCATTCTTTAAATAGATGTAGAGACACTTGTAGTTTGTCCAAGTACCTCCGCATTCGATCTTCTCGGACCTTGAAAGTTCTGTTGACTTGATTTACCATAAGTTGGGAGTCGCACTTGGCCTCGATGACCTCCACCCCAAGCTTTTATCTAGTTCGAGACCTGCAATCATGGCCTCATACTCGGCCTCATTGTTAGTTAATTTTGAAGTTTTGATTGACTGTATATTTGTATTACCTGTGGGTTGCTTCGAAACAATGCCTAGCCCAGACCTCTTCACATTTGAAAAGTTGTCTGTGAAAAGGGTCCACACCCTCGATGATAGCCAGCTCCGAGGCCCTTCGAAATTAAGAGAATGCCCTAAGTGATTCTTTTGGGGAAATTGAAATCAGAGACTCTCCACCGCTTCCTTCATTCTCAGAAGGGGAAGTTCGGGAGGCTCAGGCCATGAAGGCCCCTCAGGTAGAAGGTGCCCTCGGAGGGGGGGGAGGACCTTTTCAAAAGTTGTTTTGTCGGGTTCGACGATGTCGATATCTTGAATGACTTGGGCGTACCAAGGAGTGCTCAGGTAGTGTGGAAGCAAAAGATGGACTGTTTGAGGCTGATCGAGCTCAGTTATCCTTAACCGAAAGCTAGCTCCAAGGCATGAAAGAGAAAAACTTGGAACAAGCCAAGAAAATAGAGGAGCTCGAGGCTTGGTTGGCCACCGAACTTGCAAAACCCAAATCTGAGGTAGAAAAGGTGAAGGCCGATGCCGAGGCAATGGTGGCCGTCTATCGATCCGATGCTAAAGCCGCTAAAGCTCAAGCAAAAGAAGTTGCTGATGCTGCTCAAACTCGAGCATACTGGGTTGCCGAACATGCCAAGTGCCAATCTCGAAGAGAGACACTTGAGGATATTCATGCTTGTGGCTTTAACCTCGCTGTCGAGATCGAGAATGCAAAAGAGCTTGAGGCTGAAGCCAAACGTTGCTCTCTTCTGATGATGATGATTCTGGGAGCGTGAGTGGATCTGAGAGCGGAGGAGATCGATGGCGAGGATGTAGCTCCTGAGGAAAATTAGGCACTTAGGATTTTTCTTTTTTGAATTTTTTGTGTAGGAACCTGATCGGTCCTTTTAAATATTTACATACATACATATATATATATATATATATAAATATATAAAAGATCTCTTTTCTCTCTTATTTGTCTTTATTTCAATTTCTACCTCGTGCAAATTCTATTTCGTCCATGTTTTGAAAACTTTCATAAGTACGAGGTTTGGTCAATTTGATCGAAGTTGGACTAGTGTAGCTTCATAATCGAATGATGACCCATAGGTTTTAGTTGAGTGAGGATGACTTATCAAACTCAAAAAATGGAACGGCCCTTAGGCTCTTGAATTAGGCCGATATGGCCTCAAAAGAATGTCTCTTTCCCCTTTTTCAGCTTAAAAAGTTAATCATATAAAAATGTGTTATGCCTTAATATGAAATAGGGTTGTTCGAGAGTTCGAACAATCCGGTACCCCTTAGGGTTTTCGAGGGTTGATGTTATCGAAACCCCTTACCATTTTGCCGAGGGTAGCCCTTTTAACTGGTTTTGTGAAGATATTAGAAGGCCTATTTTATTACGGAATTGGGACGTCTCCGATCTGTGTAGGTTTGGCTGTAGCCTTTAACTTGGGATTTGCCTCTTGGGCTTATTTCCCGATTACGCTTCAAACTTGTTCGAAGTTTCAGTCCCCGAGTGGGGTGGCCGTGGCCTATAAAAATGAGGGTTGTCTTTTTAAAGGTCTTATGATCTCGAGATTTTAGTAGTCCGATTACATCGATTTTTTGGACGGCTATCCCCGAGTAGGGGTGTAAGTTGTTCGAACTTCAGTTGTGATCAGCCCTTAAGCTTGTTTCTACAATAGACCAAAAGTAAGAAATTGTAAAATTAAATTTTCTCTAAGGTATGAAATATTTGGTAAGGAAAAATACTTTTCTCAATGATACATGCACACATGTTTGCCTTTCGAGCTCGAATAATATGGCACGGTTCATTTAACCGTTTGGCCCTTACAAAGTTTTTCTTATCGATACCCCGTCAACACGAAGTATCGTCCTTGTAACAAAGCCGACATCTGAGGGTGATGCCCCCTAGTATTCAAGGTTAATTGTAATGAAGCCTCGGCTACTATTGAATTTCTCTAAGTTAGCACGAACAATGGTTGCCTCATTAAAAACCTCACCGAAAAAAACCCATTGGGACAAAACCCGGTCTAAGGGAAAAATATTGCAACGTGCTTTCAGACCAAAAGACTTTGTGATGAATATTCCTTCGATGTCTTCGATTAAACACCTATAATTTGTTAGTATAAAATATAAATGAAAATGGAGAAGGTCGTACCTCAACAGTAATATCGTTTGAGGAGTGACATGTTCAATTGTTTGGTAATTGTTCGTCGTCCATGCCAAGTTTGTAGGATCCCATTCTGATGATATCGAGGACCTAATACGGTCCCTCCCAGTTCAGGCCAAGCTTTCCTTTGTTTGGGTCTCGAGTATTGAGGGTGATCTTTCTCAGAACTAATTCTCCGATCTTAAAGTGTCGAAGATTCGATCTTCGATTGTAATACCTTTCGATCCACTGTTTCTGTGAGGCCATTCGAACGAGGGCGACTTCCCATTTTTTATCTAGAAATTCGAGGGTCATATTCATAGCCTCGTGATTTGACTCTTCCATTGCATATCAAAACCTGAAGCTAGGTTCCCCGACTTCGACCGGGATTAGAGCTTCGGCACCATGGACTAAAATGGTGTTTCCCTCGTACTGGATTTCGACGTTGTTCGATACGCCCAAAGGACCTCGGACAATATTTCTCTCCATTTTCCTTTAGCCTCGTTCAACCTTTTCTTGAAATTTTGGATGACGGTCTTATTTGTCGATTCAGCCTGTCCGTTCCCACTACGATAATACGATGTTGATAGGATCCTTTTTATTTTGTGGTCTTCGAAAAACTTTATCACTTTTCTGCCGACAAATAGCTTCCCATTGTCGCATATGATACCGGCAGGCATTTTGAATTGGCATATAATGTGGTCCCAGATGAAGTCTATGACTTCTTTTTCTCTGACTTTCTCGAAGGCATGTGCTTAAACCCACTTAGAGAAGTATTCAGTCATAAATAAAACGAATTTAGCTTTACTTGGGGCCGATGGCAGAGGGCCAACAATATCCATCCCCCATTTCATGAACAGCCATGGGGATAGAACTGAATGGAACTGCTCCCCATGCTGGTGAATCGTCAGCGCATACCTTTGACATTTGTCGCACTTTGGAACAAATTCTGTAGTGTCCTTTTCCATATCGGCCCAACAGTATCCTGCTCTAATGATTTTGTAAACCAATGACTCAGCACCGGAATGATTTCTGCAAGTACCCTCGTGAATTTCCCGTAGAAAGTAATCGGTATCTCCTTTTCCCAAACATTTTGCTAATGGTCCATCGAACGTTCTCATATACAGTGTTCCATCCTCGGCCAATGTGAATTGCGCGTCCTTAGTAAGTAGAGTCCTTGATTCTTTAGGATCCAAGGGTAGCTTCCCGTTCTTTAGGTATTAGATATACTTATTCCTCCAATCCCAGGTTAAACTTGTGGAGTTTATTTTGGTGTGTACTTCTTCGATTACTTACCTCAAAAGTTGTACGACAGTCCCCGAGCTAAGTTCATCATCTTCGATTGATGATCCCAAATTTGCAAGGGCATCAACTTCCTATTTTATTCTCGAGGTACGTGCTGCATGGTCCATTCTTTAAATCGATGTAGAGACACTTGTAGTTTGTCCAAGTACCTCTACATTCGATCTTCTCGGACCTCAAAAGTTCTGTTGACTTGATTTACCACAAGTTGGGAGTCGCATTTGGCCTCAATGACTTCCGCCCCAAGTTCTTAGCTAGTTCGAGACCTGCAATCATGGCCTCATACTCGGCCTCATTGTTAGTTAATTTTGAAGTTTTGATTAACTGTCTAATTGTATTACCTGTGGGTTGCTTCAAAATAATGCCTAGCCCATACCACTTCACATTCGAAGCGCCGTCTGTGAAGAGGGTCCACACCCCAGATGATGTGCCCAATTTTAATAATAGTTCCTTTTCGACCTCACGTACGAGGGCTGGCATGAAGTCAGCCATGAAGTCTGCTAAGATTTGAGACTTGATGGCCGTTCGGGGTTGATACTCAATATCGTACCTGCTAATCTCAACAGACCATTTGGCCAATCGACCCGAGAGTTCGGGCTTATGAAAAATGTTGCGAATGGGGCAAGTGGTTACAACACAAATTGGGTGATATTGAAAATATGGTTTTAATTTCCTTGAGGCACCTATTAAACAAGCACTAATTTTCTAAGTGTAGGTACCGGGTCTTGACTTCACTAGGGTCCGACTAACATAATAAACAGGAAATTGTGTACCTTGTTCTTCTCGAACTAAGACCCCACTTACTGCTATCTCCGAGACCTCTAAGTATAAGTGAAATTGCTCGTCCGCCTTTAGGGTGTGAAGCAATGGCGGGCTCAACCTGTATCATTTGAGTTCCTCCCAGGGACATTCTGGGGTCCATGTGAAACTACTCTTTTTCTTAAGCAGTGAGAAGAACCGGTGGCTCATATCTGAGGACCTCGAAATAAATCGACCCAGGTTGGCTATGCACCCTGTTAACCTTTGTACAGCCTTGATATTATCAATAACTGTGATGTCTTCGACTGCCTTGATTTTATCGGGCTTGATTTCTATTCCCCGATTTGATACCATAAAGTCAAGGAACTTACTTGAACCGACCGCGAATGCACATTTCTATGGGTTGAGCTTCATGTTGTATTTTCTCAGTATGTCGAAGGTCTCCTGTAAATGTTTCAAATAGTCCTCTGCTCGCAGGGACTTAACTAGCATATCATCAATATAAACCTCCATTGGTTTACCTATTTGTTCTTCGAACATTCGATTTACTAGGCGTTTATAAGCAGCACCGGCAATTTTTAGTCCGAATGGCATTACATTATAGCAATATGTGCTGCATTTAGTGATAAACAAAGTCTTTTCCTGATCCTCAGGGTTAATTTGTATTTGATTGTATCCAGAGTAGGCATCGAGAAAACTAAGGATCTCGTGGCCGGCCGTGGCATCGATCATGCAATCGATATTCGGCAAAGGAAAAGAATATTTAGGGCATGCCTTGTTTAAATCCTTATAGTCTACGCACATTCTAAGTTTGTTTCCCTTTTTAGGGACTACAACTATGTTTGCTAACCATTTGGGATATTTTACCTCCCGAATGGATCCTATATTGAGAAGTTTTGTTACCTCATCCTTAATGAATGCATGTTTAACCTCAGACTGAGGTCTTCTCTTTTGTTTCATCTGTGAGCACGTGATTTTTGCCCTATATGAGAATTAATCCCAAAAAATTCAAAATAAAATAATTTTGTTTGTTTGCAATTGTTGTGAATTTTGTGTTATTTTTCTTGTATTGTTTACATTTGTCTGTGAACGTTTATTTTATTTAATTAAGAAAAAAATACAAAAAATATGGCATTTGCATTTAGGATTTGATTTTTGCATTTAATTAAGAAAATTGTTGTTTTAAAAAATGAAATATCACAAAAATAATGTACTTTGCATTTTTAGCTTTTAATGTCCAAATTGTGTAATTTTATTTTAATTGGTATTTAATTATGTGTGTTAATTGTTATTAAAATTTAATTAGTACTTTTATAAATTAATTTAGTTCTATAAGTTAATTTACGATTTTTAGAATTTTAGTTTCATTAGTTTAAGGAAAAGAAAAAGAAGCAAAATGAAAAAATAAAGAAAATCGGACCAGGCCAGTTTTTCCCCAGGCCTATGCCAAAAAATACCCTTACCTAGTCCTATAACCGGCCCATACACGTCCCTCCCCTGACCCAATCTACTCCATTACAAAACGACACCGTTTGGTCGTTAATTGATCCTGGCCGTCTAAGATAATTAGATCAACGACCAGGATTCAATCCCCTAATTTCAGTTACCCCCAAACCCTTACCCCAATTTCATTTACCAAAAATAACCTCCCACCCCTTCGTCTCTCTCTCAACGAACCAGAGGACCCCAAAAACCCTAACTAGCTGCTCTTAAAATCCTCCACCAAAACCCGGCGGCCCCTTCTCCGGTCCCGACCAAAATCACACCCCTGAACCACCATGCCATCCCCTCTCCGAATCCACACTCGTTTTTCTTCGAATAATCCCCGAGCCCTTCGAATATTAGATCGAAAAATTTGTACGGAACCTTGGTTCGTCTAATCGACCCCAAATCAACACCATATGACCCCCGTGACTCCTTCATACCGTACTTATCATGGATTTTCTTTGAATCGGACCAAAGCGCGTCGAATATCAAGTTTAAGTTCGAGCCTCAGAACCCTAAATTGGGACCAGCACACAAGGGGTCGTTCGTTTGGATCTTTTGGTTTGTTCGAGTCTGTTTCAGCACAAAATAATGATGCCCGTTTGTTCTCCAACAAGAACAAACATTTGGCATTATATTGTGCTGACTCAGAATGTCGATTTTCAGTTCGAGCCTAGCCGGTGAGTCTTTCTAATTTTGTTTATTCTATTGTCAATCTCTCCCCGTCTTTTCTTCTTTTCTCTGGTTGTTCTGAAACTCGACCAGTCCTCTATTTTAGCGTTTTGTTTATTCGACCATCTTTGTTTATCAAGAACAAACGTTTGGCATTTGGTTGATTAGCATATGTTGTGAACTGTTTAATCCTTTAAATAGTTTCATCGATTAGTTCGTTCATGCTTGTAGTTTAGCTGTTCTCTTCGAGTTATTTGATGTTAGTTGTTTCATTTTTCTGATCCTTATGTATTCTCAGCTTTAGAGGTTCATTGTTAGTTTGATTCCTCTACCTGAATCCATTTGCATTTTTAATTCATTGAGTTACAAATCAATCGAGAGCTTAAGGTAGAAACTCAGGGGGGGCTTTAATTTGAAAGTAGAATGGAGGGTAACAGGACAACATGGCTGTCAAGTCACGCTTGATTTAAAAAGGTGAAGAATGCTCATGCTAGGAAGTAAAATAAGAATGAACATGGGTTAGTGGGGAACAAGTGAATTAAAAAAGAGATTAGACACATAGTAATGGGCTGTCAGGGAATATCATGGGAGAATGGCTTAATTAATTGGTCTTAATACTCATAAGGGCTGAGAAGGGGTCTGTTATGGTATAAAATGGGGGGTAGAGAACAGAGTGAGGGGGGTTCTTAAATCAATCTAAGGGAGTTCTTTGGAGAGCTTTAAAAATCAGTTTTGAGTTTGACAAAAGAAAGTAAGTTTTGAGAGTTGAGGATTAGTTCTTGAAAGTTTAAATCAGTTTTTAGAGTTTGTTTTCTTCAGTGCTTTAAGTCCTTTTCAATTGTGAGGGAGGTACTGTTCTATTGAGAAATATTGTTCCATTGAGAAATTGTGAACTTTGTTAGTTGTTTTCCATAACTTGTTGGTTGTTGAGTTGAATCACTGGTGGTTGAAGTTCAGAGTTTCATTTCAAGTAGCCTTAGGTCCAATTAAACTAGTTTTGGTACGAGTAGTGGTCAGTTGACATTTTCAAGTGTTTGCAGGGTATCTTCAAGTCTAAACTGGTCTATCCGAGCTAATTCTGGGGTTATTTGCTGGTTATTGTTGTTGAGATTTGCTGATTTGTTCCTGTTAGCTGTCAAAACTGCTGCTGACCCTGTTCTTTCTTCTATCTCCTTGTAATTCCAGGTATTTTTCTACAGCTTCCATTGATGTCTGAAAGATTGAATCAGGCCAATGTATAGTTGATATTTGAAGAAATGGCATAAGACTTCTGTTAATCTAATTTCAGCTCGTTTAGTAGTCAATTAAATGCACAGTGGTAGTGATAGGGACTTAGACGATTTGAACATTTATAATTTGTGTAAACTCTGGACTGTATTGACTGATGGATTGTTGAACATGAGTTTGCTCGTTTGAACTATTAATTGTTGTGTTTGTGTATTTAGAGATACTTATGTGTTTTAGTGGGGTACTAGTAGTAATTGACTCCTTATTGGATTAATAGTGCCTGTTGGTTTTTAGCAGATTTCTGTGTGTCATAAATCAGCCTAAAAACATTGCAAATTGTAATCCAGTGGACTGTGGAATGTCGAAGTAGTGTAATTATTTCTTATGATTGTAGGGGTTTCATATCTAGTAGTGGTAATGTGAGGGGGTTTAAGATCCTAAGTTCTAATTGCTACGTGAGAATGTGAAATCAAAAGCTAAGGGTAAATGTGTAGCTTCATATCTGATAGGAACAAGCAAACAGTGAAGAGTTATGTGCTGGAAATGATAATTGAACTTGTGTTAAAGTCTATGGGTTAAAATGATGTCAAGGTCAAATGCAAAAATCAGGATTTCTGAATTGACGCAAGTATAAAGATTAAATTTGCTGATTAGTTACATTCATACAGTAGTTGACTAAACTGGGCTACTGTAATTCCTACGGCCCAAATGATTCTTACCCAGGCCTATGACATCTCATGTGTTCCCCAATAATCAGACCTGCTGATAATCAAAACCACAAGGAAAAAATCTGTAAGGAATTTGGATGCTTAGGAGTCCCAACGAGATAGTTTTTTTTCGGATAAGACTTGGGCCTGAACTTGTTTAAGGCTCGACCTCGGGCACCTTTTTCCCCTGTACAGTTGAATAAATCATTTTTTTCTTTTGGGCTGTTATTAAGACCAATTTGTTGAAGGTCATGTGATGTATATTAGCGTTTGCTTGATTTCATATCATGATGCAATACGTTCAATGCCGGTCCGTACAAGTTAATTAGGACCTTTGTCCCATTTCTTAGAGACCAATAAATAGAAAATCATAGTTGCTTTAGGATATCCTTGAATAAAAAATGAGATGAGCCTCGCCGAATAAAAAATACAAAATTACAGGGCCTTCAATAAATATTTGTTTTAAAATACTTAGACTTAGGGACGAGCCGTTTAGCCAATTTCACGACCTTCCCCAAAAGATAACAACGCGCAAGTCACTTCCGGCGCGCTTTAAATAGTTTACTCTCTTAAACTCGGGTGCACATTTATGTGACCCAAATCCAAATCTCATCGAAGTCAAAATGTGTCGCTAATCACGGGTACATTGATTGTGATGTGGTTCGAGATGCATTTCCACGACGTTGCAAATTCCTTTTAAAAATAATGAATGAGACGAGCCTCGACAAACAAAAATACACAAGTTGCGGGGCCCTCTATACGTGTTGGTAAAATTACTTAGACTTCGGGATGAGTCGTTTAGCAAAATTTCACGGCCCTATCCAAAATAATGACACGCTAGTCGCTGTAGGTGTGTATTTAATAATGTCATCTTCTCAAACTCGGGTGCACATTTATGTGACCCAAATCCAAATCTCAACAGAGTTGAAATGTGTCAATAACCACGAGTGCATTGATGTGACGTGGTTTGAGATGTATTTCCACGATGTTGCAATTCTCGGTAAAAATAATAATAATAAAAGCGGTACGCAGTTAAAATTTGCACATAGGTTCAACATGTATTAAAATCAGATAAATAAGCCGAATATGACAGTTGAGCGACCGTGCTAGAACCACGGAACTCGGGAATGCCTAACACCTTCTCCCGGATTAACAGAATTCCTTACTCGAATTTTTGGTTCGCGGACTGTAATACAGAGTCAATCTTTTCCTCGATTCGGGATTAAACCGGTGACTTGGGACACCATAAATCTCCTAAGTGGTGACTCTGAAATAAATAAATAAATCCCGTTTTGATTGTCCTTTAATTGGAAAAACTCCCGTCACGCCCTTGCGGGTGCAGGAAAAAGGAGGTGTGACTGCTCTGGCGACTCTGCTGGGGAACGAACCCAGAATCTCTGGTTCAGGGTTCAGAATTCGAGCTTAGATAAATTGTTATATTTGGCTTTATCTGATTTTTTGTTACCTGTTTGGGCCTAATGTGCTAAATGTTGCTCCTACCGCTTTGATATTATCTGAATTGTATATAAACTGTGTCGAAACCCTTCTCTTATTACCTCCGGGGAGGAGCTCGCTGGTCGAGACTCCCTATTCTATTAGTGTCATACCTTGAAATAAGAAAGAGGCCGGACAAGTTACAAAGCCGGACGATCCCGCCGGTCCCCGGTACGTAGCCCCCTCCTCGACTCTAGTTGTCTGCTCGGGTACACAGTCTAGAACAAATACCCAGGTTACGAACCTAGAATAACTCAGCTTCATGCCGGATCCCTAGTAGGAACGTTTGTTTGCATCACGTGCATTTGACTTTGGAGGCTCAACATAGGGGTTGGGTCTGTCTAGGACAGGTGTACCAAAAATGAAAATGACCATCCTGATGCATCTTACTTGCTCCTACTTGCGCATTTATTTGATTCGGACTTGTGTGTTGACTGACTTTTGAATATCAAGAACAATATTTTGAAATGAAAAAAGAAATAGCGGTTTTGAAAAAAAGCAATGTCCAAATGGCGTCGAAATTCTGTCGAATTTTTGAGAAAATGAAAAAAAAGGTTTTGTTTATGAAAAATGGTTTTATTTGCCATTGAAAAGAGTCTTGTTTTCAAAAGAAGTTTGTTTTATATACCCGAACTACGTCGGTTTGATACTCACCGGATGTGAGATACGTAGGCAACTCTCATCGGGTCCAACTTCCCCTTTTTTGCAAAATACCCAGAAAATGTCAAAAATTTTAAAGTTTCGTCATAAATAAGTCGGGTGATGCCGATTTTGGCAAGAATAGCCGAATATTCCCGAAAGGGACGCCGGAAGGCTGACTTTGCATAAACGGCCACTTTTAGTCATTTTTGGATTTTTGACCGGCTGACTAACCCAGCTTTAAAATCTTCATCCCCGAAGTGCTGAAAAGCCGTGTGCGGAGCCGAATCTTTCTGTGAAAAATTAAAAAAACAAAATAGTCAATTTGTTGAGTCAAATAAATTTTATTTCTTAGCCACCTTAATAAATGTGCAGGATGAGCACGATGCAAAATGAACCTTTTTCAATAATTACTAAAGTCCCTCTCAAGTTGCGGTTATGGTGGGATGATTTAGGTGGTGAAGGGCAAGATGAAGTTAAGAAATATCTAAAAGGTCTTACGGGTTTATTGGAAATCCAGCCTCGGGGGATATCATAAGAGCTTTGGTCACCTGCTGGGACCCGACACACAATGTCTTCCACTTCTCCGATTTTGAACTCACCCCGACTTTGGAGGAAATAGCCGGGTACATCGGAAATGCTGAAGTTCCGTTGAGGGAAAAATACCTGGTTGCTCCAAGAGCTGTCACTGTGCATCGGTTCTTAGATTCGTTAAAGATACCTAGGACGGTCCATAACCCAGATTTGGCCGCAGGGTTTTGTAATCTGCGCTTCATATACGACAGATACGGTCATGTTGGAGGATTCAACAACCCGGATAACAAGTTATGCAGCAAGGGTAACCGTCAGAAGTGGGACGAGCATAGACGAATGGCTTTTATGATAACCTTTTTGGGCCTTTTGGTATTCCCAAGGAAAGACGGAAACATTGATCTGAAAATAGCCGGGGTCGTCAGTACTTTGCTCATTCAAGACAAAAGCACTCTTGCGCCTATGATAGTATCTGATATCTTCAGAGCTCTCACAGCCTGCAAAGCCCGAGGGAGATTTTTCGAGGGGTGTAACTTGTTGCTACAAATATGGATGACTGAGCATCTCTGCCACCATTCCCAGATCTTGAGTTATGGTTCCTCGAAGAAAACTTGCATAGAAGAGTTCTACACAAGAATCAAGGGGGCCAGTCTACCCGAGGGAGTTACAGCATGGACATTATTCTTTCGGAACCTCACCGCCAGCCAAATACATTGGACACTAGGAAGGTTGCCCGTGGACGAGGTCATCCATATGCCGGCAGCTAGGGCCCACTTTCTATTGATAGGGCTCAAGAGCATTCAGCCTTACGCGCCATCTCGGGTTTTGAGACAACTCGGGAGATACCAAATAGTGCCTCAGGAAGAAGATCTTAGTGCTCAAGTAATTGAGATTAGCCCTGACGGACAATTCCCTGAAGCAAGAGTTCGTCAGATCTGGAGTGAATGCCAATATTTAAAAGCAGATACTTGCGTGTAGGATCAGGCCAAAGGCGAAGTGGTGCCAGGATACCTTGCTTGGTAAATGAGAGAACTTGAGCACGAAAGGCTAACCAAAAAACCTCACATTCAAGAGTTCGTTAAGGCATCATAAGAACCGTGGGACTGGTTGACCAAAGAGCGCGAATACCGGGCCAAAGTAGGAAAGCTGAACCAACAGATCAAGGATCTGAAATTTGAGAACAAGGTGCAAGTTGCTGCCGATGAAGGAGAGAAGAACAGGTTAGCCCAAGCAAATGAGGCTCTCGAGGCTCAGATCCGACAAATGAGGATAGATGTTGACAATCAGCAAAGGAGTCGGTCGGATGAAAGATTGATTTACGGACTAAAGAAGGAAATCGGTGAGTGCTGGGATGATTTGAAGAAATCTGAGGGTACCATAGCACAACTCCAGGTCCAATGGGCAAAGAGAACGAAAGAGCGCACACAGTACCTACAGCAGGCAAGGAAAGATTATGAAAAGACCATTGTCAGTCTAAAAGGGAAAATGACCACCCTCAAGGACAAGGCAGCTAAGCAAGCTGAAGGTTATGAAATCAAAAGTGGACACTGTTACGATTTACTGGCTCGAATGGAAGATGAAATACGGCAGCTCCAAAGGCAACATCTCCAGGATTCTCGGGTTTTGGGGGGCTGTAGGGATTAGATAAGGCGCCTGCTCATAGAAAAAGGTCGAACTAGGAACAAGATTGGGACTATTGCCCATGCCATCATTAGGAGATGCCGAATGTACGAAGACATGACCCGCACTACCTTCATGTCAGCCGTAATGATTTTCGTCAAGCGGACAATGTACGAACTGGAGCAACTTGAAAGGGATCTCGCGCCTAAGCCTGCGGCAAAGCCGAACGATGCCTCGCGGGCACCAACTTTTAAAACTTTAATGTGTTCATAGTTTGAATCTGCATTTTTCTTTCTTTCCCAGAGTCTGTTGTCTGTTAGAGGCTGTCAGTGGTTATCGAGTTTGTACTTGGTTTGGTTTCAAGTCTGTTATTTTCCTTTCCAAAAGGCGTCTAGGTTGTAATAGAATATTTATTAATAAAAATCGAAGTTATTATCTTTGCTTTTCGCACTTATAGGGCAAAACTAGGCCCGGTCTAATTCATGCGGGGACATGATACGTAGGCAATCTCTATAGGATTCGACCACCACTAAAAAAGAAAAAAAAAGAAGAGAAAATGAAAAATGAATAAAGAAGGATAAAATAAAGGAAGCTTAAAAAAGGAGCACAATTATGAGAGGCCAGAATGATGCATGCAACCGAAGCAAATGCATGATAGAAATGGTTAATTTCCTAGATGCATTACATCCCAACGTGTAATTGTGTATGTGTTAAACTCTGAAAACTAACAAGTTTGTTGATTATCCAAAGGATTAAAGTAGTTAGTTTATTTAGAGGATACTGGCACATTACCATTACCAAACCAGATCGAAGGGACCAATACCGGAAATCATGTCTATTCCAGATATCGACACTAGTGTTGAGGCAGAAGAGTTGGACGTCTATAAAATGAAAGAGGAGATGCTCAAGCTTAAGCAACAGATGGCCGAAATGTACCAGGCCTAGTCCAAAAGGCAATCACCGTCAGCTTACCCTGCCAACCCGGCTCTTACCCCACCATTAGCTCAGTCTCAGGATCCTCCCGCCACCGATCCAGGCTTTCCCATTTATCAGCACTACCATGGCACTACTTCTCGTACGCCACAAGCTCCACCACCAAATTCAGTTCCATACCCTCCTCCGCCGATCACCCCTGTCTTTGTGACATCTCCACTAACTACACTCCATAAATCCCCGAGTGAACCTTTGTTCCAAGCACATGACAACTAGTATTACCCCCCGGAGCTTACCTTCAAAGCGCCTGGAGCCTATCCACATGATCCACATTCTGACCTACCAGAGAAAGCGAAAAAAACGGCGAGAAATCCTGAACAGGAAGAGATGTTCAGAAAAATGAAAAGCATAGAGCAATCCTTCTGGGATATGAGAAGGCTAGCAGGTTAGGTAAGCGTGGCTTACAAAGATATGTGTTTATTCCCGAATGTACAATTACCGGCTGGGTTCAAAATGCCCAATTTCGACTTGTACAATGGACACGGTGATTCGGTGGCTCATCTGAGAGGTTTTTGTAGCAAGATGAGGGGAGCGGGAGGAAAAGATGAATTACTGATGGCGTATTTCAGCCAAAGTTTGAGTGGGTCGGCACTAGAATGGTACACCAGGCAAGATCATAACAGGTGGTACACATGGGACGATTTGGCCCAGGCATTCGCTTGTCACTTTCAATATAATCTAGAGATCATTCCGGACCGACTGTCCCTGACCAAACTGGAAAAGAAGCACAGTAAAAATTTTAGAGAGTATGGGTTTCGGTGGAGGGAGCAAGCAGCAAGGGTAGATCCCCCGATGAAAGAAAGCGAGATGGTCAATTACTTTTTGCAGGCTCTGGAGCCGACTTACTTTGGCCATTTGGTGTCCGCAATTGGCAAATCCTTTAATGAGGTTATGAAAATGGGAGGCATGGTCGAGGAGGGGCTTAAGTCCAACAAAATCATGAGCTATTCAGCGATCAAGGCAACCACTCAGACCATCCAAAGCGGCACCGGGGGTGTACTTGGGAAGAAGAGGAAAGAAGATGTCACGACTGTTGAGTCCGGAGCTAGGTTCGGATCTAGAGGCCCGTCACCCTACTATAGCCAACCACGACCATACCACCAAAATTACCCCCAAACTCCATATAGCCCTCCACAACATTACTACCCACCGCCAGATCCCCATTTTTCCGTCCATCATGCACAAACCTATACCCAAACTCCGGCACATGCACAATGGCGTGCGCCATCTCCACAAAATCCCTACCCAGCACCACAGAACACATATCCACCCCCAAGGACCTACATAAATCCCCCCGGGACAGGTTTCCGACCAAACCCAGTCCTCAAAAATGAGAGGCCACAGAAGCAAAAGACTTTCACTCCACTGGGGGGAATCATATACCAGTCTTTTCCACAGATTGAGGCAGTTGGGCATATTGAGTCCAGTTGAGCCCAAAATGCCAAATCCTCCCCCCTAGAAATCTTGACCATTCGATGAATTGTGAGTACTGTTCAGGGGCCCCAGGGCATGATAAAGAGAAATGTTGGAAACTGAAAACAGTTATGCAAGAACTTATCGATACTCATCGCATCGAGGTTCAAGCACCAGAAGCACCAAATATTAATCAGAATCCACTGTCAGCTCATCATGAGACACACATGATTGAGTTGATACACAAAGAGGGGAAGCCCAGGAAGCCCTCACAGACAGTAATGATGATCTGTTCCAACGAAACCAGCTCAAAGGAAAAAGTAACCAGTGGGAAGTCCGTGGTCCAGTTGAGAGGGGTAGATGATAAGCCAGTTGTGGTAGCCAAAAGAGGGTCGTCAAGAATTGTTGCAGTGAAACCAAAGAAAGCTAAAGTGGTAGTGCCAGGGGTTGCAAGTAAACCCGTTGTGGTTGTGAAGGGTGCTCGCACAGAGCCTGTCATTATAAAACCGGTAACTCAGCTTCCAGTGATCAACAGCAAAGCTGTTCCTTGGAATTATGAACGAGCAACGGTGATATACAAAGGGAAAGAAGTAAAAGGGGAAGTGTGTGAAGCTCAAGGTCTAACTCGTTCGGGGAGGTGTTTTGCTCCCGCAGAGTTAAGAAGGGCCAATCTAGTACCAACAAAGAATCCAGTTTCCGAGGAAGAGGCGGAAGAATTTTTAAAGAAAATGAAGGCACAAGATTACTCCATTGTGGAGCAGTTGAGAAATACCCCGACACAGATCTCATTGTTATCCTTGTTGATCCATTCAGATGAGCATCACCAGGTATTGATGAAAATTCTGAACGAAGCCCACGTTCCGGATAAGATCTCTGTGAACCATCTGGAGAAAATAGCAAACAAGATTTTTGAGGTCAACAGGGTCACTTTTTCAGACGATGAGTTGCCCGTGGAAGGTACAGAACATAATAGGGCCCTCTATTGACTGTGAAGTGTGAAGACTCGGTAGTCACTCGAGTACTGATTGATAATGGCTCCAATGCCAATATTTGTCCGTTGACCACCTTGAACAAACTGAAAGTCGATGGTGACAGAATTCACAAGAACAACATCTATGTTCGAGGGTTCGATGGTGGTGGTACAAACAGAGTGGGTAACATCGTACTTGAATTAACAATTGGTCCGGTCGAGTTCACTATGGAGTTTCAAGTGCTGGACGTGGCAGTGTCATATAATCTTCTATTGGGGCGACCCTGGATCCACGCTGCCAAAGCAGTGCCTTCCACATTACATCAGATGATCAAGTTCGAGTGGGATAGGCAAGAGATCGTAGTACATGGGGAAGACAATACAAGCGTCGTAAGTAATGCCATCGTACCCTTCATAGAGACTGGCGATGACAAGGGGCCGTGGGTCTACCAGGTTTTCGATACGATTTCAGTGGACAAAATTCCCGAGGGTGAAAGTATCCCACTTCCCAAAATAGCGACTGGAACTCTCATGGTAGCCTCGGAGATGTTGAAGAACGGGTTTGTGCCAGGCAAAGGTTTAGGGGCTGATCTTCAGGGTATTGTTCAGCCGGTTTCTTTGCCCAAAAATCTGGACACCTTTGGGTTGGGGTTCAAGCCTACAACGGCGGATGTGAGACGGGCCCGCAAGATGAAGAAAAGAGGCTGGGTCCTTCCCAAGCCAATCCCACGCCTGTCAAGATCTTTTGTCAGGCATGGCATCAAAAAGCAATTGTTGTCCAAGGTTACAGGGCCATTGATTGGTGCAGATGGAGACTTAAATGAATGTTTCGAAAGATTATTCACCGAAATCAACATGGTAGAAGTTGGGGAGGGGTCCAACAAGGCGGATGTGCAGTTTGTGGGGCCAAAGGCAAAAATGAACAATTGGATGGCTACTCCTTTTCCCATTCGGAGGGAGTCTTGGTAGTTGGCTCTGATTTTCCTTCCCATTTTTTGGATTATTCTAGGGTTGTAGTCCAGATTTCTTTTATTTTTGTTATGTTCAACAAAGTGTGAAACCTTGTTATCCCGTAATTCAATAAAATAAAAACGTTTCTTCTTCATTTCTTATTTTGTTTTAATTTTGTTTTCTTCTTTTCTTTTCTGTACAGTTCTCTTTATACTGGTCTTAATGATATGGCGTGCATAAGGAATCCTCAGCCCAGTCTTAAAAATCAATCTGATTCTGAAATGATAGTTCAAGAAGTAGATTGTGATTACAAATCAGAATATGATGATGAGGATGAAGCCTTCGAAGAAGTTAGTAAGGAGTTAATTCACTTCGAAGAAAAACCCAAACCCAATTTGAATGACACAAAAGCCGTCAATTTAGGGGACATAGACAACGTCCGAGAGACTAAAATAAGTGTCCACCTCGAGCCAAAAATCCTGGAGGAGTTAATCAAAACACTCATTGAATACAAAGATGTTTTTGCATGGTCATATGACGACATGCCAGGGTTAAGCACTGATTTAGTGGTCCACAAGTTACCCACTGATCCAGCGTTCCCTCCCGTCAAGCAAAAGTTGAGGAAATTCAAAACTGATATGAGTGTGAAGATTAAAGAAGAAGTTACCAAACAGTTGGATGCAAAGGTTATCCGGGTTACCCGATATCCTGTTTGGTTGGCTAATGTCGTGCCTGTGCCGAAGAAGGATGGCAATATCAGAGTATGCGTCGATTACCGCAATCTCAACAAAGCAAGTCCAAAGGATAACTTCCCACTGCTCAATATCCATATTTTGATCGATAATTGTGCCAAGCGTGAGATCGGATCTTTTGTGGATTGCTATGCCGGGTATCATCAGATTCTAATGGATGAAGAAGATGCAGAAAAAACGGCATTCATCACACTCTGGGGAACTTATTGCTACCGGGTAATGCCATTTAGTTTAAAGAATGCCGGGGCAACCTATATGAGGGCAATGACTACCGTGTTTCACCATATGATACACAAGGAGATTGAGGTATATGTAGACGATGTGATCATAAAATCAAAGCATCAGGCCGACCACGTCAGGGATTTAAGGAAATTCTTCCGGAGGCTTTGCAGGTACAACCTTAAGCTCAACCCCGCCAAGTGTGCATTTGGTGTTCCATCTGAAAAATTGTTGGGATTTATAGTCAGTCGGCGAGGCATCGAGTTGGACCCATCCAAGATCAAAGCCATACTAGATTTTCCCCCTCTGAGAAAGAAGATGGAAGTGATGAGTCTGTTAGGAAGGCTGAACTACATCAGCAAGTTTATTGCTCAGCTCACGACAACTTGTGAGCCTATTTTCAAGTTGTTAAGGAAGGACATTGCGATCAAGTGGACTGACGAGTGCCAAGAAGCGTTCGACAAGATAAAGGGTTACTTGACAAACCCACCTGTGCTAGTTCCGCCAGAACCAGGGAGATCTTTGATTCTTTACTTGACAGTCTTGGAAAATTCATTTGGATGTGTACTGGGTTAGCATGACGTCACCGGCAGGAAGGAGCAGGCCATCTATTATCTTAGCAAGAAGTTCACAGCTTATGAGGTTAAGTACACTCACCTGGAAAGGACATGTTGCGCCTTAACTTGGGTGGCACAAAAGTTGAAACATTATTTGTCATCCTACACTACTTACCTTATTTCACGCTTGGATCCATTGAAGCATATCTTCCAAAAGCCTATGCCGACAGGAAGACTTGCAAAATGGCAGATTTTGCTCACAGAGTTTGACATAATCTATTTGACTCGGACTGCGATGAAAGCCAGGCATTGGCCGATCATTTGGCCGAGAACCCGGTCGATGAAGGGTATGAGCCGTTGATGCGGCCAACAAAAACATAAAGAAGATACTTCGGAAGATGGTAGAAGGTTCAAGGCAATGGCATGAAAAATTACCATTTGCATTGTTGGGTTATCGCACTACTGTCCGTACTTCAGTGGGTGCAACTCCTTATTTGTTGGTATACAGAATTGAAGCAGTGATACCGGCAGAAGTTGAAATTCCATCCCTTCGGATTATTGCTGAGGCTGGGATTGATGACGATGAGTGGGTCAAAGACCGACTGGAGCAATTGAACTTGATTGACGAAAAGAGATTGGCAGCTGTATGCCATGGCCAGTTGTATCAAAGGAGAATGGCAAGAGCCTACAACAAGAAGGAGCGCCCCAGAAAATTTGAAGTGGGGCAGCAGGTGTTGAAACGAATCCTGCCACTTCAGGCTGAGGCGAAGGGCAAGTTCGCCCCGAATTGGCAAGGGCCATTCATTGTAACCAGAGTGTTGTCCAATGGCGCTTTATGTTTAACAGATATCGAAGGGAAATGCGTCGACATGGCTATCAATTCTGACGTAGTTAAGAGATATTATGTAAGATTTCTTTTGATTGTAATTGTTGTTGTTTGTACTTGGCATTTATCGGAGAATGAAATGACGGAGGCAATTCTTTTTTTTATCCAAACACTTTAACCTTTGCTTCCCCTTTTGAGCCTTATTTATTTCTTTCATACCCCTCTTTTGGAATCAATAATGAAAATGAAAGAAAAAGAGAAGAGAAAAAATAATGATAATAAAGACAAAAGAAAGTCACAAGAAAAACAAAAGAATTGGGAACTACGTTTGACCTGATTCCTCAAATAAGGATACGTAGGCGCCTCACGGCTCGGTCATAGTGTAACATAGTGCGCGTAATGTAACATAATGTAACAAAAAATAAAAATCCCCAAGCAAGAAAAACTGGGGCAGAAGTTTGTGTTTGTAATTTTGGAAAGAAAGTTTGATTCCAAGAGTTGTACTGTTTTACCCATCAAAATTATATTGAACTTTTTTTTAGCCATATACGAAAACTCATATTGATGTCCAAAAAAGACCTCCCGATCAGTATCCGAGAATTGCCAAGTCATGCAAACGGAAGTCGGGGATAGCACCCCGATTCCCGGCAGAGAAGAGGATCATGGAATGGAAATGAATTGATAGCCGAAAGGAATCCCCAGCAGAGAGAGTCATATCAGCAGCACTCCGATCCCCAGCTGAAAAATAAAATAAAATGAGAGAGTATTATTGGTGAAAACCTTCAGAGGCACCATAAGGCGGCGGAAGATGAGAGAAATAAAACGAGAGAGTCTTATCGGTGAAAACCTTCACAGGCACCATAAGACGACATGAGTTGAGAGAAATGAGAGAGTCTTATTAGTGAAAACCCCTCGAAGGGCACTATGAGGCGACAAGGCAAGATTGGCGGAAAGGGTACGCATTTGGTAAAAAGTTGAGTGTTTGTTTATCCCCAGCAAGATGAGGCCGTCCGAAAGATTGATTGATACAAATAGATTGGGTTGATTAATCCGGAATGCACGACATGATCGTTGGGATCGGTTATATCATTCAGATAAGTTCTTTTCTTTCTTTTTCCCCAGCATTTGTTCAGAAAGATTTCTTCTTTTTCTATTTTTTGAAATCATCATTTTTTTTCATTTCTTGGTTTAAAGACTTTAAACCCCCCCCCAAGCAGTTTGTTTTTGAAAAGGATTTTCAGAGCTTACTACCAATTGCCAAAATGGTGCGAAACAAATGCGAACAGGACAGGCCAAAGATAAGGCAACGAAGCGAAAAGAAGTTGGTCGCGAGACCAAATGATGAATGGGTCTAAATCCCAAGGGGACCAAATTTTCAGGGGAAGTTGGAGAAAAACGGAAAAGCAACAGTTAAAAGGTCATGAGGATCCCCAGCAGATTTGCGAAACACAGGAACAACTTCGATAGATTCTCGACCAAGTTCCGCAATGGTCGGACAACACAGAGTGGGGAAGGAAGAGAAAAGAATATCATCCCCCAGCAAATAATATCATCCCCAGCGAGTTTTGTGATAAGGCGCAAAGTAGGGGAAGGAAGAAGGGAAAAACCATCCCCAGCAGGCGTGGCACGACCACTCACCACGTTTTAAACTAATAAATTTTTCTTCGATTTGAAGCAGGAAAAGGAAATGCTATTGACAGCAGGAAGACATGGCCACCAAGAAGATTATCAAAACTGGGACAGAAAATTTTCGCTCATTGCGAAAATTTTTGAGATCAGATGGCCACTTGGGAAAGAGGGAAGATAACACAAGCTTTGAAGGAAGTAAAATCCTCAGCAGTATGCGAGAAAGGGCGATACAAGTTTTAAAGAAAGCAATCTTGGAAAAAGCAAGATAACCCGAGTTTTAGGGGAGGTAGTCTTTGAAGGAAGAAGAAAAAAGACAAAAAGAAAAAGAAAAAGGAGGAAGACCAGTTTCGCAAAAGGAAACAGTTTGCAGAGGAATGAAACATCAGTGTTAAGGGAAGTAGCCTTTGAAGGAGTAAGATAACATATTTTTGAAAAAATGTTATCCCCAGCAGTTCACAGAGAAATGAGACACCAGTTTTAAGGGAAGTAGTTTTGGAGAAGGAGGACAGTACAAGTTTTGAGGGAAGCAGTTTTGAAGAAAGATAATTCAAGGGAAATGGTTCAGGAGGTAAGGGGAAACAATGGCGCTTTATTTTCGAAGTGTAGTTGAAGTCAGGAGCCCTCCTGGAGAACGGAAAGGCGTTATATTTTTACGTTGTAGTTGAAGTCAGGTGCCCGCCTGAAGAACGGAAAGGCGTTATCTTTTTAAGTTGTAGTTGAAGTTTTAAATTATAGTTGAGGTCAGGTGCCCGCCTGAAGAACGGAAAGGCGTTATCTTTTTAAATTATATTTGAAGTTTTAAATTATAGTTGAGGTCAGGTGCCCGCCTGAAGAACGGAAAGGCGTTATCTTTTTAAATTGCAATTGAAGTCTTAAATTATAGTTGAGGTCAGGTGCCCTCCTGAAGAACGGAAAGGCGTTGTCTTTTTAAGTTGTAATTGAAGTTCTAAGTTGTAGTTGAGGTCAGGTGCCTGCCTGAAGAACGGAAAAGCGTTATCTTTTTAAGTTGTAGTTGAAGTTTTAAATTATAGTTGAGGTCAGGTGCCCGCCTGAAGAATGGAAAGGCGTTATCTTTTTAAGTTGTATTTGAAGTTTTAAATTATAGTTGAGGTCAGGTGCCCGCCTGAAGAACGGAAAGACGTTGTCTTTTTAAGTTGTAATTGAAGTTTTAAGTTGTAGTTGAGGTCAGGTTCCCGCCTGAAGAACGGAAAGGCGTTATCTTTTAAGTTATAGTTGAAGTTTTAAGTTGTAGTTGAGGTCAGGAGCCCGCCTAAAGAACGGAAAGGCGTTATCTTTTTAAGTTGCAATTGAAGTTTTAAATTATAGTTGAGGTCAGGAGCCCGCCTGAAGAACGGATAGACATTATTTTTTTAGTTGTTGTTGAAGTCAGTAAAGCAGAGGAATACAATAAAAATCCCCAGCATAAATTTAAATTCAGAAATCAGAAGGAAGGCAACAATGGTCAGAAGAAGGCAGTTCAAGTTTAGAAGGAAAAATAATTCGCATCTCACAAGAAGGAAAGAAGTAATTTGAGTTTGGAAATTAGGCATCCACCCGAGGAAGAGAAGAATACAAGTCAAGTCAGAAACGAAGAAACATCAGAGGAAACACAAGTCAACAAGACATGAAGGCAACAAGAGACGCAAGAGCAAGTTTTGAAGATCTAGATAAGATTTTGTAATTTATAGGCTATAGTTTAGTCTAGCTTCTTATTTTCATTTGTAGCACGGTGTAAGAAGGAGGTCAGTATGCAGTAGCAGCAGCAACAACAACAGTAACAGTAAAACCACAGCTTCATGGTAGTCCCAGCTACCAAAATTTCCCGAACTACATTGACCTGATTCCTTTTTAGCCAAGGATATGTAGGAAACCTTTGAAGCAGTGGTTCGGTCAAAACTTTCAAAAAAAATGCTTCACACGGAGTACTCAAACGGGCAAAAATCACTCGTATCCGCTCACTTTATCTTTGAACGAAAACTCTTCGTGTTTTCGGACAAAGAGGGGCAGCTGTGAGCACGTGATTTTTGCCCTATATGAGAATTAATCCCAAAAAATTCAAAATAAAATTTATTTTATTTGTTTGCAATTGTTGTGAATTTTGTGTTATTTTTCTTGTATTGTTTACATTTGTCTGTGCACGTTTATTTTATTTAATTAAGAAAAAAAATACAAAAATATGGCATTTGCATTTAGGATTTGATTTTTGCATTTAATTAAGAAAATTGTTGTTTTAAAAAATGAAATATCATAAAAATAATGTACTTTGCATTTTTAGCTTTTAATGTCCAAATTGTGTAATTAGTACTTTTATAAATTAATTTAGTTCTATAAGTTAATTTAGGATTTTTAGAATTTTAGTTTCATTAGTTTAAGAAAAAGAAAAAGAAGCAAAATGAAACAATGAAGAAAATCGGACCAGGCCAGTTTTTCCCCAGGCCTAAGCCAAAAAATACCCATACCCAGTCCTATAACCGGCCCATACCCGTCCCTCCCCTGACCCAATCTGCTCTATTACAAAACGACACCATTTGGTCGTTAATTGATCCTAGCCGTCTAAGATAATTAGATCAACGACCAGGATTCAATCCCCTAATTTCAGTTACCCCCAAACCCTTACCCCAATTTCATTTACCAAAAATAACCTCCCACCCCTTCGTCTCTCTCTCAACGAACCAGACGACCCCAAAAACCCTAGCTAGCCGCCCTAAAAATCCTCCACCAAAACCCGGCGGCCCCTTCTCCGGTCCCGACTAAAATCACACCCCTGAACCACCATGCCATCCCCTCTCCGAATCCACACTCGTTTTTCTTCGAATAATCCCCGAGCCCTTCGAATATTAGATCGAAAAATCTATCCGAAATCTTGGTTCGTCTAATCGACCCCAAATCAACACCATATGACCCCCGTGACTCCTTCATACCGTACCTATCATGGATTTCCTTTGAATCGGACCAAAGCGCGTCGAATATCAAGTTTAAGTTCGAGCCTCAGAACCCTAAATTGGGACCAGCACACAAGGGGTCGTTCGTTTGGATCTTTTGGTTTGTTCGAGTCTGTTTCAGCACAAAATAATGACGCCCGTTTGTTCTCCAACAAGAACAAACGTTTGGCATTATATTGTGCTGACTTAGAATGTCGATTCCCAGTTCGAGCCTAGCCGGTGAGTCTTTCTAATTTTGTTTATTCTATTGTCAATCTCTCCCCGTCTTTTCTTCTTTTCAATGGTCGTTCTGAAACTCGACCAGTCCTCTGTTTTGGCGTTTTGTTTATTCGACCATCTTTGCTTATCAAGAACAAACGTTTGGCATTTGGTTGATTAGAATATGTTGTGAACTATTTAATCATTTAAATAGTTTCGTCGATTAGTTCATTCATGTTTGTAGTTTAGCTGTTCATGTTTCTGATCCTTATGTATTCTCAGCTTCAGAGGTTCATTGTTAGTTTGATTCCGCTACCTAAATCCATTTGCATTTTTAATTCATTGAGTTACAAATCAATCGAGAGCTTAAGGTAGAAACTCAGGGGGGCTTTAATTTGAAAGTAGAATGGAGGATAACAGGACAGCATGGCTGTCAAGTCACGCTTGATTTAAAAAGGGGAAGAATGCCCATGCTAGGAAGTAAAATAAGAATGGACATGGGTTAGTGGGGAACAAGTGAATTAAAAAAGAGATTAGACACATAGTAATGGGCTGTCAGGGAATATCATGGGAGAATGGCTTAATTAATTGGTCTTAATACTCATAAGGGCTGAGAAGGGGTCTGTTATGGTATAAAATGGGGGGAGAGGACAGAGTGAGGGGGGTTCTTAAATCAATCTAAGGGAGTTCTTTGGAGAGCTTTAAAAATAAGTTTTGAGCTTGACAAAAGAAAGTAAGTTTTGAGAGTTGAGGATTAGTTCTTGAAAGTTTAAATCAGTTTTTAGAGTTTGTTTTCTTCAGTGCTTTAAGTCCTTTTCAATTGTGAGGGAGGTACTGTTCTATTGAGAAATACTGTTCCATTGAGAAATTGTGAACTTTGTTAGTTGTTTTCCATAACTTGTTGGTTGTTGAGTTGAATCACTGGTGGTTGAAGTTCAGAGTTTCATTTCAAGTAGCCTTAGGTCCAATTAAACTAGTTTTGGTACGAATAGTGGTCAGTTGACATTTTCAAGTGTTTGCTGGGTATCTTCAAGTCTAAATTGGTCTATCCGAGCTAATTCTGGGGTTATTTGCTGGTTATTGTTGTTGAGATTTGCTGAGTTGTTCCTGTTAGCTGTCAAAACTGCTGCTGACCCTGTTCTTTCTTCTATCTCCTTGTAATTCTAGGTATTTTTCTACAGCTTCCATTGATGTATGAAAGACTGAATCAGGCCAATGTATAGTTGATATTTGAAGAAATGGCATAAGGCTTCTGTTAATCTAATTTCAGCTCGTTTAGTAGTCAATTAAATGCACAATAGTAGTGATAGGGACTTAGACGATTTGAACATTTATAATTTGTGTAAACTCTGGACTGTATTGACTGATGGATTGTTGAACATGAGTTTGCTCGTTTTAACTATTAATTATTGTGTTTGTTTATTTAGAGATACTTATGTGTTTTAGTGGGGTACTAGTAGTAATTGACTCCTTATTGGATTAATAGTGCCTGTTGGTTTTTAGCAAATTTCTGTGTGTCATAAATCAGCCTAAAAACATTGCAAATTGTAATCCAGTAGACTATGGAATATCGAAGTAGTGTAATTATTTCTTATGATTGTAGGGGTTTCATATCTAGTAGTGGTAATGTGAGGGGGTTTAAGATCCTAAGTTCTAATTGCTACGTGAGAATGTGAAATCAAAAGCTAAGAGTAAATGTGTAGCTTCATATCTGATAGGAACAAGTAAACAGTGAAGAGTTATGTGCTGGAAATGATAATTGAACTTGTGTTAAAGTCTATGGGTTAAAATGATGTCAAGGTCAAATGCAAAAATCAGGATTTCTGAATTGACGCAAGTATAAAGATTAAATTTGCCGATTAGTTACATTCATACAATAGTTGACTAAACTGGGCTGCTGTAATTCCTACGGCCCAAATGATTCTTGCCCAGGCCTATGACATCTCATGTGTTCCCCAATAATCAGACCTGCTGATAATCAAAACCACAAGAAAAAAATCCGTAAGGAATTTGGACGCTTAGGAGTCCCAACGAGATAGTTTTTTTTTCGGATAAAACTTGGACCTGAACTTGTTTAAGGCCCGACCTCGGGCACCTTTTTCCCATGTACAGTTGAATAAATCTTTTTTTTCTTTTGGGCTGTTATTAAGACCAATTTGTTGAAGTTCATGTGATGTATATTAGTGTTTGCTTGATTTCATATCATGATGCAATACGTTCAATGTCGGTCTGTACAAGTTAATTAGGACCTTTGTTCCATTTCTTAGAGACCAATAAATAGAAAATTATAGTCTCTTTAGGATATCCTTGAATAAAAAATGAGATGAGCCTCGCCGAATAAAAAATACAAAATTGCGGGGCCCTCAATAAATATTTGTTTTAAAATACTTAGACTTAGGGACGAGCCGTTTAGCCAATTTCACGGCCTTCCCTAAAAGATAAAAATGCGCAAGTCACTTCCGGCGCGCTTTAAATAGTTTACTCTCTTAAACTCGGGTGCACATTTATGTGGCCCAAATCCAAATCTCATCGAAATTCGAAATGTGTCGCTAATCACGGGTACATTGATTGTGACGTGGTTCGAGATGCATTTCCACAACGTTGCAAATTCCTTTTAAATATAGTGAATGAGACGAGCCTCGACAAACAAAAATACACAAGCTGCGGGGCCCTCTATACGTGTTGGTAAAATTACTTAGACTTCGAGATGAGTCGTTTAGCAAAATTTTACGGCCCTACCCAAAATAATGACACGCTAGTCGCTGTAGGCGCATATTTAATAATGTCATCTTCTTAAACTCGGGTGCACATTTATGTGATCCAAATCCAAATCTCAACAGAGTTGAAATATGTCAATAACCACGGGTGCATTGATGTGACGTGGTTCGAGATGTATTTCCACGATGTTGCAATTCTCGGTAAAAATAATAATAATAAAAGTGGTACGCAGTTAAAATTTGCACATAGGTTCAACATGTATTAAAATCAGATAAATAAGCCGAATATGACAGTTGAGCGACCGTGCTAGAACCACGGAACTCGGGAATGCCTAACACCTTCTCCCGGATTAACAGAATTCCTTACTCGAATTTTTGGTTCGCGGACTGTAATACAGAGTCAATCTTTTCCTCGATTCGGGATTCAACCGGTGACTTGGGACACCATAAATCTCCTAAGTGGCGACTCTGAAATAAATAAATAAATCCCATTTCGATTGTCCTTTAATTGGAAAAACTCCCCTCACGCCCTTGCGGGCGCAGGAAAAAGGAGGTGTGACATCATCGGTCGGAACTTCGGGTCCAAGCTCAGTCGATGCATAGTGATCTCCGGTGGGATCCCTATCATATCTAAGCTTGGGAGTTAACCCCCTGCCCAGGTATACCTTTCGATCGGGCAGATGCTCTATCAGTATGATTTTATTCCAACTCTTCGACCGTTGACTTTGTTCCATCAAAATCAACAGGGATTATAAAGGTCTGAGGTATCATATAATCATCATCCTCAAAGTTTCCTGCTCCTTCGATCGGACCGAGGCCGGTGACCATGGTTGCTATTTGACTTCTTTCTTTCCCTTCGACTCCGATCCCTTTGTTGATGAAAGCAGATACTGGTACTACCTCATCGACTGCAAATAGTTCTTTGGCGGCGGGTTGTTCACCATACACCATTTTGATTCCTTCTTATATTGGGAAGTTCAGGACCTTATAAAGTGTCGAGGATACTTCCCTCATGTTATGGATCCAAGGATTCTCGAGCAATGCGTTGTACCTCATGTCGCCTTCGATCACATAGAATTTTGTTTCTTGAATGGTCCTGGTCACGTTTACTAGCAAAATGATTTCCCCTTTGATGGTTTCACTTGCCATGTTGAAGCCATTGAGTACCCGAACTGCAGGCACAATTTGATCTTGGAGGCCGAGTTGCTCTACGACCCTTGATCGAATAATATTTGCCGAGCTACCTGGATCAATCAACACACGTTTAACTTGAACTTTGTTCATAGGGATAGATATTACCAATGCGTCCTTGTGAGGTTGTTCGATCCCTTCTACATCCACATCGTTGAAAGACAAGGTTTCTTCTAGTAAGTAGTCTCGAGTTCGCTTCTCCCTTGTGATTGTCACCTTGGTGCGTTTAAATACCGGTCCTTGAGGAATATTGATCCCCACCAACGATCATGTGAATTACATGTTGTGGCTCTTCCTGCTCGTTCTATCTGTTTGAATCTCTATTTTGGAAGTGGTTCTTAGATCGATCACTTAAGAATTCTCGAAGGTGACCCTCGTTGAATAAATCAGCTACCTCCTCCCTCAGCATTCTGCAATCTTCGATTTTGTGACCATGGGTACCATGGTATTTTCACATTTGATTAGGGTTCCTATAGTTGGGTCGGTCTGTAGGGGCCTGGGCCATCTGGTATCTTTGATCCGTCCAATACTTGATACAATACTTGACACATCGATGCTGAAGTTGTATTCTGATAGTCGCGGTGCTTCTATGGGCTCGCCATGTTTAACGAAGCCATTTTTACTCATGAGCCCTTGGGAGCTTTGTCCTTGATCATTCCTTCAATCATTTCGAGCGAGGTTACGTCCTGGGCCGCTGTTTCTACGATCTGCGCTATATGGTTGTTACTGATATCTATTTGATCGGGGTTCTCTGTCGATGTCCCTTTGAATTCTACCGACAGGCCTATTCGGGTAAACGGAACCGAAAGGAGTTCCCAACTGATCATCCTCGACCTTGAACTTTGACTGGTATCGATTATGTATATCGGCCCAGGTTACAGTTGGATATTCAATTAAATTCTGCTTTAATTGTTGTGACGCTATTGAACTTTGCTCGTTCAAACATTGAGTAAAAGTTTGAACAACCCAATCTTCTATGACCGGGGGTAGGTCCATGCGTTCCATCTGGAACTTAGACATGAATTCCCTCAACATTTTGTTGCCCTTTTGTCTTACTTTGAAGAGTTCTGACTTTTTAGTCGCAACCTTTATTGCTCTGGCGTGTGCCTTTACGAACGAGTCTACAAGCATGGCAAAGGAATCAATGGAATTGGGCGGCAAATTGTGGTACTATATCATCGCCCCTTTCGATAAAGTCTCTCCAAACTTTTTCAATAGCACGGATTCAATCTCATTGTCTTCTAAGTCATTCCCCTTTATTGCACACATATAAGAAGTGATGTGCTCATTAGGGTCGGTGGTCCCATTATATTTAGGAATTTCTAGCATACGAAATTTTTTCGGGATGGGCTTCGGAGCCGCACTTGGAGGGAAATGCTTCTGCACGAACTTTTTTGAATCGGGGGTGCCCCCGGTATTTGGTCAACCTGTGAGTTGTACATTTCTACCTTTTTGTCATTAGCCTCAATTTTCTTTTCACCTGATTCGATCCGTTTAGTGAGCTCCTCGAGCATTTTCATAATATCAGGGTCAGTCCCTGAATCATTGGCGTTCGATCTCTTTGGTATAGGTTCGGCCCTGCGAACAACTTCTAGTTCAGGCTCTGGTTCGATCCCACTTGGTGTTCGATGCTGATTTTGTAATTGCGTTGTAGCGGCTTGCTGAGCTTGTAGCATTTCAAATATCAATTGGAGGCTAACTCCATCGTCTTCTCTGCCCTGCGTACCTCGACCACCTGATCAAATTTCCCCGTGTACGCTACCTTCAGGATCAACGCCCAGATTTGCATTTAAGGCGACCTGTGAACTGACATCGACGGGGTCTGCAATTGGTACTCACTTGTGGCCAGCTGAGGCACTTCAATCCTTGGGCCGGCTACATTACCATTTTCTCCACGGAAACCGAGGCCGTTATCGGCGTGAGTGAGTACTGCTTGCGAGTTAGGCATGTTGATCCTAAAATAAAAAAACACTTACAAGAACAAGCGTAAAGTAGTGTGTGTTACGAGAATTAATACTAGGCAATTACTATTATTCTTAGCCCCACGGTGGGCGCCAAACTATTTAGCCTTAAAATTAGATAATAATTAAACTTGTAATGTGGTTTTAAGGACACGTGATTCCACCTAATGCCAATTGATAAATGTTAAGATTGGTAGTAGAAATTAATAATGAGATAAAGCAAACCAGTATTGAAATGTAATTTAGCCCTCGAGCTCGAGTGCCCTCGAACTGATTAGTACCCGAATAGTTAAGAAATAAGCAAACTGATGAACAAGAATATAAGCTAGACAGAAAGTATTGTATTGCTTTGATATCGTAAATGTAAGGTGTCTACAAAATGATTAGAACCCTCTTTATATAGTAGAGGAACCCTATCTATAGTACAATTCTAATTACGGAAGTAAATCCCATGATTATCCTAAACAACCGCCTTTGATTTGATTTGTTCAGGGATTTTCGCCATGATCTTCGACCGGTCACAGATATCTTGCTTTTCTGTTATTGCGCTTTGCTCGAAGTGTGACTTATTTGGTCTCGATCGCTACCAAACTCGATCTCGACAGGCACCTCGATTCTCGAACTCGATGCTTCGGTCTGGTCCATTACGAGGCCGACCTTCGAAGCAACTCCCTGGTCTCGATCAAATAGTAAAATCGGGTAGACCCGATATTAACAGTATACACACTTATAATTATTTTCTAAGGATGAATATGTCCAAATTTGTCTTGTAAAAATTAGTCATTCATATCATTTGTTGAAAGGTTACTTCAAAAAGGATCTCGTCATTATCCAAACGTATTATATAAGTACTTCATTATAGCGGAGATATATTTTTCTATTTTTAATTTCGACATAGTGAGGAAAAAAAAGGATAAAAGTGATAATTTGTCCCTTAACTTTGCGATTTAGTCGTTTATGCCCCCTCTAGTCTTATTTTCTATCTTTACTTAAGAAGGAACCTTCACCATCATAACGCGACTAGTTTGGTTTGATTTGGTTTGGTATTGAGTAAAAAAAATTCGAACCAAACCGACATATAAATTTATAGTTTTTATATATAATTTTAAGACTTTATATAGAATTTTCTTCAAAAAATATCTAGAAACATTTGGTATCTTCTTCATAAGATGGAGTAAAAAAATTCGAACCAAACCGACATATAAATTTATAATTTTTATATATACTTTTAAGATTTTATATAGAATTTTCTTCAAAAAAATATCTAGAAACATTTGGGGTCCTCTCATAGGATGTAATATTTAATAGAACTATGAAGAACATCTATTTTTATTTGATTTAAATAATGAGTTGTATCATGACTTTCTTATCAAGTATTATTAAAATGCGCCAGTCTTTTTTTCCTTTCATATTCATATGTCAAGATCTATCAAATTTTTATCCCTTTTTCGAATTTGAAATTTTGATAACTTAAATTTAAATAGAACATATCATTATTTAGGTGTCATATTAATTTTTTTGTTTATTTATTGAATTTGGTTAACCCTGAAAACATAAATCAACAAAAAATTATTGTTAGACGATTAAGAAAATAACTATCATATGTTACTTAAAAAGTTCCCCCATAAGAATATTTTAATAGATCACGATTTGTCAGTTTTTTCATTTTTACTAAATATATATTCACTTATCAAAACATTATTTATACCTTTAATAAAGTAAGATTCAAATAATATTCTTATAACAAAAAATCCAAAAAAACCCCGATAAAATCAAACAAATCTTAACCGATATAATTGAATTAGTTTAATTTTGATAAAAATCGAACTAACCCGATCCATATATATTTCTAATAGCCGGTGATCAAGAAGAGGCTTCCATCATTCCAAGCATTTACTTATAAACTTCTTTGAAAATCAAAATATTTTGCAAATAGACTGTGCAAGTTGCACATTCTGCCTATTTCATACTGCTAAATAATCAAGAACTAGTCTTGAAAATGACGATATCATCGACTTTACAGGAAAAAAGTTCTCTAACTTGCAGCCATTGGAAGTTGGGGAAAGGGATTTGTCCCTTTACTATACAAAAAGAATCAAATTTGCCATCCGTTATTCTATCAGTCTAAAAGTATCCATAACGTTATTTAAATAGTTTAAATATACTTCTTCTCCATTAAAGTTGTGTACAGTAGACACTCAATCCCATATAATGATGGCAAAATGATTAAAAAAATAGTTAACCACTCATATTATCCACTAAATAATGGATTGTATAATAAATTTTTTAAAAACGGGTCAAATATGGATAAGAACCATATTATTCATTTAGAAAATTGTTAACCAATGAGTTTAATTTTTACATTTATAAAGCCTCAAAGTGGAGGTTCCTCAAGTTTGGGAGACTAAGAGTTCTCCCAAAAGTGATCATATTCAAGAAGTCATGGATAATATGGTTACCCATATTATCCGCCGATTAATCTATTTCTTATTCATATTAAATATGGATTGGATAGGATAATTTATCCTTTTTTTATTACCCGTTTTCGATCCAAACCATATCCGACCCAACCCGCTCGTTTGTTAATCCTAATCCCATATTACACTTACAGGTAGGTGAAGTGGACACACACGTACCACCTCACCAACCCATTTTATCTCTCCACTCCCCTTCTTCTTACACCACTACATTACAAGATAAATCGTCCACTATTTAAGTCGATTTTATATCGTCTCTGAACCTATGTCAGGTGACCAAAAGACAAACTTCTTTCCATTCTTTGACGAGGTTTGGTTAGCGTCCATGTAGCTATTGTTCAAAGTAAAATCAGTTTCATCAACACCTATTAAATGTAGTTTTCTTTCGTCTAATAACTTCTCAACCAGATTTACAAAATTTCCCTGTGGCAATTGAACTTTTTGTCTTAAAATTGGCAACCGAGGCAACAACTTTGTCCAAAATAATGTCTAACCTGATGTTTGGCTATATTTATTTATTTGTAGTGCATTATTTACCTTACATTTTGATACTTTAATATTAAATTATACTATATTTGTGCTTAATTGAGTTTATTTTATGTGTAGGTATTTTGAAAATATTAATCTCACGATTGGGCAATGATTGAAGAAATAAGTGTACAAAGAAGAATAAAGAAAGAATGAGGCAGCAAATGAAATCAGCAGTAACGCAAATTACCAATTGAGACGATGCATCGTGATGTAAACTAAGAGTCCACTAAATTATATAGAGAACCTAGTTTTTTTATCAATTCTCACAGAACACACACACAACAGCAAATAAATAACACAACAGTATTTTACGTGGAAACTCTCAGTTCATGGGATTAAAAATTACGACCTACACTCGTATACGATTTCAACTTCACTAACCGAGCAACTTTAGATTACAACCTATTGTAACCTAGGAATTAAACTCATAATCTCTCACCTACTTGCAATAACTCTATTGCAAGCTAGCCTCTTTGTAATAACTCTATTACAAAGCTCACCATTTTGACTAACTCTAGTCAAACACAAACACAAGATTTATTGTTCACAAAGATATCCCGCGAGATACTTCTAACTAAGCTGAGTAGGAACTACAAGTGAATAACATTAACAAAGATACAACAATACTAAGGACACATGATGAACTTAGTGTTGGGATCTGGTCTTTTGTTCTGTTGCTTCTTTGTTCTTCAAGCCTTGGAGTGAATGAAGACGACTGCATACTTTAGAGAAAATAAAGTTTTAGGGCTTGCAAGTGTGTGTAATCCCTTACCTCATGTTGGTAATATATAAGTGAGATCATTGGGATGATGTAAGCGAGTATCCGGTACACAGCATGCTACAAACAATGACTGTTGCACTGTTGCATGTGCAGTGCAACAGTGCAGCAGCTTTAACAGCTATAAAGAATTGACTTGTACTGTGATCGGAGGAACTGATAGCCATCTGTTTCCTTTGCTGTTCCTTTGACTGATGTCATTGGAACTTGTGCCAGGACCGTAACTTGTCGTACTGAGCACTTTGAGGCTTTGTATCAGGTTCCCTATTTGATTCTCATACGAAGTTTGTTAAATCATTAAAACACAAAGTCACATAACTTATTACATAAAAAATGGGGAAAGCAGGCAAAAGTTCGAGCCGGACAAAATTTGATGCTTTATGTAGCACAGGGATTTATCTAACGCGAGAGTACCTTCACATCTTATTTCGCAAGGCACAACCAATTTGCGCGGTGATGCGTGGTGTCTGGATTTCGAAGCTTTTTTGTCTTCTTTTTGGCTTTGGACTTAGTTATTTCGTTTAGGCCTTTTTCCTACACCTATAAGTAGTCATTAGACATAATTTTTATAAAAATAATTTGGCGAAAGGAAAGCAAGGAGCCGTCATGGAGACCGGGTTTCATCTTTTTTTCCATCAAACTTATTAATTTTTATGTTTCTTTGTATGATTTGTTGTGTTGCTACCATGTCTATGTGGAGCTAAACTTCACGTCTTAAGGTTATTGTTCTTTCATGACTATTATTGTTTGAATATTGATTGTGATTTGTTAATTTATCGTATTAGTTTATTTATTTAATCATACGCTTAATAATTTGATTGTTTGATCCCCAATTGAATACTATCTGAGAATCTTGAGTTGAACTCGAAAGTGAAAATTCTAGATTACACACAGGATCGAGTAGAGCAAGTTTTTGAACCCGGGCATTGGAGAATAGATTCGCGGTTAGGATGGGCATATGCTAATTGCTTTGCTTGGTTATTATACAGGAATTATAAATACATCCTTGTTGATTCTAACTCTATAGATATATAGTATTATGTTAGCTTGAATAGGTGAGTAAAAGATAGATAAATTTTTATGAGCAATATTAACCCTGTCAACCCAACAAACCAGATAAATTAATTAGTTAATTCAATTAAAGAATACAATAAGCTTGTTAGATAGCTGAGTCTAGACCGTTTTCATCACATTGAGAACATAAAAATCTTCTCTTCCCTTGTTCAAATTTCACTATTTGTGTTTTCTTTAGTCTAATTAGTTTAGACTTAAAATACTTTTAGGACTAATTCTTGTTCAGATAATTAGGACAGTTTAGTCTAGTTAATAGTTAATAACAAGTCCTTGTGAGTTCGACACTCTATTTTATCACTTTATTACTCGACGACCGCGTATACTTGCCGCAACAGAACTTAAATCTTTAAAGCAGACCATGAATTTCTAATGAATAAAAGTTTTTTTGGGTGCATCTAATGAATAAAAGTTTAATGTTCTTCCCAGAAAAATAAAAAATCAAAAAATAAATCGTTGCTGGGGGAATCATGTCACTGTCCACAATCCATGTGTTCGTATTTAAGTTTCAAGGATTTTCTAATTACATGAGCCCTCACAACAATCTCTTTGCCCAATTTTTCATGTGATTTGTCAAAGTTAATCAAAAAATTGGTCTGTGTCAATCACGGGATAACCCCTTCTTGCAAGATCAAGTAGGAAAACAGAATGTGGCCCCGATAATACATTTGTTTGGATATTCAATCTTTTAAACTGGCGGAGAAGATTCCAATAACTGAATCTTCCACGTGGAGGGGAGGAGGTTCTAGTTGTGGATGAGACAGTAAGAGGGGGAGGGGGGGTAAAATGGGTTGCGGTGGTGAGGTGGATGACATGTGTGTATCCACCTCACTTGTATAGTTATATGTTGTTGTTGTGTTGTGTAAGATTGAATGTCTACCTTAGATAATTTAAACGGAGGAGAAATATATTTGAGCCACATGTATATCGTTAGGGGTATTTTCATACTATAGTATAATGGAGGATAAACTTGATCTTTTCCGCATAGTAGAGGAGTAAATATGACCCTTTTTCCCGTGGAAGTTTGTAAACCAATTTTAGTTTGTTAACTTCTCTACCAAGAGCAGAGAAAATATTTTTTCAAAACTGTTTTTAACCTTCCTCACCTTATTTCTCAACCCACTTCCCACCCCACCCCACCACACCCCACCACCCAAACCTCTCCCCCGACCCACCCCTACCCTCTCCACCGTCACCCCCGGCTCCTTGAACCCAACATACCACCCTCTCCCGCGTTATCCATTTTGTCTCCCATAATTTTTGTCTAAATTATATATTTTTCAAAAAATACTCTCTGCTACCTAACAAACACCAGAAAATAAATAGGAATAATACTTATTTTCCAAGAAAATATGTTTCTTCATACCAAGCATACCCTATTTTTTTTTTATTATAAAAATTGGATTTTTCTAACTTTATCAAATTTTTGCCCATGCCAGTTGACTAATTATTATGAGTTATATGAATGACTAATTTGAGAAAGTTCAGGGACAAATTTGAACTTCTATCCTCTCGATTTTTTCTTCACGTGTCTTACATCCAAGGAAAATGGGTCAAACTTGAACATCATAAAGATATATGCCCTAAAATGAAGGGCATATATGATATGTTTGAGTAACAACGAAGTCCTTTGTTAAGCAAACTTTTAAGAGAGGACATAAATACCTAATTTCGCAAAGTTTAGAGGTAGATTTTGACTTTTTTCCTTAATAAGAGAGTATTTAGTTTCTAAAAGGGCCATAAATAAACGTCAAGCCCTTTTCAAGACTCAAAGCCGCCAAAATCATTGGAGGGGTGGATAAACACAGAGTTGCCTATACACTTCTCTACAAGCATTCTATTTTTTAGAAAGATTGCTTTGAATTGGCAAAATCACTCTTCATAATGAAGGGTTGAATTTGATAAAACATCTTAAATTCGAGTTTATCATTCGTTTATTTATAAAACCTAATTAATTTCTTTAAACAGTCGATCGATGAATCAACGCTATCCACATAAACATTTAAAACCTGAATGTTTAGCATTTACTTTGAGCTCTTTCTTCTGATTTTCTTCTCTCTAAGTAAAGTCAGTCAATTTCAATAGTTTTCCTGTAATTCTTGCTTGAGTAGAGTTATATATTAATTTTATATTGGAAGAAACTTTTCATGACTCTATATTTATATACTTTTGGCTACAAATTGAATGAAGAGTCGGAAGCAATTCATTGCCTGTGGACGTTGGCGTGAAAAAATCATAATCTGAAAAAAAAAAAAAAAAACAACTATTTGTCCAGTAAATATCATGGAAGAGGCTCAAATATCTCGACAAGTCCAAAGCTCGATCACTTCGAACAAAACGATCCAGAGTTATACATATACTTAAGCATTCATTCATCATTAATTACCACAAAAGAGTACTAATATATTAATAAATAATGATACTCATTCTTTCGTTTAAATTCTAAATCTTGTCTCTACACGTATGCTATCCTTGTTCGTTATCCTTATCCATGGCAGTCAGTAGTCCCTTCTAATAAACCTCGGGTATTCTTTGAAGACGGGGACGCCATGATGAGAACTGTTTACGCTGAATATTATGATGAGAGCCATCAGCCTTGGAATTCATCAACATTGCAGATAAGACTTGGTCCACCGTCACGCCCTGCATCTGCATGTTCACTCTTCCTAGCATTTCCTCCAGCTCCTTCTTTGTTATTCTGATTTTCATCCCCCTCTTACTATTATTAGTATTAATTCCCAGCAGACTTTCATTCCCTGTAGGTGACACAGGTTCTAAGTCATCTCTACTTGCCCATACCATATTGGATGATTCATGTCTCAAACAATTTCCCATCTTCACTTTTTGCTCCAAATAAGAAATAAAGAAAATGCAACTAAAATATGTAATTTAAACACTTAATTTTATGTATACAAAATATATGTTTACAATGGAAGACGTGCATCTATACTTATATATAGATAGCCACCAATTTGTGTGGGGTGTGGCTTTTAGGAGAGTTGGCGAAAGTGGTGGGAAGGACACAACGGGGAAAATGTGTTTAAGCCACCATTAGTTGACTAATCAACTACTCCGGATTTCTTTCTTCTTCCTCCTTTTTTCTTTTCTGTTGTTTTTGACGATGAAAGTGTTCTGGATGTTGGAATTGTCAATACTAAATCGGAATCTGCTTTATCCACCTATTTTGGCTAAGTGTTTTTTTTTTCTTTTACCTTCTAGAACTGTGGTTAATTTTTCTATTCAATTTTGTCTTATTAATAAGGAACCTACTCTCTCCGCACGTGTCCTCAGTTTGACCTAATACATAAGCGGAAAATACTTGCTTACTCCTCGCTTATAATAAAAGGGAAACAATGTTAATCATGATTAAATGATTAAAAAAAATGAGAAAATTTCACATAAGAACAACTGAGCTCCCTACATTTTAATTTACAACCAGCTAACCCAAAAATAATAGGTTAAAATTCAACATTCAACTCCAATAGGTTCTCGAAATTATTATTTAATTTTTAAAAAAGAATTCTCAAACTTTTAAGTTAATTTTCGAATCAGTAATTGTTGCTCCCAGACACACACACAAGTATACGTGGTTGACAAGTAATATAGGATTGTAAGTCCAGATATCGTACCTACAGAGACTTGTGATTAACTATCAACTAAATTAAACCAAACAATTAATCTATTCAAGCAAATCCTAAAGTATAAATATTTAGCTAAAACTAATCTAGGGTAACAAATTAAGAGATTAAAGAAAATAAGTTGGCAAATTAGGGAGACGAATTCAATGTGAGTGAATATTCTAGAGTTATGGGTTAGCTAACAATCCCGTTGAGTTTTTTTTTTTACTTAAATCGTCTAATTAATTTATCTGGTTTATTGGTTGACAGGGTTAATATTGCTCGTAGCCTTCTCCCGAAGTACAACTCGCCTATTCAAGCTAACCTAACACCTATATTCCTATGGAATTAGGATTAACAAGAACGTATTTATAATTCCCGTATAGAAACCAAGCAAGGCGATTAGGTATATTCCTATCCTAACCGCAAATTCGCTCCCTCTAAGAGTTAAGATCTTGCTCTACTTAATCTTATATGCAATCTAGAATTCCCTCTCTCGAGTTCATTCCTAGATTTGTAGATAGTATTCAATTGGTGATCAAGCAATCAAATAATTAAGCGCAAGTTGAATAAATAAACCAATATAATAAAATAATAAGTACAATTCAAGCTTCAAACTACAACATTCATATAGCACCCAAAACTCTAGAACTAATGGACTATGAAATTAAAAGAAGAGAAGAGAAGAAAAACTAGTTAGAAGCCTCCAAGCATAATGTGTGTTCCTCCACGTGAATTCCTCTTCCAAATATGTTAAATATCTCCAAAGTGGCGTATATATCCATCAAAAATATGTTTAGTCTTGCTTTTATACGTGTTGGGTAGGTCTAAGGCTGAAATAACCTTGTCCCGAGCGAAATTGGAGAAAATCACGTCCCTAGCGCCCTGGCTAGTGCTAGCTAGGCGCCTTCCACGGCGCTGCCAACTTGAATGTTCTACTTCTGGCGCCAGAGGTAGGGCTAGGTGTTGCACTGCCCAACTTTCCTGTTTTCGTCCTTTTTGGTTCTAATTTCGCACATATCGACCCCGATTGCTCCCGGATCAGTCCTACACATAAAAACACATCAAATTAATATAAATCAATACATTTTACATCCTAAATCCACGAAACAAAAGTAAAACATGAGGCGATATACATATAAATATATATACTTTAAGCTAAACATCAACACCTCACACTTAGACTCTTGCTCGTCCTCGAGCAATGGGACTATCAAATAAACTCCCAACCGCGTACACGTCTCATTTATAGAGGAGCACTTTAACATTTAACCACAGACTATACCCTTGCTATGATCAATACCGGCACATAAGCATGAACATACAAAATTTCACATTCTTCCCGTTTAAGCATGCCAAAGTATAACCTTTCAATTCAATCAATTCCAACAACCTATTTGTCACCACCCAACCTCAAAAGCCGACGTGTACCCACTGAGCACCCTCAACTCACACGCTCACCCAATAATAAAGTTTATAAAATTACCAATCATTCATAAGATCATGTGCCCTTACCAACTAACAAAAGAGGGAATATAGATTAGTCCGTACATTCAAATATGCTTTTGAATATAGATTAAGGACATCACACAATTGAATAAAATTTGCTCACTCTCACAAAGAATTTATGTGCATCCCGTAGTCGTACCATAAGATTGCCCGTAGTGTATATATCTACTAATTTAAGCTAGACAAATCTAGGATTAATTAGGACTTTAAAATTGTAATGTAGGCGAAGGGACGGGTATGCTATATTTAGAAATAGTGACTAACCCTCTTAAGCACTTTAATATACTACATTCACAATTCAAGCACATATTCTCAACCAATTCACTTGCCACAAACCATATGCACATAGCCCTTACTTTCATTAAGTACTTCTATACTCCCACTAGCAAATTATTAAGAATTGGAGGTGTGTACTTTTTTACATACTTTATCTATCATTTTTTCTTCTTCTTCTTTTCCTCACACGCTCCATACGTTAATGTTCATCGGCTAGTGACTTTTGATTTCAACTTTTAGTGCACCAACGGGCCTTTCCATGGTTCCACTCAAAAACTACTCCCCAATCTCTAACCTTACTTCTTTTAGCGACTAAGTGCCTTAGGCGGTAAAGGTTCAATCAATATCAAATTAAGAACAAAATAAGGGTATGGCTTGTAATGTGGCTGCTAAAGAAAAGGTCTATAGGCTCAAAGAGGCTAGCAACTAAAATTTGATTTTCTTATGTGACAAGCACATTTATGATCAAGCAAGAAAATGTCTATGTCATCTCCTAGATTAGCACAACTTACAATTTCACTTTAATTAACACATGGGGCAAGTTCTAGACTACACAAGATAGCATAGAAAATCACAAATCCTCACACACACGTTGCACATGACTCACTCACAACGGTTTTGTTCAACTCTCAAGTCAAGCAAGCACATATAATTGAGACAATTAAACAATATTGCACTATGTGGCATACAAGTCAAACAACTGAGAAAAGGCGTCACAAAATAGGCTATTTACTTTACTTAGGCTTCACAATTCAAACCAAGTACACGGAAAAACAGAATGTATGCCATAGCCTAATGTGCTAGCATCAACCATGTCAATGAGCATCTCAGAACGACTTAGTTTCTTCCTAAACTACTCCTAAAAAAAGGATCCGGTTCGAGCTACACCCTTGGAAAAGAACCGGCGCCCAAAGAAAAACCAAGGGATAATACCTAACTATCCTAAAAAAAGATCTTTTTGGTATTTTTAATCGAACTTAATTCCTCAAGAAAATTATCCCAAATATCCATCGTCGGGAAAAGTCCGAACTTTTTTTTTACCTAGACTATGTCTACTACGAGTTCTAAAAGAAAAACTAAAATAAAAATAGCTTTATATAATTACACTTCAGAAAGTAGTTTCTCCACCCCACACTTATATTATGCATAGTCCTCGATGCATGATCATAGAGAAAAATATTAAAACAAGGGTAAGAAATACTCCCTGAGGCCCTCTCGGGCCTAGCTCGGATATAATCCTCAATATTAAGGGTCAGGACGACCCCATACTTAAGCTCAAACATGCTCCTAAGCTTCAACTTCGGGTACTCAGACTTCCCCTACTCTGCAAAACAAAAACAACACGAAACTTGACACTATGTAAAAAATAAAAACTTAAAAAAAATTAAAATACAGGTTGGGTTGCCTCCCAACAAGCGCCTTATTTATAATCGTGGCACGATTCCATCACTTTCACCACTTTTCCTTCCACTTGGAGGATATAAATTGCTTCCCCAATTTTGCATCAATTTTTCTGTCACGTTCATGGGACAGTGGTGTGAAAATAAAGGAACCAAGTAATAGATATTGCATCTTGAACTTCTTGGCCCTTAAGTGAGGAAATAAACACTTTGTTCCTCATCCATTGACTCCTTCATATGCTCGACTGGATCAATTCCTATGTTACCAACCAAACACAATATTGAAAAGTATTTAGAATGAGGTCCAATACGCTCCAACTCCAAAATTGCATTATTTTTTACATCATCAATTTTACACTCTTTGTCAACCTTGGTATCATTAATAATATTTTGGTTGAATTGTTGGAATTCCTCTTTTCGCTCCATAAGTTAGCCAGTATCTACGATAATTGGTTGTAGGGCATCATACGCCTCAACCTTTTTGTTAAATTGAGCTTGCAGGTCATGGATATCTAAGCCAAATTGGTCTATCTCTTGCTTGATCTCAGTTCTTCCTTCTATTAAATGTTCTGTCATATTTGAAAGACCATCACGGAGAAACTTTTGAGATTTTATCAGTTGAGCTTGTTCCTCTAGCCGAGATTGGCTCACTACATTTGCTTCTTCAAAATTTTCCTCTTGCTAGTACTCACTCTCTTCATTTAGTTCTTCCATATTGTCCTTCATTCTTGTGATTGCTACCCTCATTCTTTTTATGTATTTTTTGAGTTCATCTTGTTGCTCTGCTACTTGCCTCAATATATCCCTAATATATGCATCAGGTTTCATATCCTGCACTTCATTACCCCTATCAAACTCACAAATATTATTAGAAACATCATAATAAGAGTTCTGAGAAGGATAATAAGAATTAGGACAATCATCCCAATGACCACGTTGACAACCACACACATTACAAAAATTCCATTCATATGATTGAGATTCACAATTTTGCCACAAGTGTGGTCCCCCACAATACGGACAAGGATCACCATAATAAGAATAACCAATATTCGACCAATTATTATTCCAAGATGCCATATCAAAAAAGACAGTAAATATTAACCTAAGATAAAAATAAAAATAAAAACTTGAATAGACAAAAAGTAAAAATCTAATCTAGCAGACAAGTTAATTTCTAAGTCCCCGGCAACGGCGCCAAAAACTTGTTGCTCCCAAACGCACACGCAAGTATACGTGGTCGACAAGTAATATAGGATTGTAAGTCCAGATAGCGTACCCACAGGGACTTGTGATTAACTATCAACTAAATTAAACTAAACAATTAATCTATTCAAGCAAATCCTAAAGTATGAATATTTAGCTAAAACTAATCTAGGGTAACAAATTAAGAGATTAAAGATGTAAGCACGTGATTTTTGACCCTCCCCGGGAATTTTTACATTCTTAGCTTAAATATTTAATTTAGGACTAATATAGCTATTTTGGCTATTTTTACTTTATTTTTCTCGCAAAAGAAAAAATTACAAAAAATATATATATAAATTTTAGTTTATGTATCCCTCATAAACTTGAAAAAATCAAAAAATTGCACTTTATTTTTGTACTTTATATAATTTCGAAAATTACAAAAAAAATATAATTCTATTAAGGTTTTGTAGTCATTTTAATTTGGAAAAAATACAAAAAAATATTACCTCATATTTTATCTTAATATTTAAAAAACGAAAATTACACAAAATAGTTTTATTAATATTTTGTAGCTATTTTAAATCTTGAAAAATATTTAAAAAAAGATATAGTTTTGTTTAAATACTAGTCTTATTTTTGGTAGTTATTTTGTTTACGTAGGACTAGTTAAGCAACGTTTTCTATTTCTCGACTCCGGGCAAAAGAATAATATTCGGGTTCAAACTACCCGGTTTTTAGGCCTAATTTTCGGACCTAGCCCATAATAAACCGAGTCCACCGTACACGGGGGACCCCACCACGCGTGGGGGACATAAACCTTGAACCCCACCACGCGTGGGGCTCATTTTTCTTGGCAAAACATTACAAAACACGGACAAACACTTAGAATTGGGAGGACTTTTGAAAAAAATTTGGGGAGGGACTACTGTTCACCTTTCTTCTTCATAAAGAAGAAAGAAAGAAAAACCCTACAAAAAAAACTAGCAAGCCCCCCCCCCCCACGACCAAACTGGACCACCCTCCTCCTCCCAAACACCACCCCGTCCCAACCCGAACCAGTCGCACCACCACCCCCCCCGACGCCATAACTTCCAACCCTAACGTCCCCGCGTCCAAACCCAACGGACCACCCTCCTCCTCCCAGCTCCACCATCTTCACTACCCAGTCCGACGAGTAGCAGCAGCGTCGTCACCTCCACTGTCAGAACACCACCCCGTCACCTTCCCCCAGCCCGTGAGCTCCAGCTCCCTCTCCGCCTCAAACCACCACCAAACGACCACCCGTCCCCTCCAAAACTCCAAAAAACAAGACCCGTCGCACCCAAACGTCACTGCCCAAAACCACCATGAACGACCACTAAACTCCCTCCATCGCTGCAACCCCGACGACCTCAGCTGTTCGTCGTCCCAGTCCAGTCGTCGACCACCAACGCTGCCCGCTACTAGCTGAACCAGCACGACCCCGCTTCCATCAAACAGCGACTGTTGTTGCTTCGTCGCAACCAGCAGTCCATAGTTGCTGCTGCACCAGTGCCCAAACCACCACCAAACGACCACCCCGTCTCCTTCCGAACTCCATCGCAACCAGTTCCACCTCATTCTTCACCCATCACCCCGTCGAACCCAGCCCCTAAAAGTGATGAACGTCCACCAGTAACACACCGTGAAAAACCAGTAGCAGCCACGGTTCATGCTGAGTCCGTTCGAGTTCGAGTTTTAGCGCGAGCTATTCCGTTTGAGTTGTGATGACTGTTTCCATGGTTTCCCGTTTGAAGTCCGTTCGAGTGCCGAGGTGAGGTTCCAGTTCGTTGGTCTCGTTGCGTCATTTCGCCGACTATGGCTCCATTTCGGTTTGATGAATGAGTTGTAAATCCCCAGCAGTGTTTATCATTAGAGGTTCGTTTTCTAATCTTTGTTTGAGTTGCTATCGGTTACTATCGTGTCCGAGCTTGAATACATGTTATGTTGAAGATTTTGTTTAAATCCGTCGAGTTTTAGTTTTATGCTTATGTTATTGCTATCTCGAATGGGCATGCTAGACGAAAGTTGTACAAAAGTTTTCATGTTCGTGACTAGTTTGCCGAATGGGTAGTCGGATTGATTTAATAAGCTCTGTTATAATTTTATTAGTCATTATTCAGTTGTTCATCATATGGTTTAGTTCTAAATGTAGGTTCATGTTTAATTGTAATTCGTCAAAGCTTGAGATACTCTTCATTAGCCGTGTACCCTACTAGCTTCCATTGTTCGATTAATAAATTAGGATTTCTTTTGTAGAAACGAACTTAATAGAAAATATAGTCGTTGTAGGTTTACCCTTTAAAATAAAAATGAGACGAGCCTCGCCAAATAAAACATATAGATTGCGGGGCCCTCACAAAATGTATGGTTTAATTAGAATTCGGAAGGACCGTTTAGAGAATTTCACGGTCTTCCCAAAATAATAACGCGATAGTCTCTTTAGGCGCGTGTTTAATATTTTATTTTCTTAAGCCTGGGTGTGCATTTCATGCGACCCGTATCCAAATCCCAAAACATCAAATAAAACGTGTTCCGGATTGTGGGTGCATTTCATGTGGCGCAGTCCAAAGACATGTTTCAAGCGATGTTCACATTTCTTTTAAAACAATAATAATAAAGCGGTTAAAAGATAAAATTTGCACATAAGTTCATATTTGTATAAAATCAGATAATCGAGCCGAATATAACAGTTGAGCGACCGTGCTAGAACCACGGAACTCGGGAATGCCTAACACCTTCTCCCGGGTTAACAGAATTCCTTATCCGGATTTCTGGTACGCAGACTGTAATATGGAGTCATTCTTTTCCTCGATTCGGGATTAAAATTGGTGACTTGGGACACCCTAAATCTCCCAAGTGGCGACTCTGAAATAATTAAACCAATCCCGTCTCGATTGTCCTTTAATTGGAAAAACTCCCTCGCGCCCCTGCGGGTGCGGAAAAAGGAGGTGTGACAGCTCTGGCGACTCTGCTGGGGATTTGACCCAGAACCACTGGTTCAGGGTTAGAAATTCGAGCTTAGATAAATTGTTATATTTGGCTTTATCTGATTTTTTACATGTTTTGAGCCTAATGTGCTAAATGTTGCTTTTACCGCTTTGATATTATGTGAACTATATATAAATTGTGCCGAAACCCATCTTCTCTCTGAGTCTTCTAAATCATGAAGAAGGGCGTACTTCGTATGACTTCTTTTCTGTATAGTGTCAAATCCCAATTTAGAATGAGGTTCGGATAAGTTGCTAAGCCGGTGAAGCTTCTGTATTCCCGGTACGCTGCCCCCCCCCCCCCCCGGCTCGAGCTGTCCGCTCGGGTAAGCCAGGTCTAGAACAAACACCCAGGTTCTGAACCTAGTATAACAAAGCCACATGCCGGATCCCTAGTAGGAACGTTTATTTGCATCATGTGCATTTGACTTAGGGGACTCAACACAGGGGTTGGGTCCGTCTAGGACAAGCTACCTGAAAATAATAGACCAGCTTTTGGCATCCTATGTGCTACATGTTGTATTTAGTCAAGGGCGAATGGGTCATTTGGTCATTTCCAGCATGGTGTTATTTTAATCAAAGCATGGGGAACATTTGTGGAATCCAAGGAGCCTTGGAATTCCCTATGTCCCCCACGCTTCATTTTGGGAAAAGCACCTAGGGAACATTTGTGGAATCCAAGAAGTCTTGGAATTCCCTATGTCCCCCATGCTTCATAGTTTGGAAAAAGCGCATAGGGAACATTCGCGGAGTCCAAGACGTCTTGGAAGTCCCTATGTCCCCCATACCACATTTTTGAAAATATAATAAATATAAAAAATAAAATATATATGTATATATAAAAAAAAAATTGAAAATTCGAAAAAAAGAGAGATTGTGTATGTTTTCATCATCATCCACAAATTAAAAAATAGTGGAAAATAGGAGAAAATAACAGTGTAGAGATATAACTACTTATTATTAGAAAAAAACAAATGTCCAAGTAGTGTCGAAACTCTGCCGGAATTTTGAGGATATAAAATAAAAAAAATATGTCTTATTAGTTTGTTTTATTAAGGCAAAGGAAAAGTAGAAAAAATAATCATTGTTTTGTCTTATTTTTTTTTTTAAAAAAAACATTAATAGAAAAGAAAATAGTTTGTCTTGCCATAAAAATGAAAAAAAAAAGAGTCTTGTTTTTAAAATTTGTGTTATTTATTTGTTTATGAAAATGACAAAGTTAAAATAATCCAAAAAAATATTTTCTCCATTATTGACTTCTTTAGGAAGTCTTTCTAATTGTTTTCAAAAATAATATAATATATATAAAAAAAAAAATCCGAAAATATTTTGATTCTTCTTTCAAAAATTGAAAAGAAAATTCAAAATTCAAAAAAAAAACATTTTAGAAGCATTTCTTTTATTAAAAGCAAAATTCCGAAAATATTTTCTTCTTCTTCTTTAGAATAAAGAAAAAAAAGAAGCAAATGAAAATTCAAAAATATATCTTAGAAGTGTTTCTTTTAAAAAGAAAATCAATCAAAAAAAAATGCTTCCTTTCTTCTTTTAAAGTAGTTCTTTTGCCCGAACTACGCGGGTTTGATTCTCACCGGATGTGAGATACGTAGGCAACCCTCATCGGGTCCAACCCCCTTTTTGCTAAAAACCCAAAAACAAATAATAAATAAAAAAAAACATGTCAAGTTTTTATTCATAAATAAGTCGGGTGATGTCCAACTTCCCCTTTTACAAAAAAAAATAGCAAAAATATATATGTCAAATTTCATAAAGAAGTCGGGTGACGCTGTTTCATCAAGACATAGCCGAATGTTCCCGAAAGGGACGCCAAAAGGCTGACTTTGCATAAACAGCCACTTTTGGTTCATTTTTAAGACTTGGTCCATCTGACCCCCACAGCCTAAAAATCTTCGTCCCCGAGACGTTGAAAGGCCGTGTTTGCAATATTGACTTTTCTAATTTGAAAAACGATGAAAAAAGAGTTATAAATAAGTCAGGTGATGTTGTTTTGTCATAAATAGCCGAATGTTTCCGAAAGGGACGCCGGAAGGCTGACTTGGCATAAACAGCCACATTTGGGTCATTTTGAGATATGGACCCACACAGCCTTAAAAAAGCTTCGTCCCCGAGATGCTGAAGGGACGTGTTTTGCAACACCAAGTTTTTATTATAATTTGAAAAAAAAGAGTCGACGGTCAGGTGAATACCATTTGAATTTTGTCATAATAAGCCGAGCCAGCTTCGGCCGCGTCTTAAACCGTTCTTGCCGAAATAGCCTTAGAGTATCTTTCAGTTGTCGAAAGGTTATTTTCGTAAAAGAATGGACAAGTTTGTAAAGTGTCAAAATAATCCTCCCCGGCCTCAAAATTCATGTGAGAGTTGGAAAGGGCCACGTTTGCTAAAACAACCATTTGGTTAAAATAGCAAATGGAAGAAGGAAGTTGGCCATTTGTTTTTGAAGTTTGTAAACCTTTTGATTAAAATAGGAGCGTTGTTTGATTTTCAAGTTGGTAGGTCATCTTTAAACCTTTGAAACCCAGTTTGTTTTAATATGAAAAGTGAAAAGAAAAATGTTCATTATTGTTTATCTTTTATTGGTCCGAACTACGCAAGGTCTGATTCATGCGGGGTCTTGATACGTAGGCAATCTCCATAAGATTCGACCACAACAAAAAAAAAGCAAAAAGAGAATGGAAAAGGAAAAAAGAAATGAAAAAGAGAATGAAAAAAGAATGGAAAAGCGAGAGAAAAAAAAAGAAATGAAAAAAGGAAAAAAGAAAAAACATCAAAAAGAGAAAAGAAAAAAGATGTTGTTAATAATGAGGACCGACTGAGTCCATTCTAACCTGTTTGTTTCGCAAATAAAGTTAAGGTGGTTGGTTTGTGGTAAGCCGGACAATGACACTCAGAGTCCTTCACTTGCATCTCATGATACACACTCGGCGGGGATTGGGCCTGATAGCAGAAGCACTCAAATCCTATCGGGAACTTATTGACGGAGGTTGATGATATTGAAGCTGGCAATGGTCTTGACAATACTAATGCAAAGCTCAGTGGCTAAGATGCCAAGTTTGATAAAGTGGGAGGATGTTTCGTTTCCTTGGTCCACGAGAGAGAAGCTTGTGGTGGCTTATTTTGTTGTCATTTCTGTTGTTCAGATTTAGGGTTATAAGTCGGACATTGTCTTGTCCAGTTTGTTTTAGGATTTTGTTCTGGATTGTTTTGTTTGTTTTGTTATTTCACCGGCAATCTAATGCAAATTCCGGTCTTCTATTATTTCCGGTCTTCTTTTGTTTAGTCTTCTTATCATTTTTTATTCAACGCCGATTCTAGTGACACGACATGCGCACACACTTTGGGCCTAGTCTTTAAAGTTAATCATAAAACCCTGGAAAGGCGATCAGACCTTTTAAAGAAAATAAGGACGGTTTGAGATTATTCAGAGCTCGAGTCATATGGAACTGGGGCAAGTTAAGCACAAAGAAAACCGTTAAAAGCAAGGTTCGCCAAATTGGCATGAGGGTCGGTCATGATAATGAGAGTGTCGCCCAACGGTGCTTAGAAATGACAAAGGAAAAATAAAATGTTTAACATAATTGTCAAGTCCAGCACCATCAGAAGAGACTACAAATGTTCAATTGTGTTGTTTGCACTTGGCATGTTTTGAAGACTGGAATGACGAAGGCATTTTGTTCTGCTACCTAAACACTTTATCCTTCGTTAACCCCTTTTGAGCCTTATTGTTTTTTTTTCTTTCATACCCCTCTTTCGGAATCATTAGAAACGACTAGAAAACGCAAACATGACAGGTAAACAAAAAGAAAAAAAAATAAATAAAACAAAGAAAAGAAAAAAAAAAGAAAACAACAAAACGAAGGAAAAAAAAAGAAGAAGAGAAAAACAAAAACAAAAACAAAAGAAAATCAGAATGAAAAAGAGGAATTGGGAACTACGTTTGACCTGATTCCTCAAAGAGGATACGTAGGCGCTTCACGGCTCGGTCATAGTTTTGAAAAATGAAAAAAATCAATTAAAATATCCCCAAGCAAGAAACTGGGGCAAAAGTTGCGTTTGATGTAAATAAATCTAATTCCGAAGGTTGTAATTAATAACCCAAAATTAATGCATTTTTGAGCCTTTAATACCCTTTTTTTCTAGCCCTATCCAAAAACCCACATTACGGTCCAAAGAAAGACCTTCTGATCAGTTTTCAAAAATGCCAAGTCAGACAAATGAAGAGTCTTACCGGCAAACATAACATTCTGTTCCACAGCAGAAAGGACTCTAATCTCCAACAGAAAGAGTCATACGAGCAACACTCCAAATCCCCAGCTGGAGAGAGATATAAAACGAGAGAGTCTTATTGGTGAAAACCTTCACAGGCACCATAAGGCGATGAAAGCTGAGAGAAAACCCAAAAATGAGAGAGACTTGATAGTGAAAACCCTTCGGGCACTACATGTCGAATAAGATTGAGAATCAGATGGGGAATCGCCAATTGAAGATCTTGAAAGATGATTGACGGTAGAGGATAGGCCACATACGCATGTCATGGCCATTAGAGTCGGTATCTGCATTTGATAGGGTTTTTATTTATAGTTTCTTTTGTTAAAGAGTCATGTTTTTTTTCCTTTGTCTTTTTATTCTGTTCCCTTTTATCTTTTTCCTTTCATAGAAAAATCCCCAATAGAGTCTGTCTGGTCAGAACAAGTATGAAATGACTTCAAATAGGCCATCAGCTTTCCAAAATGAGATCTGACTAGTACATCCAAGTGGTATAGTCAGCAGGGAACAAACGCGAGGCCAGTGTCAAAAAGACATCCCCAGCAAAAGGGAATTGACAGAAGGATTGACAAGCGTCAAGAGGGATACCGTTGCCTTTATCAAAAGTTATAAACCTCAAGGCCAAGGCCCATGAACAAAGCAAGGAAAGCAGTGAGCATGATTTGGCGAAATCCATACTAGACTAAAAGGTCGGGGAAATGCCAGTTTCCGAGCTATGCCACAAAAGAAGAGGGATATCCCCATCAGAAAGGGATTGTACCCAGCAAATAAAATCGTCCCCAACAAGTTGTGCAACACAAAGCAAGGAAGGAAAAAAGGAAAAGCCATCCCGTTGGGAGTATCACAACCAACCACCATATTTTAAACTAACAATTTTGTTTGATTTGAAACAGGTAAAAGAAATGGCATTGATGCCAGAACTACATGCCACAAGGGATATTATCAAACTGGGGCAGAAAATTTTCCTTCCATTTAGAAAATTTTCTGGAAGTCAGGTACCCCCAGCTGATAACATTTTACCCAATAGTGTTATCCCTAGCAGGTAAGTAAATAATTCCTCAAAAGTGTTATCCCTAGCAGTTGCGAGGGGTCCAACACAAGGTTGGAAAGTCGGTATCCTCAGCGGTTCCTTTCAGGGAAAGGCAAAACGACTCTCAAGGGAGGTAGTCTTCGAAGGAAGAAGCTATGCGAAAAAAAAAGAATAAAATCAAAAAAGAAGAATAAAAAGATAATAATGAAAAAAAAAAAAAAAGGGTAAAAAGTCATCCCCATCTAAATAATCCCCAACAGTTTCGAGGGAGGACAACACAGGTAAGTAAATAATTCAAAAAAAAAAGCGAAGGTTTCATTAATAGGAGACGCACTTCCTAATTTGAAATCATTAGAGTTCTACCCATAGGAGATGCATTTCCTCCTAAGTTCGTTTTAGTTGCACCAATAGGAGATGCATTTCCTCCTAAGTTTTAGTTTTACCCATAGGAGATGCATTTCCTCCTAAGATTGTTTTAGTTTCGCCCCATAGGAGATGCATTTCCTCCTAAGTTTGTTTTAGTTTCACCCATAGGAGATGCATTTCCTCCTAAGTTTGTTTTAGTTTCACCCATAGGAGATGCATTTCCTCCTAAGTTTGTTTTACCCATAGGAGACGCATTTCCTCCTAAGTTTATGTTTTACCCATAGGAGATGCATTTCCTCCTAAGTGGTTGTTAAAGATAAAAAAAAATATATATATAAAAAACAAAAAATGACCTAGTCTGATGAACCTTCTCCTAGGATCAAAATCTTAGTCTGACGAATTTTTCTCCTAAGATAGAGACCTAGCCTGACGAACCTTCTCCTAGGATCCAAATCTTAGTCTGATGAATGTTTCTCCTAAGATAACTAAAAAACAAAAAATGACCTAGTCTGATGAACCTTCTCCTAGGATCAAAATCTTAGTCTCACGAATTTTTCTCCTAAGATAGAGACCTAGTCTGACGAACCTTCTCCTAGGATCGAAATCTTAGTCTGATGAATCTTTCTCCTAAGATACCAAACAAAAAATGACCTAGTCTGATGAACCTTCTCCTAGGATTAAAATCTTAGTCTGATGAATCTTTCTCCTAAGATACCAAAAAGAAAAGACCTAGTCTGATGAACCTTCTCCTAGGATCCAAATCTTAGTCTGACGAATTTTTCTCCTAAGATAGAGACCTAGTCTGACAAACCTTCTCCTAGGACCAAAATCTTAGTCTGATGAATCTTTCTCCTAAGATACCAAACAAAAAATGACCTAGTCTGATGAACCTTCTCCTAGGATCAAAATCTTAGTCTGATGAGTCTTTCTCCTAAGATACCAAACAAAAAATGACCTAGTCTGATGAACCTTCTCCTAGGATCAAAATCTTAGTCTGATGAATCTTTCTCCTAAGATACCAAAAAGAAAAGACCTAGTCTGATGAACCTTCTCCTAGGATCAAAATCTTAGTCTGACGAATTTTTCTCCTAAGATAGAGACCTAGTCTGACGAACCTTCTCCTAGGATCGAAATCTTAGTCTGATGAATCTTTCTCCTAAGATACCAAACAAAAAATGACCTAGTCTGATGAACCTTCTCCTAGGATCAAAATCTTAGTCTGATGAATCTTTCTCCTAAGATACCAAAAAGAAAAGACCTAGTCTGATGAACCTTCTCCTAGGATCCAAATCTTAGTCTGACGAATTTTTCTCCTAAGATAGAGACCTAGTCTGACGAACCTTCTCCTAGGACCAAAATCTTAGTCTGATGAATCTTTCTCCTAAGATACCAAACAAAAAATGACCTAGTCTGATGAACCTTCTCCTAGGATCAAAATCTTAGTCTGATGAATCTTTCTCCTAAGATACCAAACAAAAAATGACCTAGTCTGATGAACCTTCTCCTAGGATCAAAATCTTAGTCTGATGAATCTTTCTCCTAAGATACCAAAAAGAAAAGACCTAGTCTGATGAACCTTCTCCTAGGATCCAAATCTTAGTCTGACGAATTTTTCTCCTAAGATAGAGACCTAGTCTGACGAACCTTCTCCTAGGATCGAAATCTTAGTCTGATGAATCTTTCTCCTAAGATACCAAACAAAAAATGACCTAGTCTGATGAACCTTCTCCTAGGATCAAAATCTTAGTCTGATGAATCTTTCTCCTAAGATACCAAAAAGAAAAGACCTAGTCTGATGAACCTTCTCCTAGGATCCAAATCTTAGTCTGACGAATTTTTCTCCTAAGATAGAGACCTAGTCTGACGAACCTTCTCCTAGGACCAAAATCTTAGTCTGATGAATCTTTCTCCTAAGATACCAAACAAAAAATGACCTAGTCTGATGAACCTTCTCCTAGGATCAAAATCTTAGTCTGATGAATCTTTCTCCTAAGATACCAAACAAAAAATGACCTAGTCTGATGAACCTTCTCCTAGGATCAAAATCTTAGTCTGATGAATCTTTCTCCTAAGATACCAAAAAGAAAAGACCTAGTCTGATGAACCTTCTCCTAGGATCCAAATCTTAGTCTGACGAATTTTTCTCCTAAGATAGAGACCTAGTCTGACGAATCTTCTCCTAGGACCAAAATCTTAGTCTGATGAATCTTTCTCCTAAGATACCAAAAATAAAAGACTTAGTCTGACGAACCTTCTCCTAGGATCAAAATCTTAGTCCGATGAATCTTTCTCCTAAGATGCTAAAATTTTTTTTGAAAAAAAGAGTCATTTTCCTAAATCCAGGCGCCCACCTGTATAACGAGAGGAATACATTTCAGTCTTTACTTTCAAGTGTTGAAATTGGGAGCCCGCCCATAATAACAGAGGCATACATTCAGTTTTTACTTTCAAGTATTGAAATTGGGAGCCCGCCCATAATAACAGAGGCATACATTCAGTTTTTACTATCAAGTGTTGAAATTGGGAGCCCGCCCATAATAACAGAGGCATACATTTCAGTCTTTACTTTTCAAGTGTTGAAATTGGGAGCCCGCCCATAATAACAGAGGAATACATTCAGTCTTTACTTTTAAGTGTTGAAATTGGGAGCCCGCCCATAGAACAGAGGCATACATTCCAGTCTTTAAATTTCTTGCCAGGCGCCCACCTGTATAACGAGAGGAATACATTTCAGTCTTTTTCATTACAAGTGTTGAAGTTGGGAGCCCGCCCATAGAACAGAGGAATACATTTCAGTCCTTACATTTCAAGCATTGAAGTTAGGCGCCCACCTGTATAACAAGGGAATACATCCTAATCTAGTGTTTAGTTCACTCTCAGCACTGCATCAGTAGTATCAGTGGGCTACGATTTTGCTAACGACTCACAAACCTTCCCAGTGCAAACTGGGTTAGGAAATTTTGTTTGTTTTGTTTGTTTTGATTGTCAAGGACCCGCCTGTAGAAAGGAGTTTGTGGCATGTCAAAGATCGAAGAAGTCAGGAGTCCGCCTGTCAAAGATCAAGCAGTGACCCACTGGAAAGCAGAAGGATTACAACAGAAATCCCCAGCATTCAATCCAAGTTAGAAGCTCGCCTCAAGAACGAGAATCAACAGTCTGGGATGATCAACAGAAGCACACACACACAAAAAAAAAACAAGAAGAAAAAAAAGAAGAAAGAGAAGAGCCCAAAATACGAAAGTGGAGAACAAATGTGGTCTGCTCAAGAACTAACACCTACAACTAGCAAGTATCAAGGTTCAGATCCAAAGTCTGTATGAAGCACCATTCAAGACTCAAGACCAAGTTTCAGAAGACTTGAAGATAGGAATCCTTGTAACTAGTAGCTGATAGGTTTAGTTAGTCTTTTTCAGTTTTCATTTTTTGTTGTAATGACAGGACCGCGGACCGGAACCTCAACGGAACAAAACCTCGATCGGCTCTTCACCTCGGTACACTCTACCATCTCTCCCATTTTCTGAACTACACGTGGCCTGATTCCTGTATAATCAAGGATATGTAGGCAGCTCAGATACCAGGGCTCGGTCGCATTCCCTCCCTTTCCTTAAGTGTAGTCCGTCCAAGTAATGGTCGGGTCAAAAACACGTCTAGTCGTTCTTTGTCGGAAAACTCTTCGTGTTTCCAGTCAAAGAGGGGCAGCTGTAAGCACGTGATTTTTGACCCTCCCCCGGAATTTTTACATTCTTAGCTTAAATATTTAATTTAGGACTAATATAGCTATTTTGACTATTTTTACTTTATTTTTTCTCGCAAAAGAAAAAATTACAAAATATATATATATAAATTTTAGTTTATGTATCCCTCATAAACTTGAAAAAATCAAAAAATTGCACTTTATTTTTGTACTTTATATAATTTCGAAAATTACAAAAAAAAATATAATTCTATTAAGGTTTTGTAGTCATTTTAATTTGGAAAAAATACAAAAAAATATTACCTCATATTTTATCTTAATATTTAAAAAACGAAAATTACACAAAATAGTTTTATTAATATTTTGTAGCTATTTTAAATCTTGAAAAATATTTAAAAAAAGATATAGTTTTGTTTAAATACTAGTCTTATTTTTGGTAGTTATTTTGTTTACGTAGGACTAGTTAAGCAACGTTTTCTATTTCTCGGCTCCGGGCAAAAGAATAATATTCGGGTTCAAACTACCCGGTTTTTAGGCCTAATTTTCGGACCTAGCCCATAATAAACCGAGTCCACCGTACACGGGGAACCCCACCACGCGTGGGGGACATAAACCTTGAACCCCACCACGCGTGGGGCTCATTTTTCTTGGCAAAACATTACAAAACACGGACAAACACTTAGAATTGGGAGGACTTTTGAAAAAAATTTGGGGAGGGACTACTGTTCACCTTTCTTCTTCATAAAGAAGAAGAAGAAGAAACCCTACGAAAACCAGAAAAACCCTACTATCGAAGACTGCTCCAAAAACCACCGGCTCCCTCCATCCCTTCCGGCAGCCCTCCCGCACCAATCCGGCACCTGCTCGTCGACCACCTGCTCCAACGGACCACCCTCCTCCTCCCAGCTCCACCATCATCACTACCCAGTCCGACGAGTAGCAGCAGCGTCGTCACCTCCACTGTCCGAACACCACCCCGTCACCTTCCCCCAGCCCGCGAGCTCCAGGTCCCTCTCCGCCTCAAACCACCACCAAACGACCACCCGTCCCCTCCAAAACTCCAAAAAACCAGACCCGTCGCACCCAAACGTCACTGCCCAAAACCACCATGAACGACCACTAAACTCCCTCCATCGCTGCAACCCCGACGACCTTAGCTGTTCGTCGTCCCAGTCCGGTCGTCGACCACCAACGCTGCCCGCTACCAGCTGAACCAGCACGACCCCGCTTCCATCAAACAGCGACTGTTGTTGCTTCATCGCAACCAGCAGTCCACCGTTGCTGCTGCACCACTGCCCAAACCACCACCAAACGACCACCCCGTCTCCTTCCGAACTCCATCGCAACCAGTTCCACCTCATTCTTCACCCATCACCCCGTCGAACCCAGCCCCTAAAAGTGATGAACGTCCACCAGTAACACACCGTGAAAAACCAGTAGCAGCCACGGTTCATGCTCAGTCCGTTCGAGTTCGAGTTTTAGCGCGAGCTATTCCGTTTGAGCTGTGATGACTGTTTCCATGGTTTCCCGTTTGAAGTCCGTTCGAGTGCCGAGGTGAGGTTCCAGTTCGTTGGTCTCGTTGCGTCATTTCGCCGACTATGGCTCCATTTCGGTTTGATGAATGAGTTGTAAATCCCCAGCAGTGTTTATCATTAGAGGTTTGTTTTCTAATCTTTGTTTGAGTTGCTATCGGTTACTATCGTGTCCGAGCTTGAATACATGTTATGTTGAAGATTTTGTTTAAATCCGTCGAGTTTTAGTTTTATGCTTATGTTATTGCTATCTCGAATGGGTATGCTAGACGAAAGTTGTACAAAAGTTTTCATGTTCGTGACTAGTTTGCCGAATGGGTAGTCGGATTGATTTAATAAGCTCTGTTATAATTTTATTAGTCATTATTCAGTTGTTCATCATATGGTTTAGTTCTAAATGTAGGTTCATGTTTAATTGTAATTCGTCAAAGCTTGAGATACTCTTCATTAGCCGTGTACCCTACTAGCTTCCATTGTTCGATTAATAAATTAGGATTTCTTTTGTAGAAACGAACTTAATAGAAAATATAGTCGTTGTAGGTTTACCCTTTAAAATAAAAATGAGACGAGCCTCGCCAAATAAAACGTATAGATTGCGGGGCCCTCACAAAATGTATGGTTTAATTAGAATTCGGAAGGACCGTTTAGCGAATTTCACGGTCTTCCCAAAATAATAACGCGATAGTCTCTTTAGGCGCGTGTTTAATATTTTATTTTCTTAAGCCTGGGTGTGCATTTCATGCGACCCGTATCCAAATCCCAAAACATCAAATAAAACGTGTTCCGGATTGTGGGTGCATTTCATGTGACGCAGTCCAAAGACGAGTTTTCAGCGATGTTCACATTTCTTTTAAAACAATAATAATAAAGCGGTTAAAAGATAAAATTTGCACATAAGTTCATATTTGTATAAAATCAGATAATCGAGCCGAATATAACAGTTGAGCGACCGTGCTAGAACCACGGAACTCGGGAATGCCTAACACCTTATCTCGGGTTAACAGAATTCCTTATCCGGATTTCTGGTACGCAGACTGTAATATGGAGTCATTCTTTTCCTCGATTCGGGATTAAAATTGGTGACTTGGGACACCCTTAATCTCCCAAGTGGCGACTCTGAAATAATTAAACCAATCTCGTCTCGATTGTCCTTTAATTGGAAAAAACTCCCCCGCGCTCTCGCGGGTGCGGGAAAAGGAGGTGTGACAAAAGAAAATAAGTTGGCAAATTACGGAGACAAATTCAATGTGAGTGAATATTCTAGATTTATGGGTTAGCTAACAATCCCGTTGAGTTTTCCACTTAAATCGTCTAATTAGTTATTTGGTTTATTGATTGACGGGGTTAATATTGCTCGTAGCCTTCTCCCGAAGTACAACTCGCCTATTCAAGCTAACCTAACGCCTATATTCCTATGGAATTAGGATTAACAAGAACGCATTTATAATTCTCGTATAATAACCAAGCAAGGCGATTAGGTATATTCCTATCCTAACCGCAAATCTGCTCCCCCTAAGAGTTAAGATCTTGCTCTACTCAATCTTATATGCAAATTAGAATTCCCTCTCCCGAGTTCAATCCTAGATTCGTAGATAGTATTCAATTGGTGATCAAGCAATCAAATAATTAAGCGCACGATTGAATAAATAAACCAATATGATAAAATAATAAGAACAATTCAAGCTTCAAACTACAATATTCATGCAGCACCAAAAACTCTAGAACTAATGGACTATGGAATTAAAAGAAGAGAAGAGAAGAGAAGAAAAACTAGTTAGAAGCCTCATCCAAGCGTGGTGTGTGTTCCTCCACGTGAATTCCCCTTCCAAATATGTTAGATATCTCCAAAGTGGCGTATATATCCCTCAAAAATATGTTTAGTCTTGCTTTTATACGTGTTGGGTAGGTCTAGGGCCGAAATAACCTTGTCCCGAGTGAAATTAGAGAAAATTACGTCACTGGCACCCTGGCTAGCGCCAGACACCCTCCACGGCGCTGCCAACTTGAGTGTTCTGTTTCTGGCGCCACAGGCAGGGGTAGGCGCTACTTGTGACGCTGCACTGCCCAACTTTCCTGTTTTCGTCCATTTTGGCTCTAATTTCGCACATATCGACCCCGATTGCTTCCGGATCATTCCTACACATAAAACACATCAAATTAATATAAATCAACACATTTTACATCCTAAATCCACGAAACAAAAGTAAAACATGAGGCAATATATATAAATATATATACTTTAAGCTAAACATCAGTAACTGTGACTCAAATATTAGTTCATCAAATCAAATCCATTTGGGTGGTGAAAATTAAATTTTTAACAAGCTTAAATATGAGTTTAAATTCCAATTTTGATTTTGTGAGAAATTAGGAGTGAGTGTTATTTAGAATTGTTAAAAATAGTACAAGGAGGTTGTATATAAGATTTGAAGTCATTTAACGGAGATTTGGACTGGTTTTGAACAAGAATTGCAACTGAAAATCATGGAAGAAGTTCGTCTACAAACGCTTGTATAAAGATGTATAAAAGTGTATAAGATGGGTTTATACACTCATATACACTATTATACAAGATTATATATAATTATACAAAAAACTGACTTCGTCTTCTTCCTTGCATATTTTTTGAAATTTAACTCAAATCTTGCGCAGATCTATTCCAAATCGCTTCAAATTTAAATTTTGAACTCCTTTAGATATTTTCAATTAATTGGAACAACACCCACTCCAAACAACTAAAAAACTCAAAAAATCCTATTTTCAAAAGCAAAGTTTTGAATGACCTTCAATGGTGGATTTCTACTCTTCAATTTTCTTACATTGCAACCAAGTAATATTGGGGGAGATGCAGAAAATATACGGCCCCTTGAAGCATATGTAGAAGATGTGAGAAGAAGAGAGAGTGAAATCAATGGTTATGAGAACACAAATTTTAACTCCATAGATTTTAAAAATAATGGTTGTAAGAACACATATTTTAAATTGCTAGTGCTTTCAAAATATGTACAATATAGACTAGGTCGGGTAAAACTTATAAACATCAGCTATTTTTTTGTTATGGTGTGAAGTCACGCGTATCTTCTTGGAATTCTTTCTAAATTATGCAATAGACATGTCTTACATTTGTTTGTTTGGGATATGTGAATAAGTTGGTACACTTAAAGCAACACTCAACAAATGCCCCTTCCAGAGATTTTCCCTATGCTTTGCTCAAAGAAGAGACCGTCTAGCAGCCATTGTTCTCTTCTAGTCTTGATCTATTTTGACTTACACAACTCTTAATTTTATGCATCTGCTACATTAAAGAAAACCTTTTTCTCACTTTATTAGGATCAGCTTCATCCTTTTTTGGGGTGTGGGGCACATTCCAAGGTTGTGGACCATGGTTTCATTGGTTTGAGACTTTAATTTGACATGTTTGACTAGTAAAATTGTACATCCAGAACATCTTCTTCACATGATTTTTTTTTTGGGGGGGCGGGGGACATTAATTGGAGTTGGCTTCTGCATCTGTACAATCTACAAAATAGAATTGAGTTAGAAGACAGGTGATGAAAAGTAACTAGCTAGTAGCTAGACTAACAATAATTTTGTTGTCAAATTGCTCAATTTATAATTCTTAGAAGAGCTTCGTTGCTCTTATGCAGTTTCCTTCTTTATAATTGATTGATGGGTTTATAGAATATCAATACGATCAGGTCAAAGTAATTAAATTGTTTAAAAAATTTATAATGTCATGGTATGTAATTTAAATCCACTAATAATTGATAACAGGGTCTAGACCTTGACGACGAACTCTTAAAACAACAAGACACAGCACTGTTATATACCACGCCCAACTGCAGTTGATCAACTGGCTCAGTTAACATTTAGACCATCTTGGACCAAAAGGTCCAAAACCTATACTATGTTATGCATTCTCAATAGGTCATCGCCGAGAACGATGCTCCCAGAGCCCATTAATTTCAGCTGTTTATACATTAAGGTATACAACATTTATCGGCATATTACTTCTCTATCTTTAATCAGAGGTCTCGAGTTGAGCCTTGAATATAAAGTCGTTTTTGGTAGGGAATAGTTTACCTATTAAAGTGCAATTTTTTCGCCGCGAATCCGGGTTAGTCGGGCTCACGTGAGTATCAAACACGAGTGAGAAACAAAAATAACAACATATATCGGCCCAGCCAATCTTAGAGCCTACAATTGTAAAAATAGCACAGTATAGCCAGTTTTCGGATTGGTCATTCAAAAATAGCCAGCGTTTACGAAGTCAATGAAAAATAGCTACTATTTTGCTGCAATAGAGACCGGTCCAACATAATATACTGGAGTTTTATACTTGCTGAAACTCCAGTATATTATGTTGGAGTTCCAGCATACTTATCCTGGAACTCCAGTATAATATGTTGGAGTTCAAGCATACTTATACTGGAACTCCAATATAATATACTGGCGTATTTTTCGGGTTTTGAACAGTGTTTTTGCTCAAATTTATCTTTACATGAAAAGTGGCTAAATTTTGATTACTTTTGAAATTGAGCTATTTTTGAACAACCAGTTGTAAATCTGGCTATTTTTGAATTTTTCCCCCTACAATTACGTGCATTTTGATTTGACAATTTGACATGTTTATTCTACCTCTGTTCAGGATTTATATGTTGGGTTTCTAAGTATAATAATACTTAAAAGACGGTGAATGGGAAATGGAGGGAAATAAAATTTTTGAGTGAAATTTTAAGTTTCCCCCTTGATGAAGGAACATTGTCCCATATTGGAAGAGGAAGAGGTTTTTAATGGGTATATAAGAAATTGCTCTTCTTCTAGCTCTTAAAGAGTTGAGAAGAAGGCAAGCCTCGCGCCGTCATCGTCGCTCGGATTCGGATTTGGTCAAATGATTGATTGATTAATTTTTTAACCAAATTTGTTTGTTAATAGTAAATATTAACAGAATATTAATATTAAATCCGTTTCCACTTTTCCGTTTTCTGTTTTGGTAACAGAAAATTAACTATCCTCTTCAATTTTCCCTCTTTATTGTTGAGTAAATAGCCATTTATGTTATGACATTTATGTTGTGGCGGTTTTGCAGAAACAATCATTCTGAAGAGTTGCACCTCTTCAGATTTCAGCCCAACTTTGGCTATAAATACAAGTCTATTCTCTCAGAATTTCCATACAATTTTCTGAATTTCTCCTCCTTCTTTTGCATACTTTTAATATCAAACAAAGCAACAGTAAGTGTGATTTGCTACCGAACTTTGTGTTCGCTGAAACACTAGGGTTTAAAGTACCACTACACCAGTGCGTAATTCGTTCTATCCTGGGAGGAAATAATTCATAACCTTGGGTACTAAGAGGGGATTAAATTCCTTAAAGAAACACTGTGAATTTAGTGGGCTCGAATTTATCTTTATCTCTTTACATTTTCTGTTTATATATTATTCTATTTTTCCCAGAATTAGTTTACAAATACAGCTTTCTAACATTATATAACACTCTTTTCATTTTGAAATATCTCAAAATGTTTGAACGCATTTTTACAAATACCTCATTGTTTTATACTACTCTCATAATGTGTTTGAAACTCATAACAAAGCAAATTTAAGTTTTGATATAATATTTTCTCGTTGGACTAACTTATCAACTATTACTTTAAAAAAAAAATTCACACACTAGCTACTTTTTAAAAAAAAAAAAAAAGTGAAAGCTGAATTACCATTTTAAACTTTGTACCGTTTAAGTGGACTCACATGAAAGTAACTTCTTTTTCGGCTGATCCCAAGTATCAACGAAAATCTTAAAGCTTAAACCAGCTCATTATACGGTCTGCTCTCTACTTATTCACTCATCTGTTTCCTTCTTATTGTAGCCTGTACGCAGGAATTCTTTCTTTGCTTGTAAGTTGTAACAATTTTTTTTTTTAAACAAAGCAAACCGTCATAGGAATGTATCAAGATTAGTTGTGTAATTATAGAGGGTCCCACCAAGGCTGTGGTGTGGTCTATAATCTTAATATTTCCAACTGCCACTAACTAATTATATTCATTCATTATCCGCAGCCAAATTAATGAGAATTTACTGTTCTGTGCTTAATAATTGAAGTATTATGATAAACCTCACGTAATCATAGAAATGGACTTCCCAACAGTTGCATTTTAATTTCGGCTAGCTATAGCCATAGCTTAGCTACTTTCCAGGTCTGTTTTATATCCAAGGGGGAGATGCATCAATCACTTTCAGTAATTGTTGTGTTGGCCCCCATGGGCGGAGCTAGGGGTCAGAAGAAGGTACTCAAATGGCAATCAGATGAACACCGTTAAGGTAGTCATTGTACATTCTTGGTGTACATATATATATATATATATATATATATATATATATATATATATATATATATATATATAGTGTTGAATTCTATTGACTTTTAATGTACTTCTTTTATATTTTAAATCATTATTCTGCTGGACTTGGCCCCAAATATAAGGAAAAAGTTAGCTGCTACGTTTATTGAACCTCTCGAGGAGACAAATTGTTTAACTTCAGTAACATCTGAGCAGGGGCGTATCCAAGTTAATGCATATGGATTCACCTGAACTCATAGTCATCTCCCTAAATTATGTATAATAATGCTAAATTTTTTTAAAATTACTTAAGCACACATACTCAAAGACTCATATGGTGCAATAATTACTTGATGCACCTCTACAAGTGAAATTGGCAGTTCAAATCTCACTTTTGACGATCTTATTTTCGGCACAAAGTATAGATATATAAGTGAAAATCACTAAAATTTCAAAAAAAATATAATTTTGAACCTATAATTTTGAAAGTGTAGTTGGTTTATGGTAAGACTATAGTTAAATCTCTCAAATATAAATTCTAGATTTACCTCTTCATAATAATACATTCATCCTTTTGAAATCCTGGGTCCCCCTCTCCCTAATCTCTTCTGTCAAAGAACAAATAAACGAGACAAATAGTTCATCCTGTGGGAATTGAAACTCACTCTAAAATAAGAAAGTGTCAGTTATCGGTTGCATTCGATTTTGTTAGATCTAGTTATTGTTTCACGAGCGAACTGATATTTATGTTGTTTTTCGTTTCCTTTGTGCGGTCCAAATAAATTTGTTAACTTTATGGAAATAAAATAATCACGGCTAATATATAGTAGTATGAATTTTGTAATTTAAAATAACTTAAAGAAAAGCAACGATCTTATCGATCGTTTTGAGTACTAGCTTTTCTTTTTGTATTCCGAGACTTTTCATAGCTCTATTTGATGATTTATGACTTGCGTGCATGATCCTTGTCGATTTTCGAAAATTTAAATGTGAATTTTTAAAGAAAATGTAATTTTTGACTTTAAATATGACTAGAGTTGACCCCTGTCAACATTTTTATTAAATGACCTCGAATCGGCTTTTTGATGATTCCGATAGGTTTGTATGATGATTTTAAACTTGTACGTATGTATGGTTGGGGTCCCTGGTGACCCAAGGTCGTTTCAGTGCATTATTTGAAGTTTTAAACTAGAAAATCTTAACTTTTGATGGGTAATTCTTGATATTTGATGTTATTTTGGTGATTTGAGTTAGCGAGCAAGTTTGTATGATATTATTACACTCATGTGGATATTCAGATTGGAGCTCGGGTGAGTTTCGGATAGGTTGCGGACCTTATTAACATAGTTGTATAACTACTGGTGTTTTGAACCAGCAAATCTCGCATTTGCGAGGTTCTGCTTGCAAATGCGAGCACCGCTTTAATGAGGGATGGATCGCATTTGCGAAGTTGGGTTGGGGCTGGGGACTTCGCAATTGCGAAGTATGTATTGCAGTTGCGGATAGGGGGGAGGGGTCTCTGTTTTGCAATAAGTTGGTTACATTTGCAACATAGTGGGCGTGGGGGGCAACTTCGCATTTGCGAAGTCATGTCTGCATTTGCGACTGCCCAGTTTCGCTTTTGAGATGTAAACATCGCTTTTGCGATAGTGGAGGTTTAGAAAGTGGTTAGCAACTCCCGGTTGTTCAATCATTTGATAATTAGATTCATTCTTTGAAAAACGATCACTATGAGTCAGGCTCAATAGAATTTGATTAATCCCACTTCTGTCGTTAAGGTAGAGAACTGAACCAACAATTCTATTTCTTCATCATCAATAGAATCACTGTTCGCGACCTAGGATTCTATTTTATCATCAATCCAATCCCCATTCACGTTTTTTCTTTTTATTATCAATGAATAGATCTATTTACTCATATGACTTAGATGTCTCGTATTTCTCAAAAGAGTATTGCGACCACTGCTGGCAATTGCGACATCTGCAGTTAGGTAAAATGTGGATATTTTGGAACATAGCTCATTTTACACTATTTTTCAATCCTAGACTCCATAGAGGCAATTGTTAAAGAACCATATCTTCCCAAATTCATTGATAAGCAACTTTAATTTATTTTTAATTAATTTTCATTACTTTTTCACGAATTTCTTCATCTAATCTATGAATTTCAAAGTACAAATTTGGAGTTTTAGGTGGAATTTACGAAATTTATAAAGTTGAGCTTTAGACCTCAAGTTGAGGTCGAATTTCGAAATAAATCACATATCCAGATCGGGAGTAAATTGGTAACGAGATTTAGGGTTAATTTCGGATTTCGACCGCGTGGGCCCGGATTGACTTTTTGTTAACTTTTTAGAATTTTGGCAAAGATTGAACTTTTATTGATTGGGGTTGTTTTCTTTAGCATTGTTTGATTTTCTTAGATGATATTTGACTACGTTTTGATCGTTTTGAGGAGTATTTCTAAGGGAGACGGTATTGGATTGTGGAATTATTCCCGGATGAGGTAAGTGTTTTGCCTAGCTTTGTTGAGGGAATTTTTTCTACTAAATGATATTGTTTGCTACAAGCGGAGGTGATACATATACGAGGTGACGGGCGTATATGCATGCGCCAGGGTTTCCATGCTCGGGAAGGAGAATTATATGCTTCTTTGTACTTTGTTGAACTTGGTGATCCCTCGATTTATGCTTCACTTAATTCTATGACTGATGACTTTATTGATCTATTATAGAGATCATGTTAGAACGTATGCCATCTTAAAGGGATTTAACGCTCCGTTTTTAGATTGGTTTACATAGTTAACTTGATCGTAGTATCATGAACCCATATCTATACCTGTTATTGTCATGTTACTTGAGTTTCTTTATCCGTAATAAGAAATAATCATTGGGGCCTTAGGGCAATATTTGGCACGATGGGTATTTCTGTGCGGTTGATATGCTATTGGCACAAAGAGTATTTCCGTGCATTTTGAAATGAGATTGGCATGTTGGTTGTTACCGTGCGAAAAGAAATAAAGATGAATTTATGTTATGATTACTTATTCATTAGACATATACATGCTTTCTATCTTGGTTTCCATCTATATTTTCTGCTTTGTGTATTACTTTTACACTTGTGTTCTTTATGGAGTTTATATTTGGTCTCTTACTGTCTTATCTATATTCATACCTTGTTTGTTATTGTTACATCTACACTTTACTTGAGTTATCATTGTTACCTGCCCATACTTAGGTCATGTTTTTACTAGTTGCTAGCCTTTACATATTACATGCCCTTAATTGTCACGTGATTTACTTATTAGATGCAATAACCTACTACATGTCTTCACTTATTATATGTTTTCATTTACTATATGATTTTACTTATCACATGCCTTCACTTATTATATGTCTTTACTTGCTACGTGCTTCTTTTTGCTATATAATTTCGCATATTGAATGTCTCCATTTGATACATGTTCTTACTTGCCAAATATCTTTACTCGTTTCATGTGTTACTCTTCTTTTCTTAACCAAATTGGGTGACTTTTAGATTGGTCGTGAGTTATTTTTTGTGGAAGCCTTGTCATTATATACAATAGACTAGCTTTTAATACTAGACTACCCATCTCACTCTATTTGACAACTATTACTTAGTTGAATACAACATGTTCATTTTTTAGTATTATGTTGTGAACCTTTCCCGTGTTTGGTTGTTTTTGTAGTTTCATATGATATTATTATATGTTGGGATAAGATTGCACGCCGTAATTGTGTAAATCTTGATATAGGGATCGGGATACATGTTACAACAATATTAATATTGATATAAAGATCGGGTTGCACGCCGCAACAGTGTTGATGCTGATATGGGAATGGGGTTGCATGCCGCAACAGTATTAATATCCATACGTAGATCGGTGATCACGCCCAACTATGCCTTATAAAAAGGACCCTGCGGACGTTGCAAATATAACCTGAGTATTCTGCCCAGAGTCGAATCCATAGAGAGTTAACCTATCAATCACTATCTTTAGACCCACTAAACTCTTGAGAACCAATTTCCCCAAACGTTTGAATCACAGTTGATGGTGTCTTTAATAACTAAAATTTTAAGTAAATAAACAGTTGTAAACTAAGGATGCTAAGGTTGTAAACAATTATGAGAAAACGCTAAGGTAATGACTTCCCCTATTTATGGAATCTCTTCTGTTTATGCTTCATACAAATTGACCAACACCTCTCTATCAATCATGAATGCTCATCTTACCGTAAATCTCTCCCGAGTAATCACAGTAATATACTCAATGCACTCTTCCGAGATACATTAGCTAGCTCTAATTAACATGGTTCACTTTAGATTGCACTCAAGGCTTCGTTATCCCTAATCCCGCCTTTAAACTCGCAGTTATAGATCCCTCTTATACTTTGGGAGTGGTGTTGTTCAACAATAACCTAAATATGCACTCTCTCCTGAGTTATGCACACTAAATAGGCACAGCTAATTGAGGATCCTGTCAATTAACTACAACATGCACAAAGTTGAACAAATAAAAATTGAGACTAGCAATTCGTATTCACATAAACAAGAAGTTCATCCCCTAATAGGTTCCATAAAAACCTTAGACAAAGGATTTAGCTACTCATAACTATGGGTAAACAAACTAAAACAATATTCATCATAAAACTTGCAAGACAAATCAAAGAAAAGAAGAAAGATGTTTTGGGTGATCTCTCACAATTGTTTTTCCTTGCCAAAATACTCTCCAAATCAATACATGCCTCTCTTGGGCGAAGTCTAGTGTTTAAAATAGGGTTTTGGGCTAAAAATCCCGTGTTTTGCACTTTAGTCCCTGAAGTTCTCCGCCTCCACCGCGGTTCTACTGCGGTCGCGGTCAAACCACGGCCAAACATGCTCTCTGATTCTCACTTTGTCTGCGGTCATCGTCTACCACGGCAGAGTCGGGGGGAACCGCGACAGTCCTCTTTCAGTTCTGACTTGAGCTGTTTCGCGTGGTTTACTTGACGGAATTTTAAGATTAGCCTCTTTTTCTCCATATTTGATCCCAAAAGTACTCCATAGACTTCTCTGGTCATATATAACCTGCAAAGCATGAAAAACACTAATAAGAGCATTTTGTTATCACTTTTATCATCCAAACTATACAAGAAGGTGGTTATTTAGGGCCTAATTATAGTTAAATTCACCTATTATCAATACCCCACACTTAAACCTTTGCTCGTCCTCGAGCAAGTTAAACCACACTTCTAGGCCTAATCGTTCGATGCCACACCCACCATTATGAAGAAACAACCTAAGCAGTGCAACAGTCACGCCTCAGATGACGACTCTAACACCATGACACACTCATGCTCACTCTAGTTACTCTAACAGAGGTGAAAACTCACTTTTTCTTCCTGAGTCACATGCTCTTACATCATAATTCTGAGAGAAGTTCCACACACATAAAATTCAAGCAACAAGAAACCAAAGATAGGAAGAATTCACTCACTCTCATCAAAGAACATTCACATGCCACACAGACACACCATAAGCTTGCCCCTAGTGTAGTACTCTACTAATCGAGTTATTCAGTCAAAGATCAAGAGGTCTTTATTTGGTTGTAATATAGGCCAAGGGATGGGTAGGATATATTTGGATATAGTGACTAACCTCCCTAAGCACTTTTAATACACACTTCCTTTTATTTCAATTTCCATGCTCAGCCCACTCGTTCTTCCACATTTTAGTTCATAGGTGACCCCCACTTTTCTTTAGGTGCAACTGTTTTTTTTCTTTTTTTTTCTTTTGTTTTTTTTTTTTTTTTACAAATCCATTGCACCATTCAAGTATTTCTTTCCTGATTCCCCTTTTTCCTACTTCCTTACCACCCCACACTTTGACTTTTGTATGTTCTTTAGTAATTCAAGTGCTTCTAGGAGGTACAGGTTCAAACAGTCAAACTATTCAAACATAGGGATATAGGTCATTATAGGGTTATCAAATAACAGGCTTCAGGCTCAAAGGGGTTAACTATGGCAATATATACAGGTGGATTCACAAATATACAGGCTACACAAAGAAATGCCTCAATCATCTCTAAAATCAAACAACTGCTATTTCGCTTTGCAAACACACAGGGCAAGTTCTAGGTATCACATGCAAGCACAGAATACAAGTAATAGCTCACACACACTTGACATGTAACTCATTCCGAATCAGTTTATCAACACACTCATACGAGCGTTCAAGCAAGACAGGATGTGCAAAATTAAGGCATAGATTTACGAGTCTACAAACGAACCTAGACATCGCACCCTCATGTTCATTTTTGTTATTCTCAGGAGGTGTGTACATCAAGGGTTGCATTCTAGCCTTTACCCATTTTGGTCCTAAAACTACAAACGAAAAATCTACCTAATCCGGTTCAAGGAAAGCCCTTGGAAAAGAACCGTGGTCAAAAGAAAAACCAAGGGAAAATTACTACACTACCTAAAAAAGAAAAAAAGAAAATAAAATAAAGAAACTACATGGACTACTTCCCTCAAGAGTACTGTCCAAGTGGTCCGTCCTCAGGAAGAGTCCTCTACATTTTTTTTAAATCCGACTTTGACCCTTAAGAGACCCGTCGACAAGTGTCTGTCGTTGGGCCAAGTCAGTTACTTCTAAAGTGAGTACAGTCAATTATACACAACAACACCAATCAAATACTACAACATACACCATGTCTATATACACTACAATATATTACCCGAGCAAGTCTCCCACCCCACACTTAAAAATTATGGCATGTCCCCATGTCATATCAAAAATAACGAGCAGAAGGGTAAGAAGACTTCCATGAGCCTCAATCAGAGTCGGAGACGGTGCTGGGGTCCACATGGCAAGCTCTCCCCAAAGCACGGAACCAGGACATAAACCAGCTCTCAGACCTGGCCTGCCGCTGAGACATGGCATCCATACGCGTGTGTAGGCCCTCTACCGAGGTGCGAAGATCCGCGACCTCTTCCTCCATAGTACGCAACATAGGCTGGGTGTACTGTGATCTGGATAAGCCTGCCCCAGCATGGGGCGCCGAGAGGGTACGGCACTGTCATAGGATCTCCTGGATGGTGCCATGGGAACCGGGTCATCATCCTCATCATCGATCTGAATGGTGGTGCGTGCACCCCTACCCACTCTGATGCCCGAAGCTTTGAAAGATGCTTTAGGGGGCAACTCTCCATCAGTAGGATTGGTGGGGACATTCTTCAGTAGGCACAATGTAGTCACCAGGGAGGGGAAGTAGAATCCCTTTGACCTCAGCAGGGACCGTATGATCATTTCATCACCAATAAGTCTTGCCGCATCAAAATCTTTCTTTCTGACGAAGCACCACGTCAAGAGGGCTCTTTGGAAGTTCACGTCAGTCGTGTTGCCTAAGGGCAAGAACCGGCTGCAAATGACAGTGAGCCAACACTTAGCCAAATGAGTGAATGAATTGGAGTTCAGGGTGATATGGTCACGTATCTAGATTTGTTGCCCCCCTGCGCAGAGTGTATCAGTCATAATATCCCAAGTGACTCCTGGTGCGTCCTGGTAATAGTCGACATCACCAGTAAACCGGGGCAGCCACAACACCTGTTGAATAGTTTCAACTGAGGCATCTACCCATTTGCCCCGCACAATCACCTTCCACAATGTATGTGATGGGCAGTTCGCGTAGAACTCTCTTACAAGCATCTTGTTCACCATTTCAGGTTTATCAAATAAGAACTCCATTTCCCTCCGCCGGATTTCCTCATACATCTCCTCCTTTACCGCACGGAGGGCTGCCCTGTCAATCGGAATCTCAGGGATGAAGCTCTTTGAGGCCTTGGCATGAAAGTCGTCCTCTGCCAATTCTGATTCGAACCTTGAGGCATCATATGTAGGCTGTTGGGACATGCCTGCCGATCTCTTTTGCTTCTTACGAGCCATATAACCTGCAAAGAATACAAGAGAACCATCAAATATATCCTACATGTGCCAGCCGGATGGTTACTCAGACTTCACCACCCGATGGTGCCAAATAATATCCCCTATTTATTCCATTCATACACAATGCCAAACCCCCTGCTAGTGAGGTGTTCCAAGTTACAACCTCCACAATGGCCCCACAACTTTCTTACAAATTCTGGCATACAACACCCTACACTTACTCCCTCAAGTGATTCACGTTAAATATAACACCACCATTCACCAAATACAATACCACCACAACCTAGGATAGGCACAAAATGCCTCAAAATAGCACCACAAGCCCCAAATTTTCGGCCAAAAGGGCCCTCCACCAAACTACACCGCAAAAATTATTTCTAGGCCTCCAAATCATCTAAACAACCCCAACAACCGAAGTATAAGAAAGACCCAACCATTTTAGCACCAAACAAATCCACAAGAAGTAAATACAACAATAAAAACAGAGAAGAAGCAAAAATTGAAAGAAAATCTACACTATTCCTACCTAGGGTTTAACTAAACTAGTTTAGACTAAATTACACTAATTAGAAGAAGAAATAGAATCAAAAAGAAGAGAACACTTACTTGATAAAGGTTGGAAGGGGTGGGTAGTGGTGAGAGGAGGTGTGGAGAAGATGACAATGACGATTTTTGGGAGTGAGGGAGGGATTTGAGAGAGAAAGAGAAGAGAGGATTTGGGTTTTATTTTGGGGGGGGGGGGCTGTTTCTGAATAGGGAGGGGGAATAATTGTGTTGGGGTGGGTGCAGGGTTAGGTGAATTAGAAAGGGGGGTGGGGAATTAAAAGAATTTCTGCATACCTGGGCCCGACGGGGTCTGCCGCAGTCGCGGTTGAACCGCGATAGGCAAAGTTCAGAGAGGGGTTCCCACCGAGGTTCTACCGCGGTCGCGATGGAAACGCGGTGAACGAAGTTCAGAGGGAGTCTCTGACCGCGGTTTGACCGCGGTCGCGGTGGAACCGCGGTCTGGGCAGTTGTCTAATTTTTTTTGGTTTGTTTTTTCATATAATGTGTTATACTTACAACAATTTCGTGGGTTGCCTCCCACGCAGCGCCTGATTTAACGTCGCGGCACGACGCAGGATGAGCACATTTAAGGCTCGCTAGACCTCTGTGGTTCAGTCAAGTACAACTCAGACACTTCCTTTTTCTCGCTCATGCCCACATATGGCTTCAATCTTTGACCATTGACTCTGAATGTACGAGAGTCATTCTCTATGGCAATCTCAACAACTCCTGAAGGGAAAATTTCAACTACTCGAAATGGTCCAGACCATCGTGACTTAAGTTTACTTAGGAACAGACGTAGTCTTGAGTTGTATAGCAATACCATGTCCCCAGGTTTGAAATTTCTCTCAATAATGTTCTGGTCGTGCAACCTCTTTATTCTCTCCTTGTACAATTTTGTTCTCTCAAAAGCAAGATATCTGAACTCCTCGAGCTCATGCAATTCAGTGACTCTTGACGTGCCCGCAGCTTCCATGTCTAAGTTCAGCTGTTTCAATGCGCACCACGCTTTATGTTCAAGTTCCACTGGCAGGTGGCAGGCCTTCCCAACACCAACTTGTATGGTGACATACCAATTGGAGTTTTGAAGGCAGTTCTGTAAGCCCAGAGGGCATCATCTAGCTTCCTCTCCCAATCATTTCTTGTGGCGTTCACAATTTTGGTTAACACACTCTTGATTTCTCTGTTGGACACTTCAACCTGTCCACTAGTTTGCGAGTGGTAAGGAGTAGCCACCTTGTGGCATATATCATACTTAGCAAGCAACTTTTCAAAGGCCCTGTTGCAGAAATAAGTGCCTCCATCACTGATAATTGCTCGCAGTGTCCCAAAGCGGGTAAATATGTTCTTCTTTAGAAATCCCACCACCACTTTTGCATCATTGGTGGGTAACGCCGCAGTTTCCACCCATTTGGACGCATAGTCTACAACAACAATAATGTACTTATTGCCATAGGAGATGACGAAGGGACCCATGAAGTCAATCCCCCAGACATCAAACACTTCCACCTCTTGAATTGGGTTCATGGGCATCTCGTGGCGTCGGGAAATGTTCCCGGTCCGCTGACATTCATTGCAGCCCTTCACCCATAGGTGCGCATCTTTAAACACTGTTGGCCAGAAGAATCCAGCCTCTAGCACCTTTGCCGCTTTTCTAACCCCTCCAAAGTGTCCACCATACACCGATGCATGACAAGCCTGCAAAACAGAAATTGCTCTATCTCGTAGACGCATCTCCGGATCATATTATCAAGGCATATTCTAAACAGATAAGGTTCATCCCAGTAATACTGGCGGCTTTCACGAAAAAATCTTTTCCTTTGGACCGATGATAGGTCGTGAGGAAATATACCACTGGCCAGGTAATTAGCAAAGTCTGCATACCATGGTGCTTCCTGATGAGTGGTGGCGAGCAGTTGTTCATCTGGAAAAGTTTCCAGTATTTCCTCAACCTCAACTACATTTTAAGCTCCCTCAAGTCGTGATAGATGATCAGCGACTTGATTCTCCATGCCCTTACGGTCACAAATCTCAAGATCGAACTCTTGCAATAGCAACACCCAACGAATCAGGCGTGGCTTAGATTCTTTCTTTTCTATTAAGTACCTGAGAGCTACATGGTCAGTATATACAATTACCTTGGACCCTATCAGGTAGGATTGGAATTTGTCAAACGCGAACACTATAGCCAACATCTCCTTTTCAGTCACAGTGTAGTTCAACTGGGCTCCACTCAGCGTTCTACTAGCATAGTAGATTGGGTGCATCAGTTTGTCTTTCCACTGGCCTAGCACTGCTCCCACTGCATAGTTACTGGCATCACACATTAGTTCAAACGGTTGCTCCCAGTTGGGGGCAACAATGATGGGTGTTGTGACCAGTCTCTTTTTCAACTCCTCAAATGCTACCCTGCAATCATCAGAAAACAAAAACGCGTGATCTTTTTCTAACAACTTACAGAGAAGGTTGGCGATTTTGGAGAAGTCTTTTATGAACCTCCGGTAAAAACCGACATGTCCAAGGAAGCTTCTGATGGCTTTGACTGAAGTTGGTGGAGGCATCTTTGCTATTACATCAACTTTCGCGCGATCCAGCTCTATTCCCTTGCTTGACACCCGGTGCCCCAAGACTATGCCTTCTTGTACCATGAAATGGCACTTCTCCCAGTTCAGAACCAAGTTAGTCTCGATGCACTGTTTCAGCACACGTGTCAGATTTATCAGGCACTCATCAAATGAATTCCCCACCACTGAGAAGTCATCCATGAACACCTCCATTATGTCCTCAACCATGTCAGTGAATATGGCCATCATGCACCATTGGAATGTGGTAGGTGCATTGCATAGGTCAAAGGGCATCCGTCTAAAGGCATAAATGTCATACGGGCATGTGAAGGAGGTCTTCTCTCTGTCCTCCGGTGCAATGAAGATCTGATTGTACCCTGAGTACTCATCCAGAAAACAGAAGTGTGACCTCCCTGTCAATCTGTCCAACATCTGATCAATGAAGGGAAGTGGGAAATGGTCTTTCCGGGTGGCTAGATTCAACTTTCGATAGTCCATACAAATTCTCCAGCCTGTGACGGTTCTTGTTGAGATCAATTCATTATTGTCATTTGTCACAACCGTCATGCCACCCTTTTTAGAAACACATTGCACTGGGCTCACCCAGCTGCTGTCAGAGATTGGGAAAATAATTCTCGCATCCAACCACTTTATCACCTCCTTCTTCACCACTTCATTCATGTTGGGGCTCAGCCTCTTCTGATATTCCCTAGAAGGTTTATTCCCCTCTTCCAGCAGAATCTTGTGCATGCAGTAGGCGGGGTTGATCCCCCTGATGTCTGTCATGGTCCACCCCATGGCAGTTTTGCACTCCTTTAGTACCTGTAAAAGTTTTTGAACCTGCACATCTAACAAACTAGATGAGATAATAATAGGTAATGTGGAGTCAGGTCCCAGAAATTCCTACCTGAGGTAGGCTGGAAATGGCTTTAACTCCAACTTTGGTGGTTCTTCAATGGATGGCTTAGCTGGAGGAGTTTCTCTCTTTTCTAAGTGCAAGGGCTCAAACTCTAGATTTCTCTCCCAGAACCCTCTACCTTCCAATGCCAACACCCATTCCGCCAAATCCTCTCCATTCACTTCATCTAAGTTCATCAAACATGCAGCAAGGGGGTCCTCAATTGTCAACACCTCATCATCGGACTCTACAATTACATCCACGGCATCAATAAGAGAGCAATTGGCGAACTTGCTTGGTCGCCTCATAGACTTCTGCACATTGAATGTTATTTCCTCATCATTGAGTCTCATTTTGAGCTCCCTAGGCTCACAGTCAATCAGAGTTCACCCCGTGGACAAGAATGGTCTTCCTAAGATTATAGGAATATCTTCATCCACTTTGCAATCCAAGATCACAAAATCTGCAGGGAACACAAATTTTCCCACCTGAATAAACACATCATCAAGGATACCGAATGGACGCTTCACAGACCTGTCGGCCAGCTGCAACAACATGGAGGTGGGTCTAGCTCTCCCAATGCCCAACCTCTTATAGATAGCCAGGGGCATAAGATTAATGCTGGCCCCTAAATCACAAAGCGCCTTAGCAAAGGCGAAATTCCCAATAGTGCATGGAATTGTAAAGCTACCTGGATCGGGCAGCTTTTCAGCAATAGGTCTCGTCACCACTGCACTATAGGTCTGAGTAAGTGTAACCGTAGCCAAGTCTTGAAAATCAAATATCCGGGACATCAAGTACTTCATCATTTTTGCGTACCCAGGCATCTCCTTTAAAGCTTCAATCAGTGGAATATTTACCTGGATTTGTTTGAGGATTTCAAAGAACTTTTTATACTGCTCCTCCTTTTGATGCTTGGCCAGCCTCTGTGGAAAGGGTGCAGGAGGTCTCTTCTTCCCAATCACTTGGGACTTCTCTTTATCAGCTACTATTTCAACTACTGGCTCTTCAACTGGCTCAGCTACTTTCTCGGTCTCCTGCTGAATGTTCTTTTCTTCCTGAGCAGGCTGGACTGTCACCTCTATCAGTATCGTAGACTCATCCAGCTCAATGGTCACTGGAATGAATTTCTAAGCCTGTATATTTTCTCGAGCTCTCTCTTGTTCTACATCTAGATCCCTGCCATTACAGAGACTCACCGCCATCAGTTGCTTTAGGCCGTGATCTTTTGGATTAATCTGGGTGTCTGCAGGTAATGTCCCCTGAGGACGATTGTTCAGAGACACTGAAATTTGACCCAATTGCACTTCAATATTTTTGATTGCTGCGTCATGTGCATCTACTCTTTCATTTATTTTTGCATTAGACCCAATAACCTGCTGCATCATTGCTTCAAGTCTAGTGAACCCATCTTCTTGCCTTCCACCATGAGCAACTCCTGTCACCGAGAATGGAAATAATAACAACCTGATTGCTTCCGGAGTTACGTTGGGTTGCCTTTGAGTTTTGCAAATCAACAGGAAGTTCTTCAAGTGCTGCTGAGGATCTTCGGCTGGTGTCCCAGAAAATAGTCCCTTGTTTTGCAGCAAGTTCAGCATGTTGTTCGTGATCTGGAACGATTCAACTTGTATCGCGGGCACAACAATGGCAGTGGCCAGATTGTCAGCTGTGGGTTGTGCCCAATCATATAGTGTAGCCTCAGGCACAGGAGGTGTCATATCTCTGACGTTTCCGTTGACGTTGTCTACGTTACCCATGTCAATTTCGAGTTTGTGTGTTTGATGAGGTTGTTGAAGTATTTTGTTGGCACGTTTCAATATCCGGAATGTTTTCTCGGGGTCTGAGAGTCCTTCAAGTAGTTCTCCAGTTCTCGTAGAGTTTCTAGGCATACACCTGTGCAACCACGTCAACAACCGTCAAAAATTTCAATCAAAAATTTGGTGTAGAGAAAACTGACTACACTAAGAATTTTTGTATTTCTATCAATGGTAATTGATAATTCCGTTAACTCCCCGGCAACGGTGCCAAAATTTGATCATGCCCAACTATGCCTTATAAAATGGACCCTGCGGACGTTGCAAATATAACCTGAGTATTCTGCCCAGAGTCGAATCCACAGAGAGTTAACCTATCAATCACTATCTTTAGACCCACTAAACTCTTGAGAACCAATTTCCCAAACGTTTGAATCACAGTTGATGGTGTTTTCAATCACTAAAATTGCAAGTAAATAAACAGCTGTAAACTAAGGATGCTAAGGTTGTAAACAATAATGAGAAAACGCTAAGGTAATGACTTCCCCTATTGATGGAATCCCTTCTGTTTATGCTTCATACAAATTGACCAACACCTCTCTATCAATCATGAACGCTCATCTTACCGTAAATCTCTCCCGAGTAATCACAGTAATATACTCAATGCACTCTCCCGAGATACACTAGCTAGCTCTAATTAACACGGTTCACTTTAGATTGCACTCAAGGCTTCGTTATCCCTAATCCCGCCTTTAAACCCGCAGTTATAGATCCCTCTTATACTTTGGGAGTGGTGTTGTTCAACAATAACCTAAATATGCACTCTCTCCCGAGTTATGCACACTAAATAGGCATAGCTAATTGAGGATCCTGTCAATTAACTACAACATGCACAAAGTTGAACAAATAAAGATTGAGACTAGCAATTCGTATTCACATAAACAAGAAGTTCATCCCCTAATAGGTTCCATCAAAACCTTAGACAAAGGATTTAGCTACTCATAACTATGGGTAAACAAACTAAAACAATATTCATCATAAAACTTGCAAGAAAAATCAAAGAAAAGAAGAAAGATGTTTTGGGTGATCTCTCACAATTGTTTTTCCTTGCCAAAATACTCTCCAAATCAATACATGCCTCTCTTGGGCGAAGTCTAGTGTTTAAAATAGGGTTTTGGGCTAAAAATCCCGTATTTTGCACTTTAGTCCCTGAAGTTCTCCGCCTCCGCCGAGTGTTCTGCCGCGGTCGCGGTCAAACTCGGCCAAACATGCTCTATGATTCTCACTTTGTCTGCAGCCATCGTGTACCGCGGTTCTGCCGCGGTCGCGATGGAACCGCGGCAGTCCTCTTTCAGTTCTGACTTGAGCTGTTTCGCGTGGTTTACTTGCCGGAATTTTACGATCGATCTCGTTTTCTCCATATTTGATCCCAAAAGTACTCCATAGCCTTCTCTGGTCATATATAACCTGCAAAGCATGAAAAACACTAATAAGAGCATTTTGTTATCACTTTTATCATCCAAACTATACAAGAAAGTGGTTATTTAGGGCCTAATTATAGTTAAATTCACCTATTATCAATCGGGTTGCACGATGCACCATTGTTAATATAATATTTATGTGTGGATCATGTTGCATGCTGCAACAGAAAGGATGAATTGTGGATATTCTTAGTTGTTATATTTTGTCACTGTGTTGTGCTGTAAGACTGTGATATGATGATATTCTGGGGGACCTCTGTTGTTTACTTTCTCGCTCCATTTAAAATGGGGCCATTAGTTTTTCTATCTCGTTACTGCTTCTCTGCTTATCATATGTTCAAGCATATATAGCAAGTGAGTATCTTTAACTTAAAACCTCGTCACTACTTTACCGAAATTAGTCAAGATACTTGCTGAATACATGGGATCGGTTGTATTCATACTACACTTCTGCACCCTGTGTGTTGTATAGCTGTGGGAGACGAAATTTTGCATTGAAGACGTACCCGCATTCTAGATTCAAGCTACCTCTTGTTCATGTTAGTTTAGGATTGGGAAAATGGCCAAAATTGTCTCTTTACTTTAGATCATTAGCCACGTTTATACTCGTTTCTACTTTTCGTCTAAAACTGTCCCCATCGTTAACATAGTAATTAAAATTATCCCTAACCCTAACGGATGTCCAACATGGCACCTAGGACCCATAATAATTTGCCAACTAAGCAAATATGAACCCATTTTTCCCGCCCAATCCTATTGGATTAAACTAGAACCCATTAATTAGTCTTCTTCTTCATCACCAATAGTTGAGTAAATGGCCGGAATCCGGTATTCAATTGCAGATGGAGACATTAGCTCCAGTATTCAGGCCTGTCATCCACTCCTTCCATAGGAGTTCAAAATTTTCAGATGTCAAACCGATATTCAATCTTCAGGCCTTCTTGAACAAACAATCCCATCATTTTCTTTTTAAGAAACGAAACAAGCAATTAAGGAAGCCGTCAATCAAAGCCGCCACCGAAGAAATTACAGCACTTACTACTACTTCAAACCCCGATATCACTTGGCAAATTGTTGTTGGCTCTTTGGGTAACACTGCTTCTACTACTCTATGCTTTTTCCCTTTTATAGTTAAATTCTTGACTTTTTGCTTCTTCTACTTTCTGGGATTAACAAATTAGTGAATTTTTTTGGTATCCGGTGTGATACCTTTCATGGTTGCGGGAATCGAGTTCAGCAAGAGAATTGTTAAGTAGCAGTCCTACGTTTCAATTGGATGCTTAGTTTTCATTCACCCCAGTAGTCAAAAATCTGATTGCTTGTCCATTTTAATATGGCAGGTGAAACAAAGGAAATGTGAAATTTGTGGGGGCTCAGGACTTGTTCTCAAGAACAACAAGTTTTATAAGCAATGTCCCGATTGTGGTACTATATATCCTACTCCTACTCTGTTTTAGCATTCACATGAACATGCAGTAGAAGATTATGTAATTAATTCTTGTTTCATTGATATTAATTAAACAAGAGGATTTCTACCCTAGCAGTCTTGGAGAAGATTCTTCTTCATCTACTGTTGCTTCCTTTAGATTGTTTACTAACAAAACTCGGATGAATCTACCCCATTAATTTTACTTCTCTTATTCGTTATCTGTTCTGTTTCAGGGAACCAGATTTGAAACACTTTGGCTGGATTCCGGCCAGTTACTCAACTCGACTGACTATTGGTCTTCTCTAATGAGGAAGTAGAAGACTAATTAACGGGTTCTAGTTTAATCCAATAGGTTCGGGCGGGTTATTAAAAATGAGTTCATGTTTGCTTAGTTGGCAAACTATTATGGGGTCCTAGGCGCCATGTTGGACATCTGTTATGGTTAAGGATAATTTTAGCTACTATGTTAACGGTAGGAACAATTTTAGACGGAAAGTAGAAACGGGTATAAATGTGGTTAATTATCCAAAATAGAGGGACAATTTTGACCTTTTTCCCTTTTAGGATTTGAATTATGTTTATATAAACTTGGGAAAAGGGTCAAAACTAGCCCTCTACTATATGAAAAGGATCATTTATGCGCTCAGTTATACTTTCGGTCCACTATTACCCCTAACGTTACAAAATCGATGCAAAAATACCACTCCTCTATTAGGGCCTTTCACCATGGCTAATACAACCTATGTGGCCTGATATTATGCCACCTCATCGCCCAACCCCATTTTACCACTCCCTCCTCCTTTTCTTTCACCAATTACCTCCCCCTTCACCCACCCACAACCGCCATCATCACCTCTTTCTTTAAAACTTGATTCTCACATTTGGTCACCTAATTCTACGAGTAAAATAGTACGTACATCCATAGCTTGCTTAAGTTCAATGTTACATGCATATTATGATTGGGCCATTACCCTCGAGTTACCAATCTTAATCTTTCTCTTTGTCCTAGAATTACAGGCACTTCAATTCATTCACAATTACTAGTTTATGCAAAACAATGTTGAGGTCAATCAATCTATTAAGGTCTAAGTTTTTTTACCCATGTGGGGTTGTCCAATTTGGTGTTAAACTGTGGGAATTTAGTTGAAATAACTTTTTGGTCTGGGTAGCTGGGATTTGGGGTGGAGATTAGGTTTAGCATATAAAAAGGGGTAAAAAGTTTCTACACCTGGGGAGCTTCCATAGGATAATGTTTCGGGAAATCAACTTGAAGCTGATAGGTTTCATTTGCATACAGCGTTCCGGGAGCACCATTCACCTCAATTCTCCACCTTCTCACCAAAGAACCACATCAATCAAAACTCAAAAGCTATTTTCCCAAATAACTGTTACCTTCTAAGAAAAAAAACCTTAACCAAAAAAAGATTCTTTTTTTTTAATTATTATTTATAAAGATTAACAAAAAAGAATCTCTGTTGAATTACTATACCATAGATCATAAATTGCAGTGGGCTAAAAAGGGTAACCAATAAATTGACTAAAAATACTAACAAAAATAGAGAAAAAGGAGACCTTTGATAATGGAGATTGTGGGTGGGTGAAGTGGGAGGTAATTGGTGGAAGAAAAGGTACATAGAGTGGTAAAATAGGGTTGGGCGGTGAGGTGGCATGCCATGTGGCATCCACCTCAGCATAATATCAAGCCACATGGGCTGATATTAGCCATGGTAGAAGGCCCTAATGGAGGAGGGGTATTTTTGCACGAGTTTTGTAACGTTAGGGATAATAGTGGACCGAAAGTATAATGGAGGGCATAAGTGATCCTTTTCACATGACCCTTTTCCCTATAAACTTCAAACATATATTATATTTATTCTTTATTTCAATTTTGTAAATTCAAATCATAGGGGCTCATCACTTATACTACCGGTCCTTGAGGTAGTTGTATTGGATTCGATTGTGGTCTTTATTATATATAATGTTGATTCTCAGTTTAGTAGTAACTTATATTATTTTGCTTACCTAACGGGTTGGGTTAGATGCCATCACGACTTGGTGTGATTTTTAGGTCGTGACAAGTTGGTATCAGAGCACTAGGTTCATAGGTTCTATGAGTCATGAGCAAGTGTCTAGTAGAATCTTGCGGAACGGTATGATGATATCTATGCCTATCTTCGAGGGGCTACAGGGCATTTATGAATCTTCTCTTTTTTTTTTGTCATGCAACCTGTTTCAGCTTGAAGCCTGCAACTTCGATTCTTCCTATTCGTCCGTATGTGATGTTGCGCACCAAGTATCATTACGCACTGACGACTTGTGATATTGCAAATAGACTGCGAAGGAGTGTGGATGCTTGATTACCATCGTGATGTGTTGCCCATGCTTATATACTGATATGTTGGTAGACCTTCTAGTTATTCATTTGTGGGATGAAGCGGGTTCTTATATCTTGTCAACGAGAGTAGACTCGGGAGGATTAATTGGTTGCCTAGTTGTTGAGACCATGATGGAATCATGATAAGTGTTGATTTGAGTCTGGCTAGTGGGTTATCTCCTGCGTGAAGATTTGAGGTCCTGTGTTTCGTATAAGACTTCTATTTAGTGGAATGCATATCTTATGATTTCGGAGCATTTGTGGAAGTTGGCTTGACTGTCATACGGATGAGTATGCGAAATTTTTTTGGGATGAGGTAAGTGCGTTGCCTAACTTTGTTGAGGAAATTTTTTTTTATTAAATAATATCGTTTTCTACATGCAGGGGTGATGCATATACGAGGTGACACACGTCTATGTATGTGGCAGTGTTTTCATGCTCGAAAGGTGGAACTATATGCTTCTTTGTGCTTTGTTGAACTTGGTGATCTCTCGATTTATGCTTCACTTAATTATATGATTGATGACATTAATTATCCATGTTAGAGATCATATTAGAACGTATGACATCTTAAAGGGATTTAATGAGCCATTTTTAGATTGGTTATATACTTAACTTGATCGTAGTATTATTAACCCATATCTATACTTATTATTATCGTGTTGCTTGAGCTTTTTTATTCGTAATAAGAAATGATGATTGGAGCAATAGAGCATATTTGGCACAATGAATATTTCCATGCGATTGATATGGTATTGGCACGAATAATATTTCCATGCGATTTGAAATACGATTGGCATGTTGGTTGTTACTGTGCGAAAAGAAAGGAAATTGGATTTTTGTTGTGGTTACTCGTTCGTTAGACATATACATGCTCTCTATCTTGGTTTCCATCTATATTTTTTTGCTTTTTGTGTTACTTTCATGCTAGTGTTCTTTATGGAGTTTGTCTCTATGTTTCCTACTTGGTCTCTTACTATCTTATCTATGTTCCTACCTTGTTTGTTACCGTTACATCTATGTTTTTACTTTAGTTATCATTGTTACTTGCCATTACTTAAGTCATATTTTTACTTGTTGCTATCCTTTACATGTTACATGCTTTTAATTGTCACGTGATTTACTTATTAGATGTCTTAACCTGCTATATGTCTTCGCTTACTATATGCTTTCGCTTACTATATGTCTTCACTTATTATATGCTTTTACTTACAACATGCATTCACTTATTATATGCCTTTACTTGCTACATGATTTTATATATTGAATATCTCCATTTGATACATGTTACTCTTCTTTGCTTAACCATATTGAATGACTTTTAGATTGATAGTGGGTTGTGCTTTGTGAAAGCCTTGGCATTATATACGGTAGACTAGATTTTGATACTGGACTACCCATCTTACTATGTTTGAGTTGTATGACCTGTTTGAATATCCGCATGTTCATTGTTTTAGTGTTACGTCGTGAACCTTTCCCATGTTTGGTTGTTGTTGTAGTTTCATAAGATATTATTATATATTGGGATCGGGTTGCATATTGTAACAATGTAGATATTGATATGGGAATCGGGTTGCACATCGCAACAATATTAGTATTGACATAGGGATCAGGTTGCATATCGCAACATCGTTGATGATATGGGGATCGGGTTGCACGCTACAACAATGTTAATATCAATATGTTGATTTATGCGCGCAATATATATATATATATATATATATATATATATATATATATATATATAGTTTACTTATTAAAATTCTTTTTTATGTGTCCATTTATTTTCTCTATCTCGCTTACTACTTCTCTGCTTATCATTTGTTCAGGCATATATATCTTGTGAGTATCTTTAACGTAAAACATCGTCACTACTTTACCGAGGTTAGTCAAGATACTTACTGAGTACATGTGGTTCTACATTTATGCACCATGCGTGCAGATTTTGGAGTTGCACAGCAGTGGGAGACGAAGCTTTGCATTGAAGATGTACCCGCGTTCCACATTAAAGCTACCTCTTGTTCATGGTAGTTTAGGATTTAAGTTCTATTTATTTAAACTTCAAATATATATTGTATTTATTCTTCATATCGATTTTGTAAATCTAAATCTTAGTGACTCATGACTTATACTACCAATCTTTGAGGTAGTTATATTGGATTTGGTTGAGGTCTTTATTATATATAATGTTGATGTCTCAGTTTAGTAGTAACTTATATTGTTTGGCTTACCTAGTGGGTTGTGTTAGGTTTCATCACGACTTGGTGGGGAGTTTTTGGGTCGTGACAAGAAGAGTGTCTACTGTTGATTAGTAAAGAGCGGCTTTTAAAAAGTAACTTATAAGCTAAAAGCCAAAAGTTGGTAATATCCAACTTTTGACTTTTGGCTTTTTTTGTACTTTTTATGTCTAAAAGTAAGTGTTTTTAGTCACTTTTTATCATTGCCAAATATTACAAAAAAGAAAATACAAATAAAAAAATAAATAAAAGCCAATTTGAATATTTAACTAAAATAGGACTGGAAGAGTGAATATTTAACTCCTCATGACCCCTCAAATTTGCAATTTGATTAGATAGTGTCGTAATTATTTGCTAAAATTAAAGAAGTTAATTCAAGAATAGTAATAACATAAACAATAATAGATTAATACTCCATGATGATAAGAATAATTAGCAGTGCCAACTGAAGGACTTCATAATCATTAAAGTAAATGTAAAGAATAATTTGGTAATGTCTATTGTCTAGCTAACGGGCAAACTCAATGGTCAAGAAGGATTACGTTTTCGGATCTGCAAAGGGCTAAGATTCTCTAATGTCAATTTCTTCATTGTAAATAAGGTTTGTTAGAGTGTCATATTATGATTAATAATTCAGATTGGAATCTTCGAGTACATGATTTCATTTGATCATTAGTACTATATGCTTTCAATTATTTTTTAAAATTGTTTTGGATGGGAATGATCCGTGAATAGTGGGAATAGAAAGGAAGAAGAAAAGGGTATTTAGTGCGATAAGAAACCCAACACCTAGTAAGTATTAGTGGTGTAGGATAAATTTTTGAGAATTTTTTATAAAGCACCATCTTTTAAGTCTAATTAGCCATTTATAGATACCCTTTGTTATATTACGTGTTATAGATACCTTTTATGTTTTTATACAATATATTTTATGTATTTAAGCTGTTGTATTCATTAATACAACCAAAAAAATAGGCGTAAAAACTGGAATTCCAGCTAAGTTTGACATGTATTTAGCTGTATTCAAGCGGCATTAACGTTAAATACAGAAGGTTAAACTGGTTAAAAATGGAAGAAAATCAAATCACATGATATTCTCCTAATTTAACTCCACGAACTAAGGAAATCAAATCACATGATATTCTCCTAATTTAACTCCACGAACTAAGGAAATCAAATCACATGATATTCTCCTAATTTAACTCAACAAACTAAAACGATCCCTCATTAATCTGTATTTTAAAGATACATAATAAAGATTATAGCTGAATAAAGAGAAATACATATGAATAATACAATTGAGTAGAACTGTATACAGTTGAATACAACAAAATACAACTTAATTCATCTGAATAAAACACTTGAATACAACAAAATACAACTGAATACAGCTGAATAAAACTCTTGAATGCAACAAAATACAACTAACTTCTGTTGAATAAAATAGTTAAATACAACTGATTAAAACTGAATACAAGAGAATACGCATAACTTTTTAATACATCTAAAATATATAAATTAATGCTACTGAATACATGTGAATACAGCTGAAATATACATTCGAATACAACTGAATACAAATAGGCGATTTGGGCGATCTAGAGAGAGAAGCAGCCTGATGGCTTCGCCGGCCGGCGGCCAGCCATTAATTCCGGCTGGCCAGCCCCTTAACACATCTGCCCAACCTCCTACAACAACTACAAACAATCCCCAGCCCTCAAATCCCACAAACGAAGCCATGAATTACGCAAAAGCTGTGAACCCTACTTCAACGACCACTGCCAAGCAGAATCGAGCCGCTACAGTTGAACCAATTGCTCTTCGTCTATCAAAATCAACAAATTAAACTTACCCTAGGCGATTGTAATGGAGTGATAATGGAGGAGAACTAGAGAATTTGGGTGGGAGGAGAGGTACGAATCGTGGGTTGAGGAAGAAAGAGTAAAGTGTACGCTCAAGGTTTGAGCTATGAAAGGAGAGTGCGGAATCGGAATAGGAAGTTAAAACTAAGTAAAAGTTATACTATGTTATGATAAAAATCAAAATATGGTGGATGTCTACTCTTCCTCCATGATCTTTCTCTCAAATGGTTAATGACATATTCAATGACATATTTTCTATGTTCAATGACATATTCCATGACATATTTTCTTCACTTTTCATGCCTATATAAAGGCCTTGTAATAGATAGAAAAATACACACAATTTAAGAAGAAAATCTCTTCCTTTCTGTCTATCTCTATTTCTTGTTCATGTTTTACTAAATTGTCTTTATTTCTTGTTCATGTTTTACTAAATTGCTTTTATTTCATAACACGTTATCAGCACGAGTCTCTAACCAGTTGTATATATATCTACAAAAAAATTTCCTACATCCGAAAAAAATTACAATTAGAAGCTATACATATCATCACATGGTTAAATGTAAAGAGAAACTACATATGGTAAGTAATGAAATGTAAGAAGGTATGATTATCTTATACTTGTCATTCCTTTAAAATCTCATATGTACACAACTTCGTACTACACTTGTATTGCATAAGCACATATTAATATTACATCTTTTATATCACATGAATGAAATAAAATTTTCAAAGTTCTATATGTGTAAATCATAGTAGCAGTTAATTGTTGATATGATGCATGTCATGGTAACCAAGGATATTTTATATAAATTGCCTTATGCATATTTATGTGTTAACTATCTTCAATCTGTCCTGCCGCTTTTAACATTTTCTTTTACTTGGATGATTATTTTTTTTTCTTTTGGATTTTTACACTTGCATATAGTACCAAAAAAAAGGGAATAAAAAAATAAAATAAAATTGGTCATACTGATTAAAAGCATAAATCATCTTGAAGAAAACAAGAAATACTTCACATCTTTATCTAGGTTGATTAATTACTTCTTTGAAATTTGGAAAACAAACCAGCTATTGAGAAAATATACTTCATAATTTATGGTCGTATCATTTGAAAGCAAACAATGATTATTATGACTACTAGAAGAGGTATTTTTAAGTATCCATAATCTACTTGATGTTTGCTACTGACTTACCATTTTTAATTATTTTATATGAATGATGCACAAGCTACAACTGGTAAGTTGTTACCTATAATGTCACTTTTCAGGTAATATAAATGCTGAATTTATGTATTAATACTATATATGTGTTGTTATCTATATGGTGTACTTTTGATAAATTTATTCACTAATTGCTTGGTTGGATTGAGTGAAGGAAAGTCATGGCGTTAAATCAAATCCAATAGGTAGGGTATACCCCGAAAACAACAATATTTTTGAGAGAGACTCAATAAATATTATGACAATGATTTTATGATCCTTTTAAACTCTAATAGAATTTAGAAAAAATATTCTGACTACAAACGATTGTATTTCATATAGATGCTACAAATAATTAATAAAGCTTTACGCTGATTTGAGATTTGTACACTTATTTAAGAAAGCAAATTTGATTTGCTAAGTTGCAAATTAGTTGTGTATAACTTTTTTTGGCATGTGATTGAAATTAAGGCTTGAGAATGAATCTCAATATTATTTAGCCTATTATGCCATTAATTGAGGATAAGACATCGGGATCAAGTCCTGATGCTCCATAATGATAAGAGTTGGGTTTGAGTCCCAATTTATTATGACCTAACATGCCTTTATATTGGTAAGACATTGGGTTTGAGTCCCAATGTACCATATTGATGATATAATGATGACTAAAGAAAAATAATATATTTTTCATGAAAAGGCATGAAAATTGTCCCACTTGATTTGCTACATTCTTGAAGTAAATGTGATAGCAATGCATAATAAGTCTAAATGAAGACAAGTGGTTGAACAATGAACGAGAGCGTTCAAAATAATAATAATCATCACTATGATTATAAAAGGAGAACAATAAGAGTTCTCAAAATAGTCCTTCAAAATGTGAAGACAATGCTTACCATCAAATTAGTATGAAAATAATAAAGCACATCACTGATTATGATCCATTCTTTGAAGAGAATGTGACTTGTGATAAGCATTGAGAATGCAAACCCATTCCTAAAGTTGAATGTGGCAATATATGATAAAAGCAATAAATAAAGACATGCAATTCATGATTATATGAATACCACACAACTCATCTCTAAGGGAGGTTTGAGTAAAATAAAGAGAATAAATATTATTGTGTGGTTACATGAATATGTCATTGGCCACGTACATGTGATACGCCAAATATTATTTGTCATGCCTTATAAAAGTTATTAAAGGCAAAATTAAAGCAAGAAATGATTTTGCTTATGATGATTTTGACCATGACAATTTATTATGATATAATTTTATTCGTGAAGGAGACATTTACCATATGAATGGTATGATAAAAGATCTTGTAGTACAAAAGTTGTTAAGAACTCTGGAAAAACTAATTTGTTACTACCCAGATAAATAAACTTATTCATGACATTGATATTGTAAAGTCTCACAAGAAACTTTTTGAGTTTCAAATATATAAGTCAAAGTGATTGGCATATTGAGACTATAAATGAAAGGAATATTGAATATCTTCATATTTCTATAATCATACCGGGTAAATATGAAAGGTTACCCGATCTTCTTTCTATTTGTACTACACAAATATAAGCATGATGTTGGAATCATATGCCACAAGTAAACTAGAGGTTTACTAAAATAAATATTAATTGGCATGACCGGTTGACCATCTCGGTTGAATTATGATGCGAAAAATTAATTAAGAATTACATTGACATATATTGAAGAATAGAAGATTCTTCAAGAATTCTCTTGTGCTGCTTATTCTCATGATATACTAGTTAAAGGTTGTGATTGAATTTCTTGATTTCTGGAAGGAATAAAAGGTGATATATATATATATGGGTCCAGTCACCTGCCATGTGGACCGTTTACTATTATATGATTTTAATAGATGCATCTATTTTATGGTCACATGTGCATTTGTTATCAACTTGCAGTTTGGTTTTTGCAAGATTGCTTGCTCAAATTATTAGAGCATAATTCCAGAATATAAATTATGATAATTTATCTTGATAATATTGGTTTAAATCCAAGTTGGTTTAGCGAAAATTGTATGCCTCCAATTATAGCTAAATCATTGGTTATGAGAACAAAACTCCCAAAAATGAAATTTGGTATGAGATGTATTATTTAATATACACCAGTACTTGTACGCATCTAGCCAAGTTATGAAAATTTCTCCCTATCACAATCGGTTCAGGGTCAGGAACCAAATAATTTCTATATAGAAATATGAATGTGCTATATGATTTAATTATGCCGCCACAATGCACAAAGATGGGTTCCCAAAGAAGGTTGGGAAATGTGTTGGTGATCCCAACATTAGGGGGAGAAAATGGATAGCTGAGAAAATGATACGTGAAATGAATAATTATGAATACATATAGATCCTCGTACAAGAAAATATGAACTTGAAGTTCAAGTGATAATTAATTTATAAATTATTGTCAGACGCATTTGCTGACCCAAACCTAAATGTCATATTTCAGCTATTAATGCTCCAACTAGAATAAAGTCCATGAGGGACAGAGTCTATGGCATGCATGAAGCGTAACAGGCCAATCGGTTCCAAAGATAAAACTCCTTGAAGAAGGAGAGGGGCAAAATGGTCATAATAAGGAGGCAAGTGCTCTAGAAGATCACCACGACATAACACTTCGTAAGACCTCATGTGAGAGGCTCAGGTACCTGAAAATAATGAGATAAAGAGATCTCAATAAGTTATGTCTTTATTGTGTAATAATTGAACCGATATCTAATGATCGTAGACGATACTGTTAACATAATGTAGCGCTCAATATTATTAATATTGACGAGGATCTTGAGCTCAAATCTATCATGAAATTTGGACAGATAAACGATTGGCCTAATTAAAAATATACGCAATGAAATTGACTTCACTTGAAAAATGTGAAGTTGGATGGATAGTCCAACACCTGAAAGTATAAAGTCAATTGAGGTATAAATGTGTTCTTGTGCGAAAGGTTCAAGTCGATAGACATAAAGACGACTTGTGGTACAAGAAAATTAGTAAATATCCTCACATTGATTATATGGAGACATGTTCTCTTATGTGGATATAGTCACTTCAGGTTTTAATCTGGTAATATATGAAAAACTTGATATGCGTATAGTGGATATCATTGAAAGATTTAAATTGTCTTGGAGCATATTAAGGTTTCCAAGAAATTTATTAAATAAAGCTTCAAAAATCCTTATACGGATTGAAACAATCAGGGCCCATGTGGTATAATCGCCCGAGAGAATACTTGTTGAAAGAAGGGTATAAGAATAATTCAATTTGTCCTTGTGTCCTTATAAAAGGATATGGATTTGAATTTGTTATAATCGCCATGTATGTTGATGATTCAAATATCATTTGAACTCCCGGAGAGCTTCCTAAAGCAGTAGACTGTTTAAAGAAAGAATTTGAAATGAAAGATCTTGGAAAGACAAAATTTTGTCTTGGTCTACAAATTGAATATATGAAAGATGGAATTTTTGTCCTTCAATCAGCATACACTAAAAAGATTTTAAAGAGCTTCTATGTGGATAAAGCACATCCATTAAGTACCTCGATGGTTGTGAGATTACTCGATATAAATAAAGATCCACTCTGACCTCATGAAAATAATGAAGAGCTTCTTGGTCCTAAAGTACCATATCTTAATGCAATTGGTGCGCTAATATATCTTGCTAACACTACAAGGCATGACATAACTTTTTTCAGTTAATATCTTAGCAAGATATAACTCCATTCAAGGAGAAATTGGAATGAAATCAAGCACATATTGCGTTATCTAAGGGGGATTACCGGTGTGGGCTTATTTTATGGCAATGATTGCTATACCGATCTTGTTGGTTATGTCGATGTGGGGTATTTATTTGACACACACAAGGCTTGATCTCAAACATGTTATGTGTTTACATGTGTGGCACTTTCATATCTTGGTGATCGACTAAGCAATCAATCGTGGGTACTTCTTTTAATCATGCTGAGATATTTGCTATTCATGAAGCAAGTCGAGAATGTATATGGTTGAGGTTTACTATACATCTTATTCGAGACAAATGTGGTTTGAAGTGTGATAAACTACCCATAGTTTTGTATGAAGAAAATACAACATGCATAGCCCAATTAAAGGGAGGATTCATAAAGGAGTTAGGACAAAATACATTTCACCTAAATTATAGCTCACACATGATCTTCAAAAGAATGGTGATATTAATGTGCAACGGATCCGTTCAAGTGATATAATGGCTGATTTGTTCACCAAATATCTATCGGCGTCAACCTTCAAGAAACTAGTGTACAAGATTGGGATACGAAGGGTCAACGATGTGAACTAATGATCTCATCAGGGGGAGTTAATACGCGTTGTACTCTTTTTCCCTTACAAGGTTTTGTCCCATTGGGTTTTCCCTGCAAGGTTTTTAACGAGGCAACCAAAAGGCGTATTTCTAAATATATGTACTCTTTTTCCTTCATTAAGATTTTTTTCCCATAGGGTTTTTTTCCTAATAAGGTTTTAACGAGACACATTATTTATGGACATCCAAGGGGGAGTGTTATGATAAAAATCAAAATATGGTGGATGTCTACTCTTCCTCTATGATCTTTCTCTCAAATGGTTAATGACATATTCAATGACATATTTTCTATGTTCAATGACATATTCCATGACATATTTTCTTCACTTTTCATGCCTATATAAAGGCCTTGTAATAGATAGAAAAATACACACAATTTAAGAAGAAAATCTCTTCCTTTCTCTCTATCTCTATTTCTTGTTCATGTTTTACTAAATTGTCTTTATTTCTTGTTCATGTTTTACTAAATTGCTTTTATTTCATAACAATTTAGCATATATGGTGCCTTAAATATAGGATGTAACTATAATTAGATATTTGGTTATAAAGTATAGGTATCTATAGGATGTAATATTTTAAAATAGTATTTATTTAAAATAAATAGGGTACTAAGGTTTTCTATAGGGTGTAAAAATTCCTAAATTTAACGGGAAAGGTCCTTAACTACTCTATGGTTTGTTAAATGATTTATAAATATCCTCCGTCCATCTATTCATTGGAAAAAGCAGGTACGCTTATTCTATTAACAAAAATACTCTCGCGTCTAACGATAAAATTTGTGGGTCTTTCAATTAATGACGTGACGATTTTTAACTAGGCCACGTGGCATTATTGACCAAGAAAACATGGGTCTTTTTACCCATTTACCTGGTCCGACCCTATGACATAAAGTAATAATAAGTTGGGTTAATGTAACCTTTTTGACCCGAAAAATAAATCATAGAAACATCAAATTTCATTGCATTATTACTCTCAACTATCCTAAAATTCTCACCCATTTCATCATCAATCTCATCAGGCAATAGAATCACGGAAACCTATGAACCACAAGCCATTCATTATGAGATAAAAATCTGGATAGCAATTTCAATCACATTAACAAACCCAACATCCTTAACTTTTATAATATTCAAACTAAGCCCATTGCGTAATTCCCAAACTCAATCCAATTCTTATTAACTCATTTAAATCACTTCAGTAAAACACACACGTCACTTAATGCCTCAAAAATAATTGTTGGTGATACACTGAGGACTCAACTTGAAATTTACGTTTTGATTTGAATTCTGGTGGGTGAAATTTTGGCTGAAGAAGTTTTCTATTGCAAAAATGACGAGATACTCATCAGCGTAAATTGGAGACCCGAAGATTTTGATGTTATTTATTAAAAATTTGGAAATCAGTAACTAAACTTGTGATGTAAAGGGAGATGGTAGAGGAGAGTTGGGATTTTGGAGGAAAGGGAGGGATTGAAGGGAAGAGAGAGAAGAGGGATCGCAGTGGCGACAGTGCTGGTGGGAAGGTGGTTTGTGAAGTGTGAAATGAGAGAAGTGAACAGAAGATAATAAATAAGGAGAGTGAATTAAAGGAAGCTATCATTGTTGTTAATTTTCATTTTAAGTCTGGAAAAAAGAAAAGAGGGAAAGGGGGCATTTTTTTTACCCGGGTAACAAACTATAGGGCCGGACCAGGTAAATGGGTAAAAATAAAATCCATGTTTGATACTTGGTAAATAATGTCACATGACCTAATTAAAAATTGTCACGTCATTAAATGAAAGACCCACTAATTCTATCGAAAGACGCGAGGATATTTTTCTTAATAGAATTAATTTCGTGTACTTTTTCGGCTGAATAGATGGATGGAGAATATTGTAAACCATTTAGCAAACGTTAGGGGTAATTTAGGCAATTTTCCGTAAATTTAATTGCAACTATGTGGTCAATTCATTGAGTTCCTCTAACCAACATGATATCCTTATTTCATGAATCAATTGTGTCATAAACCAGGAGGTGGGGAGGAGGGGTGCAGAGTCAGATGAAGTGAGTGATTTTTTCATCCAAAAGTTTGAACTATTTAGAAAAATGACATTTTGTTTATATATGTTAGATTTTTGGCATACTGATTTTGTTATAAAATAATAATCAAAATTGGCTTTGAGGCGTGAAAATTGACTGTCCTTAAAGAGTTATCGCCTGTATACTAATTTAGGAAAAATACAAAACGATTCTCTTCAGGATACAACAAAGCCTGCAATAACACTTGTGATTTTCTATGTCCACTTCGTTGGAATTCTTGTGTATTTATAGGCAACCAACAGACCCTTTCAGAAAAGATGTCTTGTTTCACAAACAGACACGACTATTTATTCGAATTTTGAATTTAAAATTCAAATAAATTTGATTTTTCTGTTAAAAATAATTAACTTTAGGATCTCGTGCCTGTTGAGTCAATTTCGTGCCTGTTGAGTCAGTCTCGTGCTTGTTGAGTCAATCTCGTACATGTTGAGTCAGTCTCGTGCCTGTTGAGTCAGTCTCGTGCCTGTTGAGTCAGTCTCATGCCTGTTATGTGCTATTTCATAATGATCAGTTTCGAGGCTAACAGGCACGGTACGAGTAAGGTCGGTCCCGGGGGTATTTCACATGATAGGCAAGGAACTTCTTTCTTCCGATGTGGGAAGAATCCCACTTCCAACTTGCCAATAACAAACTATCTTACAATCCCCCACTAGTTTGTTATTTCACTTCATAACACTTGTGAATAATTGAAAGTATCTTTTACAGATTTGAACTTTCCTTTAGTGTAAGTATATTAAAGTTTTGACGAAGTTAATGGTATCTTAAGATTTGAACCACAAATCCTTGTGCCAAAACCGAAAGTACCACACACACAGCGTTATCTAGTAGCTTAGAAAATCCAGTATTCGCTTTAGCACGTTTACGGCCATGTGCTCATCCTGAATTCATGAATATTTACAAGATCAACCCTTTAAATCTTGCTAGAAGCGGCACCACTTCAATATTTATATAGGTGGAATTAGTTAATATGTCCCTGTTACTCCAGACATTAATAATTCCATTAAGATTAATCAACCTCTTCATGTAACATTATGCACTTTGGAGTTTGTCTTTATGCCCCTGTTATAACAAGCATTTAACAACTCCTTAACTCCTCATATAACAGTAAGTAGTACAATAGAATTAGGGCTCCTAAAGAGGAGATCAGTGCTTAAACAATACAAGTAACTTGTTATTACCCATTGAACTTATATTGTTAGAGTGTATACTAACTCAAAGTGGGGTTCCTATTCCTTGTATTTAATTTAAGGGTCTCAGCCCCATCCCTCCACAAGTTTGTTGTACTACATCTCTACCTAATGGCTTCGTAAGTGGATCAGCCAAATTCTTATTTGATCTCACATATATTATAGCTATAGCTCCATTTGTAATTAATTCTCTTATATAAGCATGTCTCAAGCTTATATGTCTCGATTTCCCATTATATATTTTATTGTGAGCAACACACATTGTAGTCTCACTATCACAGAATATGGAAATGGCTGGCATAGGTTGTGGCCACAACTTTATATCAAGTAACATATTCCTCAGCCATTCTGCTTCTTTTCCAGCAGCTGCTAATGCAATAAATTCAGATTCCATAGTAGAATGGGAAATACATGTTTGTTTCTTGGATGCCCAACTAATGGCTCCACCGCCTAGAGTAAATATCCATCCTGATGTGGATTTATTATCATTAATACTTGTAATCCAACTTGCATCAAAATATCCCTCTAATACATTAGGAAAACCATTATAGCAAATGCCTAAGTGCTTTGTATATTTTAAATATCCAAGTACTCTACTTATTGCTTTCCAATGATCATTACCTGGATTACTGGTAAACCTTGAAAGTTTACAAACAGCAAATGCAATGTCGGGTCTAGTGCAATGCATTGCATACATCATACTACCTATCGCACTTGCATACTCCAACTGTGCTACTGCTCTTCCAGTATTTGCAGTTAGCTTAACACTAGAATCATAAGGAGTATTATACTCCTTTGTTCCTAAATAACTGAATTTAGTAAGGATTTTATCTATATAATGTGCTTGTGACAAAGTCACTTGCTTGTTATCTCTTTTGACCTTGATTCCCAAAATAGTATCAACTTCATTTAAATCCTTCATTTTAAAAACTGAGGTTAGATACTTCTTGGTCTCGGTAATTCCTTGTAGATTCGTACCAAAAATCAGCATGTCATCGACATATAAACAAATTATTACTCCATATTCTTTTGTAAATTTAGAATAAATGCACTTGTTTGCATTATTATGTACGAATTCGGTTGATAGTATTACACTATCAAATCTTTCATGCCACTGTTTAGGCGCTTATTTAAGACCATAAAGAGACTTTATCAATTTACAAACTTTCTTCTCGTTTCCCGGAAGAACAAAACCTTCAGGTTGTTGCATATATATTTCTTCACTAAGGTTCCCATTTAAAAGGGCTGTTTTAACATCCATTTGATGTACGTAAAGATCATAGATAGAGGCCAAGGATAAAAGGACTCTAATGGATGTTATTCTTGCAACAGGAGCATATGTATCAAAATAGTCTATGCCTTCCTTTTGAGTGAAACCTTTTGCAACTAATCTTGCTTTGAAGGTTTGGACAGAACCATCTGTATTGTACTTTCTCCTAAAGACCCACTTACAACCTATAGGTTTTGATCCAAGAGGAAGATCAACCAAAACCCAAGTGTTGTTGGATATAATTGAGTCCATTTCATCATTAATGGCCTCTTTCCAAAAAGCAGCGTCTCTAGAAGATATTGCTTCTTGAAACGTCTTTGGGTCTTCTTCAACATTTAATACAATTGGAATTTGATTACAAACGTTTGTCCTCTCTCCTTCAACAAGAAATACTATAGATTGTGAAGAAATAAAATCAGAACCAAAATATTTTTCTTTTCTTATTCTTTGGCTTTTCCTTGGTTCTATCTGCATATCATCACTTCTTTCCTTAGTTTTAATAATTTCAGAAAGCGACAATTTATTAGTATCAATACGTTTTCCATTTATTTCAGTCATTTCATCAACATTGTCATTTATAAATCTATTTTCAATAAATTCAACATGTATAGATTCTATAATGACATTAGATTCTAGATCTAGCAGTCTATAAGCTTTGGAGTGTTGTGCATATCCTACAAAAACACTTTTAATTCCTCTAGGACCCAATTTTGTTCTTTGATGGTCAGGTACTCTATAATAGGATATACACCCCCACACTTTAAAATAATTTAAATTTGGTTTTCTACCATTCCAAAGCTCATAAGGCGAAATATGCATACTTTTTGAAGGTACTCTATTTAAAATATAACATGCAGTTAGTAGTGCTTCACCCCATAAATTATGTGGCAGATGTGCATTAAGTAACATAGCATTAACCATATCCACCAAAGTTCTATTTTTTCTTTCCGCTAACCCATTTTGTTGAGGAGTATAAGGGGCACTCATTTGATGTATTAGGCCATGCTCTTCACAGAACTTATTAAATTCGTTAGAAAAATATTCTCCGCCTCTATCACTTCGAATAATTTTAATTTTCCTACTCCTTTGATTTTCCACAACAGACTTGTATTCTTTAAACTTTTGAAAAGCTTCGTCCTTAGTTCTAAGTAGGTAAACATATGTAAATCTAGAAAAGTCGTCTATAAAAGTAATAAAATATCTTTTGCCTCCTCTAGTTAATTCTCCATTTAATTCACACAAGTCTGAATGTATTAAATCTAATAGTTCTGTGGATCTTTCAACTTTACGAAATGGTTTCTTAGTCATCTTTGCTTGTATGCAAATTTCACATTTTATATATTGAGTTTTACATGAGATATAACCATTTTTGGACATATAATTCAAGGAGCCAAAATTTAAATGTCCTAGTCTAGAATGCCATAAACAAGAATCAGACTCAACGATGTATGCAGAAACATAATTTATTTCATTAATACTCAATTTGAACATGCTGTTACAGTTATAGCCTTTTCCAACAAAAACTCCATTCTTAGACACTGTTACATGATCAGACTCAATAACTATCTTGAAGCCTTTCTTTGACAGCAAAGCAGCGGACATTAAGTTTTTCTTCATATCAGGAACATGATACATATTCAGTAACGTCAACTTCTGGCCAGATGTGAAGTTAATCTCAATACTTCCTTTTCCAGCAACATCTGCCGCAACATGGTTTCCCATCAAGACTTGTTCAGAATCCTGCACTTCTGCATATGTCTTGAACATCTTCTTGTCATAACAGACATGAATAGTAGCACCCGAATCTAGCCACCAGTCTTGAGTATTTGTAGCAGCGGTAGCCACATTCAACTCTGTGACCATACCAATTTGCATTGCGGAAACCATGGCAACAGTCCTTTGGCAGAATTTTCCACTACGTTTGCCTTTTCAGAATTTCCAGATTTTTTAATCTTTCCAGACTTTTCGGTATTGCCTGCATTGAAATTTATTCCTGCCTTTCTATATCTGCAGTCCCGAATCATATGGCATTTCTTTCCACAATGATGACAACTAAAGTTCTTTCTCCTTTTAAAAGAAGACTTTTTGGAAACTTTCAGATGTTTGTTCCCACTTCCTGAATCATTCTGACTGACAAAATTGACTGCGGAACTCGAAGGCTGACTAATAGCATCACGAGCACGAGTCTCACTTTCAATTTGAATGTGAGTACGAAATTGTTCCACAATCATTTTATCCATAGAATGTAGGATTTTCTTTCTATAGTCATTCCAAGAGGAAGGCAATTTCGAAAGAATAGCACCTATTTGAAGTGCATCAGGAATTTTAACTTCAAGATCACTTAGTTTTGATACTAAGATTTGCAGTTCATGAATCTGATCCATTATAGGCCTAGTATCAAATATTTTAAATTCAAAGTACTGCAGAGCCAGGAATTTGTCAATACCTCGTTTTTCATTTTGGTATGCAGTTTGTAGAGCAGTCCAAATCTCTTTTGGCGACTTCAGATTGCAGTAAAGATCATAGAGTCGATCTGTCAAAGTATTCAGAATATGGCCGCGACACAACAGTTCATCATGTTCTCGTTTCTTCTTTTCTTACTTGACTACGTCAGAATCTTTTGATGTAGGCTCAGGCATCGGAGGCAAGGCAGAATCAAGAACATAGTAGATATTGAGAGCGGACAACAAGAATATCATCTTGTCTCTCCCACGGGTAAAGTTCGTTCCATCAAAGCGATCAAGTTTGATGAACTCCTTCGGATTCTCAACAACAGACATCAATTTCTCCATAGCAGAATAACTCTTTAAGATTGTTATAAAATAATAATAAAAATTGGCTTTGAGGCGTGAAAATCGACTGTCCTTAAAGAGTTATCGCCTGTATACTGTAGACGTGTGATTTTTGACCCTCCCCGAGAATTTTCACATTTTAGCGTGAATATTTAAATTGGGTCTAATATAGCTATTTTGACTATTTTACTTTATTTCATCGCAAAAAGAAAAATTACAAAAAATATATATATAAATTTTAGTTTACGTTTTTCTCATAAATTTGAAAAAATACAAAATTGTACCTTATTTTTGTACGTTATATAATTTCGAAAATTACAAAAAAAAATAGTTCTATTAATGTTTTGTAGTCATTTTAATTTTGAAAAAATACAAAAATATTACTTTATATGAAAAACGAAAATTACAAAAATAGTTTTATTTATGATTTGTAACTATTTTAATCTTGAAAAATACTGGAAAAAAAAAGATATAGTTTTGTTTTAAATATTAGTCTTATTTTGGTAGTTATTTTGCTTACATAGGATTAGTTGAGCAACATCGTGTTCTTATTCTCAGGTCCGGGCAAAAGAACAATATCTCGGTTCAAACTACCCGTTTTTAGGCCTAATTTTCGGGCCTAGCCCATAATAATCCGAGTCCACCACACATGGGGGACACGCGTGGGGAACACGGACGGAACCCCACACACGGGGAACCCCACCGCGCATGGGGGACAAAAATCTTGGACCCCTACACACGTGAGGTCCATGTTTCTTTGCACATATACAAAATACACGGACTAATTTTGAAAAGGGGGAGGAGGACTTAGACTGGATTTTTTGAGGAGGAAGAGAGGGACTTCATCTTCTTCTTCAAAGGAAAGAAAGAACAAAAAACCCTAACAAAAACCCTACCCAAAACCACCAGTTCCGACTCCCTCACATCCAAACACCACCACCAAACAGAACCGTCCGCAAACCCCCCTTCGTCGGAACTTCAGCTCCGCCAGTCCGGCACCTTCCTGTCGTCACCCCTCCAAACTTCCCCATCGCTTTCTTCCTCCGTGAAACCATCATTGCAGCCTCACCATTTTTCCCAAACGACCATTCATTCCCCGTCAAGCAGCAGTTGCTGCTGCTGCGTCGTCCAGCCTCATCGTCCCATCTCGTCCAGCTCCTGCTCGTTGTCACTGCCCCCTCGACCCTACTGTCGCTACCTGCTGCCCAGCTCGTCGTCCAGCCCTGTCGACCAAACAGTCCACCAACCTCGACCCTACTATCCAAACTACCAGCCCACGACCGCTCCTCCTCCTCCTAGCTCCATCAAACCAGTCGTAAAACCAGCTCCAGCTACACGAAAATGGTGGCTCAAACCCCGTTGCGCTTCATCTTTCTCACGTGAACCAGTCCGACGATTCTCCTTTAAATCCGGCGACCTTCATTTTGTCTCGAAACAGCCCATCCTGGTCCTTATCAAACCTGTTCGAGGTTCGTTGCAATCGAGTCCGAGATGTCAAGGTTCGTCTACGGTTCATCGCGTTTCGAGGATAATGCTGCCTCGCGGTTAGTTCTTTTTTTTTTCCAGATTTGTTTGAGGCGGTATTTGGCATTTTTCTTCGTTTGTTTCAGCAGATTTTTAGTTGTTCCTGCTCATATGTATGTGGTTATTCACTTGTTTTTGTTAACATGAGCATATGAGTGAGAATCCGGCAAAAGATGCATAATTATGCCTAGTTTTCTTTTTTGTTTAAATTTTGTTTCTAAGAGCTTGTACTATTGAGGAACATTGAAGTTAGGTTATGGATTTATTTTTACATGATTTTGCTCAACAAATGTAGTCTAGTGCAATTCTCTTAACAGTTGTATAAATATGGGCTTAAACCTTTGGTAGAAGTAATCCTTTGAAATTAGAATCTGAGGTGTGTCATTTAGCAAATTCTATGGCCATCGCAAAATGCAAACATATAGTTGGTTCGGGGGCATGTTTAATAAATATTACTTTCCTAAACTCGGGTGCACATTTATGAGACCCGAATCCAAATCTCAACGGAGTCGAAATGTGGCTCTAACCACGGGTACATTGATTGTGACGTGGTCCGAGATACATGTCCATGACGTTGCAAATTCCTTTAAAAAAATGACAAATGCGACGAGCCTCGCCAAATAAAAATACAAAATTGCGGGGCCCTCAGTAAATATTTGCTTTAAAATTGCTTATACTTCAGAATGGACCGTTTAGCAAAATTCCACGGCCCTACCCCAAAGTAGATGATACGCTAGTCGCTTTAGGCGCGCCTTTAATAATTTAATTTCCTTAAACCCGGGTGCACATTGATGTGACCCAAATCCAAATCTCAACGGAGTCAAAATGTGTCGATGACCACGGGTACATTGATTGTAACGCGGTTCGAGATACATTTTCACAATGTTGCAATTCCTTGTAAAAAATAATAATAATAATTATGAAAGCGGTAAAAAGTTAAAATTTGCACATAAGTTCATATTTGTATAAAATCAGATAATCAAGCCAAATATAACAGTTGAGCGACCGTGCTAGAACCACGGAACTCGGGAATGCCTAACACCTTCTCTCGGGTTAACAGAATTCCTTATCCGGATTTCTGGTACGCAGACTGTAATATGAAGTCATTCTTTTCCTCGATTCGGGATTAAAATTGGTGACTTGGGACACCCTAAATCTCCCAAGTGGCAACTCTGAAATAAATAAATAAATCCCGTTTCGATTGTCCTTTAATTGGAAAAAACTCCTACGCCCTCGCACGGGGCGGGAAAAGAAGGTGTGACAGCTCTGGCGACTCTGCTGGGGATTTGCTTAACCCAGAACCATTGGTTCAGGGTTAGAAATTCGAGCTTAGATAAATTATTATATTTGGTTTTATCTGATTTTGTTACATGTTTGGGCTCAATGTGCTAAATGATGCTTTTACCGCTTTGATATTATTTGACTGTATACATAAACTGTGCCGAAACCCTTCTCTCTTTACCTCCGGGGAGAAGCTCGCTGGTCGACACTCCCTATTCTGTTAGTGTCATACCTTGAAATAAGAAAGAGGCTGGATAAGTTACAAAGCCGGATGATCCCGCGGGTCCCCGGTACGTAGCCCTCTCCTCGATTCGAGTTGTCCGCTCGGGTACACTGTCTAGAACACATACCCAGGTTTGAACCTAGAATGACTCAGCTTCATGCCGGATCCCTAGTAGGAACGTTTATTTGCATCATGTGCATTTGACTTAGGGGACTCAACACAGGGGTTGGGTCCGTCTAGGACAAACAACCTGAAAATAATAGACCATCTTATGGCATCCTATGTGCTACATGTTGTATTTATTCAAGGGTGAATGGGTCATTTGGCGGACCAATGATATTTGCGGACAAATGACACTCCTTATCATGCTGATCACGTTAAATAAGAAAGTTGCACGATTTTTTAGATAAGCATGCTATTATGTTAATTAAGCACATGGGGAACATTTGTGGAATTCAAGAAGTCTTGGAATCCCCTATGTCCCCCATGCTTCATTTTTGGGAAAAGCACATGGGGACCATTTGTGGAATCCAAGAAGTCTTGGAATTCCCTATGTCCCCCACGCTTCATTTTTGGGAAAAAGCACATGGGGAACATTTGTGGAATCCAAGAAGTCTTGGAATTCCCTATGTCCCCCCATGCCACACTTTTGAAAATAATAACAAAAATAATAATGAATAAAAAGGAGCATTGAAAATTCAAAAAGATTTTGTATGTTGCCATCATTCTCCACAAATTAGAAAATCGTGCAAAAGAGAAGAAAATAACATTGTAGAGATATAACTACTTATTTTTAGAAAAAAAAAACAATGTCCAAGTAGTGTCGAAACTCTGCCGAAATTTTGAAAAAAAAAAAAGAAGGAATGTTTTATGTTTTTCGTTAGTTTGTTTGTTTGTTATGAATGAAAAATAATAGTTTGTTTGATTGTTGTGGGAAAAAAATAGAAAATGGAAAAGGGTCTTCTCAAAAATAGTTTATTTGCCCGAACTACGCGGGTTTGATTCTCACCGGATGTGAGATACGTAAGCAACCCTCATCGGGTCCAACCCCACCTTTTGCTAAAATAGCCAAAAACAAATAAATAATAATAAAAAAAAGAAAAAAAAACATGTCAAAATTTTAATTCTGTCACGAATAAGTCGGGTGATGTTGTTTTGTCAAAAATAGCCGAATGTTCCCGAAAGGGACGCCGGAAGGCTGACTTTGCATAAACAGCCGCTTTTTGGGTCATGTTTAAGATGTGGTCCAGTTGACCCCCACAGCCTTAAAAATCTTCTTCCCCGAGACGTTGAAAGGTCGTGCTTGCAATGTTGAGTTTTCTATTTTTGAAAAATGATAAAAAGAGTCATAAATAAGTCAGGGTGATGCTGTTTTTGACAAAAAATAGCCGAATATTCCCGAAAGGGACGCCGGAAGGCTGACTTCGCATAAACATCCACCTTTTGGGTCATGTTTAGGATTTTGGTCCAGTTGACCCACACAGCCTTAAAAATCTTCGTCCCCGAGGCGCTGAAGGGCCGTGTTTGCAACACCACGTTTTCATTGTAATTTGAAAAAAAAAACAAAGAGTCAGCGGTTAGGTGAATGCCGTTTGAATTTTTAGTCAAAAATAAGTCGAGCCAGCTTCGGCCGCGTCTTAAACTGTTCTTGCCGAAATAGCCTTAGAGTATCTTTCAGTTGTCGAAAGGCTATTTTCGTAAAAGAACGGACAAGTTTGTAAAGTGTCATAAAATAATCCTCCCCGGCCTCAAAATTCAAGTGAAAGTTGGAAGGGGCCACGTTTGCAAAAACAACCATTTGGTTAAAATTAGCAAACGGAGGAAGGAAGCTGGCCTTTTTGTTTTGAGGTTATAAATCTTTTGATAAAAATATGTGGGTTGTTTGATTTTTGATTTTGTTGGTCATCTTTCAAACCCTTGAAACCCAGTTTGTTTTAACATGGAAATTGAAAAAAAATGTTTAGTATTGTTTATCTTTTATTGGTTCGAACTACGCAAGGTTTGATTCATGCGGGGTCATGATACGTAGGCAATCTCCATAAGATTCGACCGCCATTAATAAAAAGGAAAAAAAATACAGGGGTTCCCAAAGTACTTTAAAGGGACAAATAAGCAAGCTGGGATGACACATGTTGTTTGAAGCAAAACATGTTAGAAATGGTTAACTACCTAGGAGCATTGCATCCCCAATGTGTTGTTATCAAATCCATTAAACTCTAACGCTAACAAGTTTGTTGTTTTCCACAAAAATACAAATAGTTAGTTGTTAAAGCATTCTGGCAACGAGCATGACTACTTCAGAAAATAGTACCGAGGAAGAAAGGCCGTTGTGCCAGTTGTTGAAAGAAGCGATGGAGAAGATAGAAAGGATGGGACTAGAAATGAATGCAATGCAGTTAGCACTAGCCAAAGCGCAAAAGAGCCCTGAGCCATTGGGGCACGTGCCCGAATACCCCCACTCCGGCCCTTCAACAAGCCTCCCGAATCACCGTTGTCTTCAGGAGAGAAGCCCCCATGATTCCCAAGCTCCACCATCCCATCAACCTCTCCCGGCACCAAATGTTCCCACTTTTGTGGGACCCACATCAGCCACCCTGCAAAGATCAACCAGCGAGCCATTGTTTCAGGCTCATGATACGCAATACTATCCCCCTAAGCCCACATTCCATGCCCCCGAACTACAGACCTACAATCCGCACTTGGAGGTACCGACAGAGATTGAAAGACCGGTTAAGGTCCCCAAACAAGATGAGGTGATGAGGAAGTTCAAAAGCCTGGAGCAGTCCTTCAGGAACCTGCACGGATTGGGCAACCAGGTCAGCGTGGCCTACAAGGATCTATGCCCTTTCCCGGACGTCCAACTCCCGGCTGGGTTCAAGATGCCTAAGTTTGATTTGTATGAAGGGCACGGTGATCCCATGGCCCATTTGCGGGGTTTTTGTAGCAAAATGAGAGGGGCAGGCGGCAAAGACGAGCTACTGATAGCTTATTTCGGCCAAAGCTTGAGCGGATCGGCGCTAGAATGGTATACCAGGCAGGATTCCAGCAGATGGTACACTTGGGACGATCAGGCACAGGCTTTCGCAGGTCACTTTCAATACAACCTCGAGATAGTCCCTGACCGTCTCACGTTGCTGAGGACTGGAAAGAAGCCTGGGAAAGTTTTTGTGAGTTTGGTTTCTGCTGGAGAGAACAAGCAGCCAGAGTTGGTCCTCCCATGAGAGAGGGATAAATGGTGGACTACTTCTTGAAAACACTGGATCCAACTTACTTTGGTCACTTGGTGACGACGGTTGGGAAATACCTTCAATGAAATGGTAAAGATAGGGGTCATGATAGAGGAGGGTCTAAGGTCTAACAAAATCCTGAATTACTCAGCGCTCAAGGCAACGACCTAGGCTATTCAGAGCGGCGCGGGAGGTACGCTCGAGGTCGCATCAGTCGAAGCAGGTACTGGGTCCAAATTCAGAGGTCCTTCCCCTCACTACCAGCCCAGACCCCGTCATCCAAATTATCCACACACTCCATACAACCTTTCACAACCCTACTAACCACCATCAAAGCCACTCTTTTCAGCCCATCATGCCCAAACCTGCTCCCGAGATCCATATAATCTGCCTCAGTATTATCTTCCGAACAAGGCCCGGTCGCAGGGTCAACCATCAGGTCACCCCCGATGGCGAGAGCCAGCACCACATAATGCATTCTTGCCTTCACAACATTTTCAAGCACCCAACGACCCTAGAAAACAGGGGCATGGGGGGGGGAACAAAGGCAAAGAAACAATTTCACGCCAATTGGGGAGTCCTACACAAGTTTGTTTGAAAAGCTAAAGCTTTCAGGCCTGATTGAGCCGCTCCTTGGCTATACTCCAGACCCATATGCAAAAGGATTCGATCCTGTTGTACGATGCATGTACCACTCTAATGTCCAAGGATATAGCATTGAAGACTGTCGTTCTTTGAAAAAGGAAATAGAAAGAATGATTCAGGAAGGGGCAATTGTGATCGATAACAATGACAGGGAGCACGCGAATCCTCTTGAGAACTTGTTGACTGATGTTGATGATACTAAAGTTGGTGATGGTCTTGGCAATGTCGATATAGAGCTCAATGGCTAAAATGCCATGCTTGGCAGTTGGAAAGACACTCCATTTTGGGTCAGCCGGAGATGTCGTGCTTGGATAGTTGGAAAGACACTCCATTATTGGGTCAGCCGGAGAGGATCTTTGATGGTTTATTTTGTTGTCATTTCTGTTGTCCGGATTATTCTTAAGGTTGTAATCCGGATATTGTCTTGTGTCAAACCTTCTTATCTTTCCATTTCGTCATAGCGGTCTGTTTGTCCAGTTTGTCTGGTTTGTTTTGTTTGTCTTGTCATTGAAACCATTGCACTGGTAATCTAATGCAAAATCCGGTCTTTTATTATTTCCAATTTCTTTTGTTTAGTCCTTTTGTCATTTTGTTCAGCGCCGATTCTAGTGACATGACATGCGCACATAGTTTGGGCCTAGTCTTTAAAGTTAATCATAAAACCCCGGAAAGGTGATCAGAACATTTAAAGAAAATAAGGACGGTTTGAGATTATTCGGAGCTCGAGTCATGTGGGACTAGGGCAAGTTAAACACAAAGAAAACCGTTAAAAGCAAGATTCGCCAAATTGGCATGAGGGTCGTTCATGATAACGAGAGTGAGAGTGTCGCCCAACGGTGCTTTAGAAATGACAAACGAAAAGGCAAATGTTGAATATAATTGTCAAGTCCAGCACCATCAGAAGAGACTGCGGATCTTTGTTTAATTATGTTGTTTGCACTGGGCATGTTTTAAAGACTGGAATGACGAAGGCATTTTGTTCTGCTACCTAAACACTTTATCCTTCGTTAACCCCTTTTGAGCCTTATTATTTTTCTTTCGTACCCCTCGTTTGGAATCAGTAAAAATGACTAGAACACGCAAGCATGGCATAAAACAAAAAAAAAATAAAGAAAAGAAAACAACAAAACGAAAAAAAGAGAAAAAAAATGATAACAAAAAACAAAAGAAAGTCAGAAGAAAAAGAGGAATTGGGAACAACGTTTGACCTGATTCCTAAAAGAGGATACGTAGGCGCTTCACGGCTCGGTCATAGTTTTGAAAAATGAAAAAAAAAATCAATTAAGATATCCCCAAGCAAGAAACTGGGGCAAGGGTTGCGTTTGTTGTAAATAAATCCAGTTCCGAAGGTTGTAATTAATAACCCAAAATCGATGCATTTTGAGCCTTTAATACCCTTTCTTTCTAGCCCTATCCAAAACCCACATTACGGTCCAAAGAAAGACCTTCTGATCAGTCTTCAAAAGATGCCAAGTCAGACAAATGAAGAGTCTTACAGGCGAACATAACATTCTGTTCCACAGCAGAAAGGACTCTAATCTCCAACAGAAAGAGTCATACCGGCAACACTCCAAATCCCCAGCTGGAAAGTGATACAAATGAGAGAGTCTTATCGGTGAAAACCTTCACAGACACCATAAGGCGATGAAAGCTGAGAGAAAAACCAAAATGAGAGAGGCTTGATAGTGAATACCCTTTGGGCACTACAAGTCGAATAAGATTGGGAGTCAGATGGGGAATCGTCAAGGGAGGGTCTTGAAAGATGATTGACGGCAGAGGATAGGCCACATGTGCATGTCATGATTATTAGAGTCGGTATCGGCGTTTGATAGGCTTTTATTTATAGTTTCTTTTGTTAAAGAGTCATCTTTTTTTTCCTTTGTCTTTTATTCGGTTCCCCTTTTGTTCATCTTTCTCCTTTCATAGAAACATTCCCCAGTAGAGTTTGTTTGATCAGAACCAGTGGGAAATGACTTCAAAATAGGCCATCAGCTTTCCGATTATGCAAGACGGGATCTGACTAGTACACCCAAGTGGTACAAGTCAGGAAGGAACAGGCGCAAAACCCGTGTCAAGAAGGGTATCCCCATCAAGATGAGATTGATAAAAGGGATGGGCCAGTGTCAGCAATTAATATCATCCCCAGCAAGTTGTGATTGCATAATGGAACACGAAGCTGAGAAAGGAGAAAGAGGAAACCATCCCCAACAAGGTGGCATGACCGCTCACCATGTTTTTAAACTAACAAAATTTTCTTTGATTTGAAATAGGGAAAATGAATGTTATTGATGGCGGAAAGATAGGCCATAAAGAAGATCATCAAACCGGGGCAGAAAATTTTCTCATTGTGAAAATTTTCTTGAAGACAGGTACCCATTTGGGGAAGAAGAAAGATAACACCAGTCTCAAGGGAGCTGATCTTTGAAACAGAATTATCCCCAGCGGACAGAACAAAAAGATTGAAACTTGTGGAAAAAGGCAAAGGGCCAGTGTCGCTCCCAGCAGGCTTCAGAAGAGTGAAACACTAGTTTTGAAGGAATCAAAATCCCCCAGCAGTGTTATCCTTGACAGCGTTATCCCCAGCTGATAACATTTTATCCCCCAACAGGTAAGTAAATAATTCCCCAGCAGTGTTCTCCCCAACAAGTTTTGAGGTAAGACATTTTCAAGTTTTAAGGATATGTCGGGTTCATCCGCCCTCGAATAGGATATGTCGGGTTCATCCGCCCTCGAATAGGATATGTCGGGTTCATCTGCCCTCGAATAGGATATGTCGGGTTCATCCGCCCTCGAATAGGATATGTCAGGTTCATCCGCCCTCGAATAGGATATGTCGGGTACATCCGCCCTCGAATAGGATATGTCGGGCTCATCCGCCCTCGAATAGGATATGTCGGGCTCATCCGCCCTCGAATAGGATATGTCGGGCTCATCCGCCCTCGAATAGGATATGTCGGGCTCATCCGCCCTCGAATAGGATATGTCGGGCTCATCCGCCCTCGAATAGGATATGTCGGGCTCATCCGCCCTCGAATAGGATATGTCGGGCTCATCCGCCCTCGAATAGGATATGTCGGGCTCATCCGCCCTCGAATAGGATATGTCGGGCTCATCCGCCCTCGAATAGGATATGTCGGGCTCATCCGCCCTCGAATAGGATATGTCGGGCTCATCCGCCCTCGAATAGGATATGTCGGGCTCATCCGCCCTCGAATAGGATATGTCGGGCTCATCCGCCCTCGAATAGGATATGTCGGGCTCATCCGCCCTCGAATAGGATATGTCGGGCTCATCCGCCCTCGAATAGGATATGTCGGGCTCATCCGCCCTCGAATAGGATATGTCGGGCTCATCCGCCCTCGAATAGGATATGTCGGGCTCATCCGCCCTCGAATAGGATATGTCGGGCTCATCCGCCCTCGAATAGGATATGTCGGGCTCATCCGCCCTCGAATAGGATATGTCGGGTTCATCCGCCCTCAAACAGGATATGATGGGTTCATCCGCCCTCAAACAGGATATGTTGGGTTTATCCTCCCTCGAATAGGATATGTCGGGTTCATCTGCCCTCAAATAGGATATGTTGGGTTCATCCGCCCTCAAATAGGATTTTATTTTTCAAAGTTGTTGTTGAAGACAGGCGCCCACCTGAATAACGAGAGGAATACTTTTTTTGTCTGTTCATTTCATATTTTAGGCGCCCACCTGTATAACAAAGGAATATATTTCATGTCTTTACCATTAGGCGCCCACCTGTATAACAAGGGAATACATTTCATGTCTTTACCATTTGGCGCCCACCTGTATAACAAGGGAATACATTCCACGTCTTTACCAATAGGAGACGCACTTCCTAAGTTTATTTTACCAATAGGAGACGCACTTCCTAAGTTTATTTTACCAATAGGAGACGCACTTCCTAAGTTAAGTTTTACCAATAGGAGACGCACTTCCTAAGTCTAGTTCTGCCAATAGGAGAAGCACTTCCTAAGAATAGTTTTACCAATAGGAGACGCACTTCCTAAGAATAGTTTTACCAATAGGAGACGCACTTCCTAAGTTTAGTTGTACCCATAGGAGACGCACTTCCTAAGAATAGTTTCACCAATAGGAGACGCACTTCCTAAGTTAAGTTTCACCAATAGGAGACGCACTTCCTAAGAATAGTTTTACCAATAGGAGACGAACTTCCTAAGAATAGTTTTACCAATAGGAGACGCACTTCCTAAGTTTAGTTGTACCCATAGGAGACGCACTTCCTAAGTTTATTTTACCAACAGGAGACGCACTTCCTAAGTTTAGTTTCACCAATAGGAGACGCACTTCCTAAGAATAGTTTCACCAATAGTAGACGCACTTCCTAAGTTAAGTTTCACCAATAGGAGATGCACTTCCTAAGAATAGTTTCACCAATAGGAGACGCACTTCCTACGTTTATTTCACCAACAGGAGACGTACTTCCTAAGTTAAGTTTCACCAATAGGAGACGCACTTCCTAAGAATAGTTTCACCAACAGGAGACGCACTTCCTAAGTTAAGTTTCACCAATAGGAGACGCACTTCCTAAGAATAGTTTCACCAATAAGAGACACACTTCCTAAGTTAAGTTTCACCAATAGGAGATGCACTTCCTAAGAATAGTTTCACCAATAGGAGACGCACTTCCTATGTTTATTTCACCAACAGGAAACGCACTTCCTAAGTTAAATTTCACCAATAGGAGACGCAATTCCTAAGAATAGTTTCACCAAAAGGAGACGCACTTCCTAAGAATAGTTTCACCAAAAGGAGACGCACTTCCTAAAGTTTAGTTTTACCCAATAGGAGACGCACTTCCTAAGTTTAGTTTTTCCCAATAGGAGACGCACTTCCTAAGTTTATTTCACCAAAAGGAGACGCGCTTCCTAAGTTTAGTTCAGTTATAGGAGACGCACTTCCTAAGTTTAGTCTTACCAATAGGAGACGCACTTCCTAAATTATTTTCATTCATAGGAGACGCACTTCCTAGTTCAAAATCGTTAAAATTTCACCCATAGGAGACGCACTTCCTAAGTTTATTTTACCCCAGGAGACGCACTTCCTAAGTTTGATTTCATTCGTAGGAGACGCATTTCCTAGTTTGAGTCATTGAGATTTTACCCATAAGAGGCACACTTCCTGAAATTGATAGTTCATTTATAGGAGACGCACTTCCTAGTTTGGCTTTTTCAGGTTATATTTTATTTCAGGAGACGCACTTCAGGAATTGAGATTTCACCCTTAGGAGATGCACTTCCTAGTTTGATTCATTTTAAGTTCGACCATAGGAGACACACTTCCTAGTCTAGTTTATTGAAGTTTACCCGTAGGAGACGCACTTCCTAATCAAGGTCTTTTAAGTTTTTTAGGAGACGCACTTCCTAAATTGAGATTTTATTCATAGGAAACGCACTTTCTAGTTTTAGTCACCGAAGTTTTAACCCCTAGGAGATGCACTTCCTAGTTTAGTCTTTAGTTTACTCTCATCATTGCATCAGTAGTATCAGTGGGTTACAATTTTGCTAACGACTCACAAATCTTCCCAGTGCAAACTGGGTTAGGAAATTTCATTTGTTTTGGTTGTCAGGGGCCCGCCTGTAGAACGAAGGTTGTTAAGTTCGAGATGATGAAGTCAGGAGTCCGCCTGTAGAACTGAGGAATATCTTTCAAGGTCAAGCAGTAACCCATTGGAAGGCAGAAGGTTACAACAGAAATCCCCAACATTCAATCCAAGTTAGAAATAGCAGAAGCTCGCCTCAAGAATGCGAGTCAACAGTCTGATATGATCAACAGAAGCTAGTCACAAAAAACAAAAACAAAAAAAAAAGAGAAAAGAAAAATGAATCCAAAGTACGGAAGTGGAGAACAGATGTGGTCTGCTCAAGAACTAGCACCTACAACTAGCAAGTATCAAGGTTCAAATCCAAAGTTTGTATGAAGCACCATTCAAGGCTCAAGATCAAGTTTCAGAAGACTTATAGATAGGAATCCTTGTAACTAGTGGCTGATAGGCTTAGTTAGTCATTTTTAGTTTTCATTTTTGACGTAATGACAGGACCGCGGACCGGAACCTCAACGGAACGGCACCTCGATCGGCTCTTCACCTTGGTACACTCTACCATCTCTCTCATTTCCGAACTACACGTGGCCTGATTCCTTTATAACCAAGGATATGTAGGCAGCTCAGATACCAGGGCTCGGTCACATTCTCTTCCTTTCCTTAGTGTAGTCTCTCCAAATAATGGTCGGGTCAAAAACATGTCTAGTCGTTCTTTGTCGGAAAACTCTTCGTGTTTCCAGTCAAAGAGGGGTAGCTGTAGACGTGTGATTTTTGACCCTCCCCGAGAATTTTCACATTTTAGCGTGAATATTTAAATTGGGTCTAATATAGCTATTTTGACTATTTTACTTTATTTCATCGCAAAAAGAAAAATTACAAAAAATATATATATAAATTTTAGTTTACGTTTTTCTCATAAATTTGAAAAAATACAAAATTGTACCTTATTTTTGTACGTTATATAATTTCGAAAATTACAAAAAAAAATAGTTCTATTAATGTTTTGTAGTCATTTTAATTTTGAAAAAATACAAAAATATTACTTTATATGAAAAACGAAAATTACAAAAATAGTTTTACAAAAATAGTTTTATTTATGCTTTGTAACTATTTTAATCTTGAAAAATACTGGAAAAAAAGATATAGTTTTGTTTTAAATATTAGTCTTATTTTGGTAGTTATTTTGCTTACATAGGATTAGTTGAGCAACATCGTGTTCTTATTCTCGGGTCCGGGTAAAAGAATAATATTTGGGTTCAAACTACCCGTTTTTAGGCCTAATTTTCGGGCCTAGCCCATAATAATCCGAGTCCACCACACATGGGGGACACGCGTGGGGAACACGGACGGAACCCTACACACGGGAAACCCCACCGCGCATGGGGGACACAAATCTTGGACCCCTACACATGTGAGGTCCATGTTTCTTTGCACATATACAAAATACACGGACTAATTTTGAAAAGGGGGAGGAGGACTTAGACTGGATTTTTTGAGGAGGAAGAGAGGGACTTCATCTTCTTCTTCAAAGGAAAGAAAGAACAAAAAACCCTAACAAAAACCCTACCCAAAACCACCAGTTCCGACTCCCTCACATCCAAACACCACCACCAAACAGAACCGTCCGCAACCAACCCCCCCCCACTCGTCGGAACTCCAGCTCCGCCAGTCCGGCACCTTCCCGTCGTCACCCCTCCAAACTTCCCCATCGCTTTCTTCCTCCGTGAAACCACCATTGCAGCCTCACCATTTTGCCCAAACGACCCTTCATTCCCCGTCAAGCAGCAGCTACTGCTGCTGCGTCGTCCAGCCTCATCGTCCCATCTCGTCCAGCTCCTGCTCGTCGTCACTGCCCCCTCGACCCTACTGTCTCTACCTGCTGCCCAGCTCGTCGTCCAGCCCTGTCAACCAAACAGTCCACCAACCTCGACCCTACTATCCAAACTACCAGCCCACGACCGCTCCTCCTCCTCCTAGCTCCATCAAACCAGTCGTAAAACCAGCTCCAGCTACACGAAAATGGTGGCTCAAACCCCGTTGCGCTTCATCTTTCTCACGTGAACCAGTCCGGCGATCCTCCGTTAAATCCGGCGACCTTCATTTTGTCTCGAAACAGCCCGTCTTGGTCCTTATCAAACCTGTTCGAGGTTCGTTGCAATCGAGTCCGAGGTGTCAAGGTTCGTCTACGGTTCATCGCGTTTCGAGGATAACGCTGCCTCGCGGTTAGTTCTTTTTTTTTTTCAGATTTGTTTGAGGTGTTATTTGGCGTTTTTCTTCGTTTGTTTCAGCAGATTTTTAGTTGTTCCTGCTCATATGTATGTGGTTATTCACTTGTTTTTGTTAACATGAGCATATGAGTGAGAATCCGGCAAAAGATGCATAATTATGCCTAGTTTTCTTTTTTGTTTAAATTTTGTTTCTAAGAGCTTGTACTATTGAGGAACATTGAAGTTAGGTTATAGATTTATTTTTACGTGATTTTGCTCAACAAATGTAGTCTAGTGCAATTCTCATAACAGTTGTATAAATATGGGCTTAAACCTTTGGTAGAAGTAATCCTTTGAAATTAGAATTTGAGGTGTGTCATTTAGCAAATTCTATGGCCATCGCAAAATGCAAACATATAGTTGGTTCGGGGGCATGTTTAATAAATATTACTTTCCTAAACTCGGGTGCACATTTATGAGACCCGGATCCAAATCTCAACGGAGTCAAAATGTGGCTCTAACCACAGGTACATTGATTGTGACGTGGTCCGAGATACATGTCCATGACGTTGCAAATTCCTTTAAAAGAATGACAAATGCGACGAGCCTCGCCAAATAAAAATACAAAATTGCGGGGCCCTCAGTAAATATTTGCTTTAAAATTGCTTAGACTTCGGGATGGACCGTTTAGCAAAATTCCACGGCCCTTCCCCAAAGTAGATGATACGCTAGTCGATTTAGGCGCGCCTTTAATAATTTAATTTCCTTAAACTCGGGTGCACATTGATGTGACCCAAATCCAAATCTCAACGGAGTCAAAATGTGTCGATGACCATGGGTACATTGATTGTAACGCGGTTCGAGATACATTTTCACAATGTTGCAATTCCTTGTAAAAAAATAATAATAATAATTATGAAAGCGGTAAAAGTTAAAATTTGCACATAAGTTCATATTCGTATAAAATCAGATAATCAAGCCAAATATAACAGTTGAGCGACCGTGCTAGAACCACGGAACTCGGGAATGCCTAACACCTTCTCCCGGGTTAACAGAATTCCTTATCCGGATTTCTGGTACGCAGACTATAATATGGAGTCATTCTTTTCCTCGATTCGGGATTAAAAATTGGTGACTTGGGACACCCTAAATCTCCCAAGTGCGACTTTGAAATAAATAAATAAATCCCGTCTCGATTGTCCTTTAATTGGAAAAAACTCCTACGCCCTCGCGCGGGGCGGGAAAAGGAGGTGTGACATATACTAATTTAGGGAAAATACAAAATGATTCTCTCCAGGATACAACAAAGCCTGCAATAACACTTGTGATTTTCTATGTCCACTTCGTTGGAATTCTTGTGTATTTATAGGCAACCAACAGACCCTTTCAGAAAAGATGTCTTGTTTCACAAACAGACACGACTATTTATTCGAATTTTGAATTTAAAATTCAAATAAATTTGATTTTTCTATTAAAAATAATTAACTCTAGGATCTCGTGCCTGTTGAGTCAATTTCGTGCCTGTTGAGTCAGTCTCGTGCCTGTTGAGTCAATCTCGTGCCTGTTGAGTCAGTCTCGTGCCTGTTGAGTCAGTCTCGTGCCTATTATTTGCTATTTCATAATGATCAGTTCCGAGGCTAACATGCACGGTACGAGTAAGGTCGGTCCCGGGGGTGTTTCACATGACAGACACGGAACTTCTTTCTTCCGATGTGGGAAGAATCCCACTTTCAACTTTCCAATAACAAACTATCTTACAGATTTTGTGAAGTCTGATGATTTTCTTGAGCTGAACACATAATATTTTATTGATGAGTAACAATGAAATTCAAGTTTGATACTGTGATTGCTTTGATACTATAGGTTTGAGAACCATCTTGTCTAAAAGCTTTACATGCACCTTAAGTCACTCGTTGTTGGAAAAATATAAGCATTAAAAGGATGGACATTATATTGATGCGGTTAGTCTAAGGTGCTTCACTTTATTTATTCGAATTTTTTCCATTTGGGATCCTCGGATCTTATACATATTTCTTTCCTCTCGTTTTATATTAATTTCCCTCGAATAAGTCAAGATAACTAAGTCTCGGCATTTTCTTATGCTTCAACTAACTGTATTATTGATATGTTCATTCTTTAACTCAGATCATTCAATTGTATATTATTTCTTCCTTTTTTTTCTTTATTTTGTCTAATTCCTTAAACTCGATTTTTTATGTGCGCTCCAGCTTTGAGCTTTATTGCACAAAAAACTCATTACGTATTAATTGGAGTAGTTTATTTTCTTTCTAATACAATAAACGATAAACTCTTTCCTTTAAATATCTCCCACTTGTGGGATTATACTGGGCCGTTGTTGTTGTTTCTCCTTTAAATATCTCATGTTTTTTGATCTTCTGAACATTATGATGCGATTAAACTTGAACCGTCCAATCCTAGTACAATCATTATGAGTTGAGGGATTTGGCTCCCCTCCGGTGAGCCTTCTCTCCCCTCAAGAAAGGAAGTTTGAGGAAATGGAGAGAAGAATTACTGGAGGAGAGCCAATCCTGGATTGAGAGCTTGGTGAGCTTCCTACCTTCCACAGTTATAGTTGAAGGTTTTAATTCAACCAGGGTAAAATCTCCTTCCCGTTCCTTGATGTAATTTAAAAAAATTATAAGATAGTACAACCATTACATGCCTATGATCCACAAGATGTACTTTAACCCATACAACTATAGCTATCAACTGTTAACCTCGACGGGAATTGGTTCTTACCCAACGTTATTAATTAGGCAAAATGGTCTCAAGGTCATCTAAACTTGCACCCATTTATCAATTCCGTAAATAAACTTATAATTTTTTCATTTTAACCCCTATAGTCGAAGAAATGACTACTAATAAATATTTTTGACCGTTGACCTTGCATATATGTAAATGGTGTAGCTGACATGACCAAATTGAGTGAAAATCACACTATCAAGGCACGTAGATAAGATTGTTTTTATTAAATAATATTAGAATCAGGAAAAAAAATGAAAAAGAAAAAAAGATCTACCCCTCTTCCCTTCTCTTTTCCCCTCCCCTCCCACCTTTCTCTCGTCTTCCTCAGCCAACTCCCCACCTCTTTCTGTAATTTTTTTATTTCCTCTCCTAATTTCCCCTCCCCCTCCCTTTCCTCCTTTCTTTTCCCCTCCCTCTTCTCGTTCTAATATTTTTTTCATTCATTTGCTAATCTTCACTCACCTTTCCTATCCCAACCTACCTCAACCCCTAGAATTCCGAAAAAAAGCGATCAAAGTTGGTCTGTCAAGAAAAGCGACCAAAGTTGGTCTGTCAAGAAAAGCGACCAAAGTTGATCGCTAAATTGGCGAAAATAATAAATAATTCTTTGATATACATTAGCGACCAAGGTTGGTCGCTACTTGGTCGCTAATTTTGTCAAAATATTGAGCGGACTGGTCAGACTTGCTTGGTTAAGGTATACTAAGATTAGCGACCAACGTTGGTCGCTACAGGGGGACCCACTTATATAATTATAATAATTATAATATTATTTTAAAAAAATTATAAAATATAAATAAATATAACTTTTAAATTAGCGACCAAAGTTGGTCGCTAATTAAGGGGTAAGCAGATAGCGACCAACTTTGGTCGCTAAAATGGGACCCAATTATAAAATTTTAATAATTATATTTTTATTTAAATTTTTTTATAAAATATAAAAAAATATAATTCAAATTTAGCGACCAAAGTTGGTCGCTTACGAAAATAGAGACCAACTTTGGTCGCTAATCTGGGACCGAGTTCTAACGTTTAACAATTATATTATTATTTTAAATATTATATAAAATATAAATAAATCTGATTTAAATTTAGCGACCAACTTTGGTCGCTAATTTAGATTTATGTATATTTAGCGACCAAAGTTGGTCTCTTTTCAGGTCAACAATGGTCAAAATTAAAAATCACTTTTGTATTTACTATCTAAATAATATAAATGTAACCAGCTAACACTTTTGTAATACAAAGGATGAATAGACTAAAATATACTCTAACATGCTATATATGCAGTTAAGCAGTACTACGAAGCGTGCGTGCGTGTCTATATATATATATATATATATATATATATATATATATATATATATATATATATATATATATATATATAAGAACATGAAACGCTCGGAACACAGGGACAGGTTCTTTTAGGTATTGATACACTTGTAATTTGATTCATCGACTTATAACCTATATATATATTAACAATAAATTATATATAAGCTATATTCGATATAATATTAGCTAATGCACTAATACTTAGTGCATAGTATAGTATAGTATAGTATAGTATAGTATAGTATAGTATAGTATAGTATAGTATAGTATATATACTAAGTGTATTATATATCAAGGTATATTCGATATATATAGTATATAGTATATAAGCTATATATATATATACATATATTAATTGATACAAGTCGAGACGTTTTAATTTATTGTTAATATATATATATATATATATATATATATATATATATATATATATATATAATATAAGCTATATTCGATATAATATTAGCTAATGCACTAATACTTAGTGCATAGTATAGTATAGTATATATATACTAAGTGTATTATATATACTAAGTGTATAGTATAGTGTATTATATAATACACTATACTATATATATAGTATAGTGTATTATATATCAAGGTATATTCGATATATATAGTATAATATAGTATATAGTATATATATATATAAAAGCTATATTCGATATAATATTAGGTATGTATATATAAGAACATGAAGCGCTCGGAACACAGGGACGGGTTCTTTTAGGTATTGATACACTTGTAAATTGATTCATCGACTTATAACCTATTCATATGCATGTATATATATTAACAATAGATTAAAACGTCTCGACTTATATCAATTAATATATGTATATATATATATATAGCTATATTCGATATAATATTAGCTAATACACTAATACTTAGTGCATAGTATAGTATATATACTAAGTGTATTATATATCAAGGTATATTCGATATATATAATATAATATAGTATATAGTATATATATATATATATATATATAACCTTATATGCATATATATATATTAACAATAAATGAAAACGTCTCGACTTATATCAATTAATATATATATATATATATATATATATATATAAGCTATATTCGATATAATATTAGCTAATGCACTAATACTTAGTGCATAGTATAGTATAGTATAGTATATATATACTAAGTGTATTATATATACTAAGTGTATAGTATAGTGTATTATATAATACACTATACTATATATATAGTATAGTGTATTATATATCAAGGTATATTCGATATATATAGTATAATATAGTATATAGTATATAAGCAAGGACGAGTTCAATAGATTAAAACGTCTCGACTTATATCAATTAATATATGTATTATATCGAATATAGCTTCTTCTTATATATATATATATATATATATATATATATATATATATATATATATATATATATATATATATATAAGCTATATTCGATATAATATTAGGTATGTATATATAAGAACATGAAGCGCTCGGAACACAGGGACGGGTTCTTTTAGGTATTGATACACTTGTAAATTGATTCATCGACTTATAACCTACTCATATGCATGTATATATATTAACAATAAATTAAAACATCTCGACTTATATCAATTAATATATGTATATGTATATGTATATGTATATATACATATACATACATATATATATATATATATATATATATATATATATATAGTATAGTATAGTATAGTATAGTATAGTATAGTATAGTATAGTATAGTATAGTATAGTATAGTATAGTATATATACTAAGTGTATTATATATCAAGGTATATTCGATATATATAGTATAATATAGTATATAGTATATAAGCTATATATATATATATATATAAGAACATGAAGCGCTCGGAACACAGGGACGAGTTCTTTTAGGTATTGATACACTTGTAAATTGATTCATCGACTTATAACCTACTCATATGCATGTATATATATTAACAATAAATTAAAACGTCTTGACTTATATCAATTAATATATATATATATATATATATATAAATATATATGTATATATATATATATATAGCTTAAATTGAATTAAAATCCTAAATTTATACTACATATGTACATAATTTTAAATTGAATTAAAAGTAATTTAATTTTTTTTTAGAAATAGCGACCAACTTTGGTCGCTATTTTGGTCAAAAAGTCAAAACTTATTTTGCTACCAAAATAGCGACCAAAGTTGGTCGCTATTTTTAATTCTAGTCTCAAAATCGGGTTTCCCCTTCCATTCTTTCAAAAAAATTCCCCAATATATCTCTTTTCTCTCTCACACTCAAACCCTGCCCTCCGACTCCCAGCAGCAGCGGCGCCACCCACGCCACCGACGACCACCGACGGTAGTAGCTCCACCGCCGGCGACCTCCATTCCCAAGGTAGGTTTATTTATCCTTTCTTTGTTTTTTTCGAAATACAGGGATTGTGTTTAATTTCTCCATGTTAGGGTTCAAAGTTATATATTATTAGTTCAACCATGTTAGGGTTCAAAGTTAATTTCTCCATGTTAGGGTTCAAAGTTAGCTCAACCATGTTAAAGTTCAAAGTTATATATTATTTGCAATTTTTAGGGTTCTTATTAATACATTTAATCCAAAATATTTAGTTTACCTACTAATTTGGGGAAGAAATTATTTGAAGAGAAGAAACCCTAATAGTTGCACCTTTAGGATTATGTATTGGAATTTTAGTTTATAAATTAAAATTTTAGGATATGACTTGAACTTTTGTGGATATGAGTTGAACCTTTAGGATATAAATTGAACCTTTAGGATATGAGTTGGACTTTTAGTTTATGTATTGAAATTTTAGTTTATAAATTGAAATTTTAGGATATGACTTGAACTTTTATGGATATGAGTTGAACCTTTAGGATATGAATTGAACATTTAGGATATGAATTGGACTTTTAGTTTATGTATTGAAATTTTAGTTTATAAATTGAAATTTTAGGATATGACTTGAACTTTTGTGGATATGAGTTGAACCTTTTATATGAATTGAACCTTTAGGATATGAATTGGACTTTTAGTTTATGTATTGAAATTTTAGTCTATAAATTGAAATTTTAGATAATGACTTGAACTTTTGTGGATATGAGTTGAACCTTTAGGATATGAATTGAACCTTTAGGATATGAATTGGACTTTTAGTTTATGTATTGGAATTTTAGTTTATAAATTGAAATTTTAGGATATGACTTGAACTTTTGTGGATATGAGTTGAACCTTTAGGATATAAATTGAACCTTTAGGATATTAGTTTATATATTGGAATTTTAGTTTATAAATTGAAATTTTAGGATATGACTTGAACTTTTGTGGATATGAGTTGAACCTTTAAGATATGAATTGAATCTTTAGGATATTAGTTTATGTATTGGAATTTTAGTTTATAAATTGAAATTTTAGGATATGACTTGAACTTTTGTGGATGTGAGTTGAACCTTTAGGATATGAATTGAACCTTAGGATATGAATTAAAATTTTTGGTTTATGTATTGGATTTTTAGTTTATAAATTGAAATTTTAGGATATGACTTGAACTTTTGTGGATATGAGTTGAACCTTTAGGATATGAATTGAAATTTGTTCTGATGGTAAGCAACCTCCACTTCCAACCAAGAGGTTGTGAGTTCGAGTCTACCCAAGAGCAAGGTGGGAAGTTCTTGGAAGGAAGGATGCCGAGGGTCTATTTGGAAACAGCCTCTCTACCCCAGGGTAGGGGTAAGGTCTGCGTACACACTACCCTCCCCAGACCCCACTAAGTGGGATTATACTGGGTTGTTGTTGTTGTTGTTGTGTATGAATTGAACTTTTAGGATATGAATTAAAATTTTTGTGTATGAATTGAACTTTTAGGATATGAATTGAGCCTTTAGGATATGAATTAAACTTTTGTGGATATGAATTGAAATTTAGGATTGCGGGAGGATTTTGTAGAAGAGGTTGATGACTTTATTAGACATGCAATGGAACTTCCACCAAGAATAACTTAGACACAGTACCTGGCATAGTGTGCCTTTAATTGTTGTTCTCATTAGCGACAATGATGATGAGAAGGCAATGACATGTGTTTCAAACAGTGATGGTGTAGGTAGGAATTTAACATTTCCTAAGTAGATAAAAGAAAAGGTTATAGAGGAATTCTCTACTTCATTTTCCAAGAGGAAGTAGAGAATTCCTCTATAACCTCTTCTTTTATCTGCTTAGGAAATGTTAAATTCTTACCTATACCATCACTGTTTGAAACACATGCCATTGACTTCTCATCATCATTGTCGCTAATGAGAACAACAATTGATCAAAGACACACCCTGTCGGATAATGTATCCAAGTTACTCTCTGTATCTAAGTTCATCCCGAGTAATAGTACCACGAGGATAATCACGAAAGCCACCAGACAAATTTATGATGCCAATGAAGTAAGATGAGCTATTCAATGAGACTCGTATTGTAAAGAAGAAGAAAGAGACTGATCCAGAAAGGTGGGTCGAGGGTCGAGCCTCGACTATACATGTAATTTTTTTACTTTTCATTAAGTATTTTGATTTACTTTTATATAAATTTTGAAATACTAATTCAATACAATTTTTCTTATAGGTTCGCTTCACAGCTGATGTGGGGGAATTTATACGCAGTCAGCCACCTAATGAGTCGGGCGAGGCAATCCAACTTTCGGACGAGGATGCTGAAAGAACACTCCTTGAGTACTTTATATACTTTGAACTAGACAATAGAACCAGTTTTCGAATGGGCTTGTAATAAGCATTAACTTAGTTTTGTTAGCTTAATGTGTTAGTTCTATTGAACTTTATACTTTGTTGCTTTTTATTGTTGTTGTTGTTGTTGTTGTTTATTGTTGTTGTTGTTGTTGGCATAAAATGCATGTTTATGATTTTTGGTAAGCTGGCAGGTGATGTAGCTGCCAAAACAGGCAGTTTCTGCAAAAAATATACCAAGAAAAGTGACCAACTTTGGTTGCTAGTTGGTCGCTTTTCCCTTAAAAAAGTAATTTTCTGGGCAATAGCAACCAACCTTGGTCGCTATTTAACCCAGATTTCTGCTATTCTATTTAAAAAATAATAATTTTTGGAAATATAGCGACCAAAGTTGGTCGCTTATAATTAAAAAAAAATTATTTCTTGAAGTTAGCGACCAACTATGGTCGCTTATTTTTAAAAAAAATAATAAAAAAGTGACCAATTTTGGTCTCTATTTTCCAGATTTTAAAATATAATATTTGGATTAGAAACCAAAGTTGGTCGCTTTTTTATGATTAATAATAAATAAATAAATAACGTATTTTACATTTAGAGACCAATTTTGGTCGCCAAAATTATATTATCGCTATAGTCTTTACCCGGAATATTTAGTCCTTTTACCTTAGAGACCAAAGTTGGTCGCTAAATTAGCGACCAACTTTGGTCCCTAAAATAAAGGGACCAGCAATATTGCGACCAGGCATGTTTGGTCGCTTTTTGGTCGCTTTTAGGCCTATAAGCGACCAACTTTGATCGTTTTTTGTGATCGCTTTTTACCGGATTTCTAGTAGTGCCTCGATAACAAATACCTTCACCCCATATCACTGCCGTCGGCCCCTCTTTCTCTTCTTCTTTCTTTTCCCTTTCTCATTTTTCTTCCAAAGTAAACCTAGTTAATTTGTAGGCTTCCGCTAACGAATTACAGGTGAGAATTAATGAAAATTTGGTGGCTTTGATAGAAGAACAATTCGTTGGTGACATTTGGTGAAAATAATTTTGAAACGAATGTTTGTTAGGTGTTTTGGGTGGAATAACAATAACTTTTAATTGGAAGAAAAGGGGAGGGGGGATGGGTGGGTTCGATGGTAGTGATTATGACTTGAAAATGAAGCTTCCATGATGGTTATAAATGGGTGAGGCTTGGTGGTGTCATTGGTGGACTATTGACGGGGCTATGGTGGAGAAAAGAGAAAGAGAAAGAAATTAAAAATTAGATAAATTATGTTTTATCAAAATGTGGGACCCAAAAATTTCATATGTCATATAATAAAGATCAAGCATGTGACATGACCTTCGTGTTAGAGCGATTGATGAACACTTCAATATTAGTAGTCATTTCTTCAACTATAGGTATTAAAATGTGAAAATTGCAAGTTTGTTTACTGGGTTGACAAATGGGTGCAAGTGTAGGTGGCCCGGAGGCCATTTTGCCTATTAATTATTAACTTATCGTTAAACATATATAGTCAAACCTTTCTATAACAATATTATTTTTTTAATATTTTTTGCGTTTTATAGTGAATGACGATTATACACTTATAATAATATTTGACATTTAGATATTATTTAAATAAAAATTATCCAAAAATATATATTTTTTTTAATGTTACATATAAAAAATAAGAAAAATATTCAAAATCTCAAAAGATATGCGAATCAAAGAACACTAATACATTCATGCCTGCTGTTAAGCCACTGAGCTTTGTGGCTGTTGGTAGATAGTTTATATAGCTGAATGTGTTTGATTTAGCTATTATATTTCTAAATATTAATTACTTGGTTATTAATAAAGGTTCGAATTACAAAAAAATTAACACATTATCAATAAATATATTAATAACTTTGTCCAATGTAAACGATGAAAACTTTTGGTCAATAGAATAAAAATGTACGAGCATATATTTTAATGAAATTGGGTAAAATCTTTAATTATATAAATAATATTCTTTATCATATGCAGTGCATTAAAGTATTAAAATATTTAATCAAAATCTTTAAAATTATTATTTGTCGATCTTAAATATTTTATATGGTTGTTATAAAGGAGTATTTTATAAAGAACGTATTGTTATTAAGATGGATATTATTGTTATAGATAAAAAGTTGTTATTAAAATATAACATAAAAATCAAAAAATTAATTTTTATAATAAATGACTGTTGTACATGAATATTGTTATAAAAAGGTTTCACCGTATAAAATATTAATACAATGTAATTGATCAAGTACACCTCCGCTTTAATGACATTATTATCTCAAGAATAGGTAGTGGATATATCTTTATAATAGGCGTGGGCCACGTGGCAACATTGATAAAAATGATGATATTTAATTCTAGACGAGCAATATATATATTGGATATAAAAATAGAGTTTTATATCGAAATTGAGCTCGCCTATGACATGGTAGGTCAGGCTCGAAACATGGCAATGAAGGACTGAAGATCGACATCAAGTCCCACCGGGCTAGAATCCGCGGATGGAACGCTTGCCTTCGAGAATATCAAGACCGTAATCCCGAAATCGATCCTAGCCTCGAATGAGCTCGAAGAAACATTGTTTGCATAGCCAACAAAAGACCAAAATATTCGTGACCGGCCGGCTATTACAGTGGGAATCTAGGCACGTATCAATAAGGAACCAGCTATCAGCAAATCAAGAGATTGTTTACCTTATATAAAAATTGTACCTAAAGTAGGACTCCTCCACTATATAAGGGGGTCTGACAGTTCAGGTAACATATGATAACACGTATTCCAAAGTATTACATTATTATTTCTCTCTCTTCAAGCTCCTATTCTTCTGTATCTTAAGATCGACCGAAGTATATCTAGTTCGAGTGTGACTAACGTCTCAAGACTGTAACTGTTCAATTTGTTTGGTTTGAATTTACTTTATCATTGTTTATTTCAATTGCAACTTAATTTATCGCTTTGTGTCAAGTTAATCTACATATCCTTAAGACCTCTTACAAATTTAATTGTTATCCGGTTTTGAGGGTAAACAGTTTGGCGCCCACCGTGGGGTTAAGGATAATAGTGGTTATTTGATACAAATTTCCATAACACACACACTACTTTACACTTGTTTTTTGAAGTACTTCTAATTTCAGGTTAAAGCTCAAAATGTCAAACTCACAATCAGCACCCCTACATGTTGACAACGAGTCCGGCCATCACGGTGAAAATAACAACATAGTGTCCAGTGACGGGGTACCACCGGTCGATCCCATCGGAATTCCGATTGTGGACCCGAATGACGCTAACTCGCATGTGGCTATCGACACAAATCCACCTACCGACCCTGAGAATAGCGTCCGTGGTGGAGCCCGATCGGCAACTCAAAATACATAAAACACTAGAGGAAACCGAAATAATTTAAGGATGATCTTCGAAATGTTACAGGTTCAACAGACGGCGATAGCTCAGTTACAGAGCCAAATCCACGCGGCGAGCAGAATTGAATCTGATCCGCCTCGGGGCGTCAACCGTAGGGATGAACCGATCGCAGAGAGGTCGAATGAAAATGAATCAGGGACTAACCCCGATATCATAAAGATGCTCGAGGAACTAACAAAACGTATAGAATCAGGGGAGAAGAAAATTGAAGCTAATGAGAAAAAGGTGGAAAGCTACATGTCCAGGGTCAACCAAATCCCAGGAGCACCGCCGTTATTAAAAGGCCTCACTTCCAAGAAGCTCGTGCAAATTCTTTTCCTCTTAACGGCTCCAAAGCTGATCCCTAAGAAGTTCCGCATGCCCGAGATTCCCAAGTACAACGGAACGACCGACCCAAATGAGTTGTTAACCTCCTACACATGTGCCATCAAAGGGAACGACTTGGAGGATGATGAGATCGAGTCCGTCTTATTGAAGAAGTTCATAGAGACCCTGTCAAAAGGAGTTGTGATATAGTATCACAACTTGCCTCCTAATTCTATTGACTCATTTGATATGCTTGCAGATTCTTTCTTGAAACCACATGCCGGGGCTATCAAGGTCGAAACCAAGAAACCAGACCTTTTCAAAGTAAAATAGAAGGATAATGAGATGCTCACAGAGTTTGTATCCTGGTTTCAGATGGAACGAATGGAACTGCCACAGGTCACTGATGATTGGGCCGTTCAAGCCTTCACCAAGGGACTCAATGTTCGAAGCTTGGTGGCTTCACAACAGTTAAAACAAAATTTGGTGGAATATTCTGTTGGTACTTGGGCCGACGTGCATAACCGGTATCAATCTAAGATTAGGGTTGAAGATGATCAACTTGGGGCCCCTTCCGGGTCCATTTATCCAGTCAGAGCTATCGACAAAGTTAAGAGAGACATTGATCGTGAACCAAGATCGGACAGGGATCAATATTGACCATACATTGGAGACCGAAGAGGTCGTGGGGCTGGGCGAAACCCTATGAGAAGTGAAAGTAGAGATGATCGAAGCCAAAATAATCGGGGACTCATGAGCAAAAACGGTTTCGACAAGCCTATCGAGCCTAGGGAAGCGTCAAGGTTATCAGATCACAACTTCAACATCGTCGCCGCCGCCATCGTAGCTGCCATCTGACACATCAAAGATACCAAATGGACTAGACCTTTACAGTCCGATCCAACCCATGGGATCCCAACCTAATGTGAATATCACGACACTCATGGCCAAAGAATAGAAGACTGCCGACAATTAAGAGAAGAGGTGGCCCGGCTTTTCAACAACCGAAATCTCCGAGAATTACTGGGTGATCGGGCCAATAACCACTTCAGGATCAGGGACTCTAATAATAAGACACAAGAAGAGCTTCATCACGTTATCAACATGATCATCGGTGGAGTCAACATTCCTTAGGGTCCGATGCTGAAGCACACCAAAGCATCCATCACAAGGGAAAAACGGACTCGGGATTACGTACCTGAAGGAACCTAGTCTTTCAACGTCAAAGACGGTGAGGGGATCGTGCAACCTCACAACGATAAACTGGTAATATCGGTGCTCGTAAATAAATCTCGAATTAAGCATGTGTTAATTGATCGAGGTAGCTCAGCCAACATCATCAGATCAAGGGTTGTGGAACAACTTGGCCTACAAGATCAGATCGTACCCGTGGTCCGCGTCTAGAATGGGTTCAACATAGTGTGCGAGACCATTAAAGGGGAGATAACATTGCCAGTGAATATCGCCGAAACTATACAGGAAGTCAAGTTCTATGTAATCGAAGGGTATATGAGATACAATGCTCTATTCGGGAGGCCATGGATTCACAATATGAGAGCAATACCCTCGACACTGCACTAGGTGCTGAAATTCTCAACATCCGGAGGAGTCAAAACAGTTTATGGGGAACAACCATCCGCCAAGGAGATGTTTGCGGTCGATGATGTGATCTCTGCATCCACACTCTCGACATCAGAGGATACGAATCAGACGGTCAAAGAAAGGGCTAAATAGAAATCACTGATATCAGCCTCAATAGAGTCGGGGGAACGAGGGGTAGTCGAGGACGACGACTACGGAGTCCCCAGATCTTTCATATCCCCCGATGATTCTGACGCTACAAAATCAACAATTGAGGAACTGGAACATGTCGTATTAATCGAACACTTGCCCGATCGAAAGGTATACCTGGGCACGGAGTTAAGCTGCGAGATCGGGAAAAAACTCATTCAACTTTTTATAACTAACGAAGATTGCTTTGCTTGGTCCCACCTTGATATGACAAGGATTCCATCGGAGATAACCACTCATAATCTAAGCTTGGACCCGAAGTTCCACCCGGTCAAGCAGAAGAAGAGACCCCAGTCCGAGGTTAAACATGCTTTCATCAAGGACGAGGTATCTAAACTCCTTAAAATAGGGTCCATTCGGGAGGTTAAATACCCGGATTGGTTGGAAGACATAGCGGTAATCTCGAAAAATGGGAATAAATTAAGAATGTGTGTAGACTATAAGGATTTGAATAAGACATGTCCCAAGGACTCCTTTCCTTTGCCCAACATCGATCGCATGATCGATGCCATGGCCGGCCACGAGATCCTCAGTTTTCTCGACGCCTACTCCGGGTACAACCAAATATGGATGAACCTAGGTGATCAGGAAAAAACCTCCTTCATTACTAAGTACGGCACATACTGCTATAACGTGATGCCATTCGAATTAAAAAACATCGATGCCACTTATCAACACCTAGTAAACTGAATGTTCGAGGAACAAATAGTAAAACCAATGGAGGTTTACATTGAAGTTATGTTGATTAAGTCCCTGTGAGTAGATGACCATTTAAAATATTTGTAGGAAACTTTCAGCATATTGAAGAAGTACAATATGAAGCTGAACCCGGAGAAATGTGTGTTTGGAGTCAGATTAGGTAAATTCCTCGGATTCATGGTATCCAACTGGGGAATCGAGATCAACCCTGATAAGTATTCATGGTATCCAACTGGGGAATTGAGCCCACCACTACTTCATACACCGAAGACAGACGAACAACTATACATGTACTTGGCAGTATCGGAGATAATGGTAAGTGGAGTCCTGGTCTGGGAAGAGCAAGGTACACTATTTCCAATTTACTATGTTAGGCGGACTCTAAGTGAGGCCAAAACTAGGTACACCTAGAAATATTGGTGCTCGCTTTGGTAAGTGACTCTAGGAAGCTGAAACCATATTTTCAATATCATCATATATGTGTTATGATTGCTTACCCATTGCAAAATATAATGCATAAACCCGAGCTCTTGGGACAATTGGCCAAATGGGCCGTGGAGATCAGGGGGTATGATATTGAATATCAACCACGAACCGCCATTAAATATCAAATTTTGGCAGACTTCATGGCCGACTTTACGCCGGCCCTAATACCCGAGGTCGAAAGAGAGTTATTGGTGAACTCGGGAATGTCTTCGGGGATCTGGACCCTCATTTGGGACGGCGCCTCGAACGCAAAAGGGTCCGGACTTGGAATCGTATTAAAGCCACCAACAGGCAATGTAGTTAGATAATCTATTAGGACTGTGAAATTGACTAACAACGAGGCTGAATATGAGGCCATGATTGCAGGTCTCGAACTAGCCAAAAGCTTGGGGGCGGAGGTGATCGAAGCTATGTGTGACTCCCTCATTGTGATGAACCAGGTTAATGGGACGTTCGAGGTAAGAGAGGAACGAAAGAAAAGGTACATAGATAAGTTGCAGGTAACACTACATCGATTCAAGGAATGGACTCTACAACACGTGCCTCAGGATCAAAACTATGAGGCCGACACACTTTCTAACTTAGGTTCGGTGGTCGAGGATAATAAGTTCAACTCAGTGGTAGTCATAAACTCATGAGATCGTTAGTGGAAGAGGGTCACGCCAAGATAAACTCTACAAGCCTAACTTGGGACTAGAGAAACAAATATATAGAATATCTGAAGACCGAAAAACTGCCCTCGAATCTAAAAGAATCGAGGGTCCTGCGTACAAAGGCAGCCCGATTCAGTTTGTTTGAAGACGGAACCCTGTTCAGAATAATGTTTGATGGCCCACTAGCAATATTTCTAAGATCGGTACATACCGACTACATTCTGAGGGAAGTTCACAAGGGCACCTAAGAAAATCATTCAGGTGCCGAATTATTGGTTCGAAAGGCAATCAGAGCCGGCTACTTCTAGATCGACATGGAAAAGGACGCGAATGAATTCATACAAAAATGTGATGAATGACAAAGACATGCTCCAATGATTTATCAACCCAGGGAGCTACTGCATTTGGTTTTGTCACCATGGATGTTCATGAAGTGGGGAATGGACATCGTTGGCCGACTTCCATGGGCACCAAGTAAGGCTCAATTTATATTGTTTATTACTGACTATTTTTCTAAGTGGGTGGAAGCCTAGGCATACGAGAAGGTTAGGGAGAAGGAAGTCATCAATTTCATTTGGGACCACATCATATATCGTTTAGGAATGTCGGCCGAGATCATGCGCGACAACGAGAAACAATTCATCGGCAGCAAAGTAAGCAAGTTTCTCGAAGACCAAAGGATCAAGAGGATCCTATCACACTAGTGGGAACGGACAAGCAGAATCGACCAACAAAATCATACTTCAAAACCTTAAAAAAAGGTTAACCGATGCCAAAGAAAAATGGAAATAAATCATGCTCGAAGTCTTATGGGCATACAATACGACCTCGAAGTCCAGTACCGGGGCCACCCTATTCTTACTGGCCTATGCCGCCGAAGCTCTAATACCAGTCGAAGTCGGAGAACCAAGTCTCAGATTCTAATAAGCAACCAAGGAATCAAACGACAAGGCCATGAATACGATCTTGGAGCTATTAGATGAAAGGCATAATGCCGCCCTCGTTCGGTTGGCCGCCCAAAAACAGCGGATCTAAAGATATTACAACCGAAGGGCCAACCTTCGACACTTCAATGTTGGGGACTTAGTATTAAGGAAAGTCACACTAAACACCCAGAACTCAAATGAAGGGAAGCTGAGGTCGAACTGGGAAGGACCATATCAAATCATCGAGATCATCGGAAAGGGATCGTACAAACTCGGAGCAATGAACGGTGAACGACTACCAAACAACTGGAACATAACTCACTTGAAACGATATTACTGCTAATGTACAACCCCATTAATTTCTATTATTTACATTTTGGACTAACACTTGCAGGCAACCTATAGGTAACGATACAATTTTTAGGCCTGAAAGCACGCATTGTACTCTTTTTCCCTTGAACCCTTTTTGTCCCAAATGGATTTTCTGGAAAGGTTTTTAATAAGGCAACAGTAGATCGTGCTAACATTGAATTAAAGTCCGGTTATGAATCGATGTCAAGGATCGCTTTAACAGTATCCAAGGCTTTTCTATGATCGGCCTCGAACACTTGGGAGGCATCACCCTCGGATAATGATTTTAGCAGGGAAAGAAACTTTATGGTCGAATATCCTAGGATCGGTCAATATGATTTGTTGTAAGGGTCAAACAATCAAATGAACCGTGCCCACATAGACCACCTGAGCTGTAACACAAAGCTTGTATACATGTGTAACATTGTTATACACACAAAAATGAAAGGAACTTTTTTAAGGAATTTCTTACATCCGATCCACTAAAGGTATCGAGCCCAAAGGCCGCCTTAATCCAGATTCAAACAATCACTCCCACTCAGGGACTTCCATCAAAAGACAAACTCGGACACCCCGGGCTATCAGAGCCCGAGGGCACAAGACCTATTAGGCAGCGACCGAACCTTAAAGGGTACGACCATCCCCATTCGGCAGCTGTTATCATGAGCAAGCTCGGATAACTCGGGGAATAATCCCACTGGGAAACACCTGAAATAAAAAGGTTACGACCATATTAAAATGGCTCGAAGACGCCCGAGACATGTAACAAAAAATAAGGCCTTCACAATTTCTTAACCGATTCTAAAGGCTACCCTTGGAAAACTATAATCTAAAAAATTATAAGTACTTTGGGGAAAAGTTTCTGGTTAGACCGAACTCCCACGATGCCTTAAACAAAATAATGTCGAAGGTAAGGCCTGTTCGAACCTTCGAACATGACCTAACTATTTTATTCTAAGGCATTTCGATCCTTGCAAATATAAATAATAAAGCAAAGGAAAACAAAGCTCAAAAGTTGTCGAAGGGAGAAAGAACCCTTGTATTATACATATAGTCTTTACAAAGGCCAAATGGCCTTGAAAAAAAAGCAAAAGTATGCAAGTACAAAAATACAAAAAAAAACAAGGAAAATGTACAAGGAACTTAAACGACATGGTCTTCACCGAAGTCCGCCTCATTACTAGGACCATCACGGTCTTCTCTGCCCTCGGATCTGCCAGGACCCTCAGGTATCTTCTTCTTCATCCTCGAGGTAAGCCAACTTCTTGGCCTCGACCTCATGCCCTTATGCATTTGCGATCTCGACCGGCAAATCGAAACCCCAGCATGAACCTCCTCGAGGGCCTCCCTTCGGGTCTGTCACTTCTTATACTCAACAATATCTTTCAAGCTGTCCTAGGCCGCGTCGGTATCGACTCTATACTAGGCCACCATCTCATCGGCATCGGCCTTGGTTATTTCAGCCACCGACTTGGCCGCTTTAAGCTCCTTGGCAAGGGTCTCCCGATCGGCAACAACGAGCCCTACTGAGGTTAGAGTTCCTCGGCTTTCCGGGACTGTGCCTCAGCTTTCTCTCTCATCATTTGAACTTGAGCTTCCGCAGAGGCCAATTGCACCCAGGCAGTGTCTTTTTCTGAGGACAAATAGTCTATTTTGCCTTTCCACTCCGAGGCCTCGACCTTGATAACGTCCATCTTAGCCTGAAGCTGGTTCATTTGAACAATCTTCTATTAGACCTGCAGGTTCTGACTGTTAGTCACCGAGTCTAGCTCATCATCACTAACCTCAAAGACATTTACCTGTTCCACTAGGTCGGCATGTTCTTTCTTCACTGCATACAAATCGGCCCGAAGACTCTTAGCCTCTTCCTCGTGTTGCTCACTAAGAAGTTTGTACATTTCTCTCTTTTAGTAAGCTCTTTGGCTTCTACCTCGAGGAGGCTCAACTCTTCTCGGTATCAGAGGAAGGTCTCATTATGAAGCACCGAGGCCTGCGAATATAAGGAGAAATATTAAGTTTAATAAGTAACCAAAGCTGGAAAATTAAAAGGTTTGGTAACACCTTACCCGATTCAGTGCCTGCTGTTCTTCGTTGAATAAGTATGGGGAATCCACCTCGTTCATCTTTGCATGTTCTCTTCAGTCACCAGGCACCAGAGGTAACTATCTACCCCAACGGGAGTGAAAAGGACCCAGGCATTCTCTGGAATGGAGATAATGATGGAACTGGTTGACCAGTCTCGGGCTCTAGCTAGACCCACCTGCCCCCGAGGGTACACTTTTCCTTGGTACTTCTAAGTGACCCAATTCGGTGAAATCCTCTGTGGCGGTAGAGTCCATTCCATCAAAAAAGATTTGGAGGGGATCGTCCACTCCATGGACCCCCTCATTCGACCGCTCCTTAGTCGTTTGAGCTTCAACAAACATTGAGTCCGTATATGTAGGCGATCCCGTTATGTTAATAACACCGGGTGGGAAGAGCCGACGTACTGAGGGTTCTCAACCCCTATTGTTGCATCAACCTCTTGTATCTATGAGAGATTGACCTTTGTTGTTCCCTCCTTGGATGGAACCCGTTCCTCGGGGGCCTATGGCTCTCGGGCCGCTAAAATTTCATCCTCCTTGGACTCATCCCTGAGCCGGTGGAGTAAGCTCGGGTCAAGCACTCGAGGGCTGGAGGTTTCCTTTGGTTTGCAGACCAGCCTCCTCCTCAGTTTCTTTTTCTCCGAGCTTGAGGAGCTCGGAGCCCTCTTCTTTTCTTTTCTCCGGCCTGCCTCGGAGCAGGAGACTCAATTGGCAAGTCCTCTTCACCAACCGGAGGCCTAAGCTCGGCATCCTTAGGCAAACCTGAAGATAGAAAGTAAAGATAATTAAGACTTGATAATAAAAGGAGAGGCCTAACACGACCGATTGGAAAATGGATCTTACCATGGGAACGGGCCTCCCATCGGCCCTTTGAGATTTTGCACCATGAGCATTCGGAGTAGGGAATATGAGAAATGATACCCTTAACCCACTTCTCGAGTCGAGGAATAACATTTGGAACCCGAGCAACAGCTGCACCATCACGAACATCGATAAAAAAAGGGAAAGTAAACATAAAAATCAACATTCGAAGGGAAGTTCCACTTACGTTTTGTATTCCACTTCTCAGAGAATGGCATGCATTCCACCGGAATTAGGTTCGAAGTCCTCAACTGGACAAAACGGCCTTGCCAGCCTCGATCCCGGTCCTCATCGATACTAGAGAACGGGGCTTTGCTGGCCCGACGCACAAGCTTTATCAACCCCCCTCGGAATAGTCGGGGACTGTACAAGTGAAGTAGGGGATCCACGGTGAACCGGCAGCCATCGATTTTGCTCACGAAGAGCCGGAGGAGGATCATGATCTCTACATTGAAGGATGGATTTGACCGAGGTACACCTCGTACCTCTTGCAGAAGTATATGATGACCGGGTCCACTAGTCCCAATGTGAAGGGATAAGTGTAAACACTCAGGTATCCCTCGACATGGGTGGTAATGGCCTCCTCGGGGTCCGGAACCACCACGGTTTTTTGGCCTAGTTGCAATCTATCCGAACCGTAGGGAGGACTTTTTCGGTAATCAAATTGATGTAACTCGAGAAGTCTTCGCATCGACTTGGTATGAAAGAGGGTTTTTCAAACTTAAAATCGTTATTTACCGAGCATCCTCCGAGGATGAACATTTTCAAAGGGGGTTCCTGTACTGGTTCGTCGACAGCAGTACACGAAATAGTTTCTTCGGTATCAGTAGTCGGCCGCAAAGTAGAAGGTGTTTCTTTTTGGGGAACAGTTTTTGAGGTCTTTGCCATTTCTTTAAAAAATAGAGGAAGAGAGGAAGTTGAAGGAGTGCACTTGTTGGCTTGAGATGGAGATGTACGAAAGTTATTTCAAGGAATCTCAAATAAACTAGAGTATAATTGTTAGAAAGTATTGAAATTTCGAAGATACGAGGGTAGAAGGTTTAGATGTAAAGTTGGAATGAACTAAGGAAGAGGTATTTATAGTATTTTAGTGGCGGTTCACATCCTTAAATGGCTGACCGGCGGCTGACATGCATTTAATGCCATTAAGACTTGACTGACGAGACATTTTGTTTGTTTTGTCATTTCTGTCGGGGGATATCGAAGTAAGAATCGGAAGCTCATGTCGTTTTTCATCGTCTACTCTCCGAAAAACGAGGGCACTATCTGTGTACAGTCAAAATCGAGCTCGCCTACGACATGGTAGGCTAGGCTCGAAACATGGCAATGAAGGACTAAAGATCGATACCAAGTCCCGCCGGGCTAAAGCCTGAGGGCGGAACGCCTGCCTTCGAACGAGCTCGAAGAAATATTATTAGCATAACCAACAAAAGACCAAAATATCCTTGACCGGCCGGATATTACGGCAGGAATCTCGGCACGTATCAATAAGGAACCAGCTATCAGCAAATTAAGAGTTTTTTACCTTTTATAAAAAATTTATCTAAAGTAGGACTCTTTCACTATATAAGGAGGGTCTAACAATTCACGTAACATATGGTAATACATATTCCAAAGCATTACATTATTATTTCTCTCTCTTCAAGCTCCTATTCTTCTGTATATTAAGATCGACCGAAGTACATCCAGTTTAAGTGTGACTAATGTCTCAAGACTGTAACTGTTCAATTCGTTTGGTTTATATTTACTTTATCATTGTTTATTTTAGTTGCAACTTAATTTATCGCTTTGTGTCAAATAATCTGCACATCCTTAAAACCACTTACAAATTTAATTGTTATCCGATTTTGAGGGCATACAAGAGTCACATTTTTTTAAAGATATATCAAATTGATATTTTATTTTGTTCTAATTTAGATAATGGACTTTTAATTGATAACCATCCGGTTCATCACTGCACAATGACAGTGCGATATTAAGTGGGTGTTTGGACATAAAAATTGTAAAATTCCAAAAAAGGTGAAATTTTTTTCAAGTGAAAATAATATTTGAAAATTAGAGTTGTGTTTGGACATGAATATAATTTTGGATTGTTTTTGAATTTTGTGAGTGATCTGAGTGAAAATTTTGAAACCAGCTTTTTGGAGTTTTTCAAATTTTCGAAAAATTCTAAAACTCATCTTCAATTGAAAATTGAAAATTTTATGTCTAAATATTGATTTAAAAAAAAAAAGAAAAATTTTCAAAAAAAAGGGAAATTCTTATGTCCAAACGGGCTCTAAGATTAACAGATCGAACTATTATTGCTCAAAACTTTTCTTGTAACAACATAGGTTAGTTACATTAATTAGAGAGATGTTTATGATTCATTATTTAGCAATTACATTAGATAATTCAAAATTATACGCAACAATTTAGCATAATGGTAGAATATCCCGTTTTTCAGATAATGATTGAATGTAAAAAGAAAAATTTGTGCTTCTGTAACCCGTGAGATCACTTAGGAAACACTGGGGGACAGCAGATGTTGAGGGGTCTTTTCGTTATCTTTTTTGTTTCTTTTTTCTTTGTTTTAAACTATTTTTCCTACTTTGACGAGTTTTCTCAGTTAACATGCACACTCTGCAAAAACGACTGATTTCCGATTTCAAATTAAATTAATGTCTAAATTCTAATAACTAACGAATTGCTGAAGCCTGAACAATCAAACCAAAAAAGAAAATAATAAAACAGAAAAAGGAAGCCAGAAGCCCAATTATTGGGCTGATTTTTAAAGGGAAGCCATGATTTTCCAATAGAATGAGAACTGAAGCATAAAGTCGACATGGAGAATATTCTTTGGAACTCTTCTTGATGCATTATTTAACATCTAATTTTAAAAACCAATAAGGACAAGTGCCTCATCCAGTGGATGTTGTTCAAAAACTCAATTCATTCTTTTACATTTAAACATGAGGAAAAAAAGGTACCACCAAAGAATGTGAGGGATGAATAAATTCTCTTAAATCTTAACTAAAGCTTTCGGGTTCAAGCCATAAATATAAAGAAATTCCTGATAGAGAATACTTTTACCTTAATGGGTCTCATGCAAAACAAATCTGGCTTAGCCGAAGCGTTTCGTCCTATCGGATAATATATGGCTGAACCAAAAAAGGAGAAAAGGGTGTATAACACTAAAAATAAATACTAATATACTAGAGTGGCCTGCGAAAATGATTGAACACATTACATGTTCAATAATATATAGGGCATTGTAAAGGATTGTAACAGTAACAACCTTGAAAATGCAATTTAATTTATAATTTGACAAGAAAAAAATACCACATTCATGGGTTCAATTCTTCAACAACATCGTGTCGACGCTCCCTTTTTCTAAGGCGAAATCGGGTTTTACGACATTATGGATAAAACAACTCTTATTCCCTTTCGAGAATTGGGTTTGGAAGTTGAAGAGTCGCCACCTAATGATTATAGTGCATTAGGACACTTTAAGAAGGGTTTGAGATGAAAAGACCAGAGATTAGGGTAAGGGCTTGAGATTATCTCGAAGGGAAGGTGTTAGGCACCCCTCAAGATCCACTAGTGTAGTTCTCGGCCGTACTTAGTTGTGACTTTAAGAAGAGTAGAAGTAACAGACAATGTTTGCACATAAGGAAATACAAATAAGTTGAAAGTTTTGAAAGAAAAGAGAGAGAAAAAAAAAGACATAAGTGGTTTTGGAAAGAAAAGATTGATTGAAGAAAACATTACTTTTAAGAATACATCACATCGTATAAATAAAGGAAAAGGTCCTAGGTTTAAATACAATATGGATCACCTTGGTGCAATACCCAACAATCATTCTCACACGAGATATTAGCGCACCGGTCATCATATCCATATTCTACCCTTCCCACCCCGTTAAGGTATTAAACGCGATTAGTCTCGTTTACTTATTACATGCTAATACCCGTCCCAACCTATCAGTCCTGGGGTTTTAGGACTTCTAATACTAAGGGGAGGATGAAGGGAAGTATAGGCATTTGGAGTTGCAAAAGGATAAAATACTAGGGCGTCAATCAAAACAAATAGCAAATGAATAGGGAATGAAACAAACACACAAAAGGCTCATATAATTCCCATAAATCACATAGCAACTAGTTTAGCATGTCTTGCGTGTACTGATTTGGTCTTTAAAAAATTAAACAGCGGACAGATTGGTTCAACACGTTGATTTGGATAAAAAGTCTTCATTAGGCAGCCCAGACCCAATTGTCAGCAGTTGAGGTATTTTAAACAAGTTACTGCTTAAGCACCTAATGCAGAAGAGTTTAAGACAGAAGCTTGAAAATTGTAGGAATTCAGAGATGACTTAAAAAATCAGCAGAATTGTTTAAGTAGAAGTACGGTGAAATTGTAAAGTAGAGTGTTCAGAAGTAAGAATGCTTTTAAAAGAAAAGTGAGTTTGAAACCTGTTTTGAAAGAGAGCTTCATGAGACGAATAAAAATTCAGGCAGAGAGTTGAAAATATTTCAAAAAAAGAAAAAAGAAAATGCAAGTTTAGGAAAATTGCAGACAAGTTTGGACGAGCTTTGTTTGAAAACGCTGAAGCCAATGGCCTGGTTATCACTTACGCAAATTTAGGCGAGTCTGAAACCCTATAGGCAGGATATCTATACCTTGATTTTTAAGACTCGTTACTGTTTTTAAACGTTAAGGAAATGAGTATTTGATTACCCTACGGTTTACCTAACGTTTCATGCATTCCCTATAGGCATGATTTCTATATGCAATTAGTTGATTAGTAGGTCCTATAGGCATGATTTCTAATGATTTGCAACATGGTTGAACATTAAATCCTATAAACATGATTTCTAAATGATTGAATGAAAAAGAATGCGAAAATTATAGACATGATCTCTAGATGATTTAAAGCGTGAACCTATAGGCATGATATCTAAGTGATTAAATAACAGCATTGGCCTTATAGGCATGGTATCTACCTTTTAGCCATAAAGTAAACCCCTCCCACACCCTTTACTAATACTCCCAAGTTCTTTTTACAAAAATATTATAGAACCAGAAGAAAGAAAGGAAAATAATTAAAAATACATCACAGCCTACAGCCAGATCCGAGCAGCCTAATTCAATCTTAATATCCAATAACATGTGTTTCACCAACCTGGATTCCAGATCCAAGGCCTTCTCCTTACTCAGAATGTTTTCAAAGTTCCAAGGAGTCTTAAGAACTCCAAGCAATGCTTAACACTCTGAGTAATTATAATAGCAACAGAGTAGTGCAGTGTGGAAATGCCAGCCCTCAGGCATCCAAGTTCAGAGGGAGCTCAAGGGTCCCAAAGCATGGCTTACCAAAGGGGGCAGAACTTAAGGAACTAGGAGTAAGTGTAAAGTGAGGGGAGTTGAAGAAATCAGAGCAAAGGGTGGTCATACCCAGCCACGAGTATAGGCTGGCACATCCCTGACCCTTTACTTGATCCAAACAAATAAAGGGCAGAATTTTTAAAGTCAGACTTGAGCCTGGATGGTGATTAGGACACTACCAGACTCTAGTCAAGGCTCAGCACATAAAGGGGGAAGAAGGGAATGAGACTGATTTGAGTAAGGTTCAAGAGAACCTGGTCCCAGGTCATGGATAGCAATGGGATGCTACCCTAACCTAGAATAGTACTCACACATAAGGGGTCAAAGGGAAAGGGTTCACATGGAAAACATGTATAGAAAAACATCAAGGAAGGACAAGGAAGCATAACAGAACTTAAAGGTGCAGAAACATGAAGAAAGAACATAACAGACTAAAGTATAGCTACAGAATGCAGGAAAGCACAATACAAATATATAGTGAGGGACATGTGAAAGGGAGAAGTAAACACATAGTTTTGGAGAATGTTATTTAACTTATGGAGACATACCAGTTGCAACTTTCAAACAGCAGAACAAACAAAGCAAGAAAACAGCCAGAGAGTCCACTCAAGCCTCAGCAAACACTTGAGAAAAGCAAGCGAGATTCTATAGTCTAGCCTTGGCTTTCAGCCGACTAGACACAACAGTAGTACTAATAGTGGTAAAGAGAAGAGAGCTTTTAGTGTGTGTGTGTTTTTGAACTCTATTGTTCGTGTATTTAAAGAAAAAAGAGCAGGGTATTTATAGTTTAAAATACCAGGCAAGTAAGCAAGGCAAAGAATAATTCAGTATCAATTAGAATCAATCAGGAGAAGGGGATTCCTTTAATTAAGGAGTCCAAATTTGAACGGTAAAAGGGCAGAGTTTTATTTAAGGAAAGAAAATCAAGTAATACATTGGGCAATGAAGGGTAAATACATAAGGGAAGTTTAAAAATACATGGTTAGGTAAATAAGGTAAGAAGTAAATCAACTAGTACATAGTAAATCAAGGAATCAAGGATTCGAAATCAATAATGAACCAAGTCAGGAAAGGTCCAAATTAGACAAAGAAAGAATCAAACAAGCTCACATAATGGTAGTCTGAAATCAATCCCCAAAATTAGGGTTATTTCGAGAGGGAAAGGTCTGACTATAAAGAGTGCATAGCTTTAAACATGCGAGGCTGGAATTAAACAAACAGAGTGGTCATGCAATCAAGAGTAGAAGAACATAGCTAGAAGAGAGTGTCAGATAGCACGAGAGAAATCAGAAGGTCTTGCAAAGCTTAGCAAGAATCAGAGAACATGAGACAAACTTAGAAATTAGGGTTTTTGAAATCAAACTAGTTTAGACACAGGAAGCAAAACAATCGCACACAAGTGTTTTGAAAACCTCCAAAATCTAGGGTTTCCTCCATAGATTAAATGTAAAGACGAAAGCGTAGAAAATCAGGCAAAGTAAACTCAGAAAATCCAAGGAACATAAACATTTCATGGAATCATAATGAAAGAAAACACAGTAAAGGAAATCACTAGCAAACCCTAGGAGGAAATACAGTAAAAGAAAAATACATAGAAACCATATTGAAAACACTTAGGAGTTACAGCAAAGCAAAATACGGCAAGAAATCACAGTAGAACAAGTAAAAATCAAGGAAACCCTAGGTTCGAGAAGACGAACAGTTTTGAAAGCAAAAACTTGAAATGATGTAAGAAATACTTTAAAAACCTCAGAAATAGCACGGATCTAAAGTAGATCTAGAGAGAAACAAGAAAACCTCGAAATGGCATAGGGGTTCAGAGAAACCCTAGAAAATGAGAAAGGCCTGGAAAAGGGGCTGGTCCGAGTCGAGATGGACTCATAAGGCTAAGACACGCCGGAGATGAGCCGGAGATGGTGAAGGGAGCTCATCGGAGAGGCGAGGAGGTGGAAGGTTCCAGAGAGAGTGAGAGATAGAGAGATAGAGACGAGTGAGTGAATGAGAGGGGATTGGGGGGTCGTTAGGTTAAAAAAGGAAAGGGCAAACGGGGGCCGTTGATTAAAACAATCAACGGCCACGATTTTAAAATGGGATCTGGGCGGGTTCGTTTAATTAGGTCTGGGTCGGGTAGAAATGAAATTGGGTTGGGAATTGGGGGGGTTAGAATTAGGCTGTAATTGAAATCAAAAAGAGGCTAAAATTGAAATAGCCATTTTTCCCTTTTGAATTTATAAAAATAGTAAAAGATGTTAAAAATCAAATTAAAAATACTGGGCTGATAAACAATATGTAGGTATTAATTTAAAAATATTAGGATTGATTTTGTAATAAAAATTGCTATTGAATCTAGAAGTAGGCTAAAATTGCGATTTCATGCAATTTTAGTTTAAAAATACCAAATGGACTTGTAAAATTATGCAAAAATCATGTAAATTATATGTTGACATAAATGTGAGAGTGAAATAAATTATTCACCAAAATGGAAAGTTTTGGGAATAATTAATGGATTTTATAGTGCACAATAGGCCATAAATTGGTCTTAAAAATTATTAAAAATGCCAAAATCTTTTGGGTTGCTCATATATGCACACATATGCTATTTTGAAAATAAATAGGGAAAAATTGGGTATCAACACATCGCTAGGTAATTCTCATCTCGCAATCAACCAAGGAAGATGAATTAGCAGAAGAATGTGATGGATAGTGTATTGGTCAAAATCTGACCGTCACGACCGAACTGACCAACATCCCGCCTAAGTGATTGGGCAGTGACAGATAACATAACTCACTCTGCATCCCTTCCCCGACATCCATCGCGTCAGAAGAAGCAGCGCCTAAAGTTACGACCGAGACACATTGGAGGCACGAGGGCGTCGGCCCAAGTAAAGGACAAGGATGACTTGACTATATATAGTAAGAGAAAACCTTCGATGAAGGGGGCTGCTCCCCCTTTCTCTCTACCAAGCTCTCTTCTTGTATTCTTGATAGGGAAGAAGTAATCTACAGAAGAACATGTAAAGCTATCTCCCCATCGATCGATGAGAGACACAGTATTGAATTTCAATAAGATCATTTACATCTCTTTTACCCTATATGCGATTCAGACTCTTAGCTCTTTGATCTGGAATTAATTATGTCTGACTAAGATTTACCGCTTCATCTTCTTTGATTGATTTGTTCAAAAAGGTTTCGATATCTTTTGAGCCAAACAATTTGGCGCCGTCTGTGGGGAGCAGCTTAGCAAAATTTCCTAGTCTCTCCCAGATCAAAGACTAGAAATATGATCACCCACCAAAAGGAGCGCGAAGGAAAAACCTAACCCACGCGAGACAAAGGCGCAGTGCGGTAGGGGGAGGAGAGCCGAGCAAAATCACCAAACTTAGAAATCTTTGCCCATCAACCATCGATATGCCAAACAAGACGAACAACGTTACCAACCTGTTCTCCTCCATCGGACCACCGGACGGGGGCAAGGAAAGTATCATTCTAACTCACTTTCTGCCCTCTGCTCAAGTAGGAACACAAAGGTCGTGTAGACGAACGAATAAAGAAACACCTCAATTAAAGGATGGAAAACTGCCGCAAAACAACTGTGATACCGCCCGCCGATGATACCTCCAAGCCAGAAGGCAGGAGTTAGACAAGGAAAATACAATATGTGCGCAGAACGAACCTAAGCGAAACAACAACGTTTCACATTCTCCGACATTGAACCCTCCGGTGCGAGCAATGTCAAATGGAATGGGACTCTCCCAGAAGATATCTGGCTCTCCAAAACTGGACTGACGACGGGTTACTATTTCTATAAGTTCGACATAACATCCTTTAAGGCCAAGGGACTTCGCCAAAATGAGAAGAGTTTGACCTCGATCGAACGACGACGGGTTACTATTTTGATAAGTTCGAAATAACACCCTTTAAGGCTAAGGGCTTTCGCCAAAAAGAAGAGCTCGTCCTCAATCGAACGACGACGGGTTACTATTTCGATAAATTCGTAATAACACACTTTAAGGCCAAGGGCCTTCGCCAAAAAGAGAATAATTCAACCTCAATCGAACAACGACGGGTTACTATTTTGATAAGTTAGAAATAATACTCTTTAAGGCCAAGGGCCTTCTCCAAAAAGAGGAGTCGACCTCGATCGGACGATGACGAGTTACTATTTCGATAAGTTCGAAATAACACCATTTAAGGCCAAGGGCCTTCGCCAAAAAAAGAAGAGTTCGACCTCGATCGAACGATGACGAGTTACTATTTCAATAAGTTCGAAATAACACCCTTTAAGGCCAAGGGCCTTCCCCAAAAGAAGAGTCGACCTCGATAGAACGACGACGGGTTACTATTTCGATAAGTTCGAAATAACACCCTTTAAGGCCAAGGGCCTTTGCCAAAAAGAGAAGAGCTCGACCTCAATCGAAAAACGATAGGTTATTATTTTGATAAGTTCGAAATAACACCTTTTAAGGCCAAGGGCCTTCGCCAAAAAGAGAAGAGTTCGACCTCGATCGAATGACGATGGGTTACTATTTCGATAAGTTCGAAATAACACCCTTTAAGGCCAAGGGCCTTCGCCAAAAAGAGAAGAGTTCGACCTCGATCGCACGACGACGGGTTACTATTTTGATAAGTTCGAAATAACACCCTTTAAGTCCAAGGGCCTTCGCCGAAAAGAGAAGAGTTCGACCTCGATCGAACGACGATGGGTTTTTGTCACACCTCGCACCCGAAGAGGTATACAAGGAAGTTTTTCCAATCTAAGTGACATTATTCGAAATGGGATTATTTATTCAATTCAGAGTCGCCACTTGAAATATTTTAATTGGTGTTCCAAGTCACCGGTTTATTTTAAATCCCAAATAGAGAAATTTTTTATTTTTTAAAGTCTGCGAACCAGAAATTCTAGGTAAAGAATTCTGTTAACCCGGGAGAAGGTATTAGGCATTCCCGGGTCCCGTGGTTCTAGCACGGTCACTTAGCAATTTATACTTGGCTTAATTTTTTGACTGATCAATTTTAAAACCTATGTGCAATTATCTTTTTACCACTTTTAAATCACTTGAATTATTCGTAATTAAAGAATTGAGCTACGCGTATATATACTGTTTTCCTTTGGCGCGTCAAAAATTATGTCACGCGAATATGTCCACAATTAATAATGATTTATTTATTTATTTAAGAAAATTTGATTGAAGTTGCGCGAACGCATCCCTCGAGTCTTTTTAAAGTTAAATTTGCAATTATGTTACGCGAATGTATACATAATCACAATGCTAGTCTAAATCGAGCCTAAAGCAAACTACGAGTATTTAGATTAATAAGAGGTTTGCAAGGGCCATGAAATTTTTTATTAATGGCGCACCTCGATCTAAAAGAGTTATTACTAATTATACGAGGGCCATGGGCTTAGGGATTTTATTTGGCATGGCACGCCTCAAAATATTTCAAAGGGGGTTTCAACATATGCATACTTGTTTATATTTGTTTTAATTAAAGGGAAAGGGGACACGGAAATCTGTTAATTCATTCCAAGAAAATCCTTAATAGAACAATTGGAAATGATGCAAAATGCCAAAGGTTAAAGTTGGAGCCATTCTAATCAATTCATGTCCCAACTCGAATCCATTTTTAAAAGGAAGGCCTTTTGGGCCTTCTTTAATCACTAGGCCAATTGCAAAAAGGGATAGACCAATTTCATTTAAACATACTGGAAATACTTAACAACTCGAGTACATGGATGAATTAGCCATTAAAATATGAAATCTGTTAATTACATGAAATCTATGACACTAATAAATTGTATAATTCTGCAATTAAAATACTACACTGATTTATATTCCTTCACTTCAAATATAGTACATTCAAAACAAATTTTAGTAAAACTTCCTTTGGTACAGAATTTGTTCAGCATTAGCAGTCAATCGCAGGGATGATAGATAAAGAAAATGCAATGCCATCTCTTTCATAGCAATTTTTAAGAGGGAATCAATGCTTGGGATATGCTGAGAAGTGGATTCATAAGCAAAATATCATTTTAGGCTGGGAGTATACTGCACTCAGATTGAACACGCTACCCTGATGCCACTATAAGCACAACATCAAACTACTTAGCATACTTAAACATTCATTAAAGTGAATTAAGATACACCAGTAATTATGACAATATAACTTCAAAAAAACTTTTCCTTACTTTTGCTCAACTTAAAAAAAAACGATTGCATCACAAGGCAAATCTGCCCTCTTAAAGTTGAACACACTACATGTACGCACAAATCAGCTTCACAGAAGAAAGAAAACTAAGTCAATCTAAACCAAACAAAATGCCCCAATTCAGTGTTAACAATCCCCTCATAAAACTTTAAAAAAACTTTCCTCGATCTGTTGAGGAAACGAAAGAAGCTAAGACTAATACAAACATCAAGAGATCTGATTCTGACCAAGATCATAAAAAAAAACAGAGCCGAAGAAGAAGCAAAAGTAGGAACCAAAAAAAAGTTTCAGCAATTAAACAAACCAACAATATCCATCAAACAAAGGTAATAGGACAGCTGACATATGAACAATTTCCATCAGTTATTATTCCCAAACAAATCTGCAGGTTCATGTCATTTAATAAAGAGCCGTACCCGGACAACAAAAAATGGCAACCAAAATGCCAAATAAAACTCAAGGAAAATGTGAAGAGAGTTCTAGCAAACAAAGGTCCAGCGAATCAACTAGCCAACTCCCAAATGCAACATAAATTCGGATGGAAATTCACAGCTCCAAAGCTCCGAACCCCAGCGACAAAACCCGACTTATACTTCAAATCAAAAACATTATTGAAAACCAGAGATCAAAGAGAAATGCTGAGATTTGTAATTTTTGATTCCTTTCGAAATAAAATAATACTTGAATCGAAAATTAAAACTCAGACTATAACTTTTATATTTTTTTTTTGAAAAGATGCAGACTGAAATTTAAAAGAAAAGGCTTGAAGAAATGGAAAACTCCAAGAACCCTAGAATTTTACTCCCTAATTTTCTGAAAATTTCTTTTTTCCTCTAACAAGAAAAGAACTCACCTTATATATAAACCTCAAAATATCTCGAAGCTTCTGCCTAGAATCCGAAAATCTTCAGATTTTTGAACAATTTCGGGACAAATGGAGGGCGTGGATTGATTCATATCTATCCATGACTCCCATTCGTCCAACAATTATCCTTTTGAATTTGAAATCGTGCAATTTTGAGAGAATATCGTACTCCTCGGACAAATCTATTGAGTATAAGGTGACGTGGAGGGAGGGGACCCAAATGAACTCGCTCAAAACTCAAACGAGTTGAGGCGAAGAAGAAGAACAGTAGAGGGAGGGGGGGCACCGTCTCTGATTTTCTAGGTTTAGGGTTCAAATGGGGGAAAGAATTATAAGGAGGTTTTTATATTTAAGAAGGAAACGAGTCGAACCGGGGGGTTGGTTCATTTTTGCTGAGTTGAACCCGGTTTAATTGGACTGGGGTGGTAAGGGAGGAGGGTTCTTTGGGCTGGAGAGTGTGAATGTTTAAGGGGAAGAATTTGGGCCAAAATTGGGGTGTTTAAAATGGCCCAAAACCAAATGAAACTCTTGTCTTCAATTAATTTCTTTTATTCCTTTCTTTTCTCTTTCTTCTTCTTTTTTTAATTAGAAATCCTAAAATTTAAAAAAATCCTAAATTATCTAAAAATGTAAAATCAAGCTAATTAACTAATTATAAAATTATAAACATTACTCAAATCTATATTAAAAGTGGAAAATCAATGAACTAAAAATTAAAGGCAAAAATGTGAAAATGAACTATTTATTTTTTGTGATCTTCAAATTTTACAAAACAAGTAATTACGGATTAACTCTAAAAAGTGTAAAAATAAATCCTAAATGTAGTGCATGATATTTTTGGTATTTTTATGATTTGAAAAAAAATTAAACAAGCAAGAAAATGTAATCAATTAATAAAAATCTACAAAATTCCTAAAAATGGCAAATAATCAATAAGAAAATCTATTATTTTAGATTTTGTAGGAGTATTTCATGTATGGCAAAAATCACGTGCTCACAACTGCCCCTCTTTGCTCGGAGACACGAAAGGTTTTCGGGCAAAGATAAAACGAGCAATTACGAGGGATTTTTGCCCGTTTGAAATTCCATGAGAAGCATTTTTTGAAAGAGCCTGACCGAACCTTGCTTCAGAGGTTGCCTACATATCCTTGGCTATAAAGGAATCAGATCAGTGTAGTTTTGGACGTTTTGGTAGCTGGGACTACCGAGAAGCTGTGATTTCACTGCTGTTGCTGCTGTTCCTACTTGCTAAACTCTTTATTACACCGAAAAAATGGAAAAAATAAAAAGCTAAACTAGCTAAACCTATCAACTACGAGTTACAAGATTCCTATCTATAAATCTCTTGAAGCTTGATCTTGAGTCTTGGCAAGGTCTTGCTGCAGGCTCCGATCTGAATCTTGATGTTCGTCAGCTGTAGGTGTTGGTTCTTTCTTCAGCTTTGGATCAAGGCGGAACATGCGAGGTTGTGACTTCAATCAAATTTGGAGCAGTCCGCGTCCTTCTCCACTTCAGCACTTTGAGTTCACTTCTTTTGTTCCTTTTCTTCTTTTCTTTATTTTAGATTGAGATTCATTTTTGGTCATCTCGAATCCTGTGCCTCGAGGTCAAACCTGCTCAGACACCAAAATAAACAAACGAACGAAATTTTTCTGCCCCAGTTTTCACTAGAAAAATTTCGTGAGTTATTTGCAACAAAAATCTAAACTATTTCTTTATTGAAAGCAATAAAAATCAGGATTGTATATCTTTAGGAGTAGAGAGTGAAGCCCTAAATTGGGAAGATTGCCAGGTTATGCTGAAAAGATAATCGGGTTATGCCGGAAAAGAAAAAGGGTCCTCGGGTTATGCCGGGGAAGTCATCGGGTTATGCCGGAAGAAAAGAAAAAGGTTCTTGGGTTATGCCGGGAGAAAAGAAAAAAGGTCCTTGGGTTATGCCGGGGAGGTCCACGGGTTATACCGGGAGAAGAAGAAAAAGGTCCTTGGGTTATGCCAAGGAGGTCCACGGGTTATACCGGGATAAAAGAAAAAGGTCCTTGGGTTATGCCAGGGAGAAAAGAAAAAAGGTCCTTGGGTTATGCCAGGGAGGTCCACGGGTTATGCCGGGATAAAAGAAAAAGTCCTTGGGTTATGCCAGGGAGAAAAGAAAACAGGTCCTTGGTTTATGCCAGGGAGGTCCACGGGTTATGCCGGGATAAAAGAAAAAAGTTCATTGGGTTATGTCAAGGAGGTCCACGGGTTATGCCGGGATAAAAGAAAAAGGTCCTTGGGTTATGCCAGGGAGAAAAGAAAAAAGGTCCTTGAATTATGCCAGGGAGGTCCACGGGTTATGCCAGGATAAAAGAAAAAAGGTCGTTGGGTTATGCCAGGGAGGTCCACCCAGCAAAAGGTCCTTAGGTTATGCCAGGGAGGTCCACAGGTTATGCCGGGATAAAAGAAAAAGGGTCCTTGGGTTATGCCAGGGAGGTCCACGGGTTATGCTGGGATAAAAGAAAAAGGTCTTTGGGTTATGCCAGGGAGAAAGGAAAAGATCCTCGGGTTATACTGGGGAAGTCTCCTTTTTTTTTAATTTAAGAACATGAGTAAAAATGCAGGAAAGAATTTGAAGGAGACTTCCCTTTTGGATTGATTATTGCTACAAAGCTGTTTTTAACTCTTGCACATTTCCTTTTGGTTGCACCTGCTTCTTGCATGGTTGCTTTGGATTGCACCGTTTCCTATTTTCAAATAAAGAACAATTGTTAACTTGAAACGGTGGTTGGTTTTGTGGCCTTGACGGTTTTGATCACTCGATCTCGACCCAACTTTTGGTGAGAACCTCTGCTGCTTGCTGGCCTTTCTGAAGATTGATCTCTTTCCTAAATCGAGGGACTCAACTTTTCAAAAATTTATCCTAACGGCTCGCCCGTATTTGGCTTTGGTCCTTTAACTTTATTCTGCTTCTAGGGGATTTTGACTTGGCTTCCTTTCATTTTCAATAACTTTGGGTTTCAGAGCATCGATCATCATGGCCAGTCAGGGTCGACTTGATGCACTCGCTGAAGCTGGGTACTTTCTTTGAATTTGGCCTTTATTAAGCAAACTCTGTAAAACCAATCTTGCCACCTTTTCTTTGTATTAGTTTCGGAAACAGAGTTAGACGGAAGGGATTCAAGGAAAAGTAAAGGACAAGAAATGAATTTTAAAGGGAAGTGTCCCTTTCGGGAAGGAAAGAAGCACTTATCTGAGATGCATACGGACTTCAATAGGCATGACATGCTTCTTGGACTAGGCGCCCGATCTGCACAACTATTCAACTTCTAATAAACTCATTGCGACCCGTGTTCTAAAACCAAGAAACCTTGCCAGGACTCTTTCAATACCAATAGTGATGAGGGATTATCCTTTTCGATCAACGGTGCCCTTTGCGGGTTTTCGCCAATCGACCTCTCTCATTTCTCTTCTCACGGCCGGCTTATAGTGCTCTCTGCGAGTTTTCACTAACAAGAGACTCTCATTTTCGATTTCTCTGCTTACCATCGCCTTACGGTGCCCGTAAGTTTTCACCAATAAGACTCTCTTATTTTATTTCTCTCATCTTGATTGCATCGGATCTAAACAACTGCGTTCTCCAATTTGAAAAACATTTTTCCCGATTGATCGGAAGGACTTGAACCAGGTTTGGGTAAAAGAACTTGGATCGAATTACAACTTTGAAACCATTCGGGCGGGATCATCATCGAATCATTATAACATCTGCCCCAGTTTCACTTTTGGGGGAAACTAGATTTTTGTTTTGGTGTGACTGAATCTCATAGAGAGGCTACCTATGTATCCTTTCAGAATCAAGTCGAACGTAGTTCAGAGAAACTCTTTTTTTACAAACGTCTTCGAGTTCCAAAGAGGGTAACGAAAGAAAGGTAACCGGCTTAAAGGGTTAGCAAAGTATTGGAGTGTTTGGGGTAGCGAGAATGAAAGCCTTCGTCATCCCAATCGGATAATGTTGTTGCTGCTGCAGGGTTAGACATAATACCTTTTGATTGCGTCTGCATTTATAGCTGCTTCGGGGTCATTTCCTTCGATGTCTCCCAGGTATAACGCCCCTCTTGGCAATATCTTTCTGATGATGTATGGGCCCTTCCAGTTTGGAGCGAATTTTCCTTTTGCTTCCTGGTGATGGGGGAGAATACGCCTTAAAATGAGTTGCCCCATTTCAAAATTTCTGGGTCGTACTTTCTTATTGTAGGCATGGGCAATTCTTTGTTGGTACAAATGCCCGTGGCAGACTGCGGCCATTCACTTTTCATCGATCAGGGTTAACTATTCCAGACGAGTTTTGACCCACTCACTGTCTTCAATTTCAACTTCAACAATGATCCGGAGAGAAGGGATTTCAACTTCCGCGGGTATTACGGCTTCAGTGCCATAAACCAAAAGGTACGGGGTTGCTCCGACCGGCGTGCGCACAGTAGTGCGATACCCCAACAATGCAAAAGGCAACTTTTCATGCCACTGCCTGGAACTTTGAATCATCTTTCTCAAAATCTTTTTGATGTTCTTGTTTGCTGCTACGATGGCACCATTGGCTTTAAGCCGATAAAGAGTAGAGTTTCGATGCATTATTTTGAATTGTTTGCATATCTCCCCCATCAAATGACTATTCAAGTTTGCAGTATTGTCTGTAATAATAGTTGCAGGAATGCCAAAACAACAGATAAGATTGGAGTGCACAAAATCTACCACAACTTTCTTGGTGACAGATTTGAGAGTGATTGCTTCAACCCATTTAGTAAAATAGTCGATGGCGACCAGTATGAATCTGTGCCCATTTGAGGCTTTTGGCTCGATTGGCCCAATGACGTCCATGCCCCAGGCAACAAATGGCCAAGGCGCTGACATGTGATGCAATTCTATGGGAGGTGCATGAATCAAATCACTGTGTACCTGACACTGATGACACTTCCGAACAAAACTGAAGCAGTCTCTTTCTATAGTCATCCAGTAGTAGCCTGCTAGGAGGATTTTCTTTGCCAAAACATACCCGTTCATATGGGGTCCGCACACTCCTACGTGCACTTCATACATGATTCTTCCAGCCTCTTCGGCATCAACACATCTTAACAAGTTGAGATCCGGAGTCCTTTTGTACAATACATCACCGCTCAAGAAGAAACCACTTGCATGCAGTCTAATGGTTCTCTTTTGGTCTCCACTGGCTTGCTCGGGGTATTATTTTGTTTTCAAAAATCTTTTGATGTCATGATACCACGGCTGAACATTTGGTTCTGCCTCAACCGTATTATAGTAGTCGTGCCTTTCCCTGATTTGGATTTCCAAATGATCAATGTGGGCATTGCCTGGGTATGGCAGTATTGAGGCCAAAGTGGCAAGTGCATCAGCTAGTTCATTGTGGAAACGAGGGATGTACCTGAACTCTATCGACTTGAATTGCTTGCCAAGTTCTTCCACATGTTGCCTATAAGGAATAAGCTTGACATCTCGGGTATCCCATTCTCCTTGAGCTTGTCGGATAATCAAATCCGAGTCTCCCACGATTAACAGTTCTTCGACATCTTGGTCGATTGCCATGTTCATACCCATAATGCAAGCTTCATACTCGGCAATGTTCTTTGTGCAGAAAAACCGAAGCCTGGATGTGGCTGGATAATGTTGACCAGTGGGTGAGATCAAGATTGCCCCAATCCCAACACCTTTTGCGTTTACTGCTCCATCAAAGAACATTTTCCAAGCATTGGTGTCCTTGGATATTGCCTCAACTGAATTTACCTCTTCATTAGGGAAGTAGGTGTTCAAAGGTTGCTATTCATCATCAACTGGGTTTTCAGCTAAGTGATCTGCTAATGCCTGGGCTTTCATTTTATGTCAAATTCAGTGAGCAAGATCTGCCACTTTGCTAACCTCACAGTGGGCATTGGTTTCTGGAATATGTACTTTAAAGGGTCCAACCTAGTAATAAGGTAGGTGGTGTAGGCCAGCAAGTAATGCCTCAGCTTCTGAGCAACCCAAGTTAAAGGGCAACGAGTTCTTTCCAACAAGGTATATTTGGCCTCGTAGCTTTTGAACTTTTTGCTCAATTAGTAGATTGCCTGTTCCTTCTTCCCAGTCACGTCACGTCACGTCACCTGTCCATTTAATTGTTGCGTCTTTCTTTAACAACTTGAAAATGGGTTCACATGTAGATGTCAACTGGGCAATGAATCGGCTTATGTAGTTCAATCTTCCGAGCAAACGCATAACATCTTTCTTGGTTCTTGGAGGAGGCAAATCTCAAATGGACTTTATCTTGGTTGGGTCTAACTCGATGCCCCTCCGACTAACTATGAATCCCAAAAGTTTGCCAGATGGAACCCCGAATGCACATTTGTCTAGATTTAGCTTCAGATCATATTTACGCAGCCGCTCGAAGAATTTTCTCAAATCTCGCACATGGTCATCCTGAGTTTTGGACTTGATGATCACGTCGTCTATATACACCTCTATCTCTTGGTGCATCGTATTATGGAAAATGGTGGTCATGGCTCTCATGTAGGTGGCCCCGACATTCTTCAGATCAAAAGGCATGACCCTGTAGCAATAGGTTCCCCAAGGTGTCGTAAACGCTGTCTTCTCTGCATCTTCCTCGTCCATTAAGACTTGATGATACCCAACATAACAATCCACAAAAGACTATATCTCATGTTTGGCACAGTTGTCAACGAGGATGAGGATGTTTGGAAAAGGGAAATTGTCCTTAGGACTTGCTTTATTTAGATCTCTGTAATCCACACACACTCGGGTTTTCCCGTCTTTCTTTGGCACTGGAACTACATTGGCTAACCAAGTGGTGTATCGAACCACTCGGATCACACCTGCTTTCAACTGTTTTGTGACCTCTTCTTTGATCTTGTCACTGATAACAATTTTAAATTTTCTTTGCTTTTGTTGAACAAGGGGATAATCAGGGTAAGTTGGCAACTTATGAACCACCAAATCAACACTCAGACCGGGTATGTCATCATATGACCAAACAAACACATCTTTGAACTCAAACAAAATTTGGACCAAAGCATCCCTAGTTCTTTCATCTGTGTGAATGCTTATCATGGTCTCTTGTACCTCTTATGAACTACCCAAGTTTACTAGCTCAGTATCATTTAAGTTCGGCTTAGGTTTATTCTCAAATTGCTCTAATTCTCGATTTATTTCCCTAAAAGCCTCTTCTTCATCATAGTCTGGTTCTTGGTTTATTATTTCACAGTTAGACAGCGTGTTTAGATCTGGGCATGAAGTCCGCAAGAATGTCATGTTATTTAAAACCACATTATTAGAACTAAAAGAAGAAAATAAAGAGATAAATAACAAAAATCAGAAGAAATAAAAAAAGATGAACGATAAAATATTAATTTCATTTCATTGAATTTGAAGATAACGGGGTTTACATTGGAAATTAAAAGACAGGAAACTAAAGAAAACATCCGATTTACACCCTGGAATAACTCGTGATGCAGAAAAAGTGGCAGGATAGGTCTACCGGGACTCCCGCTTGATTGGGAATGGCGTAGCCTTCCAATTCTGCAGTTTGGCATTAGGTCCCATATATAGCACCTTAGCGGTGCCTGAGCCTTCCCCTGGTTGGACCATGTGGGTTTCATACAGTATCTTCCCTAAGGCCTCACAGATTTCTTTGATTTCTTCAGCCGTAAAGGCCTCATCTTCCTCTTCCTCATTGTATTTCGGCTTGACAAATGTTCTGTACATATGCGGTACCATCTGAGGCAAGACCCAACCATCATTCTTTCTATCATCTGCCCATTTTACATCAGCTGGAGTGGGTCGAAAGCCTACCCCAAAGAACTTTTCACTGGCGGTCAGGGTGATAGGTTCAACTATTCCTTGCAATGATCTCCCAAGACCCTTCCCAGGTTTGTAACCATGCCTGATCATTTCTTTGGCCACCATGATTGATGCATTAGAAAGGAAGGGTTGGGGGCAAGGGTTTCCTTCTTCGTACTGGTCTACAACCACAATTTCAAAGGCCTGATAAACTATGTGCTCACTCCCCTCTCTTGCTTCAAGACACGGGACTGACGGATCCCGATAAATCGATTACTCATCTTCCTCGTGAACCACAATATCTTGATCCTCATGTTCAAACTTCACCATATGGTGGAGAGTAGATGGCACAGCCCCCGCTGCGTGAATCCACGACCTTCCCAAGAGAAAATTGTAGGAAGTGTCCATGTCCAAAACCTGTAAGGTCACTTCGAAGTCTACCGGGCCGATAGTTAGAATCAGATCAATTTCGCCTATTGTATCCCTCTTTATGCCGTGAAAGGCACGTACATACACGTTGTTTGGTCTGATTCTCTCAGTACCTATTTCCATATGCTGCAGAGTTGAGAGTGGGCAAATGTCTACCCAAGACCTGCCATCTAGCATGACCCTTTTTACGTAGTACCCTTCGCATTTCACAGTCAGGTGAAGGGCTTTGTTGTGTGCGACCCCCTCTGGGGGCAGATCATTCTTGCTGAAGGAGATTTGGTTGATTGCAAAAAACCTCTCTGCCATTCTTTCCAATTGTTCTCCGTGGTTTCAATTGGTACATATGCTTTGTTGAGGGTTTTGATCAATACCTTTTGATGTTTAGTGGAGTTCATCAACAAAGATAACAGAGAGACTTGAGCGGGAGACTTTTGAAGCTGGTCAATTATCTCGTAATCTGCCATTTTCATTTTCTGAAAGAAAGCCTCTGCTTCCTCAGCACTCACCGGCTTCTTAGGTGGGAAACGCTTTTTCGTGGCGTTATTCACCTCTTCCAAATTGAAGTACTTCTCGGACGGGCTATTTTCTTGAACTTCTGCTAATATCTCTTTGCCTTTGTAAGTCACTACCGATTTGTTATAGTTCCATGGCACAGCGGTGGGATCCGTCATGGGCCTTTGTGGCGCGTGGCCAATAACCACGGGCTCACTCAGCCTTGGTAGAATTATTGGCCCCCGCATCACGTAGGTCCCCTTGGGCACATACGTATGGGCTCCCTTGTTTAACTCAAACCTTCTAGGAGGACTCAACTCCATTTGTTCTTTCTTGCGGCCTCGAGGGACATAGAGAACGACATCTTTAGAGGGAGCTGCCCCAGTTTCAACTTCTACTTTCTTTTCCATATTTTGAGGGGTGGCTTTACTCTTTTTCTCCCCCTTATCTTGTTTTGTGACAGCTCTTGGCTCCTTTCCCAAGTTAGCTATAACAATGATGGCTTTTAGAGCTGGGTCAAATTCCTTGTCTTCACAAATCATCCCAATAACCGGCCTGTTGTTGTGAGCCGGTAGTGGATTGTTGGTTACATTGGGAATATATTCGTCCCTTAGCACTATTTTCTTTTGTTCTATCAGATCTTCCACAACCCTCTTCAAAGTCCAACAATTTTCTATATCATGCCCTTTATCCCCTGAATGATAAGCACACCGGGGGCTACGTTGGTAAGAGGGTGAATCTGGGTTTTGCCTATTCGGGGGTACAGGTTGCAGCAAACCCATTTGGACTAATTTAGGAAATAGGCTAGAATAGGACTCACCAATGGGTGTGAAGTATGTTCTCATTAGTGGTTCCCGGGCACGGAAGTTGTTTTGTGAAGGTCGAGGATTGTAATGATCTTGGTAAGGAGGTGGATTTCTGGGAAGTGGAGCTCTGTTCTGGTTAAATTGTTATTGTGGCCTGACATAGGGTTGGGCATTCATCACTGTGTATAGCTGAGGAGTATAAGCTACATCTTGGTGGGGATAGTAATGTTGTGGGATTCTCTCAGAGAAAAGAGGTATGGGTGGACGAGGTTTCCTTGCACTCGAAGTCGCCATTGACGTTTCTTCTTTTTTCTTTCGACTCGCTACTCCTCCACCCAACCTGGATGGCTTGCGAAGTAACCCTTATAGCAGACTGGCTCAAGATCCGCCCAGTTTTCAAACAATTTTCAACCATTTTGCCGATTTTGATTGCTTCGGTAAATGGTTTACCCATTGCTGACATCATGTTTTAAAAATAATTAGCCTCTTGGGCTTGGAGGAAGACCGTGACCATTTCAATCTCGTCCATTGGAGGCTTTACCCTGGAGGCTTGCTCACGCCACTTGACAACATACTCTCGGAAGCTTTCAGAGGACTTATTCTTCAGATTTGTTAATGAGTTTCTGTCCGGTGCAATGTCGATATTATACTGAAATTGCCTGACAAAGTTCCGATCAAGGTCATCCCAGATATGCCAATGGGATATATCATGATCCATATACCATTTAGATGCGATTCCAACTAAACTCTCTCCAAAGTAGGCCATGAGGAGCTCATCTTTTCCACCCGCTCCCCGCAACTGGTTACAATATCTTTTGAGGTGGGCAATGGGATCCCCGTGCCCGTCATATTTCTCAAACTTCGGGGTTTTAAATCCCAATGGCAGATGCACGTGAGGGAACATACATAAGTCGGCATAGGATACACTTTTCTGTCCACTCAAACCCTGTATGTTTTTGAGACTCTGCTCCATGCTCCTCATCTTTCTTGCAATATCCTTTTGCTCAGGGGTTTTGGTGGCTTTCTCTTGCCCTGCTGTGAACTCATACCGGGGTGGTTGAGAGTAGGTATAGGTGGGGAACTGTGTAGGTTCGAGTGGGAAAGATGGTGTTTGGAAGGTGAAGGATGATAGGTCAAAGCTAGGCTTGGGCAGTGTAGGCTGTGCAGTAGCCGAGCAAGGCGGAGCAGTGAAGATATTTGAAGCCGTACCTGAAGCTAACACCTGGGGGAGGACCTCAAAAGGTGTTCCAATGAAGTGGGCCGAGATGGTAGGATACACCAGTGAGGTAGTGGGGTGACTGATCGGGATGTTGGAGGTTCCACTTGCCCTAGGAAAAAGCTCAGGGAACCCAGGGATCACACTTGGTGGTTCTCTTCCATTGGCCCAGGCATCCCACATTTCCATTATGCGGAGACGCAAAATTCAGTTTTCCTCAGCAGCTGCCGATTCTGAAGTTGGGATGCCCGAGATTGGACTATCATCCGCAATAGGAATTGTTGGTAGAGTCATTTCCGAAGATATTTCAACGCTACCCTTCGACCGTGTGAAGTATGGATGCGAAGCCAGACTACCACAAAACCAACCACCTTACTGTAAAACCTGGCTTAATAGTAGACAACAAACATGTCAGTTTGAAATAAATAACACATAGGTAATCGCACGTTAGGGTGCGATGCACCTATACAGTTAAATGTGTTTCTACATGTTTCGCAACGGTTTGCATGTTTCATCCCGGTTTTTGCTTACTTTCCCCAATTTCCTCTTCTTGCCTCATCTCTTATTCCTTATTTTCCTCTCTTTTCTTTCCTTTATCTTCTTTTTCATTTTTCTATTTTTCTTTATTTTGGTTTTCTCTCGTTTTTTCCTTCTTTTATTTAAATTGTTTACAGAAATCATGTCCGAATCCGATGAGGATTGCCTACGTATCACGACACCACACGAATCAGATCATAATGTAGTTCAAGAGGTAAATGCAAAAAATAAAAGAATAATTTTTGTGGTTTTTCAAATTTTCATTAATACAACTTTACTGAATTACAAAATACTCGAAACATACTTTTCTAGGACTTTACAACTTTAAATAGACTCAGGACATACCTTTTCTAGGAATTTAAAATAGACTCAAAACATGTTTTTTTTAAAAAAATGAAAATACAGACTCGAAAAGAAAAAGAAAATACAATCAAGAAAACATCAGTGCCTCCAACCCTGTCCTAGGAACACCAACTGGTCTAGCAGCGGGCCTACTTGCTATGTCATCTTGGAGCTGATATAGATCCTCTATTATCTGACGGACAAAGATCATTACAGTGGCGAAAAACATGGATCTGGTCATGTCCTCACACGCACTTCATTTCATTGCAATGTAGTCAGCAATCCTCCTGACCGTTTCTCTTATAATGCCCTTTCCTTGCAGCAAACGCCCAATCTGTTGGGATATAGCTTCTAAGACCTGGGTAGCAGTGTGATTTTGCTCTTACAAGTGCTGTAGATCCCCTTCTAATCGTGCCATCATGGCGTAACAATGTTCCCTCTCGGCTTTAAAATTCTTGGCTTGTTTAGCCATTTCACCTTCGAGGTTGCTAATCTCCTTTTCCCAACCTGTGACCCCTCTTTCATATCTTTCTTTCATCTGTTGAACGAAAGCTGCACACACCTTGGCGTTTTTAGCCAACCTCATTCGTACTTTTGCTAGTTCAGACTCAGCTTTCTGCAAGTCATCTTCATAGTCACACACCTTTTGAGTAAGGTTGTAAATGAACCTTTCATCTTTCCTGCTTCTGCCCGGGTTCTCGGCTGCTATTTTCAGTTGTCGAACCTGGGCTCTAAGAGCTTCATTTTCTCGAACCAATCTTCTCCTCTCACCCTCGGCCTCTTGTGCCTGTAAATCATTGTTGAAGGTGACATTTCTCAACTCTTCTCGCAAAACATGAATGGTGGCCTGATATTCCTTTTCCCCCCAGGCTAACCTTTCTTGAATTTTTTCATCAAAGGCTTGAACATGGGACATTTTGGCGGTCCTCACGGGTTCGGGCTCCGGCTCCGGCTCATTGTTCACATAAAAACTCCTTTCAAACCAAGCAGCATAATTGGGATCAACTTCGCCCTTAGCCGGGTCTGGTACCTGGGTGTTACTTTTTAGGTACCGACAACAATTCCAGTCCCTTTGAACTAAAGCCTCAAGGATCGCTGCTTGTAGGTGTAGTTCAATGACTTGGGTGCTTAGGTCTGCCTCTTTGGGTATCACCTGATATATTCCCAGTTGTCTTAGAACTCTTTGTGGTGCATATGGTTGTATACTTCTTGCTCCCATCATCATCAAGTAACCCTTTGAAACAGTCATGTATATGATCTCTGTTATCGGGAGCCATCCTATGGTCCATTCAATTTGATTTGCTCTCAATTTTCTCAAATAGGAAACCCAGGCTTCAAACCCTTCTGGCAGTTTGTAGTCTTCCACCCTTTTCCTCATACTTTTTGATGAAATTATTCTCGTCTGAAGCATATCTCGTGAACTTAGGATGACGGCGAAGGTGTTCGATCATCCACATTTGAAGAAGAATATTGCAGCCTTCGAAAAATTGACCCCCAAATTTGCACAATGTTAATGCCTGGTAAATGTCCGCCAGCACTAATGGGACAAGTGTGTGATCTTTTTTGTCGATGAGCACCTGTATGATTCTGGCCATACGAAGGTCTATTGTATCCTCAGTATTCGGAAATACCATGATTCCCAGAAATGCCACGATAAAAGCAAACCAACGATAAATTTACCATGTGCTCTTGTCTTGTTTGTTACTCAACCCTTTTTCATGTGTTTCAAACCTGGCCGAGTGCCCAAACCTGAAATACAGGAAGTAGAGCGAACAACTCCCTTTGCTTGTGCGGTCCTTGCTCATTTGTTTGTTAATTTTCAAAAGATCGAAGAATTTGTGTACTAATGGGGCCCTGGGAATATGAGTTGTTCCTTTCTTAACTCTTGGCCGAAATCAATATACCCAGCTATTTCTTCCAGAGTGGGTGTGAGCTCAAAATCCGAGAAACGGAATACATTGTGAACGGGATCCCAAAAGGTCAACAAAGCCTTAATAAAATCCTCCTGTGGTTTGATGTACATGATGTCTACCAGGAAACCCAACTGCTCTTTTACCCAAAGTTGGTCATCTTCATCTAAATCAACTCACCACTTATGTAGCTGCATCTGAGCCCTTTCTATGACAGATTGTGATGATTACTGGACGGTATTCATTTGTACCTGTGGAGGGTTAAGGTTAGGGTTGACTCTTGTAGACTCTTTTTTGCAAAACAAGTTTTCTAAAAAAAAAAATCAACGGACAAGGACCCCTTTTATTGCTATGTTAGTAAAATGGTCGTTTTTGCAAACGTGGCTCCTTCACAATTCCAAATGAATTTTGAGGCCGGGATTAAGTATTTTAAAAGAAAAAGACACCTTTTAAACAAACTTTCATGTTTCTCCCGAAAATAGCCTTTTGACAATTGGAATGTAATATAAGGCAATTCCATTAAGAAACGACTTAAAAATAAATCGAAACCGAGTCGACTTTATTTTTTTGACCAAAGCCCTGAAACACCTTTTATTTTATTATTTGGTAAAAAAGAGGCCGAACCTTATGTGAGTTGCCTACGTATTCCACACCCGGTGAGAATCAGACCTACGCAGTTCGGTTAGTTTTGACACAAAAACATGATATTTGACTCACTTTCAAAAATTCGGCAGGGTTTGGGGATATTTTCAAATACCGGGATTTTTAAAAACCGGGTAAATTCTCTCTCCTACCTCACTCTTGGTTTTTATCTTTATTTTCTTTCCTAGTGGGTCAACATGTAAGCCGAAACAGATAAATATTCACATAGCACGTAGGATGCATCAGGATGGTCTTTATTTTGGGTACACCTGTCCTAGACGGACCCAACTCCTGTGTTGAGTCCCCAAGGTCAAGTGAACGTGATGCAAATAATCGTTCCTACTAGGGATCCAGCATGAGGTTGCGTTATTCTAAGTTTAAAACCTGGGGTTTGTGGTCTAGACTCGGGTTACCCGAGCGGACAACTGGGGTCGAGGAGGGGGCAACGTACCAGGAGTACGAAAGTTTGCCCGGCCTTGTTGCTTGCCTAGCCCGTCTTATTTGGTATAATTTCTACAGAAAAAGCGGGCCACACGAACGTGTGCACCATTTTCAGAAGACTCATATGGATGGCGTAAGAAGACATTTAAATACAGTTCAAGTAATATAAAAGCAGTAAATGACAAAGCACATTAAGTCCAAAAAATACAGTAATCAACAATAAAGCCAACTAAAAATCGCATTAACAAGCTCGAATTCTTGAACCCTAAACCGGAAGTTGTGGGTTCATATTCCCCAGCAGAGTCGCCAGAACTGTCTACCTCCTTTTTACGCACCCGAAGAGGTATACAAGGGAGTTTTCCAATCTAAGTGACATTATTCGAAATGGGATTATTTATTCAATTCAGAATCGCCACTCTGAATATTTTAATTGGTGTTCCAAGTCACCGGTTTATTTTAAATCCCAAATCTAAGAAATTTTTATTTTTTAAAAGTCTGCAAACCAGAAATTCTAGGTAAGGAATTCTATTAAACCGGGAGAATGTATTAGGCATTCCTGGGTTCCGTATTTCTAGCACGGTCACTTAGCAATTTATACTTGGCTTAATTATTTGACTACTCATTTTTAAAACCTATGTGCAATTATCTTTTTACCACTTTTAAATCACTTGAATTATTCATAATTAAAGAATTGAGTTACGCGTACGTATACTCTTTTCCTTTGGTGCATCAAAAATTATATCACACGAACGTGTCCACAATTAATAACGCTTTATTTATTTATTTAAGAAAATTTGATTGAAGTTGCACGAACGCATCCCTCGAGTCCTTTTAGAGTTAAATTTGCAATTATGTTACGCGAACGTATACATAATCATAATGCTAGTCTAAATTGAGCCTAAAGCAAACTACGAGTATTTAGATTAATAAGAGGTTTGCGAGGGCCATGAAATTTTTTATTAACGGCGCACCTCGATCTAAAAGAGTTATTACTAATTATACGAGGACCATGGGCTTAAAAATTTTATTTGGCATGGCACGCCTCAAATTATTTCAAAGGGGGTTTCAACATATGCCTATTTGTTTATATTTGTTTTAATTAAAGGGAAGGGGGCACAGAAATCTGTTAATTCATTCCAAGAAAATCCTTAATTGAACAATTGGAAATGATTCAAAATGCCAAAGGTTAAAGTTGGAGCCATTCTAATCAATTCATATCCCAACTCCTGGACGGCCGAATCCATTTTTAAAAGGAAGGCCTTTTGGGCCTTCGTTAGTCACTAGGCCAATTACAAAAAGGGATAGACCAATTTCATTTAAACATACTGGAAATACTTAACAACTCGAGTATATGGATGAATTAGCCATTGGAATATGAAATCTGTTAATTACATGAAAGCTATGACACTAATAAATTGTATATTTCTGCAATTAAAATACTACACTGATTTATATTCCTTGACTTTAAATATAGTACATTCAAAACAAATTTTAGTAAAACTTCCTTTGGTACAGATTTGTTCAGCATTAGCAATCAATCGTAGGGATGATAGATAAATATAATGCAATGCCATCTCTTTCCTACCAATTTTTAAAAGGGAATCAATGCTTGGGCTATGTTGAGAAGTGGATTCATAAGCAAAATATCATTTTTAGGCTGGGAGTATACTGCACTCAGATTGAACACGCTACCTTGATGCCACAATAAGCACAACATCAAACTACTTAGCATACTTAAACATTCATTAAAGTGAATTAAGATACACCACTAATTATGACAATATGACTACAAAAAATCTTTTCCTTACTTTTGCTCAACTTAAAAAAAAACTATTGCATCACAAGGCAAATTTGACCTCTTAAAGTTGAACACACTACATGTGCGCACAAATCAGCGTCACATAAGAAAGAAAACTAAGTCAATCTAAACCAAACAAAATGCCCAATTCAGTGTTAACAATCCCCTCATAAAACTTTAAAAAAACTTTCCTGGATCTATAGAGGAAACGAAAGAAGCTAAGACTAATACAAACATCAAGAGATCTGATTCTGACCCAGATCATAAAAAAAATAGAGCCGAAGAAGAAGCAAAAGTAGGAACTAAAAAAAACTTCAGCAATTAAACTAACCAACAATAGCGATCAAACAAAGGTAACAGGACAGCTGACATATGAACAATTTCCATCAGTTCTTATTCCCAAACTAATCTGCAGGTTCATGTCATTTAATTAATGAGCTGTACCTGGACAACAAAAAATGGCAACCAAAATGCCAAATAAACTAAAGGAAAATGTGAAGAGAGTTCCAGCAAATCAACTAGCCAACTCCCAAATGCAACAGAAATTCGAATGGAAATTCACAACTCCAAAGCTCCGAACCCCAGCGACAAAACCCGACTTATACTTCAAATCAAAAACATTCTTGAAAATCAGAGATCAAAGAAAAATGCTGAGATTTATAATTTTTGATTCCTTTCGAAATAAAATAATACTTGAATCGAAAATCAAAACTCAGACTATAACTTTTTTATTTTTTTTTGAAAAGACGCAGACTGAAATTTAAAAGAAAAGGCTTGAAGAAATGAAAAACTCCAAGAACCCTAGAATTTTACTCCCTAATTTTCTGAAAATTTCTTTTTTCCTCTAACAAGAAAAGAACTCACCTTATATATAAACCTCAAAATATCTCGAAGCTTCTGCCTAGAATCCGAAAATCTTCAGATTTCTGAACAATTTTGGGACAAATGGAGGGCGTGGATTGATTCACATCTATCCACGGCTCCCATTCGCCCAACAATTGTCCTTTTGAATCCGAAATCGTGCAATTTTGAGAGAATATCGTACTCCTCTGACAAATCTGTTGAGGATAAGGTGCCATGGAGGGGGAGACCAATGAATGAACTCGCTCAAAACTCAAACGAGTTGAGGCGAGTTGAGGAGAAGAAGAAGAATAGTAGAGGGGACACCGTCTCTGATTTTCTAGGTTTAGGGTTCAAATGGGGGAAAGAATTATAAGGAGGCTTTTATATTTAAGAAGGAAACGGGTCGAACCGGCGGGTTGGTTCATTTTTGCTGGGCTGAACCCGGTTTAATTGGACTGGGGTGGTAAGGGAGGAGGGTTCTTTGGGCTGGAGAGTATGAATGTTTAAGGGGAAGAATTTGGGCCGAAATTGGGGTGTTTAAAATGGCCCAAAACCAAATGAAACTCTTGTCTTCAATTAATTTCTTTTCTCTTTCTTCTTCTTTTTTTTAATTAGAAATCCCAAAATTTAAAAAAATCCTAAATTATCTAAAAAATGTAAAATCAAGATAATTAACTAATTATAAAATTGTAAACATTACTCAAATATATATTAAAAGTGAAAAATCAATGAGCTAAAAATTAAAGGCAAAAATGTGAAAACGAACTATTTTTTTTGTGATTTTCAAATTTTACAAAACAAGTAATTACGGATTAACTCTAAAAAGTGTAAAAATAAATCCTAAATGCAGTGCATGATATTTTTGGTATTTTTATGATTTGAATAAAAATTAACAAGCAAGAAAAATGTAAACAATTAATAAAAATCTACAAAATTCCTAAAAATGGCAAATAATCAATAAAAAAATCTATTTTTTTAGATTTTGTAGGAGTATTTCATGTATGGCAAAAATCACGTGCTCACAGCTACTATTTTGATAAGTTCGAAATAACACCTTTTAAGACCTAGGGCCTTCTCCAAAAAGAGAAGAGTTCGACCTCAATCGAACGACGACGGGTTACTATTTCGATAATTTCAAAATAACACCCTTTAAGGCCAAGGGACTTCGCCAAAAAGAGAAGAGTTCAAACTCGATCGAAGGACGACGGGTTACTATTTCGTTAAGTTCGAAATAACACCCTTTAAGGCTAAGGGTCTTCTCCGAAAAGAGAAGAGCTCAACCTCGATCGAACGACGACGAGTTACTATTTTGATAAGTTCGAAATAACACCCTTTAAGGCCAAGGGCCTTCGTCGAAAAGAAAAGAGTTCAACCTCGATCGATTGACGTCAGGTTACTATTTCGATAAGTTCGAAATAACACTCTTTAAGGCCAATGGCCTTCGCAAAAAAGAAGAGTCGACCTCGATCGAAGGACGATGGGTTACTATTTTGTTAAGTTCGAAATAACACCCTTTAAGGCCAAGGGCCTTCGCCAAAAAGAGAAGAGCTCGACCTCAATCGAACGACGACGGGTTACTATTTCAGTAAGTTCGAAATAACACCCTTTAAGGCCAAGGGCCTTCGCCAAAAAGAGAAGAGTTCGACCAAGATCGAACGACAACGGATTACTATTTCGATAAGTTCGAAATAACATCCTTTAAGGCCAATGGCCTTCACCAAAAGGAGAAGAGTTCGACCTCGATCAAACGATGATGAGTTACTATTTTGATAAGTTCAAAATAACACCCTTGAAGGCTAAGGGCCTTTGCCGAAAAGAGAAGAGTTCGACCTCGATTGAACGACGACGGGTTACTATTTTGATAAGATCGAAATAACACCCTTTAAGGACAAGGGCCTTCGCCGAAAAGAGAAGAGTTCGACCTTGATCGAACGACGATGGGTTACTATTTCGATAAGTTTGAAATAACACCTTTTAAGGACAAGGGCCTTCGCCAAAAAGAGAAGAGTTCGACCTCGATCGAACGACGACGGGTTACATTTCGATAAGTTCGAAATAACAGCCTTTAAGGCCAAGGGACTTCGCCAAAAAGAGAAGAGCCCGACCTTAATCGAACGATGACCGGTTACTATTTCGATAAGTTTGAAATAACACCCATTAAGGCCAAGGGCCTTCGCCAAAAAGAGAAAATTTCAACCTCGATCGAACGAAGATGGGTTACTATTTCGATAAGTTCGAAATAACACCCTTTAAGGCCATAAGCCGTCGCCAATGAGAAAGTGCGAAATATTCCTAAGGCCAAGAATCATCGAAAAATGCAAAACACCGGGACTCGCCGTGCGGAAATCTATCTCGCATCGGAATCACGTGAAACGAAAACAATAATAGAATACAAAGCAAATAACATCAAAAAATTCTCCTTTATACAAAGTCTCCGCGAAAATGGTCACGGATTACATAAGACCCAAGTCAATAGTCTAAAATAAAAAAAAGGAACAACGACAATCGACTACGAACAAAAAATTGGGAATGAAACAACCAACAGAAAACAAATCAACATCACTATCCCTCTGCTCTGCATTGTTATCGCCACCCTCTCCATTGCCATCTCCGGGAAGTTCTCCTTCGGCATCCGCACCCCCATTAGATTCAAGAGTCGCCGCATCATACCTGTAATTGACGCGAGACTCACCTGCTTTCACTTGCACTCCTTCATATGCAACCTCAGTCGTAGTACCCGCCTCCCACAAACTCTTATATATATCATGCTGGGCTTCGGTGTAATCCCAATGCTCGTGCATATGGCAGGGAAGGACGGTGGAGGAAGATTCAATCTGAGCCAACAGTCGCCCATTTTCTGCCTCCAATGGTGCGACCCAATCTCCCACAACCGATGCCTCTTGATCAATCTCGCTAATACGCTCCTCGCGCCTTGCCTTCATGAGGGTAGCTATCGCTCTCTCCAACTCTTGTTCGGACTGGAGGACGCGGATGGTGTTCTCCAGGGCTGCCGCCCTCGCCGAAGCCGCGGACCAAGGAATCTCAATGCTCTCTAACCCAGCGCGGTCAATTTCCCCATCCATTCCACGCTCAGCGCGTTGACCTTGATCAAGTTCTGATCCATCTCCGACTACATTGACCTCAATTTCTCCTGCAGATGCTCGCATTCTGCGGCAACTCCCTTGCCCAACTCGAGCTCCTCATCCTTTATTCGAAGTTGCTCTTCAAGAACACTCCTGCTGCGGATAGCTTGCATCAACTCCTGGTCCCTTTTCTCTAACTCCTCACCAAGAGCCCGATTACCGGGGTTTGCTCTTAGCCGCTCATGCATCTCGCGGCACTTGTTGCGGTAGCGACGATATTTCTCCAACATCTTCAAGAAAATTTTGGCCCGAATGTTGGCCCTGCGAATGCTTTCCACTTCCACCATATACGTCTGAAAAATGTAAAGACGGGTTAGCATTGTATCATCAAGAAAGGCGAGGGAAAAGAAAAAGTAAGCTTAACATACCCATAAGCCCATAGCGGCCACCTCATCCATCAAATCAACATCAGGAACGAATCGAAGGACCGCATTCTTGGCTGCAGAGCATAACTTGCTGAACTGCGGAACCAGATCCTCCATGTCTCCCAAGAGATTGGTATCCGAAAGGATCTCAAGAATACGGGCCGATCCTCTCACACGGACCACCGAGTGAGTAAGTCCCTCCTCAAACATCCTGACATCATCAGGGTCGACGTCCGATTCGGATTCGTAATCGTCGACCACCACACCTTTCCCTCTTTTGGCTGCCGAAGAGGAATCACGACCAACTATAGAGGATGAGGGTACGTCCGAAACTATAACAACATCCCCAGAATTCTGACCTTCCGCCACGACAGGTTGCTGACCACCGATAATGGTGGGAATCTCTGATTAAGCTGAGGCAACGACTAGTTTAGTCCCTACGAGAGAAGCCACGACAACCCCTCTCCATATCCTGTCATAGGATAGTCTCCTAGAAGAATCACTGTAGGGGGAGCAGTCTCAAACTCCACTCTCCTTCTCTTCGACAGCCCCCTCTTCCCCAGGAGACGAAGATTCACCCGTCGGGCGAGCAACGCGGGTCGGGACTTCGGCCTGAGAAGCGGCCATTGTAGGAGTAACCAAGGCCGCAGACTCAACTAAAGCAGCCCTCGACGAAGGTCGAGCGATAGGTACCGCGACAGGGTGAGTAGATGAGGCCGACTGCCGGAAAGCTAACGGAGGAGCCCTCATTCTCCTTACCCTCCCTGACATCGACAAATAGCACGTGAGGAATTAAATACAAAGAGAGAAAAGAGAAAATGGCTAACAAAAACGACATCTTACCAGAAATAGGCCTACGTCCATACTTGTCATAAATGGCCGCCCATGTGCTAACCCCCGCCGTATGAGGGAGAATAGCGCTCACCCACTCACGGATATTTTTGATAAGGGGAGGCGGCAATTTTTCGGCTGCAAAGACATGACAAAGCTTAGTATTGTAAAAAAAACAGTCGGATATATCTCCGACTAGAAGCATGAGTTACGTACAAAGTTCCATTTCTCAGGGAACCCCATCGGATCCGCCACAATGTGCTCAGCCCGCACATAAAAATAATTCTCATAAAAATGGCGGTCGGTCCTGTCGTCCATTTTCACCACTAGGCTCTTCAACCCCTGAGGACGCATGTGAAACATCATGTCGTGGATGAGTTGAGGGGCGAAGATACTGAGCAGATGGTCCAAAGTGATCTCACTACCGGTGAGTTCTGCAAACTTGAGCAACATAAGGAACAACTTGTACAGGTATGACAAAAGTTAAGCAAGGCATACCTCATAAAAACAACAGAAGTCTACCACCAGGAGAGGGAGAGGAAGCATGTATCCAATCAGAAAGGGGTAGGCGTAAAATACGCAATACCCAGGACGGTCAAAGTAAACAATGTCGGTCCCTTCTGCCGGTCGCATGTCAATGTAGTCGGGGATCCCCCACCTGGTTTTCAACTCTGCAATGTCTACTTCTCTCAGAATAGAAGGGATAGGCTCTGGCTCTGCCCCGGTCTCCCCAGCGCGACTGCTGAAGTCGGCCAATTCTCTCCCAGGGCAAGGCAAAATCTCGACTATCGACGGGATCTCCTCGTCTTCCACCGCATCTACCCCTCAGGTGGCCTGAGCAGCACTTTCCGGTGCCAGAACTGTGGCAGGAAGATTGGTGCAAGAGGAATCACCAACCATTTTTCCCAGACGAAGCGACAGAAAGACAACGGAAAGAAAGGACGGAGATTTTCAGTTAATTAAAGGCAAACGAAAACTTGGAGGGCCATAAAGAAAGTATGCCTGCAGAAATTTCTCGAGTAAAAGGTAAAGAAATGTGTCAATCGAATGATAATCTTCCTCTATTTATAAGAGACATAAATCCCCCGAGCACGAAACCTAAGAGCCGCCAATTGAATCTGATAGGGCATGAAACGTTTCAGCTCCCCAGGAACGTGTGTCATAATGGTGGTAACCACGAAATAGCTCTTTGATACCAAACGACATTTCGGTTCTGAAACCGCCGCAACGGTCCACGGGTACCGAAAGAACGTCGCCACCCCGCCAAAAACCCAAGAAATGTAACTAAGGAATGAATAGTTAGAAGTTAGATTTCGCTCGAATTCGTAGCAATCATGATCCGTCTGCCGAGCCCGACAGAGGACGATCCCGATAGACAGAGGGACTAACTGTATTGGTCAAAATCTGACCGTCACGATCGAACTGACCAACGTCCCGCCTAAGTGATTGGGCAGTGAAAGATAACATAGCCCACTCTACACCCATTCCCGACATCCGTCGCATCGGAAGAAGCAGCGGCTAAAGTCACGACCGAGACACATTGGAGGCAAGAGGGCGTCGGCCCAAGTAAAGTACAAGGATGACTTGACTATATATAATAAGGGAAAACCTTCGATGAAGGGGGTTGCTCCCCCATTTCTCTCTCCCAAGATCTCTTCTTGTATTCTTGATAGGGAAGAAGTAATCTATAGAAGAACATATAAATCTATCTCCCCATCGATCGATGGGAGACACAATATGAATTTCGATAAGATCATTTATATCTCTTTTATCGTATATGCGATTCGTACTATTAGCTCTTTGATCTGGAATTAATTATGTCTAACTAAGATTTACCCTTTCATCTTCTTTGATTGATTTGTTTAAAAAAGGTTCCGATGTCTTTTGAGTCAAACAGATAGAATTATCCGCTATTTGTGCTGGTAAAACATGTCCAGTTTGCTAGTGTTGAACCATTTCTTGACATTATTAAATTAACTCAATTATATGTATCTATCCTATGGATGATTTCAAAAGCTAAAAATGAATGTATTTTTAATTCTTTGCTATGGAATGAATGATGTTGTAATTTAAATTTAGCAAGAGGAATGTCTGATTTTAAAATTTTAATTAATTCTCCAATACAGTACGTACATTATAGACTACATCTCATATTGCATCTCAGCCAGATATTACTAATCAGCAAATAATTACTCTTTAGGTGGATGCAGATCATCTAAGAAAGCAAGTGTGGCCAATGGTGATGTGGTTCACGCCCATGATAGCCAATCCAGTTTATTGAGAAGCCATTGATAGCTGAAGCCTTGGCTATCAAGAAAGCATTGCAACTTTATAAAGTATGATTGGAAGAAAATCCACATTCTGCCAGATGCACAAACAGTAGTTCAAATGTTCCATAGAAGAATCACTCCTTCATGGGATATTAATACATTTTGTAGTGATGTGTGGCAACTCAAGCATCATTTGGAGGATGCTACATTCTTGTATATAAATATGAAGTTTAATATTTGTAGTCATAAACTAGCTAAGCTCTCATTATCTCTAGTGAATGAGATGTTTGACACTCTCCCTTCTAATTGGGTTAATACTAAGTATTGTAAAGTTGTCTAACTTTTTATATTAACATATGATGTGTTCTGACGAAAAAGAATCTATCTACAATGTATTAAAAGCCCTTAATAAAATATCACTCCCATTTTTTGCCCATTAAAAATAAATTTCACATTGAACAAAATTATAATTTAGGTTATTTTCATAATCTTTAGGAAAATCTTTCCTTGTTTGAAATATTTACGATGTCGTAATATTTAAGACTTCAAAATCAATTAAGATTTACCTTATATAAATTGTCTTCCAATTGAAGTATATAACATAAGTGTTTCGAGTATTAAAGTTTTGATGATTACCAAAATGTAACTAAATGCTCAAAGAACCAGGTCCTCAACGTAGCTGCTTAACTCTTGTGAAGAACCAGCTCCTCAGGATAAAGGATTAGCTCCTCATGATTGATACTTGTACGTTTGTACAAGACAGTAACTTTATCTCAAAGTTACCTGTTCCAAGTTTGGTAGAAGAAGGTTGCTATAAGTAATAAAGGTCGTTGCTCAAGAAGATACAAATAATTCAGTCAGAGACAAAAGTCTCAAAGCTTGTGGAATCCTTGAAACAGTAGGAGTCCTATCAAAGAGGAAGGTGACTATGAATAGGACTCCTAGATGATCTCAAGTGGTGTTTCAAATAGGATCGACTTTGGACTTCTGAACTATCCTTTTACACATCAAATAAAGAGTCATAAGTCGTTTATTCGTGTTGAGTGCATGCCTTGTATTATTCCTATGTCAGTCTAGTGAATGTGTTTTAGGAAATCGAGTTGTAATCAAGTGTCATAAACATTTAGTAAATTGGAGTGAGTATTTTTCTTTACAAGTTAGAGTAACTTGTGAATCAAATAGGAGTAGTAGGAGTACTGGAGAGTATTTAATTACAGTCTTGTAATTGATACATTTTGGCTCATTGTTCTAGTGGAGTTGGACGTGGTAGGTCGTGGTTTTTGCACCTTTTGAGCTAAGTGATTTTCCACGTAAAAATTGTTGTGTTCATTTTATTGCTTGTTTACTTTACGCTTAAGGAATACAGTAAAGAAACAAGTTATACAGTAATCAATATGGGCACTCAAACTAACAATTGGTAGCAGAGCAAGTTCTCTCATTTACACGGCTAACACCTAGAGAGATCTTGGAAGCAAGATGAGTGCTCCACCCGAAATTAATGAAGGACAATCAACCACCATGCCATCCCTGTTCAATGAAAAATATTACAGTTGGTGAAAAGAAAGAATGGAAGACTTCCTGACACCTGAAGACTATGAACTATGGACCATAGTGAACCAAGGTCCTTCGATTCCTACTATAAAATGCACAAAATGAATCGGTTCCTAAGGACCGCGCCGAATATGTGGCAGTAGATTTCAGAATGATGGAGAAGAATGCAAAGGCTAAGAAAATGCTTATCTGTGGACTTGTTCCTGATAAGTACTACAGAATTTTTGTGTGCTCTAATGCGAAGTAGATATGGGATGCACTTCAAACTGCTCATGAAGGAACAAACCAAGTAAATAGATCAATGATTGAGCTACTCATGAGAAACCATGAGCATTTCTCCATGAAGGAGTCTGATCCCGGACAGGATATAATGACTAGGTTCACTATAATAACCAATGAACTGAAATCACTTGGAAAAGTGCTTACCTCAGAAGAGTTGGTTAGCAAAGTTCTAAGAATCCTTCCACCTTCATGGAAAGTGACTTTGAAATCAAAAGTCACTGCAATCCAGGAAGCCAAGAAATTGGACAAAATCTCACTTGATGAGTTGGTTGGAAAACTAAAAACTTATGAGATGATAAAGATAGAACTGCGCAAGGAAGAACCAAAGAAGGATAAGGCCTTGGTTCTTAAAGCATCTAAGGATGATGAATCTGACTAAGATGATCCTGATCCAGCAATGTTTTCCAACTTCAAGAGGTTCATGAAGAATTCCAAAAATGCATCCAATAGAGAGACCAGTAGCAAGAATAAGCATATCGACATAGCTAACTATGATGGGTGCTACAAGTGTAGAAAGCTAGATCACATGGTCAAGGATTGTGCAATGTGGGAAATTGAGCGGAGGAAAGAACAAGCTGAAAAAAGAAAAACGGGAGAAGATGAGAGAAAAGGGTTCCAACAAAGGAAAAATCCAAGGCAAAGGATTTATTGATGCAATGAAGCAGGCGTTCTTGGCAGCATATGAGGACAATGGAATTGATCAAGAGGAAGAAAAGGAGGATGGGGATATAAGTCTTGATTCTGTGATTGATGAACACCAAGATGTGAAGATAAAACCCCAGTACAACTTGGAATGCACATTGTAAGACCTGTTTTATTTGATGAACACCACTATGATGAATGGATGCAGTATATGGAAACATTTCTTCAAGCTACTGATTTTGACATATGGGTAATTTTCAGTCATGGACCAATTCTCCCAACCAAATTGGATAGTGAAGGTAGCAAGTGCAACAAAAGAGAAGATGAACACAATGAAGAAGATTGTCAGCTAGTTCAGAAAAATGCTAAAGCAAAAGACATGCTCTAAAGAATCTTGTCTAGAAACACTCTCCTTAGAATGTCCTCTTGCATCTATGCTCATGATATATGGAAAACCTTGAAAACTAACTTTGAAAGTGAAAGCATCAAAGTGGCTTTGATGGCAATTGAAGAATCCAAAACAGAGGAAGAAGTGATGGGATTGATGGCCATGAGTGATTTAGAAACTGAAGATGAAGCAAACCAGCTAAGTATATCTGACTTGAAAGAGAATATTCATATTATGTCCAAAAAATAACTAATGGCCATAATTATGACCTTAATGAATGAAATGGATAAAATGAGTATTGGAAATGATCAACTAATAAGAAACTTTTTTTGTGTCAAACTTGATATCAAAGAGCTTGAAGCTCACAAAGCTAGTTTAGAGAAAATGTCAAAGACCTTAAGAACCAGGTTCTTGAACTTACTTCCGATAATGAGAAGTCTACTGATATATATGGCAAGGAAAAATGAGTGATCTACAGGATAAGCTTGAAAAGGAATTAAAAATTGCTAATGATAATCTTTGTGATGTTGAATGTACAAATAAAGTCATGCATGAAAATCTAGAAAAGGCTAATTATGAACTCTCTAGACTAAGCAAATGGCATAGATCTTTTGATTTCTTGAATTGACTGAATGAAAACTGTAGCTCTAACAAATCTGGAATTGGCTACAGAGAACTTGTCCCTAAGTTTGACCCAAAGTATATAAGAATTTCTGATAATAACATGTGTACTCATTATGGAAGAGTAGGACACTTATCCTGCCTTAATTCATGCTCAGTTTAGAAACACCTTTGGTATTTCTAAAAATGTGAAGAAGGAAGAGGATCCAAAGGTTAATCCTTCTGTCCATACTAAGTGGATTAAGGTTAATAAGAAAATAACTTCTAATCCTCTCTCTTTCTGGGCAAGAAGGGATCTGATTCATCATTTTTAAACAAAAAGGGAGCCAAGCTTGTCTGGGTTCCCAAAAAAACTTGTGAATTTTGGTGCAGGCTAAGGTGAGAGAAAAAAATCAAGACTGATATCTAGACAGTGGATGCTCAAGTCATATGACTGGAGAAAAGCAAACCTTCATCTCACTAACAGCCTTCCAAGGAGGAGTGTGTCATTTGGAAATGGAAAAAAAAGACCAAATAACAGGTATTGGCAAGGTTGGAAAGTCACTCTCTCATGCTATAGAAGATGTGTATTATGTGGTAGGTCTTAAAAACTATCTTCTTAGCATCTCTCAAATGTGCGACAAAGGAAATGAGGTAAAATTCAATTCTAAAATTTGCACTGTCACTAAGCATGATGCTGATAAAATTGTATTAAAGGGTAAGAGACATAAAAATGTCTACAAGATATCGATTATGTCACTTCTTAGAGTGAGCACACATGATTGAGTATAGTGGAAGATGATCCACCGTTATAGCATTCATACCAGCTTCTCTCAACTCAACAAGTTGGCGCCAAAGGACTTGGTCCTTGGTCTACCTAAAGTTGAGTTCACCTCTGACAAGGTATGTGATGCCAGTGTTAGAGGGAAATATGTTAGGTCATCTTTTAAATCTAAAAAGTTTGTAAGTGCTTCTAAACCTCTGGAACTCCTTCACATGGACCTATGTGGACCAATGAGAATAAGGAGTAGAGGAGGTAAAAGGTATGTGTTTGTGACTGTTAATGACTTATCCAGGAATACATGGACTTTGTTTTTGGGATCCAGAGATCAAAACCTTTGATGTTTTCTGTGTATTTGTCAGAATGATTCAACAAAATCTAGGGTGCAATGTTTTAAGTATAAGAACTAACCATGGAACTGAATTTGAAAATTCAAAATTCCTTGAGTTCTATGGATCACTTGGTATTGACTAGGGGTGTGCATTCGAATCGGTTTATCGATAAATCGATTCGATTATTTGTTATCAGTTTATCGATTTATAAATTTCGATTTCAATTTCGAAATTTTCCTTATCGAGTTATCGGTTTGGATTTCGATTTTGTCCTATTCGGTTATCGGTTTATCGATAAACCATTTTTGTCCTCTTCGGTTACTATATAATGACTTCATTGTCTTCTCCAGGAGCTTGGCCTGTGCTGGACCCGTCATAGTTCCATTTGGGAAGCTTTGAAGGATCTTTAACTGGAACTAAAAGAGTCTGTAAATAAAACAATTTGTATAAAGTTAGCAATCTTCAAGCAATTAAAAACGAAAAAAAGAAAATGTTAATCTGAAAAAAGATTAATAAAATAATGCAATACCCTGGCTTTGCTCCTAAGGTCCATGCCTGATTCGCCTGGTTATAAGAAACAAAAAAGACATACCAAGCACAACTATTAAAACCATAAAACACAATAAGTGAAAATAACGATTTGCATTATTTTAGTTATAAATGGTGTTCGTCTTATTTTAACTTATTTTTGTCCATATTAGTTAGGCGTATTTATAGCGATATACTTTCCGTAGAATCCCGCAAATTTTCTTATTGGTGTAATCAATAACCAAATTTATAAGCCTCAAAAATCGATAAATCGGAATCGAAAAAATCGAAACCTTATTGAAACGATAACGATAAGCATATGTACAAATCGATAATCGATAAGTAATTATCAATAAGGGTCAAAATCGAATCGATAAATCGAATGCACACCCCTAATATTGACTATAATTTCTTTGCACCTAGAACTCCACAAAAAATGGGGTTGTAGAAAGAAAAAATAGATCCTTAGAAGACATGGGGAGGACAATATTGATTTCCAATGGAATGCCTAAGAGTTTCTGGGCTGAGGCAATCAATACTGCTTATTACCTGCTAAATAGATACATGGTCAGACTCATTCTTGAGAAAACTCCCTATGAGTTTCTTTGAGGACGAAAACCCAACATCACTCACCGGAGAGCCTTTGGATGCAAATGTTTTGTGCATAATAATGGGAAAGAAGCTCTAGGTGAGTTTGAAGACATAAGTGATGAGAAAATTTTCTTGGGTTACTCTCCACATAATAAGGCCTATAAGAATTTTAATAAAAGAACTATGGTTGTGGAAGAAAATATTCATGTTATTTATGATGAATCTAACAATTTGGCTGAGAAAGGTCTGCAGGATGAAGATTATGACATATGATTCACTGTGACGGAGATACAAAGGAATCTGATGAAGATGGATATTAAAACCATAAGGACTTGACATTGATCATGAGGAACAAGAAGAAGAAAGAACTACTCTAATAGCTGACCAGACTAATGAAGCCACACCTACTGAACCTGCTCATTTGGGTCACTCCTCTGGTGAATCTTTTCTGGGCATACAGATTAGACCATGGAAGCATCAAATCTCATAATCTTTTGAGAATATCATCATCTCTAATCCCAATGCTGGGTGCAAACCAGATCTTCTCTAAGAAATCTATGTGCACTCACAACATTCCTCTCACAGGTTGGACCTAAGACCATCAATAAAGCTCTAAAGGATCTAGACTGGATCATAGCCATGCAAGAGGAGCTAAATCAGTTTGAGAGAAGCAAGGTCTAGCACTTGGTACAGAAACCCAAGAATAGAACTGTCATAGGTACCATATGGGTGTTCAGAAACAGGTTGGATGAACAAGGAAATATCACAAGGAACAATGTCACACTAGTGGTTTAGGGATACAATCAAGAGGAGGTCATTGACTATGATGAGACATTTGCACATGTACCTAGAATGGAGGCTATAAGAATGTTTATAGCCTTTGCTTCCTACATGGAGTTCACTTTATACCAGATGGATGTAAAGAGTGCTTTTTGAGTGGTTACGTGAAGAAGGAAGTGTTTGTCAAACAACCTCCTAGATTTGAAAATGAAGAATTTCCTGACTATGTGGTCAAACTGGATAAAGCTCTTTATAAACTAAAACGGTCTCTAAGAGCTTGGTATGAAAGGCTCTCAAAATTCTTCTTAGCCAACAACTTTGTAAGATGAAATGCGGACAACACTCTATTTCCAAGGAGCAGAGGAAAGAATATTCTGATTATGCAAGTGTATGTGGATGATATTATTTACCAATGAAGCAATGTGCAAGGAATTTGCTGAGATGGTGGGAAATGCGTTTGAAATGAGCATGATGGATGAATTGAACTTTTTTCTAGGGTTGCAAATCAAGCAAATGCCTACTGAAACCATGATACATCAACAAAAATATATCAAAGAATTACTGAAGATGTTCACCATGTATTCTTCTAAGTCCCTTGACACACATATTGCAACTGCAACAAAGCTGGACATTGATGAAGTAGGGAAAAGTGTGGAAAAGAAACTATATAGAGGAATGATTAGGTCACTGTTGTACCTCATAGCAAGCAAGCCTGATATAGTCTTCAGTGTCGGATTATGTGCAAGATTTCAGGTAAATCCCAAGGAATCTCACCTGAAGGTTGTTAAAAGGATACTAAGATATCTCAATGGGACTTCTGAACTCTGCCTATGGTATCCAAAGGATATGGCTTTGATCTAGTTGGTTATGCTGATGCTGACTATGCAAGTTTTCATGTTGACAGAAAAAGCACTTCAGGAACAACTCATTTTCTATGTTCTTGTCTAGTGTCTTGGGGAACAAAGAAGCAAAACTCAATGGCCTTATCTAACTCTGAGATTGAATATGTGGCAGCACCATCCTGCTATGCTTAGTTGCTATGGATAAGACAACAACTAATTGACTATGGTATATTTGTTAATTGTGTTCTCATGGTTCTATGATAACACCAGTGCCATAAACATTGCTAAAAATTCATGTCAACACAAGATAACTAAGCACATGGACATTAGACATCACTTTCTTAGAGACAATGTTGAAAAGGGGAATATCTTAATTAATTTTTGTAAAATTGAAGATCAAATTGCTGATATTTTTACTAAAGCTCTTAGTAGGGATCACTTTAAAAGGAACAACCTTGAAATATGTCTAATAAACTCTTCCCACTAAGATTGAATCCAAGTGATTGGTTAGAAAAGACATAGTAAAAAGTAGATAACTAAGTACAATGTGCTTGATTCAGTTTTGTGCTTGTATTAAGCTCACACACTTGCTTTAAGAATCTAGCTGATAAATGTGTTGCATGATACTAATATAAAGTGCTAAAGCTTTATTGCAGAAACAAATAAGGAGTTTCTAAAGAGTTGGTTCTTTGACTCATGTACGTGTCATACTATCTTAAGTCACTAGGACTTTATATCCTAAAATTATTGCTATACTCGGACTTCTAATTCCATTGGCCTTACTTTCAATCCTCTTCTAATCAAAGAGTAAGGGGGAATCCTAGTGCAATTAGAGATCATTTACACCTGAAATACTAACAGTCAAAGTAATTGCTATAAGAGTCTCATTAGAACTCAAATTTGGTCATTTTCTCTTTTCTAGTCAATCAGGAGTAATGCATTTAAAGGCTCTTACGATCAGCTTCTCAGACCTCACTATTTCTCTCAAACCCTAAGCAGGAATCAAAAGTAATTATCAAGAACTAATTCTCTCTTTCTCTTCTTCGAGTCTCTCATCTAGTCACCATGCCTAAAGCCAGTCAAACACCCTCTAAAGCCATATCATCAGCCAAGGCTGAAGCAAAATCCAAAATCATGAAGCAAAAATCTAAGAAAAATGCCAAACCATCAAGGGAACCCACACCACACTTGTTCCTTCTCCTTCGATATCCTCCACTATACCTACATCATCATCCCATGTTCCTATATTTATGTTGTTTCTATTATTCCCTCCTCCACTGTATCGCTTCCTCCAAAAACAACCACCCATGCACATGAGCCAAGAAAGTGCCTGATTCTGCTCCGTAGGGTGACACTGTAGCCAAGGAATTTGTGGTTCAGGGGGAATCGGTTCCAGTCACTACTGATCATGTACAACATCCTCCTTCCAAATTGGATGTTTTGGTGTCTGCTATAGACGTTGCACCCCTAGATACTCTCTCACCCATGAGTGAGAAGCCACAAATGGAGAAATTCACTGTAGAAAAGGGTGCAGGGGATATGGGGAAGGAGGTATATACTACGACTGTAGAGCTTGTGGTTGAGGGGGGAAGAAAGTAAAGAATATGTGCAAAAGGAGGCTTTTAATAGCCTCTCTTTTAGTTGGACCGAGGATGAGGATGATGATGGAGTGAAAAAGAAGAAGAAGCTGGGAACAATCATGAGCAGCAGGATGCTCAAAAGATAGCCAATGAAGAAGAAAAGAGTGATAATGAGGGAGCATCTGGAGATGAGAAGGAGAGTGATACAGATGATAAGACAGGTAAACAATCTAATGATTTTTCAGAAGAAGAGAATCATAGTAAAGAAAATGAGGATCCTAAAAGTGAGGGTGAGGATAAAAAAAAGGAAAGTGAGAGTGAAGCAGGTGATGAAGAAATTGAGGAAGAAGATAGGAATATGAGTGAGGAATCTGAATGTTCCATGACAATTGAAAACACTGTCATAACCCCTTCAGAAGAAACTGGTAAAGAGACAAGGGCTCAAGAACCTGGGTCTCTGTTGACTCCTTTCACTGGAAATGAAGAAGTTTGTAGTAATGAAGATGATGTGCCACTATCTGAGGCAGGGAAGAGATCCAAGAAGGCACATGTGAAATCTACAAAGTCAGTAGTCTTAACAAGGAAAGGAGTGGCTCCTCCTGCCAGAACTCCTCTCACAAGGAGTAAATGATAGGCTATTGATGCACAAATCATTAAGGAGTCTAGAAGTACAAAGACGCCAAAGAAGAAGGCCTTAATTGTGGAACCTGATATTGTGGTGGATGGAGAAGATGAGTTTGACTTTGCCTTGCCAGCTAAGTCTGCTACACCAAAGAGAAAGAGTGCAAAAGTCACCAAACCTGCTACCTCTTTTGCATGGTCCAGTAGGGGTAAGACAAGAAAGAATGTGCCAGCTGTATTTGATCGACTCACAAAGTTCAAGAACAAAAAAGTGCTAAATGGGAGGATTCTTGCAAATACTGATGAGAAGGGATGGCTCAACTAGTTGAAAAACTTGAGCTACAAGGGTGGAAGCACATGTTTGTCAAAGATTTTCCCCCACTATATGTTCCTACTGTGGTGGAATTCTATGCAAATTTCAAATTTGATGGGAAGGTAGTCAAGAGTAAGGTAGGGGCTATGAAATGGAGTTTGATGCCGAGGAGCTGGGGATGCTTCTGAATATCTCTTCCTTGGGATTTGACAATTACTTGAAGAAGAAGTGGCCAGCCATAGAAAATGATGTTGACACTGGCATTGTGTTCACCAGGAAGTTCTCCCAAAAGTTTGAACTAAATGCTTCCTAGAAAGTGTACAAAATCGATATGACTCCCTTTCACAAATTACTATTTCATTTTGTCAATTTTTGTATTCATCAGAAGTCTGAGAGAAGGCGTGAAGCTACTCTGCTAGACATGGATGTTATGGAGGTGCTTGACACTGGTAGACCTATCAATCTACTTAGCCTGAAGATTCAACACATGGCAAGAGCTGCAGATGCTTCCAAACTCAAGCAAGCTATGCCATATGGTTTCATGTTGGCTGCATTTTTTGAAAAGCTCAATATTGCCTTACCTGAGCTTAAGTTTGAAAACCACAATGATGTCTTGGATGTTGTTACCCTTAAGAAATATGGGTATGAGGAGATCAAGGCTAGAGGAACCACATGATCTACTATTCTACCTGGGAGCAGTAGGGCTGTAGAGCTCAGCAAGAGGTTGGAGTTAGCTATTGAAGAGAATGCCAAGCTTCATGAAGACAATAATAAGCTGAAAAAGGAAACAAAGCAACTCAGGGAAGAGCTCATAAGAGATAGGGAGGCTCATGCCCAACAGATTTCCACCCTTGTGAAAACTTTGACGCCCTCTGCTTCTCACCCATGAACATGTTCCTTCCCAGTGTCCTTAGTTCTTTTGCTATTCCACTGATGCCTTATCTTTTGTTCTTTTTTTGTCTTAGTCTGAGTAGTTTGCAGTAGGCTTAGTTTATTCTGTTCTAATAATGAAGACAAGGCCCTATGCTTCTTTTGGCACTACTTAATGTTTCTTATTGCTCTACTTTACTATTTTATACTATATTGGATCATCAGCCTAGTCTATTTACCTTTTCTTAAGCTTGTGTTGTTGCATGTTTGGCCTTGAATCTTACATTATCTATGTGTACTATATAACATTTTTTGTGTGTACTTTTGTGATGCCAAAAGGGGGAAGATAAGGTTGGAAAGTTGTGGGTTGTGAACATACATATCTATCAATAGTACTTGCCACTTGTTGTGATTATTTGGTTTTTTAATGTGATTACCTGGTTCTGCTATATACAAAGTTTTTCATCATAGAAAAGGAGGAATTTGTTGAGTATTGAAGTTTTAATGATTAACAAAGTGTGACTAAATGTTCAAAGAATCAAGTCCTCAACATAGCTTCTTAACTATTATGAAGAACCAGCTCCTCAGGATAAAGGATCAGCTCCTCATGATTGATACTTGTACTTGTATACAAGACAATAACTTTATATCAAAGTTACCAGTTCCGAGTTTGGTAGAAGAAGACTGCTATAAGTGATAAGGGTCGTTGCTAAAGAAGATACGAATAATTCAGTCAGAGACAAAAGTCCCAAAGCTTGTATAATCCTAGAAACAGTAGGAGTCCTATCAAAGAGGAAGCTGACTATGAATAGAACTCATAGAAGATCTCAAGTAGTGTTTCAAAGAGGATCGACTTTGGACTTTTGAATTATCCTTTTACATATCAAATAAAGAGTCATAAGTCGTTTACTCGTGTTGAGTACTTGCCTTGTATTCTTCCTGAGTCATTCTAGTGAATGTGTTTTAGAAAATTGAGTTATAATTAAGTGTCATAAACAATTAGTGAATTGGAGTGAATATTTTGCTTTACAAGTTAGAGTAACTTGAGAATCAAATAAGAGTATTAGGAGTACTAAAGAGTATTTAATTACAGTCTTGTAATTGATACATTTTAGCTCATTCTCCTAGTGGAGTTGGAGTTGAAAATCTTATGCCGTAGATCGTGAGTTTTGCACCTTTTGAGACGGGTGAATTTTCACGTAAAAATCGTTGTGTTTATGTTATTGCTTGTTTACTTTACGCTTAAAGAACACGATAAAGAACAAAGTTCTGTAGTTATCAATACGGACACTCAAACTAACAATAAGTTTAATTAGTAGTACTAAAAAATAGAATGTTCTTAAGGCTAAACGTTAGCTACCACAACTTGTCAAGGAGATAGGTAAAAAAGAGTCTTTGGGCATTAAGTTTCAGTCGTAAAATAGCTATAATTCATTAGTGTTGTTTTACCAAATATTTAGTATCTTGAGATCAACTAAATTTTATTTATTAAATTCTCTGTATTTGACTAAATCCTTATATTTAAGATTTTGAAATCAATTAAAATATATTCTTTTATAAATTATGTTCTTATTTGAATAATGTATAATAACCATATAAATTCCGTACATATTTTTTTTTTTTTTATATATATATATATATATATATATATATATATATATATATATATATATATATATATATATATATATACATACATACATACATATTAATAAAAATTTAACAATCTTGAACTGTTAACGAGATTATTTTATAAATTTTTGCCACAATTATTTGTTATTAATTTTTCTTTAATTATTTAGTATAATGTTTCTTCACGTTTCTTACATAGGAAAGTTAATAAAAAAGTTTCCCTAAATCTTCGCTTCCCTATGACTTAGTTTGTTTGCCGTAATTATTTGGTAAAACTTGTCTTCATGTTTCTGACACAAGGATAGTAAATAAAAAGAATTTCCTGCACTTTCGCTACTTGGTTCACTCTTATTAAATGACGGTATGTCTATTGGACTTTGGTTAAATTCCCTTTATTCTTTGGAGTAGTAAATATTTGGTAATTTTTTCCTACACTAGAATAGTTAATAACGTTTTTTCCTAAATTTTTATTACTTTGTTCAACTTTTAATAAATGACTTTATTTGTCATTAAATTATCGAAAGTAGGAAATTTTGTAGTTAGATTCTCCACGAGCATATAATTCCTTTTATGTATCAATTTGTGTACCAAAATATTTCTATAAAAAAACCTATAATGTCACAATTTAATTGTCAAACTTCGTCCTATTCCAACATCATAATTTTAGGTTTTGTTTCTTTTACTAATATCAACATCTTTTATTACTTTGTATTTTGCAAGCACGTTTGCATGCACCAGATTTTATTGTTGCATCAACAATTTATCTTTATTGTTGCATCAACAAATTGTTATTATATAATTTTTGTTTCATGTTTTGGACGTGGCTAATTTTACATCTCACGTAATTTACAAATTTAGTACATGTTATCAAAAAATTGCAATTCATCACAAAAATCGATTAGACATCCGATCTAAGTCTTATTACTTAAATTAGTATTTTTTTTCCTTTGTTGTGTGATAAATAATACTTATTGCTGTGCCAGCTCAAGTTACTTGTTTTAAAGAAAATTGAAATTAGACTATCTCCTTTAATTCTGTGTAACATTAACACTACATGATTTGCGTTATTTGCAATTGACATGCTTGAATCACTTAGATTTCAACAATTACATTTGTTCAGATAAACAATCTTCCTTATATCATAAAAATAATCAATTATTGAATTAGTCACTTTGATAACTTATAAAACTCTTATGCATGCTTTATTTTAGGTACACCTGAATGGCCAGTGAAAAGGAATTGTCAGACCAGTATGTCCCAATTAATAGTCTAAGAGTATCTGACTCATGTTGGGTAATACGAGTGTTAGTGTTTGGGAGTGGAATAGGTAAAAGAGTTCAACAATAAAACAAATCAAGGCACCCGAAAAATTGTGACATTAGTTAATGAATAGGTAATTTTTATTTTGTATCAATATTTTATTTCATGTCTTTTCATATTATAGTTTTAACCATCAGATTAGCTTAAAGTAGAATTTTTTACCGGGAAAAAATTCACGCTATACTTTTCAATGGTTATATTGAGAAGTGGAAAAATTATTTACAACAAAATAAGATTTGTTATATCATAAACGGACACATCAATAGTGCCAATCCTAATTTTCAATCATTGCACAAGGAGCTTGAGATTGGATTTAAGGAGAATACTTTAGTTGAAGAAAGCAATACTCACTTTTCGACCATTGGTTTTTCAAATAATTTTGTTTCATTCGAAGAGGCATCAAAGTGCACCAATCGAACAAATTTTGGTAAGTTACTTAGATTTCATCCAGTAATCTTTCACTAAATATATAAATAATATTTTACTTATGTTCGCCTTATTAATTTTTTGATAATATACATTACCACATCTAAGCTTCGTTGTACCACTCAATTTAGTGTCTACACACTGAATACAACTAATTCTTTAATGTAATAATTTTTTTGCAACGTCAATTGCTATTATACTTAAGTCATTCTTATTCAATTAAATATGTGTTCAATTAAATATGCACTATTTTAGATAGTTTACCATTTAAATATTTTATACGTAATTCATTCTTATTCTACCTAATTAAAATATGCTCTTTTGTGCATAACGCATAATACACGTGCAACACACGTACACTAAATCTAGTAAACTATAAAGTCAAGAATAAATGATAATCTGTTGTCTTTTTATATATATGCATTATACATTTTTATATTATATTTGAATTCCTTTCATTTACTAGCTTGCTTTTGTATCCTTGTTGAATGTCTTTTTTTTTTAAATTTGTTGTGCATTTTGATTTTGTGTTCATTTGAAATTCGTAGATTATTAGTTGCTTGCTCATATGTTTTAAGTTATATCCTTCAACATTAAATAGATTTTCAAGGGTTATGTATTCTTGTTGAAAATGAAAGGAAGAATGATAACTTGTGAGATCAAAGTTATGATATTATAAAATTGAAATAAATTTTAACTTAAATTATTGACTAATAATTAATGACTTTTATGAGATATTTTCTTTATTTATTGAGTTGATTAACTTAAATATAATTTATAATAAATTTGTACTCATTGAGACGAGGTAGACGCGCATCGCGCGTACCTTACGACTAGTCTTTTATAAAAATGAAGTGAGTTAGAAGAACCACAAGGACTTGAAGGTTTTGGGTGGGCTGGCCTTAATAACGCTTCCAACCGAACACAAACGGCATTTTGCTGTAACATTAACTAACAAAGGCAGGCATAAAAGTGAGAACCAACTCAATCAATTGACTGCTGCAGCTAGCAAGAAAACTCTCTCACAAACTCCCTGTAGAGTATTAGAGATTTCTATGTCCATTTGATGTTGAATGATGCTGATGACATACAATTGACAAGGTTTTTGTGGCTTACTATTTCACCAAAGACATGTCGTGGGTTCCATGTTGTCCCCTCCAAACCCTTCTCGACCGTCCATTGTGCTCTTTCCATGAGGGTCGAATCTTTTCTTTGTTAACGTTCTTGATAAAGACTATGTTTCGACGGTCCAAAGAATTTCTATGACATGATCAATAGAATTTAACACTTATGGTTGTAAGTTACCTCCCTCATTTTTTAAGTTACTGATTGTTTATTATGATCAATTACTAATTATAGTTAAAACATTTACACTATTAAAAGTTTTATAATATTAATACATAAAATTTCAGATAATCTTGGTTGCTTGGTCAGAGAGTCCCAAGTTTTACGGATACGGAAGCGGTGGACGCACCTTGGCGGTGAAAGTGGTGTCATTGGACACCGCTTTGTCAGAAAATGTCACTAAATATGTGTAATTTATTGATATGTACAATTTGTTTTTTGCATAAATAAGTTAAAATGACACTGCTTCCCACGTACATTTGAATAGGATAAAATTGGTTCACATTAAATGCTCGAATGACAGAGTGACACGTGGAATTAAGGGGTGGAAGTGGGGATGGAGGGGGGGGGGGGGCAGAGTGAAGATGCGAGTGAAAACTAAGACCGAGGACAACAATTTCAGTTGGCCTCGGGTAGACCCCGAAGGGAACATTTTCAACGAGGGTAAACAAATATTTGCCATCACATGACATTCAACGAAGAATATTCCTCAATATTAAATACACATCCATTATAGAGAATTTTGGCATTCATAATATGCTATTACATATTCATCAATGGCCCCCACTATTGTCATTTAAGAGAGGCTTGATCCTATGACCTTGTTCCTTAGTTATAGCTATAAATAGTGGCTTCAACAACCATTGTAGGAGAGGAAAAAAAACTGACAAGCCTATGCTATATATTATTCCAAGCTCAATAATACTTCATTTTCTGCTTAACGTTGTTCTTATTACTATCTTTGGAAACCTTGCTCCAGGAATCAAGTTATCTACTATTTTATCTCGTTTACAATGGTAAGTCTTATATTTTATTTAATTTATTTATTATTTTGGGATCAAATCGATTCATTTGTCTATAAACCATGCTATACATTCAACTGTACCGTTTTACGGGTAAACAGTTTGGCACCCACTGTGGGGCCTAGATAGTTGTGTGATTGAGTTGATCCTTGCATCTATTATTAATCTGTTTGATTCTTTGTTTCTTAGAAAAAATCATAAAATATGGCAGCTAACGAGGTCAACATCACACACAATGTTGAGACACATGAAAATCTTCTTCAACACGAGGATTCGATCAGCTATACCTGCAAAGAGGAGGACGCAGCCACGCCGGTTCATGGCGGGCAATATTCCTGAAACGAATGAGAGACGACTCCTAAAGATGCCGAAGACGAGCGTGTTGCGAAAATGGTGAGGATCTTGAGAGAACAGCAAAAGGCCATCGTGGGTCATCTCTCACAGCAAGACGAGGCCATGACAAAATTAAGGCAAGCATTGTCAGGTGCTTCCAGCAACGCGAATGGAAGAGGTCCAGCTCTTCCCGGTGCTCCCGCGAATAAAACAGCGCAAAGGGTTGATAACAACACCCCGAGGGGTGAGGTCAACTTCGACGGGGCCGGGGGGATCGACAATGGATCTGGTAACAACAACAGTAGTAATCCCTTCAAAATCGAGCTCATGCAGTTTATGAGGGAAATAAACGTCTGAATGGATTAAATTCCGAGCGCGCCAAAAGTGTTGAAGGACCCGGACTTAAAGAAATACACCTAGTTCCCATTTAAATCAAGCGTAACACCCGAGTTAATTCTGAAGTGATTCAAAATACCAGGTGTACCAAAATATGATGGGATTTCGGATCCTCATGAGCACATGATTACCTATAAAGCGATGAATGGAAACGACTTGGCTCCATACGATATTAAGTCAGTCCTGCTGAAGAAGTTCAGAGAAACCCTCATGAAAGTGGCCTTGACATGGTACTCACTCTTACCCTCACACTCAATAGATTCCTTTGAAATGCTCGCAAACTCTTTCATCAAGGCCCATGCCGGGGCTAGGAAGGTACAGGCCCGGAAGGCAGAAACATTTAAAATTTCAAAAGGAGAGTCCGAGTTGCTGCGTGAGTTTGTGACCAATTTTCAGAAAGAAAGGATCATGCTACTGTCGTGCAAGATAAATGGGCAGCTGAGCCGTGTACTAAAGGGCTGAACCCGAGGAGTTGTGACGCCTCTCAGAAACTAAAAGAAAGCCCGCTCGAGTTCCAGGAAACTACGTGGGTGGATGTCCATAATCGTTATGAATCAAAGATCAGAATGGAAGATGATAAACTCGGGTTCCCAGCATCAGCTAAGGGATGGGATCGAGAAAAGAACAGGGATAAATTGAAGGATTATTTTGATGCAGATCAGCGATCTTCTAAGGGTCAATTTTTCCCCTATGAAAGGGTTGAGGGACTCGACCGAGGGTTCTGGTCAGTAGATATGTTCGCTTTCGATAAAAGAATTGACAGCGATCGGAATAACACATTATTGCAAGACAAAAAGGTATCGATTTCCCAGGATTCCACCTATCCCAAGCTATCTGAAGCATAGTGGAACTGGTATTGGCAATAAGGAACATCAAGGAAGCACGGGGCTAATGAGATCTGACCCTAGCCAAAGGGATCCTAATATATGGGGAGAGTATCATAGGACTAATGGCCACCAGACAAGGGACTACCAACATCTGCGCGAGGAGGTGTCAACGTTGTTGAATGATGATGATCTCAGAGAGCTCTTAAGCAACCAGGCGAAGAATAATTACGGTCATAGTCGGGATAATGCAAAGACCTCGAAGATACATGAAGATCCTCCCCGGATAACCATCAACATTATTTTTGGGGGAAATGAGTTCGACGAAGTAACCTTCTCGGCAGCAAAAAGACAAAGGTATTGGTGACTTATATCAAGAGACACCGGGAAGTCTCCAAGGACAACATCACCTTCATAGAAGAAGACGCTGATGGACTTCTATTTCCGCACAATGATGCCCTGGTAAATTCTCTTAATGTTCTAGATTTTAAAATTAAACGTATTTTAGTGGACCCAGGAAATTCAGCCAATATCATTCAATGGAGAGTGGTGGAGCAAGCCAAGCTAACTGGAAGCATCATTCTGGAAAGAAAGCTCATCGCCGAGCTCAACTTAGACAGTGTGACAACTCGATGGAGATCTTGTTGCCCATGAATGCCGAAGGAGTCATGAAGACTACCTTGTTTGAAGTATTAGATAGTGACATGGGCTACAACATAATTTTTGACCATGGCTACACGAGATGAAGGCAGCACCATCAACATATCACCAACTTCTTAAATTCCCAACTCCAGATGAAATCAAACAAATAAAAGGAGATCAATCGGCAGCAAAGGAAATGAACGCGATCTCGATTTTCAGTAGTAAAGGGAAGGAACACGCAACATAGAAAATACAGGAACCAATGCCTTGTCCTAGACCAAACGAACACGACAAAGGGGAGGAGTCGTTAGAATCCCACCATGTACCAAGGTATTTCTAGGTACCGAAAGAAATGGATGCGACCAAATCCACGTTGGAAGAACTCGAACAAGTGGCATTGTTCAAAAAGTTTCTATAGAGGAAGTTCCACTTGGGAATAGAATTAACCCAAGCTTAGGTCAGGATTTACAGAATATATTAAAACTAACACTGATTGTTTTACATGGTCTCATGTGGTTATGATAGGTATCCTGCTTGGTCGTACACAAGCTAAGCCTGGACCCCAGCATTCTGCTGGTAAGGCAACAGAAGCGCCCAATTGCCGAGGTCAGAAATAGGTTTGTCAAAGAAGAGGTAACTCGATTGCTTGATATCGGTTCAATCTAGAAGGTAAATTATCCCGACTGGCTAGCTAACGTAGTAGTTCCAAAAAAGAATAATAAATTCCGCATGTGCACAACATGAAGCTTAACCCCAAAAATTGTACGTTCAGAGTCAGCTATGGAAAATTTTTGGGTTTCCCGATGTCAAAAAGGCGGATCGAAGTCAATCCCGACAAGATTAAAGCCATCGAGGACATTTTAGAACGGATGACAAATGTGAAAGAAGTCCAAAGACTAACCGGAAGGCTGGCCGCTCTAAGCAGGATCATTTCTCGGTCTTCGAAAAAATGCCATCACTTCTTCTCACTTTTGAAGAAGAAGAACAACTTCAAATGGAGTTCAGAATTCCAACAGGCTCTAAAGGACCTGAAATGATATCTATCAAGCCCTTTGTTACTATCAAAACCAGAGGAAGGCGAACAGTTGCTAATATACTTAACGGTCTCGTAGGTAGCGGTAAGTGTCATTCTAGTCTGGTAAGACAAACGTATGTAATCTCCTATTTATTATGCTAGAAATTTTTTATCGGGAGCAGAAAGTCATTATCTACACTTGGAGAAACTAGCTTTAGCTCTCGTAGTCACCGCTCAAAAGCTTAGGCCTTATTTTCAGTGCCACCCGATAGTCATAGTGACAACCTTTCCTTTGCGGAATTTCCTTCACAAATTTGAGTTGTAAAGTCGACTGGCCAAGTGGGAAGTCAAAATTAGTGAATTTTATATCGAATATAAACCCAGGACTGCGATCAAATCACAAGTTTTGGCCGACTTCATCGCCGATTTCAGTCTGTGGCTGCTGCCTTTGGCCACAAAGGAAGTGATGATGGTGTTGTAAATGACCTTAGGAGTTTGGACCTTGTTCATGGATGGATATTCCAACATGAAAGGGTTTAGGCTTGGGGTAGTCTTAATCACGCCCTCGGGAGAAGTACTGAGGCAGGCCATAAAAACTGTTCTGTTGACTAACAAAGAAGCCGAGTATAAGGCTTTGATTGCCGGACTTGAATTGGCTGGGGACTAGACTCCAAGGTCAATGAAATCAAATGTGATTCCCAACTGATGGTAAATAAAGTATATGGAATCTTCTACACCCAGGAGGAACATATGCAACAATATGTGGTTAAAGTCCAAACTCTACTCGCACGGTTCAGGGAATGGTCATCACCCACATCTAGAGAGAGAAAAATGCAGAAGTAGATGTATTTGTCAATTAGGGCTCATCCAGGAAAATGAATGTCACGAACCCGGTTCACCCTCCGTGAACCAATATAACGGCACCTAGTCATTACGACTAGGTAAGCCTAACAATGCGAAAAATAAACCAATTTGCGGAAGAAATAATAAAAACTGAAATAGTGTAATAAAATAGTGTTTAAAAGTGTCACTCGGCATACATAATATCAACTCTCGAAAACTAAATACATTTCCCAAAACCTGGAATCTCATGATCACAAGCCTTTGAATATCTACAAGTATCTAACTCCAGAATATCTAACAAAGGAAAGAAAATACAAAAGGGCTGATACTTAAAAGGGAGAGTAGAAAGGGACTCTTCGGTCTGCGGACGCGACAGATATACCTCGGATTCTCTTCAAGCACCTCATCTCAAGCATGATAAGTCTGAGTAGAAGTACCTGGATCTGCATATGAAAAACATGCGCAGAAAGGGCATGAGTACACCACAGCGGTACTCAGTAAGTGCCAAGCATAACCTCGGTCAAATAGTCACGAGAAAGGTCAGGGCCCTGCTGAGGTTAAATAAAATATAAGGTTCAACAGTGTAGAAAAAAACAGTATGGATAAATACAACAGTAAAAGTAACACGGCATATAAAGGACTGCAACAACTTCCACGGAGGCAAAGTAGACACAGAAAGAAATACAGCTCAACACAAAGATAACAACCGGGGATCTCCCAGGATACCGTCCTGTAGTCCCAAATGTAAATATCCAGTGGATCTCCCGGGATACCATCCCATAGTCCAACTCATAATGCGAGGGGATCTCCCGGAATACCGATCCGTAGTCACAAATGTAAATACTCAGTACAGGGGAAATCTATCGGGTGCAGTCCTGTAGTTCCAATGTAAATGTGCAGGGGGATCTCCGAGAATAATGTTCCGTAGTCCAAAAGTAAACATACAGGGGGATCTCCCGGGATACTGTCTCGTAGTTCCAAAGTAAACGCACATCAATAGCAAGAAGAGTACACAGTTCAATTCAAGTTCCATACCATGGTAAATAGGTATTTCTAACCTAGCATGTTGCACGTAATCCAAATAAGGCAGTTTGAACAAGTAAGGCAATTAGAAATACTTTTCCTAAGCTAACAACATGCTTTAATTGCAAGTATTATAAATAGGAAAAGAAACATACTAGTAGTTACTTAATGAGAATCAGATTTTCAACAATTAGCACAAGTACGCACTCGTCACCTCACATACAATGCATTTCAATTATCAATAATACCAAATCCTAAGGGGGAAGTTCCCCCACACAAGGTTAGTCAAGCTACTTACCTCGAACTGGCTCAAAGTCAACCCGAAACCACGTTCTTGCCACGAGTACTCGACTCCAAATGGCCCAAATCTATTTAATTCAATTGCATAATGTAAATAACACTTCAAGTAACTGATTCTACAAAGAAAGTCTAAGCTAATACGCAAAATTAGGTAAAATGACCAAAACGCCCCTCAGACCCACGTCTCAGAATCAGGTAAAATTTACATTTCGAGAATTTTCACACTCTCACGAGTTCAGTAATAACAAAAGTACCAAAATCGGACCTCAAATGGTCCTTCAAATCATCACTCAAAAGTCTTTAATTAATCAAACTCTAACCCCGAATTACCACTGATTTTCCTTAAATTTTCATGCTTATAATGCTAAAAATCACCTAAATAATGAGTTTAGGGACCAAAGACCTTACCTCAATGAATCCCTTTGAAAATCCCTCTCGAAAATGCTCCCCAAAGCTTCTTCCCTTTTGAAAATAGGTGAAAAATAAATCAAATTCGCGAATGCAACTATTTATATGATCTGCCGAGCAAATCCGCATCTGCAGTACCACTTCTGCGATCAAGGGGACCGCTCCTGCGAATTTCACTTAAAACCCCTTCGTCGCACCTACGACCCAAAATCCACATCTGTGGTCACGCAAGTGCGGTGCCTCTACCGCTTCTGCGATTCCTGGCCCTTCCTCATCTGGCCGCTTCTGTGGCTTGATTCCGCATCTGCGGGAGTCGCACCTGTAGCCTCTCAACTGCAAATGCGGTTATGACATCAGTCATAGCTTCAGCTGCAACTCCAAATTCCAAATCCTTCCGTCAACCATTCGAAATCAACCTGAGGCCCCCGGGACCTCAACCAAAAGCACAAACAAGTCTAGTACCACTATCCAAACTTATATCAATCCTTAAAACACCTAAAACAACATCGAAACGATGAATCAACCACGAATTCAAGCCTAAGAACTCCCAAACTCTAAATTTACACTTTCGATCAAAAAGTCTATCAAACCCCGTCCGAATGACTTGAAATTTTGAACACATTCAACACTACGGAGCTACTCCAACTTTTGGAATTCCATTCCGACCCTCAGACCAAAATCTCACTATCGAATCGGAAACTTCAAAATTCGACTTTCACCATTTCAAGCCTAAATTAGCTACAGACCTCCAAAATACAATTCGAACACGCCCCTAAGCCCGAAATGACTCAACGGATCTAACAGAACCATCAAAATTCCATTTCGAAGCCATATTCACACTGTTCCGACTACGGTCATATTTCCAAAATTTAAGCTCTCTTTTAGGGACTAAGTGTCCCAAAACTCTCCGAAACTCAAAACCTAACATCTCGGCAATTCAAAATAGCAGTAAAAATACGAGGAAAGCAGTTAATAGGGGATTGGGGCATTAATTCTTAAAATGATCGGCCGGGTCATTATAATAAAGGGGTCAGATTTCGGTACGGTCGTACAACTCATGTACTTGGTACTGGATATAGGCAATTATTATGAAGTGAACACAACCAAGCTAGTCTAAGATTGGAGAAATGAGATCATGGATTACCTCGAGCATGGCAAGCTGCCCGACGGCATCCCCAACACTCCACACCAAAGTAGCTCGTTATATCTTTTTGGGAGGACATTTATACATAAGGTCATTCCAAGGCCCGTAGGCCCGATGTCTAGGAGCCTCCAAGGCTAATTACATCAAGAGAGAGGTTCATGATGGAATTTGCGGGAATCATTCAGAAGAAGATTCGTTGGTGCTAAAATTAGTTAGGGCGGGGTACTATTAGATTCGTTGGTGTTAAAATTAGTTAGGTCAGGATACAATTGGCTTTGAATGGAACAAGACGCTTAGTCATTCATTTAGAAATGCGACAAACGTCAATTCCATGCACCGTTAGTGCACCAACCGACAGAACTATTGTATTCGGTACTATCCCTATGTTCATTCATGAAATAAGGGATGGATATAGTCGGTCCGTTGCTAATGGCTCCTAGGAAGGTAAGGTTTCTTTTGATTTTATCTGATTACTTTACTAAGTGGGTTGAAGCAGGTCCTTACTAGAAAATCGGCAAGCGCATAGTGGTTGATTTCTTATGGAAAAACATAATCTGCCGTTTCGGAATACTGAAAGAGATTTCCTGCGACAATGTGTCGCAATTCATAGGCTCAAAGATCATAAAATTCCTTGATGACTTAAAAATTAAAATAATCACATCTTTGCCATACTATCCGAGTACAAATGGGCAAGAGGAATTAACCAATAAGGAGATTATTCAAAACCTCAAAAGAAGGTTGGAAGTGTCCAAAGGCAAGTGGCCCAAAGAGTACCGGGAGTGCTATAGGCATACAGGACGACGGACAAGTCAAGCACCGGAGAGACACCTTTCTCTCTCGTATACAGTGCAGAAGCTCTCATCTCGATGAAAGTAAGAGAACCGACTTTGTGTTACTTTCGGGCGAATGAAGAAACACATAGCGAAGCGTTGCTGGTCAAATTAGAATTGCTTGACGGACGCAGGGACTTGGCGTACATAAGGATGGTGGCCCAAAAAAAAAGAATGGAAAGGTACTATAACCGAAGAGCCAATCTCCATTATATCAAAGTGGAAGACTTAGTTCTGAGGAAAATGACTCAAAACACCCGAGAGGTTAATTTAGAAATGTTGGACCCAACATGGGAAGGCCCCTACCGAGTTTCATCTATCACTAGAAAAGGATCATATGAACTAGAAATCAAGATGGAGTCAAATTGCCAAGCAACTGGAATGTGACTCACCTCAAAAGATATTACTGCTGATGGGCATCACTTGTACTGAAAGTATATGCCGCACTCTTTTTTCCTTCATCCAGTTTTTGTCCTAGATGAGTTTTCTAGCAAGGTTTTTAACTAGACAGCAACGAAAAACATACTATGAAGAAAACATCACCAGCAAGGATAAGACCTTTAAAGGATAAGGCATTGAAGTAGAGAACCACTACGAGATGGTTAAATAGTCTTTGGCTCGGTGGCAAATTTCTAATGGGAAACAAAACTTGCCATCGGACCAAAGGCGATTCAACCATTCACGAGTTCTTTTTCCTACAAGCTATTAGGGAGTGGTTAGATAATCTTTTGCTCAATAGCAAAGTTCCTAATGGGAAACGAAGCTTGCTATCAAATGAAAGATTATCCAACCATTCACTAGTTGAATCCTCAAAGGAGCAAAACTTCCAGTGTTCCAATTTGCATACTTCCCATTCTAACACTGGGGGGCGGGATAGTATGAGAATATAGAAATCTGATTGCCACATAAATCAGGACTATGAAATCTGGAAAAAAAATCTCATCGGGATCGAGGACTGCATAGCCAGCTCCGTAGAAACAAGTTGTACAAATTAGCCTCATGTAATGGCAATTTATTTTCTTTCAGAAAAACGAATGCTTATGTACTTTTGAAGATAGAAGGAATAAAATAAAGTCCTTTCATTTTTATCTTGTTTCTTGTCCAAACGATGAATTTATCATTTGAAAGTTAATCAAGTACTTCAAATTCTAGTGTCGGAATGAACCTGAGACATCCTTTTCAAGAGCATCATAAACATAATAGGGCCCTCACTTATGAAACCCTCACGGTAAGGGGTTGGTTCCGAAAGAGTTTATGTCTGTAAACCAAATGCTATTAGGGAAAGATACACCCGAAGCCTTGCATAATTCGACGCAAAAAGTCAATTTTGTGAAATGCTTAAAAAGCACTTTTATTTATCAAATGTGCCAAGAAACACAAATAAAAAAATACAAAAATAAAACAACAAAGGAAAAGAAAGCAAAAAGCTAAACTACATCGCCCCTAGAACTCGGGGGAAGAGGAGCATCAGTGCCCCCGAGAGAAGTAGGCGGATCTACTAACGGCTCGGGATCTTGGCCTTCATCGTTATTCTCCTCAAGTTCCTCCTCTGGTCCTGAGAACTCGGAACCAGAACTATAAGAGTCAGTTACATCCGGCTGAGCCGGGAGGCATCTTCGAGCAGTTGATTCCAGCTCTCGGGCCTTGGCAATTTCATCTCTAATATCAATGACGCCTACTCTGGTCTCTTCCTAGGTTTTTCTCCTCATACTATACATAGAATTTATTTTTTCAATGATGAGGAAATCTGCTCGATGTTGGAGTTCTGATTTAAGCCGGTCAACCTCAGTTAAAAGACTATCTCGCTCAGATCTCGTGGCGCTACGGCTAAGATCAAGATCACGGATAGTGGTTATATGAACCTTATTATGTTCCATAATACTCTTATATATGTCCTCCATCTGGGCATGCTTATCCTCGGCTATAGCAGCCTCTTCAGCTTTGGAGTTCAAGGTTGCCTCCAAGCTATTCACTTTCTCGATGGAGACAGATTTGCGCTCGACAGCGAGCACATCATCTTGGACCTCAGCCCATTTAGCCTTAGCTTCTTGAAACTCTATATTTAACTGAGAGGCATCTTGGCTGAGGGACATCACTTCTTGCTCACTCTATTTCAACCGAGCCTCTAACTCACTCGCCTAAAATAGCTTTTGCTTCCAGTACCGGGAGGCGAGCAACAATTTGGTTCCTCTCGACCGACAAATGATCCTGATCGGACTTGAGCTCTTCTTTATCAAGGATCAATTTTTTAAGGCCCTTTAAAGCAAGGAAGTTGGCCTGCGAAGCAAAAACCCAAGTTAGAAATCCTATCATAGCAAGTCAAGAAGAAGCAAGCAGTAAATCATAAAGAAAAAGTACGTTATCATTGTCGTATTGTGCATGGCCTTATTTAAGAAACACTCTCCCAAAGGGAAGTGCATTTTCCTCTTATCCTTTTGTTAAGCCAGCTACTTCAGATAATTGGTGAGTTCCACCAGATGGGACAACAGATGGCACTTGGTAGATACCGAGAGGGAGATACTCATCCTCCTATGGGATCTGCAGAAGTGGGTAAGTAGTTGTGCCCCAAATTCCCATAGTCTGGGGACTAGGAAAGAGATACATACTCCTCTAGGGCGTCTGTGGCCAGTGGGGGTAATATAGCAGTTGCTGGTGATGAAGGCATGGCCGGCGTGGAAGGAGATGAAGCTGATGGTGTTGTGGGTCGAGAAGCAGTTGTGGTAGAGGCAATACTGATTGTCGGTTGCTCACCAGTCGAAGGTAGAAGAGGCTTGGTACTCAGCCTCATAGGACAAGGAGAAGCAACTGGGACCGGAAAGAGAGAATTGGCATTCTTCACCAAGTCAAATTCTCCCAGGTTGCTTAGGCATCGTCCTTGTCTGGGGTTATAAGCTCTTCAGATTGAGCATTATGTTGAGCTGATGAAGGTCGTTGTCTCCTTTTTAGGGAAGCCCCTTCATCACTAGCTTCCCCATTGTCGTGACCAACCACAGTGGCTACAGCTAGCTCGGGTGCAGATTTTTTTACCTTTTTATTCCTTCCCTCACCCAAGGAAGAGCGACCCCTTTATGGTTTCTTGATCTTCGGTCGGAGACTCCGAGAAGAAACACTTGCATCGGGAGCATGCCTAGAGGCACCAGTTCAGGTAAGAGCCTCCTTCAACAACCTTGCAGCCTCTACGGGATCGACCAAAACGTCCTCCTCTTTGATGGAGAAAGAACCCCGAGGGAGGTTTGAATCAAACAAAAATGTAGGGTTACCCAGTTTCTTATGTACAAAGATAAAGTAAGGGTCAATTTTACGAGTCCGTTTATCATGATTGTTGGCCCTCCACCCATACTTAGGGGCCAATTCCTTCCACAGCCAATTTTCGGGCATGGTGATGTCCAAAATCTTTTGAACCTACCAGTCTAGGACATCAATCCTTGGTTCTATCCACTGAGTTGCTGAAATAATGAAAGAAGAAGGGTTGGCAATTATATGAAACAACCTATTTTCAAGGAATGAACTTACATGGATGAGTCCAGGACTCGGGAAGGGATGGAGTTGTAGCCGGGATAATGTCCCTAGTAGCAATAGCGACAAACTGCTCCATCCATCCACGATCGTTGTCATCATCCATGCTGGTCAGCAATGCATGGTGGCCATGTTTGCTGAAATTGAATAATCCTCCACGAAAGATCTTGGGGGAGTAGAGGTTCATCATGTGAGCCAAGGTGAGAGGATCCTCTGTTTCTTACCACAGCTACCATAAACAGGCCACCGTTCGCCATACCGAAGGGCTCACTTGTGCCAAACAAATCTGATACCAGTGGTACAGCTCCAAAACCACGGGGTCAATTCCCCCCGCTCATAAAATACACTCAAAGTGAAGGGGTATGTGTAAACGTACGTTAAACCCTTCTTAGTGAAGGTTACTCGCTCCACCAGATCGGGAGCAATGACGTTTAGGTTGTGGCAATCACAGTCCTCCTTCACAGCAAGAATACTAGAAGGGTGGATAGAAGAAGGATATCTTCCAACAGCCCAAGTACGGGGGTTTGAAGTAGAGAACTTCTCTTCAAAGTCCTTGGATGTGTTGAGATGTTTGTGGATAATGGTGCTCACCGTGGGAGGGTCAACATCAATGTCGATTTGTTTATCTTTGCTCTTCTTCGTGCCCCTACTGAAGAGAAGACCAGAGTTCTTGAAAGAGTTAGTGAAAGAAGCCATGATCGGCAGAAGGTAATAAGAGGTATTTGAATAAGATTAATGAAAGATGAAAGAAGCAAAGAGTTGAATGCAAAGAAGTTGAGAGAGTTTGTAAAACTGTTAAGTGTAAATAAAGAAGAATAAGACGTATAAGTAAAGGAATAGGTGGCTAAAATCATGGCCATAATTACCTTGAGGATCGACGAAATTATTACTAAATTATGGAGTAACACATGTTCGGGGTATTAAACACAAGGAGACGTGCGTCTTATCAAGTGTCAGAAACTTTTCAGAAGGGTTTAGAAAATTTCCCGCCAAGAAAGGAATCATCACCAAGTTCCCAGAAACACAAAGATGTGCCACCGGAAAGTAGGGAGACTATCTGTATAGAGTAAAATTAGTTCATATTAAATACTTGAATGACAGAGTGACACGTGGAACCAGGGGGCAGATAGAAGATGAAGCGAGTAAAAACTGAGACCGAGGACAACAGCTTCGATTGGCCTCGCGTAGACCCCCGAAGGGAACATTATCAACGAGCGCAAACAAATATTTGACATCAGATGGCATACAATGAAGAATATTCCTAGGTATTAAATACATATCCGTTACAGAGAATTTTGACATTCATAATTTGTTGTTACATATTCATCAATGGCCCTCATTATTGTCGTTTAAGAGGGGCTTGATCCTAGGACCTTGTTCCCTAGGTATAACTATAAATAGTGGCTTCAACAATCATTGTAGGAGATGAAACAAAATGTGACAAGCTTATGCTACACATTATTCCAAGCTCAATAATACTTTATTTATTGTTTAACGTTATTCTTATTGCTGCTTTCGGAAGCCTTTCTCTCGGAACCAAGTTATTTGCTACTTTATATCGCTTCCAACGCTAAGTCTTACATTTTATTTAATTTATTTATCATTTTGGGATCAAATCGATTTGCTTGTGTATAAATCACACTATAAATTCAACCGTACCGTTATATAGATAATCAACATCTCGCTTGCTCTTCTGGTCAAGCGCTTCTCTTCCTTAGGAGAGGTTCTCGGTTCGAACTTCGTCCCCTACATGTTTTGTTAGAGTACAAAATTTTGCCTTTTTGCTTAAAATTATCTGTCAGAGAGTGTGGAGCACTTGACCCCTTAGCCGGGCATAATAAAATTAGAGCTTGGTGCACAACGACAATATTTTTTTTTCTAACTTGTCTTACTATTTTTTTTCTTTCATCTTTTTCTTGGAAGATGAAGTTGGTCGAAACCATTTGCAAATCAAATAACGATTGAGTTTTAAGTGATTGTTTAGTATTTTATATAAGAAAAAAATATTTAGTATAATTTCAGTAAGAATATTATGAATACATTTCAAAATATAAAAACTTGTCTAGGAGAGTCGTAGTAATATAATTAAATTCGTTTTTTTTTGTTGGTCTAAATCAACCCAAAGATACTCCTAAAATGATGTGATATTGTCCACTTTGGATTAAGCTCGCACGATTTTTTCCAAAAGGCCGAGATTCCAACATCTTATATGTAGACTCCCTATCTTTTTATTTACTAATGTGGGACTTTTTTCTCACACCCATCAATCTCTCTCTCGAACTAAGTTCCACCTGGCTCACTACCACAATTCACGGGTCTCCTCCGTAAACTAAGTTCCATGTGGGCCATTACCATGATCCATGGGTCAATTGTTCACTGCGTGTCACCCACATATGTTAGAGTATTTATGACAATAGAAGCCCGCAACTAGCTTCTTTTGTGTGAGTATCTCCAAACCGAGTCTCGCACCATCGCTCTACCATCGTCATTCCCGATTATTGGGCTAAACCAATCCAAAGATATTCTTAACATGGTGTGATATTGTCCGTTTTTTGCCAAGCCCACGCGGTTTTTCCCTAAAAACCTCACACCATTAAGAGATTCCAACACCTTACACGTAGACTCCCAATTTTTTCAGTTACTAATGTGAGACTTTATTCGTACAACCAACATTTTTCAATAAGATTCGAATTGTGTTATTTTGATATATATCGTTATAGCGATTTGTTTATTGGTTATTTTTTTAAATGTCGACACGCTTACGAAAAATTCTACATACACCCCTGCGATACCTTGTGGTCATCGGAGTGAGAAATTCACGTGGAACAAGAATTAAAGTCCTGATAGTGCAACTGGAGATAGTTCAAGCATTCGTAAGAGCTTCTTCCGGAACAATAAAAAATATTTCTACACGATATGCGCTTTTAAACTTTATGGATTAACTCATTTGGAGTGAAAATTTAAATTTAAGTAAACATTAATTGCTTCAGTACTTTAGCAACTTGTGGACTTCATTAGAAAAAAAAAATTCAAAGTCTCAGTCTGTGGGGTCATCACCTGTTTTTGAATTCTGCATTCCGAGGCCTTAAAAACCTCTTTTAGCATTACCTCGATTTGCATGCGCAGTCCGCGCGCGTAGCCGGAAAGCTTATATGTGAAAATCTATGAAAAATATTAAATTTCGACTATAAAATGAATTAATTTGACTTCGGTCAATGGACCCAGACACGGACCCGTGATTTGACGGTCCCGGAGGTTCCGTAGGAAAATATGGGACTTGGGCGTATGCCCGGAATCAAATTCCGAGGTCCCAAGCCCGAGAAATGAATTTTTAAAGAAAATTATTTTCTGAAATTGTTTAAAGGATTTAGAAATGAATTTTGATTAGAACATGTTGGTATCAGGCCTGTATTTTGGCCCCGACGCCCAGTACTGGTCTTATATGTGAGTTAAGATAATTCTGTGAAGTTTGGTAAGAAACGGAATCCGTTTGACGTGATTCGGACCTTAAATGCAAATTTGATGTTTTAAGAAGTTTTGAAATATTTCATTGATTTTGAGGTTTAATTCGTTGTTTAAGGGGATAATTTGGCGATTTGATCACACGGATAAGCTCATATGATGTTTTTGAGTTAGTACGTATGTTTGGTTTGGAGCCTCGAGGGCTCGGGTGTGTTTCGGATGTATTTCGGAAGGTTTTTGAACTCATAAAAGTTGCAGGTTTTTGCTGTTCAGTGCCCAGGGATTTTTCTCTTCGCGTTCACATGGGCACACTCGCGAATGCGTAAGGCAAATCTCCCAGTTGCCAAATTTCTTCTTGGCGAACGCGAAGCTGGTGATGCGAACGCGAGGCTAAGGGAGGATACCCTTCGCGAACGCGACCCAGCATATGCGAACGCGATGGCTTATGAGCCTGGTAGGGGGGTATTATACCTACGCGAACGCGAAGGCTCGAGGAGTTAGTTCTCCGCGAACGCGAGTCCATTTCCGCGAACGCGAAGGTCTCTCAGGCTTGGCTCATCGCGAACGCGATAAGCCTATCGCGAACGCATAGAGCAAATTTGCCCAGTTATTTTAAGTTCCAAAAACAGAATGTATTACGGGAATTCCACCATTTTTCATAAACTTCATCTTCTCCACACCTCTTGGGCGATTTTTGAAGAGGAACTTCACCATAGCTTCATAGGTATGTAATCCTAAGCTCATTTTCTTCCATTTTTATCAACATCCACTAGATTGCTAGGCCTAAAACATGAGATTAAGGATAGAAAATTAGGGATTTGGGTAGAGTTAGGGCTTTTTGATTATTTGGGAATTTGATCTCGTTTTGGGGTCCGATTTCAAAATAAAATATATATTCGGGCTTGTGGGTGAATGGGTGATCAGATTTTGGTCTGAACCTCGTGTTTTGACCAAGCGAGCCCGGGGTCAATTTTTGACTTTTTGGGAAGAATGATGGGAAAGCTATAATTAAGCATTGAAATTGGATTGTTTAGCGTTTACTGATGTTATTAAGTCGATTATGTCTATATATAATTGATTTGGAGTCAAATTCAAAAGGAAAGGCGGTATTTGAGGCTTGAGTTGGCCGTGAAAGTTCGAGGTAAGTGTTCGGTCTAACCTTAGCTTGAGGGATTAGGAGTTGTATCCTATTTGCTATTTGCTTCTTGTTGAGTACGACGTTTAGGCATGGTGACCAGTATCTATACGTTGGTGTCGAGCATGATCGTGAGTCTTAAATTGCAATTTATTTTGTGTTCTTAAATAGTACTACGGATGCTTTAATTGATGATTCTCGATATTGAGCAAGGATTAAGTTTGTTTTCATGGAAATTACTTATGATTGAGTATTGGTGTTAGCTGAGATGAGTAGAACTTGGGTTAAGATTGGTTATAGTTATTTCTCCCTTGCCGGGACATATTTACTTTTACTGTCAAATCTCTTGCCAGGATAGTGTAGCTTATTGTTGATCCCTTGCAAGGACTCTTGGCATGGTTGTTGCTAAAGGTATATAAATGTTATGTTGGATCGGGTTGCACGCCGCAACGATACTATATATGGAACGGGTTGCACGCCACAACAATGTTATGTTGGATCGGGTTGCACGCCGCAACAATACTATATATGGAACGGGTTGCACACCGCTACAATGTTATGTTGGATTGGGTTGCACGCCGCAACAATATTATATTGGATTGGGTTGCACGCTGCAACAGTGATATAAATGGATCGGGTTGCACGCCGCAATAGTGTTAAATGATAGGGATCGGGTTGCGCTCCGCAAAAGTGTTATTATGGTTTTGTTGTAAATCTTGAATTATTCTCTCATATTTCTCTTAAGTTTCTGCTGGATTCGATATTTCCCCCATAGCATGTACCCCTCCCATGTTAATTATTTATTTCTGTTTATTTTTTGTTGTATATTATATAACTGCATAGGTTTATCTGGAGTCTGGTCCTAGCCTCGTCACTACCTCGCCGGGGTTAGGCCAGGCACTTACCAGCACATGGGGTCGGTTGTGCTAATGCTACACACTGCACTATGGGCAGATTCCGGAGCAGTTTTTGGACAGTAGCACTTGGGGACCTGCCTTCAATCCAGCCAGAGATCCCGAGGTAGTCCTGTAGGCGTCCGCAGACCCGGCGTTCTCTTCTACTTTATTATGTACTCTGTTTTCATTAGATTTTGAGACAGATTGTATTTCTTTCAAACATTTGTTGTAGTAATCTTAGTCCGTCTGTGATATTGTGACACCGGATTCTGGGTAGAGATGTGTGTTTTCATTATCGTACTGGTCTTGGTTATTATATTAGATTAAGTCTTCCGCTTGATTTTATTTATCGTTAATATCTAAATGTTGGATACCTGTTAATTCAGATTGTTAAAAAGGGTTAAAAATGAAAGAGTTAAAGTTTTTCTATGTTTAGTGGCTTACCTAGCTTCTACTCGTAGGCGCCATCATGACTCCCGAGGGTGGGAAATCCGGGTCGTGACAAGTTGGTATCAGAGCTCTAGGTTATATAGGTCTTACAATTCACGAACAAGCTTAGTAGAGTCTAAGGGATCGGTACGGAGACGTCTGTATTTATCCCCCAGATGCTACCGAGTTAGGAAACATTCCACATTTATTCTTTCCTGTCGTGCGGAATGGTTTCTCAATGCTAATTTAAAATCTACTCTATTCTTTCACAGATGGCGAGAACATACGCTTCCTCATCCACTGACCAGCAGCCTAAGCCCCCAGTAGCAGCTCCCACGAAGGGCAGAGCGCGAGGCCGAGGCCGTGCTAGAGGCCGAGGTAAGACAGAGCTCAGCCTAGGGCAACAACACCTACAGTGGAGCCTCAGGTTGACTTTGATGATGAGGTTCCGGCCCCAGCACTTCCGGTAGGCCCAGCTCAGGTCCTAGAGGAGTTTATTGCTACCCTAGTACTTCAGGATTCTCTGGTCCGTCTAGTGGGCCTTGTGGAGAGTGTCACCCGGGCAGGCTTGCTTCTTGTAACACCAACCGTCTCTCAGGCTGGAGGAGGAGCCCAGACTCCTGCTACTCGCACCCCGATGCAGGTAGCTCCCCAGTTTCAGACTCCAGCAGTTCAACCAGTTGGAGCAGTTCAGCCGGGTTTGGTATCTTAGACCGGTGATGGAGCAGCTATGTCTACCGATACCTTGTGGAGCTTGGATTGGTTCACCAAGCTCTTTATTACTACTTTAAGTGGTGTATCTACTGAGGATCCCCAGTATTATCTAGACAGCTATTATGAGGTTCTCAGGAACATGAGGATAGTTGAGACCAATGGGGTTGATTTTGCCACTTTTCGCTTGTCTGGATCCGCCAAGATATGGTGGAGAGATTTCTATTTGGCTAGACCAGCCGGATCACCAGCTTTGACTTGGGAGCAGTTTACTCAGCTATTTCTGGAGATGTTTCTCCCCATCACTCAGAGAGAGGCCTATCGGAGGTAGTTTGAGCGTCTCCAGCAGGGTTCCATGACTGTTACCTAGTATGAGACCAGATTCATCGACTTGGCTCGTCATGATCCTGTCATACTTCCCATAGAGAGAAAGAGAGAGGGTGAGGAGGTTCATTGATGGACTTATTCAGTCGATTCATCTCCAGATGGCTAGGGAGACTAGGAGTGAGATTACTTTCCAGGAGGTGGCCAATGTGGCCAGGAGAGTGGAGATGGTTCTGTCGTAGGGAGGTGGTCATGGGTCAGACAAGAGGCCCTGTCATTCAGGCAGATTCAGTGGTGCCTCATCTAGAGGCAGGGATTCGTAAGGTAGTGGCCATCCTCCTAGGCCCTTTCAGTCAGCACTTCAGGTTTCTCACGGTGCTTCAAGTGGTCGTGGTTCTCACATGTAGTATTCTGATCAGCAACCCTACAGTGCACCACCATCTCCTATCAGTGCACCGCTGCTCCAGAGTTTTTGGGGTGGTCATTCAGGTTGCCAGGGTCAGTCTCAATTTCCTCAGCCACAGCACTCAGGTGGATGTTTTGAGTGTGGTGAGTATGGTCATATCAGGAGGGCTTGTCCGAGATTGGTGGGTACTCAGTCATAGCAGCAGGGTTCCCGTGCTATGGTTCAGGCACCAGGTGTTCCATAGACCGCCCAGCCAACTAGAGGTAGGGGTAGAGGTGTTAGAGGTGGAGGTAGAGGTGCTAGAGGTGAAGCTCCGACCGCTAGAGGTGGAGGCCAGCCAGTTGCAGGCCGTCCTAGAGAGGTAGTCCAAGGTGGTGGGGCCCAACCTCGATGTTATGTTCTTTCAGTCAGGCCTGAGACTGAGGCTTCCGATACGGTTATCACATGTATTGTTCTGGTTTGTGGAAAGGATGCTTCCATTTTATTTGATCCAGGGTCTATGTACTCCTATGCATCATCTTATTTTTCACCGTATCTGGTCATGCCTAGTGATTTCTTGAGTGCCCCTGTATATGTGTCTACACCGGTGGCTGACTCTATTGTGGTAAATCGAGTCCATCGTTCTTGTATAGTTATGATTGGAGGTCTTGAGACTCGTGTAGATTTGCTTCTTTTGGACATGGTCAATTTTGATGTCATATTAGGGATGGACTGGTTATCACCTTACCACACTATCTTGGACTGTCATGCCAAGACTATGACCTTATCCTTACTGGGTTTACCTCGTTTAGAGTGGAGAGGGACTCCTAGTCATTCTACCCGTAGTGTTATTTCTTATGTGAAGGCTCGGCGTATGGTCGAGAAGGAGTGTTTGGCCTATTTGGCATATGTTCGTGATTCTAGTGCCGAGGTTCCTTCTGTTGATTCTGTGCCCGTTGTTCGTGAGTTTCTTGAGGTTTTCCCTTTAGACCTGCCGGGTATGCCACCCGACAGGGATATTGACTTTTGCATTGATTTGGCTCCGGGCACTCAACCCATTTCTATCCCTCCGTATCGTATGGCCCCACCTGAGTTGAAAGAGTTGAAGGAGCAGTTGCAAGACTTGCTTGAAAAGGGTTTTATTAGGCCAAGTGTTTCGCTTAAGGATGCGCCAGTGTTGTTTGTTAAGAAGAAGGACGGATCGATGAGAATGTGTATTGATTACCGGTAGTTGAACAAGGTTACGATCAAGAATAAGTATCCATTGTCGAGGATTGATGATTTGTTTGATCAGCTTCAGGGTACTAAGGTATTTTCGAAGATTGACTTGAGATCTGGCTACCATCAATTGAGGATTAGGGCATCCGATGTCCCTATGATAGCTTTTCGCACTCAGTACGGGCACTATGAGTTCTTGGTGATGTCATTCGGGTTGACAAATGCCCCAGTAGCTTTTATGGATTTGATGAACTGAGTGTTCAGACCTTACTTGGATTCGTTCGTGATAGTCTTCATTGATGATATTTTGATATATTCCCGCAGCCGGGAGGAGCACGAGCAGCATCTTAGAGTGGTTCTTCAGACCTTGAGGGATAGTCAGTTATATGCTAAGTTCTCGAAGTGTGAGTTCTGGTTGAGTTCAGTTGCATTCCTGGGTCATGTTGTATCAGTAGAGGGTATTCAGGTTGATCCGAAGAAGATTGAGGCAGTCAAGAACTGGCCCAGACCAGCATCAGCTATAGAGATTCAAACTTTCTTGGGATTGGTAGGCTACTATTGTCGGTTCGTGGAGCGGTTCTCATCTATCGCAGCCCCGATGACCAAGTTGGCCCAAAAGGGTACCCAGTTCAGATAGTTGGATGAGTGTGAGGAGAGCTTTCAAAAGCTCAAGACAGCTCTGACTACGGCACCGGTGTTGGTTTTGCCCACAGGTTCAGGGCCTTATACAGTTTATTGTGATGCATCTCGTATTATACTTGGTGCAGTGTTGATGCATGATGGCAAGGTCATTGCCTATGCTTTGCGGTAGTTGAAGATTCATGAGAAGAACTACCCAGTTCATGATTTGGAGTTGGCAGCCATTGTTCACGCATTGAAGATTTGGAGGCATTATCTGTATGGCATGGCATGTGAGGTGTTCATGGATCACAAGAGTCTCCAGTATTTGTTCAAGCAAAATGAGTTGAATTTGAGGCAGAAGAGGTGGTTGGAGTTGTTGAAAGACTATGATATCACCATCTTATATCATCTGGGAAAGGCCAATGTGGTGGCCGATGCTTTGAGTAGGAAGTCAGCCAGTATGTGCAGTCTTACTTATATTCCGGTCAGTGAGAGACCGCTTGCTTTGGATATTCAGACTTTGGCCAATCAGTTTGTGAGGTTGGATGTTTCTGAGCCCAGCCGTGTGTTAGCTTGCATAGTCGCTCGTTCTTCATTATTGGAGTGTATCTGTGATCGACAGTATGATGATACCTATTTGTGTGTCCTTAGAGGAACGGTGCAGCACAGAGGTGCCAAGCAGGTTACCTTAGGTGATGATAGAGTTTGGAGATTGCAGGGTCGAGTTTGTGTGCCTAATGTGGATAGACTCCGAGAGTTGATTTTAGAAGACGCCTATAGCTCCTGGTACTCTATTCATCCGGTCGCCACGAAGATGTGTCAGGATTTGCGGCAGCATTATTGGTGGCGGAAAATGAAGAAGGATATCGTTGCATATGTGGCTCGGTGTTTGAATTGTCAGTAGGTTAAGTACGAGCATCAGAGGCTCGGTGGTTCATTTTCAGAGGATTGAGCTTCTCGAGTGGAAGTGGGAGCGGATCACTATGGATTTCGTTGTTGGACTCCCGCAGACTCGGAGGAAGTTCAACGCAGTATGGGTCATTATTGATAGGCTGACCAAGTCAGCGCATTTCATTCCTGTGGCAGTCTCCTATTCTTCTGAGAGGTTAGCTGAGATCTATTTCCGGGAGATTGTTCGCCTTCATGGTATGCCCGTGTCTATCATTTCGGACTGAGGTACGCAGTTTACCTCACGCTTCTGGAGAGCAGTTCAGCGAAAATTGGGCACGTGGGTTGAGTTGAGTACAGCGTTTCATCCTCAGACGAACAAGGCAGTCTGAGTGGACCATTCAGATTTTGGAGGATATGCTCCGAGCTTGTGTCATTGACTTTGGAGGCTCGTGGGATTAGGTTTTGCCTTTAGCAGAGTTTGCCTACAACAACAGCTACCAGTCGAGCATCCAGATGGCTCCTTATGAGGCTTTATATGGTAGGCGATGTCGGTCTCCGGTTAGATGGTTTGGGCTTGGAGAGGCTCGGTTGTTGGGTACGGATCTAGTTCAGGATGACTTGGATAAGGTCATGATTATTCAGGATATGCTTCGTACAGCTCAGTCCAGGCAAAAGAGTTATGCCGACCGCAAGGTTCTTGATTTAGCATTTATGGTCGGTGAGTGAGTTTTGCTTCGAGTGTCACCTATGAAGGGCGTGATGAGATTTGGGAAGAAGGTCAAGCTTAGCCCTAGGTTCATTATCCCGTTTGAGATCCTTGATCGAGTGGGAGAGGTGACTTATAGACTTGCATTGCCGCCGAGCTTATCAATCGTGCATCCAGTGTTTCATGTGTCCATGCTTCGAAAATATCATGGCGATCCATCCCACGTGTTAGATTTCAGCACTGTCTAGTTGGACAAGGACTTGTCTTATGAGGAGGAGCCAGTAGCTATTCTAGACCGATAGGTTTGTCAGTTGAGATCAAAGAGTTTTCCTTCTGTTCGTGTTCAATGGAGAGGTCAGCCTACTGAGGCATCGACCTGGGTGTCTGAATCCGATATACGGAGCCGTTATCCCCATCTTTTCCCTGATGCAGGTACTTCCTTCTTCTATTTGTTCGAGGACGAACGGTTGTTTTAGAGGTGGAGAATGTGATGATCCAAAAGGTCATGACTTGTTTTTAAATTGAATTCTGTGTTCTAAGGCCTTAAAAACCTCTTTTAGCATCACCTCGATTTGCATGTGCAGTCCGGGCGCGTAGTCGGAAAGCTTATATGTGAAATTCTACGAAAAATAATAAATTTCGACTATAAAATGAATTAATTTTACTTCGGTCAACGTTTTGGGTAAACGGACCCGGACCCGTGATTTGACGGTCCCAAAGGGTCCTTAGGAAAATATGGGACTTGGGCGTATGTCCGGAATCGAATTCCGAGGTCCCAAGCCCAAGAAATGAATTTTTAAAGAAAATTATTTTTTGAAATTGTTTAAAGGATTTGGAAATGAATTTTGATTAGAACATGTTGGTATCGGGCCCATATTTTGGTTTTGATGCCCGGTACAAGTCTTATATGTGATTTAAGATAATTCTGTGAAGTTTGGTAAGAAACGAAATCTGTTTGACGTGTTTCGGACCTTAAATGCAAAATTTAATGTTTTAAGAAGTTTTGAAATATTTCATTGATTTTGAGGTTTAATTCGTTGTTTAAGGGATTAGTTTGGCGATTTAATCGCACGGATAAGTTCATATGATGTTTTTGAGTTAGTACATATGTTTGGTTTGGAGCCCCGAGGGCTCGGGTGTGTTTCAGATGTGTTTTGGAAGGTTTTGAACTCATAAAAGTTGTAGGTTTTTTGTTGTTCAGTGCCTAGGGATTTTTCTCTTCGCATTCGCGTGGGCACACTCGCGAACACGTAAGGCAAATCTCCCAGGTGCCAAATTTCTTCTTCACGAACGCGAAGCTGGTGACGCGAACGCAAGGCTAAGGGGGGATACCCTTCGCGAACGCGACCCAGCATACGCGAACGCGGTGGCTTATGAGCCTAGGTAGGGGGTGTATTATACCTACGCGAACACGACCACTTGGACGCGAAGGCTCAAGGAGTTAGTTCTCCATGAACGCGAGCCCATTTCCTCGAATGCGAAGGTCTCTCAGGCCTAGCTCATCGCGAACGTGATGAGCTTGTCGCGAACGCATAGAGCAAATTCACCCAGTAATTTTAAGTTCCAAAAACAGAATGTATTACGTGAATTCCACCATTTTTCATAAACTTCATCTTCTCCACACCTCTTGGGCGATTTGTGAAGAGGAACTTCACCATAACTTCATATGTATGTAATCCTAAGCTTATTTTCCTCCATTTTTATCAACACCTACTAGATATCTAGGCCTAAAACATGAGATTAAGGGTAGAAAATTAGGGATTTGGGTAGAGTTATGGCTTTTTGATTATTTGGGAATTTGACCTCGTTTTGGGGTCCGATTTCAAAATAAAATATATATTCGGGCTCGTGGGTGAATGGGTGATCGGATTTTGGCCTGAACCTCATGTTTTGACCAAGCGGGCCCGGGGTCAATTTTTGACTTTTTGGGAAGAATGATGGGAAAGCTATAATTAAGCATTAGAATTGGATTGTTTAGCGTTTATTGATGTTATTAAGTCGATTATGTCTATATATAATTGATTTGGAGTCAAATTCAAAAGGAAAGGCGGTGTTTGAGGCTTGAGTTGGTCGTGGAAGTTCGAGGTAAGTGTTCGGTCTAACCTTAGCTTGAAGCATTAGAAGTTGTGTCCTATTTGCTATTTGCTTCTTGTTGAGTACGACGTATAGGCATGGTGACGAGTATCTATATATTGGTGTCGAGCATGACCGTGAGTCTTAAATTGCAATTTATTGTGTGTTCTTAAATAGTACTACGGATGCTTTAATTGAAGATTCTCGATATTGAGCAAGGATTAAGTTTGTTTTCGTGGAAATTACTTATGATTGAGTATTGGTGTTAGCTGAGATGAGTAGAAGTTGGGTTAGGATTGGTTATAGTTGTTTCTCCCTTGCCGGGATGTATTTACTTTTACTGTCGAATCCTTTGCCGGGATAGTGTAGCTTATTGTTGATCCCTTGTCGGGACTCTTGGTATGGTTGTTGCTAAAATTATATAAATGTTATGTTGGATAGGGTTGCACGCCGCAACGATACTATATATTGAACGGGTTGCATGCCGCAATAATGTTATGTTGGATCGGGTTGCACGCCGCAACAATACTATATATGGAATGGGTTGCACGCCATAACAATGTTATGATGGATCGGGTTGCACGCCGCAACAATGTTATATTGGATCAGGTTGCACGCACAATAGTGATATAAATGGATCGGGTTGCACGCCACAACAGTGTTAAATCATAGGGACCGGGTTGCGCGCCGCAATAGTGTTATTATGGTTTTATTGTAAATCTTGAATTGTTCTCTCATATTTCTCTTAAGTTTCTGCTGGATTCGATATTTCCCCCATAGCATGTACCCCTCCCATGTTAATTGTTTATTCCTATTTATTTTCCGTTGTATATTATATAACTGCACAGGTGTCACGACCCCAAACCCGAACTCGGTCGTGATGGCGCCTCTCGTGAAAACAAGGCCAGTTAATCAAACCCAATTTACTTTTTAAACAGTTAAATAATGTAAAAGCAGTCTAAAACATGATATAGCAATACTAAGTAGCGGATAATATCAATAAAGTGTAGAAATACAACTCAACACAGCCTTAATCGGGGTGTCACAAGTCATGAGGGTCTATAGGCCATAATACAAGTCTGCTAAATCCATAAACTAGTACAAATGTTTGAAGGGAAATAGAAATGATAAAAGAGTAGAGACATGGGGATGTGGACGTCAACAACTACCTCGTAGTCTCCGAACGCTCGCCTGAAACTGGAAGAATCAGCACTCGGGAGCGGAACCAGCTACGCCTGAATCTGCACACAGGGTGCAAGGAGTAAAGTGAGTACTCCAACTCAGTGAGTAACAAATGTAAATAAAGACTGAAAGTAAGAAAACACGTAAGGCACAAGGCACTCTATAATGAAGCAGTAAAACCATTTAAAAGCAGTACAACAGTGGAAAGTCAAGTAAAATCCTCTTTCAACAAATAAACAAGTAATTGACAGGTAATTAAGCTAGAGTAACCAAATAGAAGTTCGGCCCTCGGACACAGTATCAACAAATTCACCCCTCGGGCAATATCTCCGAACAATACTAGCCCCTCGGGCTCAATCTCACATCACAATGGGTACCCGCGCTCACTGGGGGTGTGCAGACTCCTGGAGGGGCCCCTTACGGCCCAAGCGCAATATCAAGCCATCTCGTGGCATCAAACTAGGCCCTCGGCCTCATATGAATCAAGCCACCTCGTGGCGTACATATCTCAGGTCCTCGGCCTCATATCAGTCAAGCCACCTCGTGGCGTACATATCTCAGACCCTCGGCCTTATATCAGTATCAGTGTTTCCTCACAACGTAGGCCCTCGGCCTTACTCAGTCAAAAATTATCACAAGCCTCTCGGGCAATAGTAAAACAGTGTTTCTCAGCCCAATCATCATTTAAAATATCATTTAAGTATTAAAACTGAGTAAACATGGCTGAGCAGTAAAACGGTGAAAAATAACATGACTGAGTTCAAGTATAAAGTCAAAACAGAGAGGAAATATCAATAAAAATTTCCGAGGAGTTCAAATAGTTGGCACGAAGCCTAAATAAGACATTCAGCCCAAATAATGATGATAGCAATTAGTTTTCAATCAAATACGCGGTAAAATCATCAATCGAGATGGACCAAGTCACAATCCCCAATAGTGCACGACTCCATGCTCGTCATAAAGCGTGTGCCTCACCTCAATATAGCAATACGATGTGCAAATCCGGGGTTTCAAACCCTCAGATCATCATTTACAATCATTACTCACCTCGAACCGGCTAAATCTCTAGCTCGTGACGGCTTTGCCCCTTGAATCGGCCTCCACGCGCGTCGAATCTATTTAAAATCAGAACGAGTACGTCAAAATATGCTAAGGGAACAAAGCCCAAGCGAAAACAATCAACAAAGGGCACAAAATCCCGAAATTACCAAACCCCGACCCCCGAGACCACGTCTTGAAATTTGAAAATTTTCACATCAACGGATTCCTTATCTCCCCACGAGTTTATACATACCAAGAACATCAAATTCCATCCACAAATGACCCTTCAAATCCCAAATGTTTGATCTCCAATTTCAAGCCCTAGTTCTTCAATTTTAGGCTTAGATTCTATGATTTTCTAGGTGAAATTCACATAATAATCGAGTTTTAAGTCCAAAAATCTTACCTCCCAATGATTCCCCTTGAATCCCTCTTCAATATCTTTCAAAAATCTCCCAAAATGATCAACTATGGATGAAATAAACCCAATCCTCGTGGACAAGACGAGTTTAAAAACATTCTGCCCAGACCTTATTTTCCTTCTTCGCGAACGCGGTCAAACCCTCGCATTCGCGAAGCACAAATTACTTCGACCAACTTTTCCTCCTATGCGAACGCGACATGGCCATCGCGAACTCGATGGTTCCTCAACCCTTCCTTTCGCGAACGCACCCCTCTCTAGCGAACGCGAAGAACAACCGCGACCTCAGACCAGCTGACCAAAAAGACCCTACGCGAACGCGACTTACATCTTGCGAACGCGATGCACGAGCTTCCAGCCCTTCGCGATTGCGGAGCCTCCCTCGCGAACGTGAAGGCTAAAATTTCACTGATCCCCACTGACTCTTCACGAACGCGAGGCTCCACTCGCGAACGCGAAGAGTAAAAGCCTGATACAGCTGAGCCTGCAACTTCTACAATTTCCTAACTCCAAAAATGATCCGATAGACCACCCGAAACTCACTCGAGGCCTCTGGGACCTCAACCAAAGGCACCAACATATCCTAAAACCTTATTCAAACTTGTTCCAATCATCAAAACACCTCAAACAACATCAAATCACCCAAAACACATTGGATTCAAGCCAAACTTTCTAATATCTTTCGAATTACGCTTTTGATTAAAAACCCAACCAAACCACGTCCGAATTACTTGAAATTTTGCACACACATCCCAAATGACACAATGGAACTATTACAACTCTCGAAATTCCATTCTGACCCCTATATCAAAATCTTACCTATCGACCGAAAATCGCCAAAATATCAACTTTGCCAATTCAAGCCTAATTCTACTCTGAACCTCCAAAACCCGTTCCGATCACCCTCCTAAGTCATGAATCACCTACCAAAGCTAACCGAATCATCGGAACTCACATCCGAGTCCTCTAACACATAAGTCAACATCTGGTTGCCTTTTCCAACTCAAACTCCCTTAAAAGAGACTAAGTATCTCAAACCTTACCAAAATCATTCCGGACTCGATCCGACCAACCCGATACCATAAAACACGGATAAAGAAGCATAAAGAAGCAAAAATGGAGGAAATGGGGTGGTAACTCATGAGACGACTGGCCGGGTCATCACAACAGGTTTATTTGGAATCTGGTCCTAGCCTCGTCACTACCTCACCGGGGTTAGGTCAGGCACTTACCAGCACATGGGGTCGGTTGTGCTGATGCTACACTCTGTACTATGTGCAGATTCCAGAGCAATTTTTGGACAGTAGCACTTGGGGAGCCGGCCTTCAGTCCAGCCAGAGATCCCGAGGTAGTCCTGCAAGCGTCCGCAGGCCCGGCATTCTCTTCTACTTTATTATGTACTCTGTTTTCATTAGATTTCGAGACAGATTGTATTTCTTTCAGACATTTGTTGTAGTAATCTTAGTCCGTCCGTGATATTGTGACACCGGATTCCGGGTAGAGATGTGTGTTGTCATTATCGTACTGATCTTGTTTATTATATTAGATTAAGTCTTCCGCTTGATTTCATTTATTGTTAATATCTAAATGTTGGATACCTGTTAATTCAGATTGTTAAAAAAGGTTAAAATGAAAGAGTTAAAATTTTTCTATGTTTAGTGGCTTGCCTAGCTTCTACGAGTAGGCGCCATCACGACTCCCGAGCGTGGGAAATCCGGGTCGTGACACAGTCAACTTGATTTACAATTTTAGATTAATGTACAAAGTGACATAAACAAAAAAGTACAATATATTACTTAATATGTCTACAATATATTACTTAATATGTCACATTCTACTGCTCCTTAAAATTAAATAAAGTGCAATTTCATATGCAAAATGACGTAGATATTGACCCGGAAGAATAGGGCAATAGAACTTAAACCTAACTCTATTTAATTGCTTTAAGATTTTTAAGCTTTTATTTCCATTGAACATGAAATGTCATCATCAGACTAATGCTTTAAAATGTACACATGAAACCTTAGCGTTTTAAAAGAAAAATGTATAAAAATATAGAATCTTATATGGACAGAAAAAGATCACATGCCTTGCATGCATGGCTCTTTTATCCAAATCTTTGAGGTTCAGCATATGCTTTCATTTATAAATAATTACAAGATTCGTGTTACTTTTAAGTTTCCTGTTGAACAATATAATTTACGAAATATTGCAGTAAAAGTTGTAATGTCACACGATAATTGAAACAAATGAGTAGTAGATTATCTTTCTAATTTTCATAAATAACAATACTAATCACGTTAGTAGGTATCGGTTGATTGTCTAATTTATTGAGTCAATAATTAAAAAGGTGAGTTTCTTAAAAGCATTTTAATCATAGAAACTCTATGATAGGACTATCTCTTCTCAGATCACACGTGAAAATGTTGAATACTTAACATTGCAAATAGGTGTAAAAGAATTTACACATGTGAGAAAATTTACTAAATGAAACAAAAGATTAAACTGGAGATAAGTGTAATGTTTAAAAATTATATATAGGTGTGGTAAAGTAGGGAAACATTGATGAAGCTTTTGAGAATATTCCTCATAAATACTTAGAAATTTACTAGTAAAATTTTGAAAGCTGAACCTGTACATGTAGAAGTAATATTGTTAACATGTTTAATATATCACTCAATCTAACGTGAATTAAAATATATTTGCTAAGGCCTTATTTAAGTCCTTCTCTAATAGTAAAATTCAACTTTTATACATTGACGACATAGATGAACGTTATGTTATCAAGCCGCTTTAAAAATAATTAAGAAAAGTAACTATCTTTAATTAATAAAAATAATAAGCTAAAAGATCATATAAGTAGTCTTCTGTAGCATATTAATTTTTGTTGATTGTCTAACAATCAATCTATTTTGCTAGTGGATATATAAAATTCAAATAGTACTCCCTCCGTTTCAATTTATGTGAAATTGTTTGATTGGTTACGAAATTTAAGAAAAAATGAAGACTTTTAGAATTTGTGGTCCTAAACAAGTCAAAAGGGGGTCTAGAGTATTTGTGTGATTATAAATATTTCTCATTAATGACAGAATTAAAAGTTTAAGTTAAATTATTTTCAAATTTAAAAAAGATTATTTTTCTTCAGAAAAAAGTAAATAGGTTCATGTCAAGAGTATTATTAATCCAATCTAACAAGACGGTGTCCGTCGAGTAATTGACACCTGTCATGCTATCTCTGCCCTTTTTGCGTGTAAATCCATCATCTCCAATCACATCTGCCAAGTTGGCTTTTCTTAATTTTTTCCTAATTTTTTTAACTTGATTTTACAGTTTCGTGCTCGTCTTCTATTCTCACCATATACTTTGAGTCGCCATACGACCATAGTAACATTTATGAAATGATGACAAATCCAAATTCACATGAAATTCAAATTAACTTCCCTCCTCTCGCCATCACAGCTTATATATACATCATCAGCCTTTGAAGTTGTCTCTGCACTTTACTGCTTTCCCTCAGAGAGATATAACACTACATCATATATTTAAACAGAGACAATTTATTATTTAATTTTTATTATGTATCTTTTTCTGGGGTCGCCGGAAAATCAAGATTCCGGTACCCTGAAGTATTTAAAGAAAGCACATAGTACTATTGTATATACATAACACTTTCTTTTCACAATTACCGGAAAGTAATTAAAGTATCTGTAATTAGATATAGAGGTGACGTTAAAATGGCAAAAGGTCGAAAACTGACCACCAGTATGAGTGAAAGGTACTTAGGAAGCTATAGTTACAATCATGGAAATGAAACAGTCAACGAAACCTCGGAGTTGGGAGAAGATGATGTCTGGTCAACGGTTGATGACATGGTCAACGGCGATGATCATTTGCTGAATGGCTCAAGGAGCGACTGGAGTTCACGTGCCACCGCCGAGAGTAACAGAAGCTTGAGGAGCCGCCGCCAAACTGGAGGCTTGTCGTTGGCTTTTGACGATCCAGGTACAACGACACAGCCTCGGATCTTGCACCAGTTTCGTGGACAAGACAACATGACAGTGCAATCCCCACGTGAGCGCCACATGGCATCCTCAGCTCCAGTGAATGTCCCTGATTGGTCCATGATATGTCGGGTCGACTCGGTCGAGTCATTCCACGACTCGGACGATGGTGTCGATGATCATGAGTTGGAGATGGTTCCGCCACATGAATACTTGGCTCGTGGGTACGGTCGGTCCCGAAGATCATCTACTAACTCGGTATTTGAAGGCGTGGGCCGGACGCTGAAGGGTCGAGACATGAGCAGAGTCAGAGATGCAGTGTGGAGTCAGACCGGGTTCAATGGCTAAGCCAAATGTTTAATTAGCTATCTGTTCAAATTGAACAATTCAGTAATTATTGGCAGGGTGAGGGAAATGTTGATACAGTCATTTAATTTGCTAGTGTAAATTTTTTGTTCTTGGGCAATGATTCAGGCCGAATGAATATAGATAGGCTCAGTGAGTCAACCAGGCTATGACTGAGCCCAAGTATAATTCTGTGTTTCCCATTTTTACTGCTTTTCCCTCTTTTATGATCTGTTAATTGAACAGTGTTTGGATGAAAAATTGAAGTCTAATTCTTTTTTTAAATTAATAATTTATACGTATTGACCAAATTAGGGAATTTGGCCAAATTCTTAACCTTTTCTGCCCCTGACAATGACTCCAACGGTTCCACCTGCATTTCTTTTTTCTGGACAATCATAATGCTCGAGGAAAAGAAATAAAAAACAACAGTTTCAAAAGCTTGTAAATTACGAGACATATATAGTTGCTTGGAATTGGAATTACAGTTTGGTAATTGTAACTTCACAATATGCAGTACATGATTTCAACATATCAAAAGCCCTCTTTAATCTCTTTTACCTTTTTTATCACCATACATAGGCCCATCCACCCCTAAAATTTTAGAAAAGAAAAAGAATAGAAAAAAAAAGAAGAGCATAGCTAATTATGAAATTGATTGATCAGCCATCACTTGTCAAATGTCTTTTAATAACTCCTATAGAAAAGCTAAAATAACGTATGACGTATGATATATTATTAGGATGTCATTATTAAATGGCTTAACTAGTCTTCTATTTATGATAGGAGATTCCAATTTCATTTTGAGGAAAATTAATTTAAACCTTCTTTTATCTGGAAATTGTAAGCTAGTGTTATGGCAGCATCAATCTTTTACTCTATAATATAATGGAGCTACTTAATGGGCCATTTTCAATTAATCCCACTATAAGATGACAAGGTGTGTGGGACAGTGCAATAATTGAAGTATACTGAGGGTGGACCTTATTACTAAGTAGGATGCGTTTTATGAGACGCACCATTGTGTCTATTTGATCTATGTTTTACAATACAGGAACACATTAGCCAATTTAAAGTCAAGCAAATTTAATTAAGACTAGAGTTCATATGAAATTCCTTTATAATTTGAAGCTTGAATTTTACCAAAAAAAAAAAAAAAAAAAAGTGCCCAAAGCCTGCTTGTGAATTGTGTATATGGAAGGCCCATCAGTATTTAAGGTGATGAAGCCATGTTTGGGAGGCTTCCACTTTACATACATAAGTATTGTACCGTGAGTATGAGCATTAGTGTTAGTTAAAAAAAGATGTTACGCAGTTAGTTGAATAATTAAGTTTGGTGATGGGAGAGTCCCAGTGTGTTCGAAGCATTTTTTATTTCGAGTATTCCACAAATGCCATAATGCAAAAGAAATGAGATTTTTTAGAGGAATGTTGAGTGTGTGAACTTACCCTTTTGATGAATGAGGTATCTAAGCCAGTTGTGGTTAGGACTGTCGTGTGTGTTGACTGATCGTATAAGACATTGTAGTTTAAGCTTTTGCCAACAATGTGTTACATGGACACATTTTAATAGAATGTGCACAATAGTCTCTTGTTCCATCTCATCCGAGAAAAGTCATTCTGTTTTTGTTGAAGCGGTAGCTATGGGTAAAAAGTCTTTAAAGGAGTGAATTTCTTTCTGCTAGATAGATATTACTTGAGAGGGAACTTTAGCCGCATCTCAACCCATCATGATTAATAAAGAATAAAACAATCTCGAAAATTCTTACCAAAATAAATATTCGAAGATAGACCTTTGTGGTCCGACCCTTCTCCGGACCCTGCGCATAGCGGGAGCTTAGTGTAAGATTTTCTTACGTTAACTTATTTGTGGTCCAATAAGTTTAAGGCCCATAATTAATATTTAATTAATGAGCAAGTCTCATCCGTCCGATCGGTTATTTGATGGACGTACTGGATTAAATGAGAACTTCTATAAATTGGTCATCTCCCCACCCATTAGGATTACCGTATTTTTTTTCTCTCTTCTATCACTAAAGTCGGCGGTAACGAAAGTTAGGGCAAGGGGTGAGAAACCAATTTTAATTAACACTTCCACTTCGTGATAATGGCTTACGATTCAGGTATGTTTTCTGTAACAATTTTATGTACGATTATCATGTTCAAGATCCTGGTATACAATTAAAATATATGTTTACATATGGTATTAGAGCGTGAGGTTTGAATTGATAATCCTCGTAAAAAAATATAGAGTTATACATACACCCTTACGGATTACGGTATTGTGACTTCTCTGTGATATAAGATTATTCCTCTATTAATATTTCTGACTTCATATTATATATGCAATTGCTGGGCATAATCCAATAATAGTATGTGTTAAGAATCAAATTTGTCTTTGAGTTTGTACGAAAATTGACTGTATTGATCTATTATTCTAGATCCTTATTTCCCTTAAAATCACTTTTGGCATAATGAAGAATCCTCGAAGGCGCCGAATGAATGAATGAAATCAATACCTATAAAGTTCTGGCATATTCTAAGTAATTAAGTTTTCTTCAGTCTAATTATTATTTTATCATTAATATATATAAACATATAGCATGTCTATGTAAACCTATTACAGGAAGTTTCAACTATTATGTTTTGGACTAGAATATTTGGTTTTAATATTTAAACTTTCTGGACCATTAAAGTGATAATATTTTATTCCTAAATTTTTGGAATACACACGTAAATTTCACATGCCACATTGATTGGAATTCGGTTCTTACATTGTGAAATAATTAATGTATGTGTTTATAGTTATATAGTTCGTTAGTCACCAAAATGATCAAACTAGAATGTCTAAATTTTTTATTGTATGTGTGTATTTATGTTCATATAGTTTGTTAGTCACCAAAGTGGCCAAACTAGTATATTTAAGAAATTACGCATGCATAAAATTATAGTTTATTCATAAAAACTAATGAAATGCCTATTATTGAAAATAAATGGATAAACTGGCTTTCACTATTGCTAGAACTTAAGGATTTACCCAAAGGTAAATAAATTATTTATGAATAGTGATATGATGAGGTAAAGTAATATTCTTAGTCAAATATATATTGTCTGTCCAAAGATGGCATATATATTTGGTTAAAAATATTTAATTACCTATTAAAGACTAAATGGGACTTAAATTATGATAGCGTGTCGTAGTATTTACCCAAAGGAGAATTGCGATATGCTTTAACTATTTTGTTGAGTCTATATTGATTTGTGAGCATGTATTATCTATTTTGCAGCTATTCCTTTTCATTCGCTTGCTTCGTCTGTTACTATTTTCAATGGATTGAACTTCTCTGAATGGCGTGAATAAGTCCAGTTCCACTTAGGTATGATGGATCTTGACTTGGCTCTGCTGAATGATAAGCCCGCTGCCATTATTGATTCGAGCCGTGCGGATGAGAAGTCTTTCCATAAAGCATGGGAACGCTCTAACAAGCTAAGCCTTATGTTTATGCGAACGAATATTGTCAACAACATTAAGAGTACTATTTCACAAACAGAAAGTGTCAGGGAATACCTAAAGTTTATGGAAAAACGTTTTCGTTCTGCAGATAAGTCTCTCGCTGGTACAATAATGGTTGAACTCACGACCATGAAGTTTGATGGGTCACGTAGTATGCAAAACTATATTATCAAGATGACTAACATTGCAGCAAGACTTCAGACCTTGGGGATGAAAGTGGATGACTCTTTCTTGGTTCAGTTTATTCTGAACTTGTTACCTCCTGAGTATGGACCTTTTCAAATTAACTATGACACTATTAAGGATAAGTGGAATGTTAGTGAATTGTCCAGTATACTTACTCAGGAGGAGTCAAGACTTATGAAACAAGGGAGTTATTCAATTAACCTCATGGGTCAAGGAGCTAGTAAAGGACTTAAAGCGAAGGCCAACAAGTTCAAGAATAAGAAAGCACCTGCTAAAGCTCCACAGGATGCTAAGAAGGAACATAAGATAGATATGTGTCGTTTTTGTAACAAGGAAGGACACTATCAGAAAGATTGCCTGAAACGTAAAGCTTGCTTTGAAAAGAAAAGTACAATTACTGCTTTTGAATGTTTCGAATCAAATTTAATAGAAGTTCCTAATAATACTTGGTGGCTTGATTCTGGTGCAACTGCTCATATATCTACTACATTGCAGGGATTCCTTACGATCCAAACTACAAATCCAAATAAGGATTTCTTGTTCATGGAAAATCATATGAAGGCTCCAATTGAAGGCATAGGGACTTATCATTTGATCATGGAGACTGGACGTCACCTTGATCTATTATAGACTCTTTATGTACCTTCAGTTTCTAGAAATTTGATTTCTCTTTCAGGAATTGATGTTTCTGGATTTGATTTAAAGTTTGAAAATGTATGTTTTAATTTATATAAGAATGCTATTTTTTATGGTTCTGGTTTTCTTAGTGATGGTTTATATAAATTGAAACTCGATATTGGTTTTTCTGAATCCCTTCTTGCTATTCAACATAATGTTGGAATTAAACGTAGTTCACTAGATGAAAGTTCTTCTTACATATGGCATAGATGTTTGGGTCATATATCCAAAGAAAGATTAGAAAGATTAGTAAAGAATGAGATTTGCTGACGGAAATATTGGAGGAAAGGCATGGCGGGGAAAGAATGGCGGAGATCCTTCAAAGTCTAAGCACCGAAGGACGCATCCGAATCTAAATTACTGATCTTACTATATATTTGGATTGCATTAAGGGAAATCAAACCAAGCATAGTAAGAAAGGTGCCACAAGAAGCACCCGTCTTCTTGAAATTATACACACCAATATTTGTGGGTCCTTTGATGTTCCATCTTTTGGTGGAGAAAAATACTTTATCACTTTTATCGATGATTTTTCACGTTATGGATACATCTATTTGCTGAAAGAAAAATCTCAAGCAACAGATGCTCTCAAAGTGTTTGTTAATAAAGTTGAAAGGCAATTAGATAAAAAGGTAAAAATCATTTGGGGTTGCCTAGCAGAAGCTAGAGTTTATAATTCACAAGAAAAGAAATTAGATTCTCTAACAGTAATTAGTTACTTTATTGGTTACCCAGAGAAATCTAAAGGGTTGCATTTTACTATCCAAACCATAGTTCGAGAATTGTTGAAATCGGTAATGCAAGATTCATTGAGTATAGTAAAGTTAGTGGGAGTGTTGAAAAACAAAGTGTGAAAATAAAAGAGGTGGGGGTCAATATTCTATTACCTAAGAATGTGCCTACTTCCACATAATTACCAAATATTGTTCCAGTTATTGAAGAACATTTTGGCAACATCGAGCAACATTTGGAAACACTTCATGAAGAAACTAGCTCACAAATATCTGATACAAATGAACCACAAGAAATGCCATTAAGAAAATCTTAAAGAGTTAGAATATTAGCTATTTTGGATGATTATGTGGTTTATTTGCAAGAGTCATATTTTTACATTGGTCTTAATAAGGATCCGGTGTTATTTTCACAAGCCATAAAAAGTAATGAGTGTAAGACCTGGCCGGTCGTTTTAAGAATTAACGCCCTGATCCCCTATTAACTACTTTCCCCATATTTTTTTATGCTATTGTGAGTTACCGGGAGGATTCGTTTTGAGTTTAGGAGTGTTTTGGGATACTTGGTCCCCAAATGAGAGTTTAAGCTTTAGAATTTGGACCGTAGTTGGAGCAATGTGAAGACGGCCTCGGAATGGAATTCCGTCAATTCCCTTAACTCTGCTGGGTGATTTCGGGCTTAGGGGCGTGTTCGGATTGTGTTTTGGAGTTCCGTAGCTTATTTAGGCTTGAAATGCCGAAAGTTAAATTTTTGAAGTTTCTGGATCAATAGTGAATTTTTGATATCGGGGTTGAAATTCGATTCCGAAGTTTGAAATAGCTCCATAGTGTTGAATGTGACTTGTGTGCAAAATTTGGGGTCAATTGGACTTGGTTTGGATGGTTTCAGCATCGGTTATAGGATTCTTGAAATTTCAAGTTCTTTAGGCTTGGATTGGAGGGTGATTCATGGTTTTAGCGTTGTTTGATGTGATTTGAGGATTGGACTTTAGGCATGTTTGGTTGAGGTCTCAGGGGCCTCGGGTGAGTTTCGGATGCTTAACGGAAGTTGAATTGGACTTAGGCTATTTTCTGAAGTTGTTGCTTCTAGTATTTTCGCACCTGCGGTGAGGAGCCCGCAGGTGCAGCCCACAAATGCGAGGAAGTAGGTCACATGTGCGATTTGGGCAGTGATGGTCAGTGACTGTTGATGCGGTTATAGGGCCGCAAAATCGGACCGCATCTGTGGAGAAAGGAGCGCAGGTGCGGTATCCGCTCGTTTAATGAAATCTCGCAGGTGCGAGTCCCCAGCTGTAAAGGCGGGACCGCAGGTGCGGTCCCATGATCGCAGATGCAGAAATCGCTGGGCAGGGGTTTGATGCTCATAACACCAAATTTGATTTTTGGCTCGGAGAAGGCGATTTTGGGAGGATTTTGAAGAGGAAATCAATGGGTAACGAATCTTTATCCCTTTCTAGTTGTATTCCATTAATCTAATCTTAATTTTGTCATTTAATTTCGGATTTTTGGTGAAAAATTGGGAGAATTGAGGATCTGAGTTTTGAGGGAGATTTTGGCATCGGATTTTGATAATTTTTGTTCGAGTGTGCTCGTGAGTGAATGGGTGTTCATAATCAGTAACTTTTACCTGATTCCGAGATGTGGGCCCGTATAGGATTTTAGGGCATTTTTTCTATTTTATTACCTTAGCCTCGATTTCTTTAGCTAAATTAGTTGTTTATAGTTGTATTTATGTTATGAAATTGATTTGAATAGATTTGGGCCACTCGGAGTTGGATACTCGTGGTAAGAGCGTGGTTTCAGATTGATTTTGAGTTGGTTCGAGGTAAGTGGCTTGCCTAACCTTGTGTGAGGGAACTCCCCTTAGGATGTTGGTACTGTTGTTAAATAAGTGTCGTGTACGTGAGGTGACGAGGGCGTACACGTGCTAATTGTTGGAAAAACCTCATTTTCGTTAAGTAAATATCTATGTTTTCTTGTAATTGAGAAATACTTGTACTTGAAGCCTCTTGTTTAGTTTAGGAAAAGCATGCTTATGTGATTTAATTGTCTTACCTGTTTTAACTGCTTACTTGTATTCTGTGCAACATGTTTAGAGTAGAATTCCTATTTATTCTCGAATAGAACTGTAGATTCTTTCTTGAGAATGTTGTGTGTTTACTTTGGGACTACGTGATAATTCCCCGGGAGATCCCCCTGCATGTTTACTTTGGGACTACGGATCGGTATTCTGGGAGATCCCCCTGCACGTTTACATTTGGGACTACGGGACGACACCCGGGAGATTCTCATGTACTAGATATTTACTTTGGGACTGCATATTGGTATTCCGGGAGTTTCCCCTGCATATTTATGATTCGGACTATGGGACAATATCCTGGGAGATCCTCTGTACATTTACGTTTGGGACTACGAGACAATATCCTAGGAGATCTCCTGTTGTTATCTCTGTGTACTGAATATAACCAGTAGGGCCCTGACCTTCCTCCTCATTACTCGACCGAGGTTAGGCTTGGCACTTACTGGGTACTGCTGTGGTGTACTCATGCCCTTTCCTGTAAATGTTTTTCGTGTACAGATCCAGGTTGTTCTACTCAGCCATACCATCAATGAGGCGAGGCGATTTTTAGAGACTTCGAGGTATATCTGCCGCGTATGCAGACCAAGAAGTCCCTCTCTATTCTCCCTTTAGCTATAGACCTTCTGTAATTACTTTGATTAGACTTCTAGAGTTAGAACACTGTGTATTTCCTCTAGTTTGTGATTCGTGAGATTATGGGTTTTGGGAGTGTTATTATTGGTCGAGAGTGTTATTATCGTATATGTCGAGTGGCATTTTAAACTTTCTCTATTATATTACCTGTAAATTGCTAGTTTCGTATCTTTATTTCCTTTTTCCCCAATTTGTTAGGCTTACCTAGTCGTAGAGACTAGGTGTCATCATGATAGTTCACAGAGGGAGAACTTTGGTCGTGATAATGAGTCTAATAAATGGATTGATGTCATAAAGGAAGAGTTAAAATCCATGGAATACAATAAAGTTTGGGATCTTGTTGAATTGCTACAAAGTTCTAAAAGAATCAGGTGTAGATGGGTCTTTAAGACCAAACGCGATTCAAATGGCAATATTGAATGATACAAAACTAGACTTGTTGCCAAGGGTTATACTCAGAAAGGAGGCATTGTTTATAAAGAGACCTTTTCACCGATCTCAAAGAAAGACTCGTTAAGAACTATTATAGCTTTGGTGGCTCATTATGATTTAAAGTTATACCAAATGGATGTAAAAACTGTCTTTCTTAATGGAGATCTCGATGAGGAAGTTTTTATGGACCAACCAGAGGGTTTCGAAACTAAAGGAAAAGGCCAATTGGTGTGTAAACTGAAGAAGTCAATATATGCACTTAAACAAGCCTCACGACAATGATATATAAAGTTTAATGATACCATATCATCTTTTGGATTTGTGAAAAATATCGTTGATTGGTGTATATACCAAAAGATCAGTGGGAGCAAGTTTATATTTTTAGTCATATATGTTGATGATATTCTACTTGTTGTTAATGATTTGAGCATATTGCGTGAGACTAAAAAAAATTTCTCTAAGAATTTTGAAATGAAAGATATGGGTGAGGCATCCTATGTGATATGAATACAAATATTTAGTGATAGATCACAAGGATTATTGGGATTGTCTCAAAATGGCTATATCGAAAGAGTTTTAGAGAGATTTAACATGAATAAATGTTCAACAGGAATTGCTCCAATTCAAAAAGGGGACAAATTTAGTCTCATGCAATGCCCTAAGAATGATGTAGAACGAAAAGAAATAGAATCAATTCCTTACTCTTCTATTGTTGGTAGTCTGATGCATGCTTAGACTTGCACAAGATCGGATATTAGTTTTGCGGTCGAAGTGCTAGGAAGATATCAGAGTAACCCAAGAATTGATCACTGAAAAGCTGCAAAGAAAGTTTTGAGGTACCTAAAAGGAACGAAGGATTACATGCTCATGTATAAGAGATCCAAGCATTTGGAAGTTGTTGGATACTCGGATTTAGATTTCGCTGGATGTATTGACACAAGAAAATCTATGTTTGGTTATTTGTTCCAATTAGCTGAATGAGTAATATCGTGAAAGAGTGCCAAATAGTCTGTCATTGCTACATCCACGATAAAAGCATAATTTGTGGCATGTTTTGAAGCCACAATACGTGCATTATGGCTGCGAAAATTTATTTCAGGACTTGGGGTTGTCGACACCATTACCAAGCCGTTGAAAATTTACTGTGATAATTCTGCAGCAGTATTCTTCTCCAAGAACGATAAGTACTCCAAAGGTTCCAAACATATGGAATTAAAGTACTTTACCGTCAAGGAAGAAGTTCAAAAACAAAGAGTGTCACTTGAGAATATTAAAACAGATCTCATGATTGCAGATCCGTTAACGAAAGGTTTACAACCAAAAATATTTAACGAACATGTATATAGAATGGGTCTTGACTGTATTTATGTCTGATGTATTTATAATGTTTCGACACTCTGAGCTCATTTATGTGTTTCTGATATACATTACTGATTTCTTGTTTCTCATAATGGTGTACACATTATTGTTTTGAGATGTTACAGGATAAGTCTCAATGAGACATTATTGTGGACCATAATATTTTATAGCTTATGAACATGATACAATAAATTACTAATGTTGTAGTATATGGAATGGAGTATGTAGACAAATTATATATAATTGTCATAACTCACATTTACTAGTTTATCGTATTGTGGTATTTATAATGGATATTATAGAAGAGATTTGTTTATGCGCAACTAATGTTCCTATATTAAATATTAATATTATGTGATTATTGGGCCAAGTGGGAGAATGTAAGATTTTTTTACATTAATTTATTGGTGGCCCAATAAGTTTAAGGCTCATAACTAATATTTAATTAATGAGCAAGTCTCATTTGTCCGATCGATTACTTGATGGACTTACCAAATTAAATGAGAACCTCTATAAATTGGTCCTCTCCTCACCCGTTAGGGTTACCGTATTTTATTTTCTCTCTTTCATCACTAAAGTCGGCGATAACGAAAACTAGGGAAAGGGGCGAGAAACCAATTCCAATTAACGCTTCCGCTTCGTGATAATGGCTTACGATTCAGGTATGTTTTCTATTACAATTTTATATAAGATTATCATGTTCAAGATTCTGGTATGCAATTAAAATATATGTTTATACTTAGTGCACCGGACTGTCTTTTTTTTTTTTTTACAATTACATGTAAGTGCATTGGAGAAGCTGGAATAACTGCTAAGGAAAAAACACACCACTCTAAAAAAGAAGCACATACAAATAGTTTTTAGACTAAATCCTTCATTTTGCTTCTACCATTAAGGGGTCGTTTGGTATGAGGTATAAGAAGGTATAAGGGTGATATAAAAATTTAATACCACTTATTACTCTGTTTGGTTAGCAAATCAGGTATAAGTTATCTCGGTGTTAATTTTAACACTGGGATAACTTATACCTTATAGAAGGTGGGGTAATTAGCACCAGTATAACTTATACCTTCTTCTTAGAAATTATGCAATTGTCATTTTTAATACAACATACGAAACAATGAATAAACAACAATCCTATCATAATTTATCCCAATACCATTTATACTAACATAACTTATACCGGTATAAATCGTATTCCATCCAAACGACCCCTAAAGAATTTGCCAATTCCCATATTCAATTTGATCAAATAATTCGTTAATTATTTAGTGACTAATTTGAGAATCTTTTTCTTTTCTCGTTTTATTCAATTCATATATTTTTTTGAATCTACATAATACAATTGGATTTGCTTTTGAAAGTTGTTTCCTTTTTAAAAGTAGAATACTTTTGATAAGACATTGAAATAAGAGGTACTTCAGGATATATAGTCTGTTAGTTCTCTCAACTTTACGTATTTACTTTTTTGTATTTTCCTCTCTTTCAATTCAATATTTACGTCAAAAAGCATTACTGACTTGTATATTGAAATTTGAGCTTCCAGGTTGCTACTCCCTCCGTTTCAAGTTATATAAACCTGTTTGGCTTGATACAGAGTTTAAGAAAAGAAGAATTTTTTTTGAATTTGTGATCCTAAACAAGTCAAAAGGGGGTTCAAAATATTTGTGTGGTTATAAAAGCTTCTCATTAAGGGTAGAATTGGAATTTTAAGCTAAATTGTTTCCAAATTTAGAAAAGGATCATTATTTTTAGAACGGATCAAAAAGGAAATAGGTTCAAATAAACTGGAACGGAGGGAGTAGGATATTTCACCTTGATCATTTCTTTATTTATTTTCAATTTTGGATAGCAACGGCATATTCTCGAACAACCTTAAGATTTCCATTTTTTTTCTCTAACACGTATAGTTATAACTTACTACTATCAATTATTCGATTTCAACTTATTTGAAACTGAAACTTAGTTAACATTTCATATATTTATCAAAATTATACAAGACGTAGTCCAGAATATACAAATGGTCATGCATGGGTGTCCCTATGTGACTCGATAGGTTTTCTACAACTTTAACCTTTAATTTTGTGTTTCGAAACCTCAAATTGTTCCTTTTAGCCTTCTTCAATTTGCGTGCGCAGTCAGTGTCTTTTTTCGAAAGACTTTTATGTGAAAAATTAATTAAAATATGTATTCATGCCTTAAAATTCATTTGAGTTGACTTCGGTCAATGTTTTGAGCAAACGGTCCGGGTCTGTATTTTGACAGTCCCGGTGGGTCCGTATCGTGATCTGACTTGGGTGTATGCCCTAAAACGAATTCGGAGGTCCCTAACTCAAGTTATCACAATTTGTTAAAAACTTGAAGTTTTAAAGAATTTATAAATTTGACCGAAGTTTGACTTTCTTGCTATTGGGTCCGGATTTTGATTCTGGAGTTTGGCATAGGTTCATTACTGTATTTATGACTTGTCTGCAAAATTTGGTACAAAATGGAGATGAATTGACGTGATTCGGACGTCCGGTTGATAAAATGAAAGTTCTTAAGTTTTATTAAAAATTTCATTCGTTTTGCTATCCGATTCGTACTTCTAGGTGTTATTTTTTGTTTTGATCGCGCGAGCGAGTTCGTATAATATTTTTGGACTTGTATGCATGTTTGGTTTGGAGTCCCAAGGGCTTGGGTGAGTTTCGGATAGGCTACAGACCATTTTGAAATTAGGAAAAATACTGGTTTGATTTCTGCTGGTGTCTAGTAAAAGCTTCTTCGCGATCACGAAGATACTCCCCCCGATCGCAAAAGGTAAATTGGGTCTAGGGGGAGAATTGCTCTTCGCAAATACGAGGAGATGGTCGTGAACGCGGAGCAGTGTGGGGTCTACCCTTCACGAACGTGTAAGGTTATAGACCTGGGGGAAGGGGGTACTGGGTTCTTGTTCTTCGCGAACGCGGTCACTACGTTGCGAACGTGGTGGCCAGGGGGGAAGAGCCATCGCGAATGCGGGGGACATTTCACCGACACGAAGGACATCTTGGCTACTGTGCATTGCGAACGCATCAGGTCCTTCGCGAACACGATGGAGACCTAACGCATAGACCTTAAAATTTTCAAAACACGGGATTTCATCCATTTTTACCATCTTTCCATTAGGGCTCAGCTTAGAGGCGATTTGAAGAAAAAATTTATCACTAATTCATAGGTTAGTATACCTTAACTCATTTTCTTCTATTTCTAACATCACCCATTAATTTCTAGCCTTAATCTTTGTTCTTCCATAGTAGAAAACTAGGGATTTGGGAAGAATTAGGGGATTTGTAAATTCGGAATTTAGATCTCAATTTGGGGTTAGATTTCGAAACTAACTACATAATCGAGCTCGGGGTAAATGAGTTTTGATCCGAATCTCGGATTTTGACCAAGCGAGTGAAAAAGCACGAAGGGTGATGTCGTGCTGTATTTATCGTTTCATGGAGAGGTCGAGAGTAAAAGCACGAATGGTGATGCTATGCCATTATTATTGTTTCATGGTGAGGTTGAGAGTAAAAGCACGATGGGTGATACCGTGCCGTCCTTATTCATTATGTTTATCCGTTTTCATTAGTTGAGGATTTATTTGACCATCTTATGTTGTCTTTCCTGATGTAATTATCGTATCTTGCTCCCCTTTCGCATGTCCCCTCCCATCTGTCCGTACCAAATCTCTACCTATTGATGTTTCGTACATATATCTATGTCTGTACAGGTTAAATTAAGTGAGTGTCATGTCATAGCCTCGTCACTACCTTGTTGAGGTTAGGCTCGACACTTACAGAGTACATTGGGTCGGTTGTACTCATACTACACTCTGCACCTCTTGTACAGATTTTGGTACTGGTCCCAACTATACGTGAGGTGCATCAGCTTGAATTGGCATATTTGGAGACTCTAGGTATATCTGCTGGCGTCCGTTGACCTTGAAGTCCCCTTCCTCTTTCCTTATTTACTATTCATTTCATTCGAAACAGTTGTATTTATTTCAGACTCTATTTGTAGAACTTCTAGTAGCTCGTGTACTTGTGACTCCAGATCCAAGATTGTACTTAGACATTTTTGGTTGTTTTATCTTTTCGCACATCATTTCCTCTTTATATCAGTTCAAATGGGTTTAATCACTTGAAATGTTTAAAATGACAAATGATTTACATTAGCGTTGACTTTCCTAGCGAGTGGAATGTTAGGTGCTATCACGATCCCGAAGATAGGAATTCTGGGTCGTGACACCCTATTGCATTGAAAATAGTGAAATAAAATGGAGAAATATTGGGAATAAGGTGTAATAAATGGTCTGTAACGACCTGACTGGTCGTTTTGAGCAATTTCGTCCAGTTGTCTGTTTGAAGTCATGCGTAGATTTATATTATGTGTATCGACTTGCGTGCGCAGTCCGGGCGTGAAACCAGAAAGCTTTTATGTGAAAATATGAAGAAAAAATAGTAATTTTTAGAGTTAAAATTTGGTTTTTAGTTGACTTTGGTCAATATTTTTGGTAAACAGACCGGATCTGTATTTCGACGATCTCGGTAGGTCCACGGTAAAATATGAGACTTGGGCGTATGCCCGGAATTGAATTTCGAGGTCCTTAGCATTAGAAAATAATTTTTGAAGAAAATTATTGTGCTGGTTTATAAAGGAAATAAAGATATAAATTAATGTTTGAACTCGTTGATATAGGGCCCATATTTTGGTTTCGAAGCCCGATACAAGTTTGTTATGGTATTTAAATCCTATCTGTAAAATTTGGTGAAAACCGAAATTGATTTGACGTGATTTGGACGTCCGGTTGAAAAGTTAGAAAATCATGAGTTTAGAGGTTAAATTCATAGTTTTTGATATTATTTTAATGATTTGATTGCACGAACAAGTCCGTATGATATTTTTAGACTTGCGTGCATGTTTGTTTTGGAGCCCCGATGGCTTGGGTGAGTTTCGGATAGGTTTAGGCTATGTTGCGCTTGTTTTTGGATTCTTCATCGTCGTTTCTTCAAGCAAAAATAATATCACATTGAGCAAATGAGATCCAAATTCAGTTTTTTGAATCATTAGATCCGTATCGAAATTACGGAGTCATAGAAAAAAGAATCATCGAATTACGGAGTCATAGAAAAAATATCGCATTTGCGATGCCCTGTTCGCAAATGCGAGATTTTTATCGCAAATGCGACTTCTGCCAGCCCTGCGTTATTCTTAAATTCGAACCCTGGGTCGCAAATGCGACATCTGAGGCCTGTTAAGTGAGGTTTTTGACGAGATTTTCACCCATTTTTCAATTTTCTCAAACCTTAAACCTGCATGGGCGATTTTCCAAGGACCCAAACTTCTCCAAATCATTGGGTAAGTGTCTCTAATCAATTTTCAACTATATTTTGTGATTATATCTTAGATTTAACATCAAATTCATGAGAATCTAAAGGAAAATTTGGGAAAAATTGTGAAATCTTTCAAAAATGTAAAATGATGATTTGAATGACCAAATGGTATCAGAATTAGATAATTTTGTATGGGTGAACTCATAGCGGAATGGGTGTTCGATTTTTGTAAATTTTGTCGGGTTTCGAGGTGCGGGCCCGGGGAGTTGACTTTGTTGACTTTTTGCAAATTGTATAAGAATCATAGTTTTGTTAATTGAAATTGTTTTCTCTTGCATTGTTTGATGTATTTAAGTCGTTTTTGGCTAGATTGAGCCGAGTGTTGATGAATTGGTAAAGGAAAAGCTAAATTGAGTATTAAATTTGCCGGATTGAGGTAAGTATCTTGCCTAACCTTGTGTGGGGGACTTCCCCTTAGGAATTGAGTCTTCTATGCTAATTGTAGTCCCTGCATGCGAGGTGATGAGTGTGTGCTCGGACTTATTTGTGGAAAATTTGCCTCTAGTATTCTTAGGTTCTTATGTGAAAAGTACCCCGTTATGATTGGGTTTTCTAGTTGCTTAAATTGCCTCTATATGCTCCATATGACGTTGTTAGCTTTCCTCTAATTCTTACGTGTTACATTGACCCTTAATTGCCTTCCTTATCATTTTGATACTTCTTGATTGTGAGTTCCTCTATGACTTCGTGAAAATAGGTTACATGTACAATTTTGTGGTTACCAGTGTAGTTATTACGTGCTTATTATGTCTTGTTGTTTAGTTGAGGTTTCATTGTGAAGTTAATTATTGGTACAAGTTTGTTTATAGCTGATTCCCTTGCCGGGGCATATTTAATTATTACTGTTGGTTTCATTGCCGGGACGTGTTGATTCTTGTTGTTAACTCCATTGCCGGGATATTGTTGTTTCCTTATTATTCCCTTGCCGGGATTCTTTTGTGATTGGTGTTGATTTGTATATGGGATCGGGTTGCACGCCGCAATAATATTATATGATTTGGATTGGGTTGCACGCCGCAACAATATTATATGGGACCGGATTGCATGCCACAATAATATTATATAGGGTCGAGTTGTACGCCGTAACAATATTATATGATTTGGATCGGGTTGCACGCCACAACATCATTATATGATTTGGATAGGGTTGCACGCCGCAACAATATTATATGATTTGGATTGGGTTGCACGCCACAACAGTACTATATGATTGGGATCGGGTTGCACGCCGCAACAAGAAAGAATAAAAGTGAATATTGATTCTTATGGTGAGAACGAGAGTAAAAACACGAAAGGTGATGCCGTGCACTTTCTGCTGCTGTGTTTATTTGTTGTTATCAATTCAAATGTTTAACTCTATATATGTGTGTGTGTGTGTGTGTGTGTGTGTGTGTGTGTGTGTGTGTGTGTGTGTGTGTGTATATATATATATATATATATATATATATATATATATATATATATATATATATATATATATATATATATATATATATATATATACATACACACATATATACATTCCAATACTTCAAACTTCAATAATTGTTACATCCTTAATTCAATTAGTTTCTCAATTATATCCTCTTAAACCATTTGAGGTTGTACTTTACTTAAAAAGGAATTTCTACTATGTTTTGATTTATTGATTTCTCGTATTAAAGGTAATGATTCAATTCGATATTGTATTTTAAATTAAAAGGGGTACCTTCTTTACTCAAAGGATTTCCAAATAAGCAACTTCATCTTTTCTCGCTGGCTTTCCTAATTAGCTTAGAAATTGTAATTTTAGTTATATTAGGTAAATGGGACTACTTGGACATACTGAGTGCATTGTATGGATGTTATGTATTGTATAATATGTCGATTTTGTTGTTAAAAGTGAAATGGAAAATGAAATATGGGGGCACAAGGTGCATGTGTGCTGAAGGTTCGGAAGTTGAGATTATGATATGAGAAATCGACGGTTGAGATGGTCGGGATTGTGTACTAGACATGATGTGATTGATTTAGTTGACATTGCCTTCTTTATTTGGATACATTCTTACTTGTCTATGTTCCTGTTATGTCAGTGTTGATTTACTTGGTTATTTGATTTACTTGGTTATCTGATTTACTTGGTTATCGTTCGTTACTACCCGTGTTCTCCCTTTATTGCTCCTACTGTTTGTATTTTGATTTCTCTCCGCTGTTGGTATTACCGCGTCATCTTTATCTCGATATTTTATTATCATATCCTGTTCATTTCATTTGACCAGTAGGTGTGTTGACTGTTCCTCGTCACTACCCCACTGTGGTTAGTCTTGATATTTACTGGGCACCGCCGTGGTGTGCTCATACTACACCTTTGTATTTTTTTGTGTACAGATCTAGGTATTTGATCGGTAGTAGCTGTGCGGGTCGTTGCGGTGGAGACTCAAGGTAAACCTGCTACAGCGTTCGCAGGCCTCGGAGTCACCTTCATTTGTACTTTATTCCACTTGTTCCTTTTGTTTTGGAGCAGTGATGTATTTATTTTGTATAACTACTCTTAGAAAGGCTTGTGACTTGTATTACCGATTTTGGAAATTGTAATTTATTTAGAGTAATTTAATTTAAAGTTAGTAAATATCCATGTTATTACAGAAAATGTTAAACTTACCTAATTTAGAGATTATGTATCATCAGGACTTATTGCCTTTTTTAAGAAATGGACTTGACTCAATTCATTGGACTCACAATTGCTGTGACTGCCTGTGAGCCAGTGGTCCTTCTTTCTTTATTTTCCTTCACTTTCCTGTCATCGACGTAAAGCAATGAATGTTTGGATAATTAGAGGGCCCAAACTCAAGTACACAACAAAATGCTCACTAGTTGTCTTTTCCTTTGATAATGGACAAAGGTTAAGCTAGTGAAAACTCAATAAAATATGGCTCAACTTAGCTGGAGTTAAGAATAAAATTAGAGCTTCGTGCTGATAACGTGTTATGAAATATAACCCAAAATAACAATATAGAACAAGCAAAAACAAACTAAGAGATATAGAGAGAAAGAGAGGAAGAGAGATTCTTATTTCTTCTTCAATTGTGTATTTTTCCTATCTATTACAAGGCCTTTATATAGGCATAAAAAGTGAAGAAAATATGTCATGGAATATGTCATTGAACATACAAATTATGTCATTGAATATGTCATTAAGCATTTTAGCTAAAGATCATGGAAGAAGAGTAGACATCCACCATAATGTGATATTCATCATAACACTCCCCCTTGGATGTCCACAGATAATGTGCCTTGTTAAAAACTCTCTAAAAAAAAATATTGGGATGTACATAATTATTTATGATATGCATTGCTTGCTGCCTCATTAAAAACCTTACCAGGAAAACCCAGTGGGACAAAACCTTGGCTAAGGAAAAGAGTGCAGCATATAGTTACTCTCCCTGATGAAAAATCACTTAATGTCTCGAAGACGACGCATTCCAATCTTATATATCAGCTTTTCAAATATTGAGGTTGGTAATGCCTTAGTGAACAGATCAGCCAAATTATCACTTGAACGAACTTGTTGTACATCTATTTCACCATTCTTCTGAAGATCATGAGTGAAAAAGAATTTTGGTGAAATGTGTTTTGTTCTATCTCCTTTGATATATCCTCCTTTCAATTGAGCTATGCATGCAGCATTGTCTTCATACAATATTGTTGGAATATTCTCTTTCGAAGAAAAACCACATGTTTGCTGAATGTGTTGAGTTATAGATCTTAACCAAACGCATTCTCGACTTGCTTCGTGAATGGCTATTATCTCTGCATGATTTGAAGAAGTAGCAACCATAGTTTGTTTTGTCGAACGCCATGATATGGCTGTACCTCCACTTGTAAATAAATAGCCTGTCTGAGATCGACCTTTGTGTGGATCTGACAAATATCCTGCATCTGCATAACCAATCAATGATGGCTTGGATTCGTTTGAATAAAATAAACCCATATCAATGGTCCCTTGGAGGTATCTGAATATATGTTTAATACCATTCCAGTGTCTTTGTGTTGGCGAAGTACTAAATCTTGCCAATAAACTTACTGAGAAAGCTATATCTGGTCGGGAATTATTGACAAGATACATTAATGCCCCAATTGCACTAAGATATGGTACTTCGGCACCAAGAAGCTCTTCATCATTTTCATGAGGTCGGAATGGATCTTTCTTTATATCAAGTGATCTCACAACCATTGGGGTACTCAATGGATGTGCTTTATCCATATAGAATCGCTTTAAAATCTTTTCGGTATATGTTGATTGATGGACAAATATTCCATCTTTCATATACTCAATTTGTAGACCAAGACAAAATTTTGTCTTTCCAAGATCTTTCATTTCAAATTCTTTCTTCAAACAGTCTACTGTTTTTGGAAGCTCCTCAGGAGTTCCAATGATATTTAAATCATCAACATACACAGCGATTATAACAAATTCAGATCCAGACCTTTTTATAAAGACACAAGGACAAATTGGATCATTCTTGTACCCTTCTTTCAACAGGTATTCACTCAGGCGATTGTACCACATACGACCTGATTGTTTCAATCCGTATAAAGATTTCTGAAGCTTTATTGAACAAGTTTCTCGAAAACTTTTATATGCTTCTGGCACTTTAAATCCCTCAGGTACTTTCATAAAAATTTCGTTGTCTAATGATCCATACAAATAGGCTGTAACAACATCCATTAGATGCATATCAAGTTTTTCTTGCACTGCCATATTTATGAGATACCTGAAGGTGATAGCATCCACTACAGGAGAATATGTCTCCATATAATCAATTCCAGGCCTTTGGAAAAACCCTTGTGCCACAAGTCGTGCTTTATATCTAACGACTTCATTTTTATCATTTCGTTTCCGCACAAAAACCCATTTATACCCTACTGGCTTTATGCCTTCAGGTGTTCGAACTATGGGTCCGAAGACTTCACGTTTTCCAAGTGAAGTTAACTCTGCCTGGATAGCGTCTTTCCATTTTGGCCAATCATTTCTCTGTCTACATTCATTGACAGATTTTGGTTCAAGATCCTCATCTTGTTGCATTATTTCAACAGCAATATTATAAGCAAAAATGTTATCGATAACAACATTATTTCGGTTCCATCTTTTCCCGGTTGAGACGTAACTTATTGATATCTCTTCATTTTCATTATTTTCAGGTACCTGGACCTCCCCTAAGGTCTTATCATTTGTTACGTCTTGTGGCTCTTCTTGAGCCACTACCTCCGTGTTATGTTCACTTTGATCATTTTCTCCTTTTCTTCTTCGAGGATTTTTATCTTTAGAACCGATTGGTCTACCACGTTTCAAGCATGGCTTAGACTCATTTGCTTTAATTAATTGTCCTGTCGGGATATCAACTCGAATTGGTGCATTAGCAGCTGGAATATGTGACTTGGTCACCCTTGGTAGGTCAGTGAATGCATCTGGCAATTGATTTGCAATATTTTGCAAATGAATAATCTTTTGAACCTCTTGTTCACATTGATTTGTTCGAGTATCTAAATGAGACAGTGATAGTGCATTCCAATCTATATTCTTTTTCAGCTGCTTATTTTCTCCCCCTAATGTTGGATATACTGATTCATCAAAATGACAATCAGAAAATCTTGCCGTAAATAAATCTCCAGTCATCGGCTCTAGATATTTTATAATTGAAGGAGATTCATATCCAACATATATCCCCAACCTTCTTTGAGGACCCATCTTTGTGCGTTGTGGTGGAGCAATTGGAACATATATCGCACAACCAAAGATCCTAAGATGGGAAATATTTGGCTCCTGACCAAAAGCCAATTGCAATGGGAGACTTTATGATAACTTGTGGGCCTTATCCGCACAAGTGATGCTGCGTGCAAAATAGCATGACCCCATACTGAAATGGGAAGTTTTGTTCTCATAAGCATTGGTCTAGCAATTAATTGGAGGCGTTTGATCAATGATTCTGCTAGACCATTTTGTGTATGAACATGAGCAACCGGATGCTCAATGGTAATCCCAGTTGAAATACAATAATCATTAAAGGCTTGGGATGTAAACTCACCAGCATTATCAAGACGGATTGTCTTAATTGCATAATCTGGAAACTGTGCTCTTAGCTTTATTATTTGAGCCAACAATCTCGCAAATGCCATATTGCGAGTTGATAGTAAGCACACATGTGACCATCTTGTAGATGCATCTATCAAAACCATATAATATTTGAATGGTCCACATGGAGGGTGAATTGGCCCACATATATCACCTTGTATACGTTCCAGAAATGCAGGGGATTCCATCCTAACTTTAATAGTTGATGGTCTAATAATTAATTTTTCTTGAGAACATGCAGCACAAGAGAATTCCTTAAATTGAAGAATTTTCTGATTCTTCATTGCATGTCCATGTGAATTCTCAATTATTTTACGCATCATATTAGAACCAGGATGGCCCAACCGGTCATGCCAAATAATAAAATTATCTTGATTAGTAAACTTCTTGTTTACTACGGCATGTGTTTCAATCCTGCTAATACTTGTGTAGTATAAGCCGGAGGAAAAAGCGGGTAACATTTCAAGCACATATTTCTTACCGGACGTTATTGTAGTAATATAAAGATATTCAATCTTTTCATCATTTGTAGTCTCAATATGATAGCCATTTTGGCGAATATCTTTGAAACTTAATAAGTTTCTTTGAGATTTACTACAATATAGTGCTTCATCAATAGCCAAATTTGTTCCTCCTGGTAGTAATAAATTGGCTCTTCCAGAACCTTCAATTAATCTTGTACTACCGGATATTGTATTAACATTCGCTTCTTTCATTACCAAATAAGAGAAATATCTCTTATCTTTTAAAATAGTGTGTGTTGTAGCACTATCCAAAAGACATATATCATCTTTATTAATCTTGAGTCCAACTGAAGACTGTGGAATTTTCATATTCTTCATAAAAAAAGACAAATAATACATCATAAGAAATATGAAAGACAAGCAAAAAAAACATTAAGAAATACATTAGAAATATAGAAACTAGCAATACATGATGCATTAGGAAAATACACTCAAGAAAAAATAAACTAGTTGCAAACATAAACATAACAACTTTTATAACTTCATTCACCAGTAAGATGATTCATTCTTCAGTCAATATCTTCAAAGAAGTCTCCAACTTCTAAATGAGTAATATTTGTTAGGCCTTCAAAATCATCATCTTTATATGCAGGATGTGCCTTAGAATCATATTTATTTGAGGGACCTGCTTCATCATTATTATTTTGAAAGGTCAAGTGTGCCTCCACATTATTTTCTTTTTTCTTGAGGGAGGCTTGATAAAGTTTGACAAAATGTTCTGGCGTACGACAAATGCGCGCCCAATGACCTCTCATACCACATCGGTGACACATACTAGCTTTACCTTTTGAATGATTAATTTGAGAACCCTTATTGTTCTCCAATTTATTTCCACCATAATGACGATAATTGTTTCGCCCCCTGCCACGTCCACGTTTATGACCATGTCCACGACCACGGTAATTATTTTGTTTTCTTTCAAACTTATCATATGTTGCTATAGCATTCACTTCCGGAAATGGAGCTGACCCAGTAGGACGGGCTTCATGATTTTTCATTAATAGAGTATTATTCTGCTCAGCCACAAGTAGGCATGTGATTAACTCAGAATATTTCTTAAAACCTTTTTCACGGTATTGTTGTTGTAGCACCACATTTGAAGCGTGAAAAGTAGAAAATATTTTTTCCAATAAGTCCTCATCTGTGATAGTGTCTCCACATAATTTTAATAGAGAACTTACTTTAAAGATAGCAGAATTATACTCACTTACAGTTTTAAAGTCTTGCAACCTTAAATGTATCCACTCATACCGAGCTTTTGGTAATACCGTAAGTTTTAGGTGGTCATATCGATCCTTCAAATTAATCCATAATTCAAGTGGATCTTTTACTGTTAAATATTCAGTTTTTAACCCTTCATGTAAATGATGGCGAAGGAAAATCATGGCTTTCGCTTTATCCTGATTTGATGCTTCATTTCCTTGTATAATCGTATTTCCAAGACCTTTAGCGTCGAGGTGAATTTCAGCATCAAGGACCCATGATAAATAGTTCTTCCCGGTGATGTCAAGTGCCACAAATTCAAGTTTTGATAAATTTGACATAGTGAAAACTCAATAAAATATGGCTCAACTTAGCTGGAGTTAAGAATAAAATTAGAGCTTCGTGCTGATAACGTGTTATGAAATATAACCCAAAATAACAATATAGAACAAGCAAAAACAAACTAAGAGATATAGAGAGAAAGAGAGGAAGAGAGATTCTTATTTCTTCTTCAATTGTGTATTTTTCCTATATATTACAAGGCCTTTATATAGTCATAAAAAGTGAAGAAAATATGTCATGGAATATGTCATTGAACATACAAATTATGTCATTGAATATGTCATTAAGCATTTTAGCTAAAGATCATGGAAGAAGAGTAGACATCCACCATAATGTGATATTCATCATAACAGACATGTTATTGTAGAGCAGGTAGTCTGTTATTTTTTCGGGTTGTTTTATACTTCATTCGTTTCAATTTATGTATTTTACTTTTTTTTTTTTGCTATTTAAAAAAGAATGCATCTTTGGATATTTCACATGTCATATTTAAGACCACAAGATTCAAGGGTAATTTGGTACATTAACAAATCTTTAATTTAAGCTACAAGATTCAAAAGCTTTTCTTACTTTTTTTTAATCTCCATACCTAGTCAAACTAAGACACATAAAATGAAATGGAGGGACTATCATTTTTCGTGAACTGTTATATGTAGTTATTTTACAAGTAATTTAATAATATTAGAATTTCTTTTACAGTTTTAGAATATAGAAGTTAAACTCAATTTTTAATTAATGGATGAAAATCATTTTAGTCCTCCAACTATGCCTTAAAAATCAAACGCATCCTCCAATATTGAACAATTAATATTTTCATCCTGCAACCACAATCTCCGGCGATTGACCGGCAACTTTGGAATAGTTGACCGATCACTAAAAGGGTTAAGATGTAATTTCAGTTATATTTTCAATTAATAAATACCTTAACTAATCTTATACATCAATTTACCCACACGACTCCTCCATTAAGTAACTCAAACGCTTCTGTGCACAAAGACAAACAAAATCATAACATTAAAAGACTCTGAGTTAAACCAAGACAAAACCTATGTGCAGTGTCCCTTCTATTAGCAAAATCCTTATCAGTATAATAAAGAAAATAACCTACCAGCAGCAAGTCTTATCAATTGAAAAAGGAAAATAGTTACTAGAATGCAACAACGAAAGAACAGCCAATAGTAGTTATCATTTTCATCCTCCTACCACAATCTTCGGCGTCTGACCGGCAACTTTGGAATAGTTGACCGATCACTAAAACGGTTAAGATGCAATTTCAGTTATATTCTCAATTAATAAATACCTTAAATAATCTTATACATCAATTTACCCCACACCTCCTCCATTAAGTAACTCAAATGCAAACAAAATCATAACATTAAAAAACTATGAGTTAAACCAAGACAAAGCCTATGTGTAGTGTCCCTTCTATTTAGCAAAATCCTTATTTAATAAAGAAAACAACCTACTAGCATCAAGTCTTATCAATTGAAAAAAGAAAATAGCTACTAGAATGCAACAACGAACAACCAGCCAACACTAGCATAAAGGCACCAAAAAGGACTAACAATGCCAGAATTACACCAAAAGCACTATAGTGCACCAGCAAACACAGTTTACAAAACCTGCATTAAAAAAAGGCAAAATACCTTGCCATCTCCTAAACTTGACAAGGATTATTAGTTACAGCCTTAAATTATTTGTGGTCTTAATTACCCCTCGCTTGGCCTTTTAAGAACCAGTACCCCCTGGACGCTGATGTGGCAAAAGGTGTGGGTGCACTCGCCAGCCACAAGGATTTTTCTGCATATGTGGCATTTTTTTGAAAAATAAAATATATTTTTACCCTTTTTGGTATGTTACTTTTTTAGATAATTTTTTTTCTAATACAATTTATAATAAAACTTGGATAGAACTATATTATTTATGCTAAATTTTTTATTTGGCTGAAAATAATAAAGTTTTAGTTAATCTTTTTCTAAATTTGACATGAAAATAAATATTTATACAATTGAAATAAATAGTCAAGACATCTAAAAAGTTATAAAAATACATAGTTTGAAATTAATTATTTTGGCTATAATTTTTTATATAGCTCTAAATTATGGTACTCTAAAAATATACTTTTTACAGATTTTACCTGAAAAAGTAGAAATACACAGTTGAAATAAATAGTCATTGCATCAAAAAAAGAAATAAAAAGAGTGTACAATTACAAGAAATAACTTATTCTATGGATACACTCTTTTTATTTCTTCTTTTGATGCAATGACTATTTATTTCAATTGCGTATTTTTACTTTTTCAGGTAAAATCTGTAAAAAAAAAATATTTTTAGAGCACCATAATTTAGAGCTATATAAAAAATTATACCAAAATAATTAATTTCAACCGTACGAGCACGTCCTCTGTCACCCCCCACCGCGCTTACGGCTCTATACCCCAACCCAACTTGCTCTGGCCCCGGGTAACTATGTATTTTTATAACCTTTTAGATGCCATGACTATTTATTTCAATTGTATAAAATTTTATTATTATGTCAAATAAAAACTTTATTAACCAAATAAAAAAAATTTAGCGTAAATAATGCAGTTCTATCCAAGTTTTATTATAAATTATATTCGAAAAATTCGAAAAAAATTATCTAAAAAGTAACATACTTAAAAAGGTAAAAATATATTTTATTTTTCAAAAAGATACCATATATGCAGAAAAATCCACGTGGCAGGTGAGTGCACCCACACTTTTTGCCACATCAGCGTCTAGGAGGATACTGGCTCTCAAAAGACCACGTTGAAGGGGTAATTAAGATAACAAATAGTTTAAACCTATAACTAATAATCCATGTTAAAAAAACATCAACTTCCCCCCAAATCGCACCAGAATAATGGAGAACTAAAACATTCTCTAATAAATAAATGCAATGTTTTAGAACATAAAGTCAAAAATAAACATAATAATAAACTTACTAATGAAGTTTGCCAACATTTGAACTTGATGTTTTCTTTCCATACTGTATTGGGAAAAATTACATTTATATATGTAAGTGACATGTTGAGACACGTGGACTGGTCAAATAGTCAAAGAATTATAATTAGTCAAGAGGCACGGGCAGCAATAGAAACGAGCAAAGACAAAGGAAGAGGCACAGGAGGACATTTGAAGGATTCAGCGCCCGTACCTATTTAAGTCATTTATCAAAAGGAATGGATCTGACCATAATAAAGAGCGCAGATACGAAATTCGACATGCATTGAATACTGGATACGATAGAGAATTTGTATTGATTACAATGATTGTGTAACATAGCATTCAATGTCTTTAATTATTCATAATAGCCTCATTATGATTTGGAGAAAACGCATATCTCCAAGATACCTATAAAAGGGAGGTATCTGGTCACTTGTAAACACAAGACACAATTGGAATATACTTTGATTCACTTATTTTTCTCCTAATTACACTCTGGTTACTCCAAATTATTTTCTTCTACATATTCTTTTGATTATCAGTAACCCGCGTTCTTCTAAATTCTAGCTTTGACTGAAATTCTATTTTTTGGTTAAACAAATTGGTTCCGTTACCGGGAATCTGATAATCTATTTTCTTTTCACTTTACCTTCCTTGTTACATCAATTATGTCGAATAACAATGACAACACCCAGGAAACCAAGAGAACCAACAAAGTTAGGGAGGCCCACAGAAAATTAACATTCAAGTTCCTACTCCGCAGGACTCTCCATGGCAATCACGTGAGGGTACTCCTGATGGATCTCAAATAAACGAGTATGCTCAATTTGAAAATGCTGAAGCTGTTGATGAAGCTTTGTAGAAATTAATTACTGCTCAGGTCAACAAAGCTGTTGAGACGCTTGTTAACCAGTTACCTGTTGCAACACCCACACCTTCTCCAAATAATAATACTATAGAAAATCCTCGTTCCGGGCTTGTTAACTCAGGCAGCGGTGGAACTCCCAATAAACCGCAGGAGAGAGAACCAAGTAATGTAATTAATTCTGATTTACAAAATTTAGTACTAACCTTGCAGAAACAGCTCAAGGAGCAAAGTGAACGCATAGAGCAGATACCTGGGGTGCCGCCCATAATCAAAGGGGTAGACATGGACAAATATTCGCAACAACCCTAGAAGTCAAGTGCTGCCCCACTCCCAATTCCAAAAAAGTTCAAAAAGCCTGATATTCCAAAGTATGATGGAACAACAGACCCACGAGACCACGTGACTGCATTCACAACGGGCGTAAAAGGCAATGATTTGACTAAGCAGGAGATCGAATCGGTATTAGTCAAGAAATTTGGTGGAACACTCACCAAAGGAGCACTAATATGGTATTCCCTTTTACCTGAAAATTCTATAAACGCTTTTGCTGAGCTTGCAGATTCTTTCATCAAAGCACACTCATGAGCCCAAAAAGTGGAAAAAAGAATGGAGGATATTTTCAAAATCACGTAAGGAGATTCAGAATTGCTTAAAGAATTCGTGGATAGATTTTAACGCGAAAGAATGACATTGCCACGTGTACTTGATAACTGGGCAACTATAGCTTTCACAAGCAATTTGAATGAAAAAAGCTCAGAAGCTACGAAGATACTCAAGGAAAGCCTTCGAGAATTCCCAGCTACAACGTGGAATGATGTTTATAACAGGTATAACACGAAGTTGAGGATTGAGGAAGATACTGTTCCACGATTTCAAAAAGAAGAAAGTATACGTTCAAGACGTGCAGAGAACGAAAAGAGATCCGGTAAAAATAGGTACGAGCCTTATATGGGACCTGTGGGGAAATACTCACGGTTAAAACAGGATAATCAAAGGCACGATCATAGATCAAGAAACCGAGAATCAGGTTCTTTATCAAGATTTAGGAATGAGCGAAACAACTATGAGTCACAAGATGATGATAGAAATTTAAAAGCGAGATTCGGAGTTTACAACTTCAACGTCAGCACCTCCGAGCTCGTAGATGTTTTGAAAAGCATGGGAGATAAGGTTCGATGGCCAAAGGAAATGAGATCGAATCCAAACAGGCGCAGCTCTGACCATTGGTGCGAGTTCCATAATGATCACTGGCATAAAAGAGCAGATTGCAGATTTTTACAAAGTGAAGTTGATTATTTATTAAAACAAGGATATCTTACTGAGTTGTTCAGCGAGAAAGGCAAGCAAGCTTACATGAAGAACAAGAAGAAGCATCCAAAACCACATTCTCCCAAAAGAACTGTTAACGTTATAAGCGGGGGTGAAGACATCAATGGTGTGTCATATACTGCAGCTAACAAAACTTCCAAAGTAACTATTACCCAAGGGAAACAGGTGCGACATATTTTAGAAGAAATCAATAATACATTCAATGATGCAGATACAGATGGCGTATTAACCCCTCATAACGATGCACTGGTAATATCTTTAATTGTGCATGATACTAATGTGAAACGAGTTTTGATTGATCCAGGTAGTTCCGTGAACATTATTTTGCTAAGAGTGCTACGTGAGATGCAAGCTGAAGATAGAGTAATACCAAAGGCGCATACTCTATCTGGATTTGATAATTCCAGTGTCGTCACGAAAGGAGAGGTAACACTCACCACTTTTGCTGAAGGGGTCGTCAAAGATACAAAGTTCTAGGTAGTAGACATGAAGATGGCTTACAACATAATTCTGGGGAGACCATGGATGTCACGACCCCAACCCCGGTCGTGATGGCGCCCAACACACTGTTAGGCAAGCCCGACCATTCAACAACATTATCCCAAATTCTTATTCAGATTATAGATAAATATCACAGAGAATTTACTAAGTCATCACTTTCAAGTGTATAATTAATAATAAAACCTGCGGAAATTCAACTAAAATACCACACCATAGCCCAATAGAATCCGGTGTCACGAATATGAGCCTCTAATACAGAATATCCACCTATTACAAGTCTGTCTAGGAAAAATGTGGAATAAAAGATAGAGATAGAGAGGAGAGATCAAGGTTGCGAATGCCATGCAACTACCTCAATACTCCCAGATACTGCTGCTCAGCTAAACAAATCCTCACTCAGCCTGTGGTGTACCTGGATCTGCACGCAAGGTGCAGGGAGTAATGTGAGTACTCCGACCCAGTGAGTAATAAACATAAATAAAGGCTGAGAATAAGAAATCGTGGAAAAATACAAAGTAAACTATAACTGGCAGTTTAGAACAACAAATAGTGAAGCAACAAGTCAATTAAATCAGAGTACCAAATACTGAGACAGGTAAAACAGATAAAAACAAATGCATGAGTGCAATGCAATGCATATGATGGTACACTCTATGCATGAGTGCAATGCAATGCATATGATGGTACTCTCTAATACCCACTGCGGCGTGCAGCCCGAGCCATCCATTTTATTTATCGTTGACGGGGCTCACTGGGGGTTTGTACAGACTCCGTAGGGGCTCCTACATCCCAAGTGCAATATCAAGCCATCTCGTGGCATCAAATCAAGGCCCTCGACCTCATATCAATCTCAGTATAATCACCTAGGCTCTCAGCCTCAATATCAATGTAATCAACCAGGCTCTCGGCCTCAATATCAATGTAATCAACCAGGCTCTCGGCCTCAATATCAATGTAATCAACCAGGCTCTCGGTCTCAATATCAATATAACACTGTTGCGGCGCGCAGCCCGATCCATGCTTAGTCCAGAAATCATCATAAGCCCCTTGGGCATTTGTAAAACAGTAGTTCTCAGCCCGAAATATCATTTAAGTTTTCAAATCTTAGAAAGATGGCTGAGTTTGCAAAACAGTATTTAAAACCTTGGACTGAGGTCAAATGATATGCAAAATATGTGAAAGCAGTGATATCAATCCCTGAAGGATTCAAATAATTAGGAAGAAGCCTACAATTGGAAACATGACTGAGGATATAAATTCTTTAACAAAATAAGTGAGGAAAATCAGTCAAAAATCCCCTAAGGGTTCTACAGGTCGGCACAAGGCCCCAAGCATGGCAACAAGCCCAATTCACAATAATAAAGTATACGTCTCAACCAAAAATGTAGTAAAATATCTCTCGGGATGGACCAAGTCACAATCCCCAACGGTGCTTTACCCCACGCCCATTATCCGGCGTGCAAGTCACCTCAATATAGCGTTACGATGTGAAATTTCGGGGTTTCAAACCCTCAGGACATCATTTACATCAATTACTCACCTCAAACCGGCCAAAGCTCTAGCTCTCTATGCCCTTGCTTCTCAAATTAGCCTCCTCGTGCGACGAATCTGCCCAAAATCACAACGAATATGTCGCATTATGCTAAAGGGATAATACCCAATCGAAAATACTCGAAAATATCAAAATCCCGAAATTTGGCAAAACCCGAGCCCCGGGCCCACTTCTCGAAATTCAGAAAAATTAACATCAACAGATTCCTTATCTCGCCACGAGTCTATACATATAAAATTTACCAAAATCGGACATCAACTCGACCCTCAAATCTTCAAATCTTATTTTCAAATCCCTAGGCCTAAATCTCCAATTTACTCCTCAAAAACATGTAATATAGTCGGATTATTCGATGATAATTCAATATTATGGAGTAGAAATGATCATAAGTGACTTATCTCAAGATTTCCCGTGATTTTTCGTTCAAAATTGCCCAAAATCCGAGCTTGGAACTAAGAAAAAAATGAAGAAAATGGACTGCCCCTTTAACTGCCCTGAAATTTTCACAGCATTGTTCACGCGTGCGGGGCACTGCTCACGCGTGTGGGTACTGCTCACGCGTGTGGGTACTGTTCACGCGTGTGGATACTGTTCGCGCGTCACTGTTCAAACTGCTGAAAAATCCAGCAGCTGTGCAAGGTAATTGCAACAACTTTTATTTTCACTAAAAGGCTCTAACTCCATCATACGAACCCGGAATTCAATGATTGTTGTTCCTATGAGTCAAAAATAATAATACGAACATATTGCTTCAATGGAAACTCAATTCGGAGCTCATTTGCTCAGTTCAATACCCATTTTGCTCGTTAAACAATTAACTCATGTTTCGTGTCACAAAACCCAATCGCGACTTGATGAAATTAGACCAAACTTTCCAGATCAGTCCTATAATTCATTATCAAAATTGCGGAAGTCTCAAAATCAAATTTCGATCTCTAGAACTAAAAATGGACCTTCGGATCATTACATGCTTATGCTCAAAACGACAAAATCTTCCAAAAACTCTTCCAAAACTCGTCCGAGCCTCATGGGACCCCGACCAAATATGCCAACATAATTCATAACATTATTCAAACCTCTTACAATCATCAAAACACCTCAAATAACATTAAATTACCCAAAACTCATCGAATTCAAGCCTAATATTATAAAAACTTCCGAAATACACTTTTAATCAAAAACCCGACCAAACCACGTCCGAATGACCTGAAATTTTGCACACATATCCCAAATCACCTAACGAAGCTACAACAACTCTCGGATCAAAATCTCACCTATCAACTGGAATTCGCCAAAATACTAACTTCGCCAATTCAAGCCTAATTCTACACCGGACCTGCAAAATTACTTCCGATCACACTCCTAAGTCACAAATCATCCCCCGAAGCTAACCGAATCATCGGAATTCAAATCCGAGCCCTCTAACACATAAGTCATTGCCCGGTTGACTTTTCCAACTTAAAACTTCTTAAAAGAGACTAAGTGTCTCATTTCCTATCAAAACCAATCCGATTTAACTCTAACACACCGAATACCGATAACGAAACATGAAGAAGCATAAAATGGGGGAAACAGGGTGGTAACTCACGTGACGACGGGTCGGGTCGTCACATTCTCCCCAACTTAAACAAACGCTCATCCTCGAGCGTACCCAGAGTTGTCCTAGAAGCCAACCGAAAGCTGAATGACCTTATCAAGCATAAACCCGAGGATGATCCCACGTCACCCTATCTCACATGGGTCCGATAACACGTTTTAACTAAAATCACACAATCCAGTCTAGCCCATAAATCATAGAACCACATTTCACTTTTCGAAATCATACACAAGATCAGAACCTCACACCTATATTCAGAATAAGTCTGAAACAGCTGTAATAGACCATGCCTGCAACCTCGGGTGCAATTATATTATATACCAATAACTCAAACACATGCATCAATAACTTCCATTCACAGCAGTTGCCCACAACAACTAAATACCGATAGAAATCTCTTATTAGCCAAAGTCTCATTCCAACACTTTCATATACTGCCAACGGTAAATGAAACACGCAATAAACCATAATTATTGCTCAGATCAACCATTCATGAGACCATTTCTCCTCTGGCAATTACCATAACAAATTTTTTAACCGAACCTCGATATTTACCCATCACACATACTGAAATCGAAACCATTCACATTCATTAATGATTTCAACGATCTCTTCTGACCAAACACACTACTCTGGTGACATGACACATCAATACATGCCTGAGCCACAACTTGCATAATGCGTGCACCAATAAGAAACGGTCAGAACATACTCAATTCATGAAAACGACTCAATTGAGAGAGCTGTACCTCAAACTCACCAGTACTGCCACAACACAAGGCTGAGACCTTGTCTCACATCATAGAAACAGGACACACAAATTTGACCCGCAATGTCATGTTTCCACACAGCTTTGCTGCAACGCGCGTACCTATCCAAATACTACTCCACAGGAAACACCTCAAGTCACTATGCTTGAAATCGACAACCATGCTCAATTGATGTTTGGAGCCAAAGCAAATCATTACACCCACGGTGAAACAAATAACACACACCACGCAGACCTGATAGAACATAACCGGTATGTTATTCACCGAGCAACACCCAATTACTCATCCCGCTCGACTTCCACTACTACAACTCCTATCGGAGCCAGACGATCCGGTGCCCAACACCAAATTAATACCGAAATCAACAACCTCGCCCGGCGACATGCCTAGCCATATGAAACTCATCTGAAAAGTCCCTCAACACCGGAACTGAATTAGTGATAGTAACCTTTGCACTGACATCCATCATGAATGCCCAATTAAGAAAGCAATCCTTCCCAACCGTCCGCTGGTTCTTTGAAATATAAACCACTCTGCTAGAATATAATCCAACGCACTTCACCACTCAACCCGTGGCATTTTCGGTATTGCCCGTAGTGCAGTAGTTCAGAATCACTCAACACTAAGACAACCAGTCTGAGTTCCGACATCACATCCAAAATCTAACATACCAGCAAACAAAGATCCACTCGAGCCTCCAAATCCCGATTGTCGCTAAACAGTGCCGAATACACACGATCCACCACCACAACCTTGCCTGTACATGAGAACTTTCAGTCTCCAACTCCATATGGCACACAAATCATCATACCTGATTCCAGTTTCCACCGTGCGAATACATGCACACCTTTGATACCCAATCATTCCACGATAGATACTCAAAATTTTCCTGTGCTACCAAGCGAACCCGAATACCACCAGTGGACCCACTAAGAACATGCCGCAATACTACCGAAATATCATCAGTTTAATTACATTACCTTTTTCTGAGACATATACTCTCGTCAAATCACTTCCAATTAGCAATATCATTTCCTTAATCATCTGAAGATCATTCACCCTAATCATCTGAAGCTCATTTCTCTAATCACCTAAAGCTGCCCGTACCGCCTAAGAATGTTATGAATTTCCATTCAGAACTGAACTGTAACCTTACACACGCAAATCTCAATCCTTCACAACATATCGCATATACCATACCATCCTAAGGTAACATGAGGACTTCACCTCCTTTCCGAACCATGAACGTTTACGTACTCAACTAGTCAAGAACTTCCATTGATCCCATCTAGAAGAAAAATCATTACACATCCCATGCTCTGCATGACATACATAGGTCTTGTTCAAATTCTTACAATACCGACACGACGGATGAGATCCGTATAAATTCATAACACCGCCGAATCAACAATTCATTGGGTCTATACTTCTGGCAAGAACTATCACCTCATTATGAACCAAACAATGGTCTTAGCCCCTTAATTTACTTCATATACTCAGATTGCACTGATCTCAAATTCAATGATCTCGTCTCACCCATTACGAACTGCTCAAGCAATAAGCCACCCCAGACATAATCAAAAGCCGCATATGATGCCCTCAATATGCCAATAAGCTACCAATTCGAACGCGATACAAAAAAGGAAAACGAACTCTGGAAGGAACTTCCAATCCCACGCACTAATTCGGACTTTCCTTAGAAAACAGGAAGCAAGGCATACAAAATAGCATATAGAAAACTATACTCAACATCACACTATTGCAAACTTCATACTTGGTTTACATATTTAATCAATCAAGTGATCACATGCCACACTTATATAATCTCCCCGTGGGACACACTCCCACAACCTACCACAACCATATCTGGAGCGTACCTCCAAACCACTGATCACACTAACGCTGAAGAGCGATCAAGAATTATTAACCAGGACGCAAAACTTTTTTTTTTACAAAACACCGATCTTAGGTGACGCTGAAGACAATACCAACTTACCGTAAACATCGAAACTTATCTCCTGCTCATCTGAGCTCATGACATCTTGTCAAAAAATTTCCTTCATTCGTGCCATTCTCGGACCAATTTCTACAACCAGAACTGATTCACCAGCATGCATCAAATCGGAACTAACATAGTACATAACCGCACAATCCGCTAACCAATAGCAAGCTCCCCAACTTGGCTCGAAGCCATAGATCACAGCATACTATACTCATAACGCATATACTCCATTGTTGCCTCAATACCATAGGGAGATTAAACTCGATCCTTCATAAGCTTATGGAAACACAAAACATTTAGAATTTTTAACTCTTCTGCAAATCTCGCATTCACTCACACAACAGTTAAGCCCACTTTCTAGGCGATCCAATTTAGTTTTATTCACTTGCAATTGAGGTATTCTAATAGATAACATAAGGATAACACAACTTTAGAACACCCCGCAAGAGATGACCCACCTGTTTTGCCTCCAACTAACATTTCTGCATACCTTCCACTGCCATAAACATTACATAGTCACTTGATCTTCCTGAGTTTGTACTCATACCGCAATGAAATTTACTTCACTCCCAACTAGGAGACATGAAAAGATTCTTCACACGCCCATAACTCGGGCTACATCTTGAATCACGATGGACTTCAAGCATCTATTAGTTCTTCCATCATTCAGCAGACCCTTCTCGTCGCTTCCAAATCATATAGATATGCCTCACAGTAATAACATACTCATCACATAGCCACAACCATCATTTCCATTAACAGGGACACTACCGAACATATAAGTTCAAAAACACTTGTTCACATAATCAACACCTCGGCACTCCAGCCATAGGCAAAGATCCAACCTCAAGTCCTCCAGACTGGCCGACCATAAACTTACAAAGATAAAACCTCGCCCCTCGATCGGGGAATCACAATCCATCGATGCACATCTGATACTAAGCGCTCATGCGCGCATACGAAAGCATGGAAGGAATTTCAGAAGTTTCTTTTCAAGATGAATCAAGGACGCACGATAAGAATTCAAGAATGTGAAGTTTTCCTAAAGGTTCTGCAGCCTCTCGAGGATAAATATAGACGTCTCCGTACCGATCCGCGATACTCTACTAAACCGGCTTAGGACTCGCGAGACCAATTAACCTAGGCTCTGATACCATCTTGTCACGACCCCAACCCCGGTCATGATGGCGCTCAACACACTGCTAAGCAAGCCCGACCATTCAACAATATTATCCCAAATTCTTATTCAGATTATAGATAAATACCACAGAGAATTTACTAAGTCATCACTTTCAAGTGTATAATTAATAATAAAACCTGCGGAAATTCAACTAAAATACCACACCATAGTCTAATAGAATTCGGTGTCACGAATATGAGCCTCTAATATAGAATATCCACCTATTACATGTATGTCTAGGAAAAATGCGGAATAAAAGATAGAGATAGAGGGGAGAGATCAAGGCTGCGAACGCCATGCATCTACCTCAATACTCCCAGATACTGCTGCTCAGCTAAACAAATCCTCACTCAGCCTGTGGTGTACGTGGATCTGCACGCAAGGTGCAAGGAGTAATGTGAGTACTCCGACCCAGTGAGTAATAAACATAAATAAAGGCTGAGAATAAGAAATCGTGGAAAAATACAAAGTAAACTATAACTGGCAATTTAGAACAACAAATAGTGAAGCAACAAGTCAATTAAATCAGAGTACCAAATACTGAGACAGGTAAAATAGATAAAAACAAATGCAGGAGTGCAATGCATTGCATATGATGGTACACTCTATGCATGAGTGCAATCCAATGCATATGATGGTACTCTCTAATACCCACTACGACGTGCATCCTGAGCCATCCATTTTATTTATCGTCGACGACGCTCACTGGGGGTGTGTATAGACTCCGGAGGGGCTCCTACAACCCAAGCGCAATATCAAGCCATCTCGTGGCATCAAATCTAGGCCCTCAGCCTCATATCAATCTCAGTATAATCACCTAGGCTCTCAGCCTCAATATCAATGTAATCAACCAGGCTCTCGGCCTTAATATCAATGTAATCAACTAGGCTCTCAGCCTCAATATCAATATAACACTGCTGCGGCGCGCAGCCTGATCCATGCTCAGTCCAGAAATCATCATATGCCCCTTGGGAATTTGTAAAACAGTAGTTCTCAGCCCGAAATATCATTTAGAAATATCATTTAAGTTTTCAAATCTTAGAAAGATGGCTGAGTTTGCAAAATAATATTTAAAACCTTGGACTGAGGTCAAATGATATGCAAAATATGCGAAAACAGTGATATCAATCCCTGAAGGATTCAAATAATTGGCAAGAAGCCTACAATTGGAAACATGAATGAGGATATAAATTCTTTAACAAAATAAGTGAGGAAAACCAGTCAAAAATCCCCTAATGGTTCTACAGGTCGGCACAGGGCCCCAAGCATGGCAACAAGCCCAATTCACAATAATAAAGTATACGTCTCAACCAAAAATGTAGTAAAATATCTCTCGGGACGGACCAAGTCACAATCCCCAATAGTGCTCTACCCCACGCCCGTTATCCGGCGTGCAAGTCACCTCAATATAGCATTACGATGTGAAATTTCGGGGTTTCAAACCCTCAGGACATCATTTACATCAATTACTCACCTCAAACCGGCCAAAGCTCTAGCTCGCTATGCCCTTGCTTCTCAAATTAGCCTCCTTGTGCGACGAATCTGCCCAAAATCACAACGAATATGTCGCATTATGCTAAAGGGATAATACCCAATCGAAAACACTCGAGAAATATCAAAATCCCGAAATTTGGAAAAACCCGAGCCCCTGGCCCACTTCTGTAAATTCAGAAAAATTAACATCAACAGATTCCTTAACTCGCCACGAGTCTATACATATAAAATTTACCAAAATCGGACATCAACTCGACCCTCAAATCTTCAAATCTTATTTTCAAATCCCTAGGCCTAAATCCCCAATTTACTCCTCAAAAACATGTAATCTAGTCGGATTATTCGATGATAATTCAATATTATGAAGTAGAAATGATCATAAGTGACTTACCTCAAGATTTCCCGTGATGTTTCGCTCAAAATTGCCCAAAATCCGAGCTTGGAACTAAGAAAAAAATGAAGAAAATGGACTCTTCCTTTAACTGCCCAGAAATTTTCGGAGCACTGTTAACGCGTGTGGGGCACTGTTCACGCGTGTGGGTACTGTTCACGCGTGTGGGTACTGTTCACGCGTCACTGTTCAAACTGCTAAAAAATCCAGCAGCTGTGCAAGGCAATTGCAGCAACTTTTATTTTCACTAAAAAGGCTCTAACTCCATCATACGAACCCGAAATTCGATGATTCTTGTTCCTATGAGTCATAAATAATAATACAAAAATATTTCTTCAGTCGAAACTCAATTCGGAGCTCATTTGCTCAGTTCAATACCCATTTCATTCGTTAAATAATTAACTCATGTTTCGTGTCAAAAACCCAATCGCGACTTGATGAAATTAGACCAAACTTTTTAGATCAGTCCTATAATTCATTATCAAAATTCCGGAAGTCTCGAAATGAAATTTTGATCTCTAGAACTAAAAATGGACCTTTGCATCATTACATGCTTATGCTCAAAACGGCAAAATCTTCCAAAAACTCTTCCAAAACTTGTCCGAGCCTCATGTGACCCCGACCAAATATGCCAACATAATTTATAACATTATTCAAACCTCTTCCAATCATCAAAACACCTCAAACAACATCAAATTACCCAAAACTCATCGAATTCAAGCCTAATTTTCTAAAAATTTCCGAAATACACTTTCGATCAAAAACCCGACCAAACCACGTCCGAATGACCTGAAATTTTGCACACATATCCCAAATCACCTAACAAAGTTACAGAAACTCTCGGAATTCCATTCTGACTCTCGGATCAAAATCTCACCTATCAACCGGAATTCGCCAAAATACTAACTTCGCCAATTCAAGCCTAATTCTACACCGGACCTCCAAAATTACTTCCGATCACACTCCTAAGTCACAAATCATCGCCCGAAGCTAACCGAATCATCGAAATTCAAATCCGATCCTTCTAACACATAATTCAATGTCCGGTTGACTTTTCCAACTTAAACCTTCTTAAAAGAGTCTAAGTGTCTCATTTCCTATCAAAACCAATCTAATTTAACTCTAATACACTGAATACCGATAACGAAACATGAAGAAGCATAAAATAGGGGAAACGGGGCGGTAAGCTGAAGTACCAAAGGCGCATACTCTATCTGGATTTGATAATTCTAGTGTCATCACAAAAGGAGAGGTAACACTCACCACTTTTGCTGAAGGGGTCGTCAAAGATACAAAGTTCCAGGTAGTAGACATGGAGGTGGCTTACAACATGTTTCTGGGGAGACCATGGATCCATGAAATAGATGTTGTTCCTTCAACCTTGCATCAAGTTATCAAATTTCCATCGCCATGGGGAATCTGTCAAATTCGCGGAGATCAACATATATCCAGGGCTATTAACTCCGTTACATATACAAGCACGAGAAGTGGGAGCAAATAGCAATCATAGAAGGCAATTGAGGATATCACAACACAAACCTCAACTGAACAAGGGCGAACAGATGTAGACCCAAGGCCAGATACCATTCAAGAACCAGAAGAGAATGAAAATATCAAAACAACGATAAAGGAATTAGAACCTGTCGTGTTATTCGCTCAATGGCCTGATAAAAAAGTCTATGTCGGAGCTAATCTTGACGAAGGAATGAAAGGTAAGTTAATTGAATTTTTGAAAACTAACATGGACTGCTTTGCTTGGTCCCACTCCGACATGACAGGAATACCACCGGAGGTAATGACTCATAAACTAAATGAAGATCCGTCATATCCTCCCGTGAAACAAAAGAAAAGAAAGCAGGGAACTTTCAAGAATCAGGTGATTAAAGAAGAAGTCCAAAAATTGCTAAAAATTGGTTCCATTCGAGAGGTAAAATAACCTAACTGGTTAGCCAATACTGTTGTGGCTCCAAAGAAAAATGGTAAGTGGCGGGTTTGTGTAGATTATACAGACCTTAACAAAGCCTGCCCTAAAGATTCTTTTCCACTACCACACATAGATCAATTGATTGATGCAACTGCAGGTCATGAATTGTTAAGTTTTTTAGATGCATATTTAGGTTATAATCAGATTAAAATGGATCCGGCAGATGATGAAAAAACTTCATTCATAACAGACAGAGGGACTTACTGTTATAAAGTAATGCCCCTTGGTCTAAAGAATGCAGGTGCAACGTATCAGAGGTTAGTTACCAAAATGTTTCAGAAATATTTAGGAAAGACAATGGAGGTATATATAGATGATATGCTTGTTAAAACTCAGTACTCAAAAAATCACATATCACACTTATCTGACACATTTTCAATTTTGCGCAAATTTAATATGAAGTTAAATCCCGAATAATGTGCATTTGGCGTTGCATCAGGCAAGTTTTTAGGTTTTCTTGTTTCTAACCGTGGGATTGAAGTAAATCCTGCACAGATTAAAGCCATTGAGGAAATACCTAACATACTTTCAAACAAGAAAGAAGTTCAAAGATTAACAGGGAGAATTGCGGCCTTGGGAAGATTCATCTCTAAATCATCAGAGAAGTGTTTTAAATTATTCTAAGCCCTTAAGAAGCAGGATCATTTTGAATGGAATGAGGAATGTCAACAAACACTTAGGAACTTGAAAACGTACTTATAAAATCCACCTTTGTTGGCAAAACTAAAGGCTGGGGAAAAGCTACTCCTCTACCTTGCTGTTTCGGAGGTGGCGGTAAGTGCTGTTTTGGTCCGAGAAGAGCAAGGTAAACAATCACCTATCTATTACGTAAGTAAATCTTTGTTAGATGCAGAGACGAGGTATCCTTAGTTAGAAAAACTTGCACTTGCGTTAATCATGACATCTAGAAAGTTAAGACCTTACTTTCAGTGTCATCCTATCGTTGTGGTAACTACCTACCCTTTACGTAACATATTACATAAGCATGAGTTATCAGGTAGGTTAGCTAAGTGGGCAATAGAGTTAAGTGAATACGAAATTGTATACCAACCTAGAACTATTATAAAATCACAAGTATTAGCTGATTTCGTGGCTGATTTTAGTCAGGGAATAACGTTAGAAGCAGAAAAAGAATTACAGGTGTTCAATGGAGCTAACCCAGGAACTTGGACTTTATTCACTGATGGCTCATCTAATGTGAGAGGAGCAGGTTTGGGGGTAGTATTGGTACCACCTACGGGTGAAACCATTCGGCAAGCTATTAAATGTCATTCCATAACTAACAATGAGGCAGAATATGAGGCTATGATTGCAGGTTTAGAACTGTCACGAGAACTTGGCATAAATCAGATTATAATCAAGAGTGATTCACAACTCGTAGTTAATAAAATGTTGGGGACTTATACAGCTAGAGAAACAAGGATGCAACAGTACTTAGAAAAGGTACGGGAATTGATAAAACAATTTCAAGATTGGAAAGTCAGACAAATACCCGGGGACGAAAATCTTGAAGCAGACGCCCTAGCAAATTTTGCATCTGCGGCCGACGTGGCAAATGACGCAAATGCCTCAGTGATACATTTATTTCATTCAGTTCTTGATCCTGATGTGAATGAGGTAAATTTTAATAACTTAACCTGGGATTGGAGAAACGAAATTGTTGCTTTTTTGCAGTATGGAACCGTCCCTGATGAGAAGAAAAAGGCTTATGTGCTTCGAAGGCAGGCCACTCGGTACTGCTTAAAACAAGGCAATCTATATCGTAAAATGTTCGGTGGTCCCTTAGCAAGATGCCTTGGACCTTCGCAAATAGAGTATGTAATGAGAGAAATACACGAGGATCATTGCGGGAATCACGCAGGTGAAAGATCATTAGTAAGAACCTTAATTAGGGCAGGTTATTACTGGCCTAAAATGGAAGAGGAGGCAGAAAGTTTCGAGGCCAAATGTGATAAATGCCAGAGGTGCGATAACAATATGCATAGACCTGCGGAATTATTACATCCGGTCATTGCGCCGTGGCCATTTATGAAATGCGGAATGGATATCGTAGGTCCATTACCGCAAGCAAAATGACAGGTAAAGTTTTTGCTTGTTCGCACTGATTATTTTACTAAATGAGTAGAGGCAGGTGAATTCAAACAGGTGCGAGAAAAGGAAGTCTGAGACTTTATTTGGTGGAATATCATATGTCGATTCGGCGTACCAAAGGAGATCGTATGTGATAATGGTCCTCAGTTTATTGGAGCTCAGATCACGGAATTTTTTCAAAGTTGGAAAATGAAGAGGATTACATCAACACCCTATCATCCGGTGGGTAATGGACATGCAAAATCAACGAACAAAGTCATTATCAACAATTTAAAGAAATGACTAGAGGAATCAAAAGGAAACTGGCCAGAAGTGTTACCTGGAGTTTTATAAGTATATCGTACAATTGCAAAAACAAGTACAGGAGAAACACCGTTCTCATTGGTTTATGGAGCTGAGGCTTTAATTCCAGTTGAGATAGGGGAACCAAGTACACGGTTCACACAGGCGACACAAAAATCTAATGACGAGGAGATGCGGGTCAACCTAAATTTACTCGAGGGGCGGAGAGAAGCTGCTTTAATAAGAATGGCAGCACAAAAGCAAGTCATAGAACGATACTACAATAGAAAAGCACGCCTCAGGTTCTTCAAAATTGGGGACTTCATGCTTAAAAAGGGTTTTTAGTCTACAAAGGTAGCTAACACAGGGAAATTAAGTCCAACATGGGAAGGACCCTACAGAGTGCATGATGATGCAGGAAAAGGAGCATATGAACTGGAAACAATGGATGACAAGATACTACCTTCGCATTGGAATGCTGTTCATTTAAAGAGATACTATTTCTAAGGAAAACCCATGGTCAGGTATAACCATTTTAAATTTCATTTTTGAATTGTTAAAATTTTACTAACGATTTTAGATGATAGGCAAAACGCTAACCCATACTAAATGATGATTCACGGCCTGTAAGGCACATGGATTAACCTAAAATTCCTGGCCTAAGGTTACAATTATTCTGATAAAAATGCAAATGGGTTATGCAGTCTTCATCAATAATCGTCTCTCCGAGTCCCGTATGTTTTTCCTTTTCAGGAAAAGGACTAAACGAGAGAAACTATCAAGTGCTCGAGGCTTCATACTTCAACACTCAAACACTTGGGGGACTACATAATATACACGGACATATGTATAAAGAAGGCAAAGCAAATTAAGGAAAAATCAAGCCTGAAAGAGTCAAGTACAGAGTAAAAGTCATAAAGCCACGAACTAAGGACAAAGAAAAACCTCACTATAGTTAGGGTAAAGGCTATGTACTAAAACGGGTTATAAGGAAAAACCTCGTGTCTTTTATTCTTCTTTTAAATCTGTTACAAGAAAAGCAGTTACGAGAAAGTTATAGATGTAATTCAAATACATGTAAAGTTTATTTCGGAACTAGACAATGTTCAAAAATAAAAACTTGTCAAAGTTATTTCAGAGAAACATGTGTATTCCTATTTCTTTTATCATATGATAACACCATTATAAAGTTGAGACGTCTTCTTCATTAAGCGTCGGAATATAAAAGGGCCCTCTTTTATAAAACTCATGTTTAAATTAATCATGAGGTTAACAGAAGCATGTTTCGGAAAACAAAAATGCAAATTATTCTGTAAGTCCTTAAAAATAAAGGCAAGAATAAAGCAAGCAGCAGTTTAAGATAAAAAAACTTCTTATTATGTAAAAAAAAAAAATCTAAGACTAAGTTCGAACTTAGTCATAAAACTACGAAATTGTTTAGATTGCCCCATTAAAAGACTTGGGGACTGGCGTTTCTAAAATCAACCCTCAAATGAAGTTAAGGGTTTGATTACAATCTTTCAAAATCAAAACAAAAACAAAATCATTTGAATGATTAAAACTGGTCACTGAGAAGTTTGTGGTATTGAGGCAGGAACATCAATAGCAGCGGGCTCAATTTGGGCAGGTGCATCAGCAGGCGCAGTTTCAACTTGACTTGCAGCAACGGGCTCGATCGGGTTTGAAATAGTCATGATACCCGTATCAACTTCAACATTCATGAGAGCTTCAGCCACGGGAACTTCATCCATGGGAGAAGGGAAGTCCTGAGTTTGTTGAGCCTTCTCAATGGTTTCTTTGATTTTAGCTAACTCCAACTCCAGGTTGAAGTTTTCTTGGCCAACTTCAAGTAGGGTATCACGACGGGAATTCAAAAAAGCCCAACTTACCTCAACATCAGATTTTTTTTAAGGATCTCATAATCTTTTTCCCAAACAGCGATCTCATTTTTTAGCTCTTCATTTTCAGCCAAGGCAGAGTTGTGGGAATCTTGAAGAGAGGCGTGAGAGCATTCTAAAGCACGCACCTTATCAGTAGAGATTCTAAGGTCTTCTTGTGCTTGAGTCAAATTTTGCACAAGCTCCCCAGCGTAAACTTCCTTTTGGTTTAAAAGAGACTTTAATTCTCTGATCTCTTCACTAGCTTTAGATAGCTACTCTGAGAAGGAGGACTCGATACGCTCTTTTTCTTTTTTTGCTTGGTGTGAAGAGGCTTTTGTAACTGCCAATTCTGAAGTTAAAGTCCGTATTCGCTGCTTTAAGGTATTCTTGCTCTCTTGGAAGTTCTCTATATCAAGCTTAGCACTCTCAAATTGCCCCTTCCAATTGAGAGTCGCGTGCTATCTTCTCCAAAGGGGCAATTCTTTTCATCAATTCTGTGCCGATAAGATTGGCCTAAAAAAAAAGAAGAAATAAGAATCTCAAAGATGAAAAATTTTGCAAAGTAAAAAAGTGAGAGAAGGAAAATACCTTCAGAGTGGAATGCACGATATCATTCATTAAAGTTAGGGAATTGTGGCTCTCCAGCTTTGCTTTTTCAATTGGGCCAAAAAGAGGCTCCAACCATACATCCGCCTAACCTGACTTTCTCAAAAGGCTGCTCTCAGCAGGAATTTCAATAAGTACCCACCTCATAGCGGCACTTCTACTTGAAGAGCCCGTTTCAGTATGATGAACGATAGGAGGGGGAATAGTCAAAGGAGGAGCCGGAGAAGAGGTAAAAGCAGTAGAAGAAGGAACGGAAATAGCTAGGGCCGATAAAGAAGGAATCACAGGCACGGGTAATGAAAAAGACGATAAAGGTACTTCGTCTAAAACAGGCCCGGCATCTTCATGTCCAAATCCACTGACGAAAAGTTGGTCAATAGACTCACGAGTATCGTGGGGAGTGACGTCATCATCTGGAATTATTATTGGGGTTTCAACAGGTTCGGTAAGAGAAACCAAAACTTCAACTTCGTCATCGGAAATGATGTGTCTCCTAACTCGTGGCCTCGTTACCAAGGAACTCTCATTTTCCTCTTCTTCAGAATTTTCCTCTTCACCAGCCTTCCTTTTCGCAGAAGAGGAACCCTAGACTATTTCTCGAGCTCTCTCTAAGGAGATACGGGTTCCCGAAGGAGTACTAGTTCCCAAAGAGACATGAGAGGTTGCAACTGCTTCAACAGTAACCCCTCGAATAGCAAATCCTGACAAAAAGAAGGATAAAAGTTACAATAATAAAAGAGAATATAGGCACGAAAAGAACAAAATGTGAACTCTTACCATGAGTCTTTACCTTCCAACCAAAGCGGTTAGAAAGTGTTTTCCAAGATCTACCATCCATTGGCGCGATCTTCAGCAATTTATCTACCCAACCACAGAAATTGGGAACATCCCCCACAACTCCCATGGTTGCTAAAAAAGGGGGGGGGGTTAAAATTAGAAAAGCTGATAAACTTGAAAGAATAAGGTACGAGAGGGATTAAAGATCTACGTGCAAAATTCCACTTCTCAGGGAAGGGAACATTATCTTCACCCACTAAACCAACAGTGGGGGCAACAACAAATTGGGCATACTAGCCACGATCCTTGTCATCTTCAGGGCTCACCAAAACCCTCTTACTCCTGGCTACTAGTGTAAAAACACCATTACGAAAAAGCCTAGATGAGTAAAGATGAATCAAGTGAGGGAAAGTAAAAGGATCTTCAACTTTAGTGGCTAAATGCCTTAAACAAGCAACAACCCTCCATATGATTGGTCCAATTTGACCCAAGCAGACATTGAAGAAATGGCAAAATTCAAGAATGACTGGGTCGATTGCTGGTTTAAACCCTAAAGTAAAAGGGTAAGTGTAAACAAAAGAGAGCCCAGTTAAATAGGAAGTAATTCTCTGATTCAGATTAGGGATAATAATGGGATAATCATTACTCCAATTACAGTCCTTACGAACCACAGGACTCAAAACCTCTGTAATTTGAGTGGGGTAAGCATCGACACGATCTAATGCGGAAACCTAGTTTCTAAGAGATTCCGTATCATGATAAAAAGACAATTCTGAAGGGACTATCTCATCTACTAAAGGTTCGTGTAAAGGTTCAGAATGGTCTTTACCCCTAGAAGAAGATTTGTGAGAAAGGGAACCTCTGGTTCTAGAGGAAGGACCAGAACTAGAAGAAGGCATAGACGAACCACCTCGAGTAGATCCTAAACTATGAATTACCTCCCTTTCTGTTCCTAACAGGGGCATTAGGAAAGGAGTCAGTAATGGAAACTCTCTCAGGGTTAGGGCTTGGAGAAGACATATCAAAGAAGAATGATTTAAGGAAGAAGTAAACAGAGATTTGGAGAAATAAGTGTTCAATAAGCTTTATGTGATAAAAGACAATGGAAAAAATTATATTTATACCGATAAGCAACCGCAAAGGTAAACGTGCGGAGGTGGAAAGACCATAATTATGATAACTGGCACTTCATTAATAGTGGAACTATAAAAACCATGAAAAAGGCTGCAAAAACTGCAGAGCCAATGGAAAATTGATACGTGTACGGAATATTAAATGGAAGTGACAATTGAAGCATCAATTTTGTCATAGCATTAATGGTGACAAAAATTCTCGTTTTAATGAAATCCACTTCCCAAATATTCAATTGATGAATAAATGGAAAGTGGGGGGACTATCTGTATTGGAAAAAATTACATTTATATATGTAAGTGACATGTAGACATGTCAAATAGTCAAAGAATTATAATTAGTCAAGAGGCACGGGCAGCAATAGAAACGAGCAAGGGCAAAGGAAGAGGCACGGGAGGACATTTGAAGGATTTAGCGCCCATACCTATTTAAGTCATTTATCAAAAGGAATGGATCTGACCATAATAAAGAGCGCAGATACAAAATTTGACAGGCATTAAATACTGGATACGTTAGAGAATTTATATTGATTACAATGATTGTGTAATGTAGCATTCAGTGTCTTTAATTATTCATAATAGCCTCATTACGATTTGGAGAAAACGCATATCTTCAAGATACCTATAAAAGGGAGGTATCTGGTCACTTGTAAACACAAGACACAATTGGAATATACTTTGATTCACTTGTTTTTCTCCTGATTACACTCTGGTTACTCCAAATTACTTTCTTCTACATATTCTTTTGATTATAAGTAACCCGCGTTCTTCTAAATTCTAGCTTTGACTGAATTTCTATTTTTTGGTTAAACACATACGATCTAATATTATGCCTAATTTGATGGTAATTGTTGCAGGTACAATGAATGATCTCTTCTTTGCTGGTTGTTCATTTAATTATCTTCTCCTTTTAATTGGTTTTCTACTTCTCTTCTTCTCTATTTCCTCATTAGGGTACACAATAGGGTGATCTACAACTGGCCATTTGATTGATCTTCTTAGAGTAAGTTTTCACATAGAATTCTTTAGTGAGTAGAAGATGAAAAGTCTTCACATAGAATTCTTTAGTGAGTAGAGAATGAGCAAATTTGATTGGATCTTCTCTAACATGAGTCATGCGGCATAGCGCATGTCTGCACGACACTCCACTTATTTGCTATTATCTATAGTGACAAGACATCTCCTTTAAATCCACCACATAATTTTTCAAGTCGTGCACTTCAAACAAGTGTTCATTAGATCTGAAACAAATTAACTTTCGTACCTCCTTCTGACTTTTAGTTATTCTTTTTCTGATTTTTGGTGGAATGAGATTATCCAAAGCAAGAGCTTTTTCATGTCTTTGTTGAAATTTAGTCATAGTTTTCCTTCTAATTCATTCCAACATAGTACGAACTGGTTTCTCTCTAACTTTCACCACAAATGCGTTGAAAGACTCAGTTATGTTATTTGTAACATGATAACTTTTTACATGTTCATCAAATTTATGCCTTGCCCAACTCACAAGTGAATTTTTGCAATCATATAACATCCAGTTATAACCAGGTCCATTTATTGTTTTCATCTCATTCATAATTTGCCAAAAGTCATACATTATAAGCCTTTGTTGCTGCCTAAAAGAGTTATCTTAGTTTTGGATCAGGATGATTAACCTTAAAGTTTTTATAAAAGTGTCTAGCACAAAACCTATGGTTAGCCATTGAAAATACCTTTTTTACAATATTTTTGAGCCCTTTCTACCTATCACTCATAAATGTGATACCTCCAATATCTCCTATGGAAGTATACAAACAATCAAGAAAATACTTCCATGTATGCCCATCCCCTTATTAACAATCATAACAACTAGGGGATAAATACTTGAATTTGCATCAGGGAAACAACAACAAATACTAATTAACCCTTAAATGAGCCCTTCAGAAAAAAACATCAATACCAATAAAGGGCCTGTACCCAATAATATAGCCATAACTCTGAGCCTCAAAGCTAGTGTAAAAGTTTTCAAGGATTGGGCTAGGGGTTAATAGATCTAAATTAATGCACTTCAACTTATAACGGAACATGCATTAATCTCTTTTAGGATAGCTATATATTGCGGTATTTTGGTATAAATTTTTTATTATCTCCAGCAACTAATTGTTTTGCAATTTTTGTAGCTCTGGTTAACTTTTGAGTATTAACATCAAGGCCATTCTTCTCTTTCAATGTCACATAAAGCTTCAGATATGTCATAGTCGGCTCTGAAATTTGACTCAAGTCGTTTAGCAATTCATTTTGCACTTGCTCCACAACCTTTCATGTTTTTAACACATGTGTGCGGTCCACTTAGCCGTTTGATCTTAAATGTTATTCTATCACCATAAGGGGATGCACGAATCCCCATCCATATCCATAACCATTACAAGCAATAACAAATCTTGTCAGATCATTTTTAAGCTTCTTAATATGAAAACCCTCGTGTCTAAAATGATTCACATCGTTAAAGATTTGCCCCTCCTTTAGTACAACAATCTCCTTTTTTAACTTCTCATCATATGTATATTTAAAAATCTCACCTTGCATTTTATCACTTACTTTTGTCATGGGGTGGTCAATTGATCTATCATCATCACTAACCCCCTGAAATATTCCATTTTCATCATATTAAAGATACGATAAACCATCTTCACTATTTTTTGTAACGACTCGATTGATCATTTTGAGCAATTGCGTTCGGTTCGGTAGTTTGAGGTCACGAGCAGCTTCATATTATATGTATCGACTTACGTGCATAGTTGAATTCTGTTTCCGAATGAATCACAGTCGAATTGGAAGAAGGAATATAGTTTTGGAAGCTTAAGCGGTGAGAATTTGACCGGAATTTGAATTCTGAGTAAATGGCTCCAGAATGAGTTTTGGATGACGTCAATAGCTTCGTATAGTGATTTTGGACTTAGGTCCGGATTTAGATTTGGGGGTCCGTTGGGTAATTTGAGGCGTTTTGGCGAAAGTTGGAAAAGTTGAAGTTTGGAAAATGAAGAAGTTGGACTCATAGTTGACTTTTATGATATCGGGGTTAGAATGATATTCCGAGAGTTGGAACAACTCCGTTTTGTTATTTTGGACTTGTCTGCAAAATTTGACGTCCTTCCGGGTTGATTTGATAGGTTTCGGCATGAGTTTTGGAAGTTGGAAGGTTTGAAAGTTCCTAAGTTTGATTCATGGTGTGATTCGTTGTTTCGGCATTGTTTGATGTGATTTGAGACCTCGAGAGAGTCCGTGTTAGGTTATATGACTTGTTTGTGCCTTTAGGCAGGGTCCCGGGGGCCTAGGATGTGTTCCGGGTGAGCTACGACCATTTTCCTTAGTTTTTGAACTGTTGTTTTTGGTGTTTGATATCCTCCTTCGCCATCGCGAAGCCCCTTCCGTGTTCGCGAAGAGTCTCTGCTGGTCGCCTCAGTTTTCCTTCTTCCTATTCGTTTAACACGTCTCATGTTCGCAAAGCTCTGTCTCTTCCTTCATCACGTTCACATCCGTCCCTCACGTTCGCGTATTTATGCCATTCCACTCTTCGCGTTCGCGTACTAGTTCACGCGTTCACGAAGAGCACTCTTTGGGCCATCAGACTTTCCTCCTTCATGTTCTCGTACGCATTGTTGCGTTCGCGATGAGTAACCTAGGCAACCTTTATTTTCTTCTTCGTAAATGCGATACTCTCTCCGCGTTCGCGATGCAGAAATGCCTGGGCAGATATAATATATCCCAAAATCGAAGGTTACACCATTTTCATCATATCTTGATTTGTGGAGCTCGGTTTGGAGCAATTCTTTGTGGGTTTTACACACAAATCAATTGGGCAAGTGTTCTTCACCTAGAATCTAACATATTTCATGATTTTACCTTCCTTTTCATCATTTAATTTGTTTTTTGGGTTGGGAGAAATGTTGGTTTTTGAAGGAAAATTCTAAAATGAAAAATCATGATTTGAGGGACCAAATGATATCGTAATTTGATAAATTTTTTATGGTTAAACTTGTATTGGAATGGGTATTCAGTTTTTGTAAAATTTGACGGGTTCCTAGGTGCGGGCCCGGGGGTCGAATTTTGGACCGTCTTTTGAATTTTGTTAAAGATTGAGACTTTATGATCCGAAATAGTTTCTTATGTATCTTATTTGTACTTTGTAGTTAATGTGGTTAGATTTGAGCCGTCCAGAGGACTTTTCACCCGAGAAGTACATTTTAGAGTATCCATTTATCGTTTTTGAGGTAAGTATCTTGCCTAACCTTGTGTGGGGAACTTCCCCTTAGGTTTGAGGTTTCTATGCTAATTGTAGTTTGTGCATGCGAGGTGACGAGTGTGTGCTCGGACTTATTTGTGGGAAATTTTCCCTTAGGGTTCTTGGGTCCTTATGTGGTTAGTATTCCGCTATGATTGAGCTTTCTAATTGCTTAAATTACCTCTATATGCTCCATATGCTGTTGTTAGCTTTACTCTAATTCTTACTTGTTACTTGAATCTTATTTGCCTTAATTAAAGTGATTGCCTTCATTATTGTTTTGATACTTCTTGATTGTGAGTTCCTTTATGACTTCGTGCAAGTATGTTACATGTCCAATTGTTGTGGTTACCAGTGTAGTTATCACATGCTTATTATATCCTGTTATTTTGTTAAGGTTATTGTGCTTATTGGTTTTTCCTTGATTATTATGTACTATTCATGCTTAAATTGATGATTATTCATGTGGGACAAGACATATGATATTCTCTTGCTAATTGACCATTGTTGAGTATTGACTCAAGTTGAGATCTATATTGCGAAGCTAACTGTTGAAACAAGATTGGTTATTGTTGATTCCCTTGCCGGGATGTTATTGTTTCTATTGTTGATTCCCTTGCCGAGATGTTATTGTTTCTATTGTTGATTTTCTTGTAGGGATGTTATTGTTTCCATTGTTGATTCCCTTGCCGGGATGTTATCGTTTCTATTGTTGATTCCCTTGCCGAGATGTTATGATTTCTATTGTTGATTCAGGAAGAGTGTAAAGCACGAAGGGTGATGCAGTGCATGATATTGTGAGTGAGAGTTAATGCACGATGGGTAATGCCGTGCTTATATTGTGAGTGTTAATGCACGAAGGGTGATGTCGTGTAATATTCTATGAGTGTAAAATTACGAAGGGTGATGTCGTGCCGCATTATTGAGAGTAAAAGCATGAAGGGTGATGCCGTGCCACATTATTGAAAGTAAAAGCACGAAGGGTGATGTTGTGCCATGATTATGAGAGAGTAAAAGCACGAAGGGTGATATAGTGCCGTTTCTATTGATTTCTGTGGCGAGGACGAGAGTAAAATCACGAAGGATGATGTCGTGCGCTTGTTACTGTTTCTACTATTTTTGTTGGTGCTAAAGATGATAATTACCTTGCTTCTTTACTTATTAACTATCAGTATTTGATGTTTCCCCTCAATATTTTGCTCTCGTCCCATTGAGTTATTAGTAATATCGTGATTTAAAATAAAGAAATTTATACTACGTTGCTTTGCATGATCTTTTTTTAATTTGAACTCACCGTAATTATATATATATATATATATATATATATTTCAATACTTCAAATTTCAACAATTGATACATTTATTATTCAATTAGTTTCTCAATTAAATCTCCTTAAACCGTCTGAGATGTATTTTACTTCAAAAAGGATTTCTACTAAGTTGTAATTTATTAAATCTCATGTTAAATGTAATAATTCATTCGATGTTGCATTTTAATTGAAAAGGGTACTTTCTTTACTCAAATGATTTCTAAAAACAACTTCATCTTTTCTCGCTGATTTTTCTAATCGGTTTAGAAATTGTAATTTACTTTATGTTATGTAAATGAGAATGTTGTTGTGAAAAGTGAGATGGAAAATATGTGGACACAAGATGCCATGTGTGCTGAAGGTTCGGAAGTTGAAGTTATGATATGAGAAACCGATGATTGAGATGGTCAGGATTGTGTATAGACAAGATATGATTGATTGAGTTGACATTGCCTTCTTTATTTGAATACATTCTTACTTGTGTATGTCCCTATTATGCCAGTGTTGATTTACTTGATTATTGTGATGACCCTAAGGGTCATCTCTTGTTTTAGAAGTTAAAACTGTGTCCTGAGGTCTTAAAACCCCCCTTTTATTTTACCTTGATTTGCATGAGCAGTCCGGACGCATTTCCGAAAAGCTTTTATCTGAAATTTAAGAAAAATAATAAATTTAGCCTTTAAAATTGATTAAAGTTGACTTTGGTCAATGTTGTTGGTAAATGGACCCGGACCTTTGATCCGACAGTCCTGTACGGTCCGTAGTAGAATATGGGACTTAGGCGTATGCCCGGAAACAAATTTTGAGGCCCCTAGCCCGAGAAAAGAATTTTTAACGAAAATTGTTTGTTGGAAAATATAAAGGCTTTTAGAAGTGAAATGATGCATGTTCTTGATGGTATCGGGCCCGTATCTTGGTTCTGGAGCTGGGAAAAGGTTCAAAATAATCATTAATTCGAATTTGTGAAATTTGGTAAGAATCAGAGTTGATTTGGTATTAATCGGACCTTCAGTTGAGAAAATAAAAATTTCAATGTTCTTAAGGAATTTCATGAATTTTAGGTTAAATTCATAATTGTTGATATTATTTTGATGATTTGATCACACAAGAAAGTCTGTATGATGTTTTTAGACTTGCGTGCATGTTTGGTTTGGAGCCCGAGGGCTCGGGTGAGTTTTGGATAGGCCACAGGGTGATTTGGACTTAGGAAAATTGTAGCTGTGCATCTGATATTTTGCCCAGGCCTCTGATCTCGCAATTGTGATATTAGGCTTCGCATTTGCGAAGTGGTCACGCTTGGGAAATGCGACCAAAGTGTCTCAATTGCGAACCAAGCCTGGGCAGGCCCTCATTGCAAATGTGACCTCAGGCTTGAAAATGTGAAGGCCCTCCCTTGCAAATGCGATATTTCCTTCGCAAATGCAAAGATAGAAGGATTTCCAAGGGTTCCCAATTGCGAACCCTTGATCGCAATTGCGATAACTACACCTGATAAGTGGGATTTCAGACGGGATTTTTCATCATTCTTCAACTTTTTCAAACCCCACACTCCCATAGGCGATTATCTTGAAAAGAGTTCTTCCCAAATCATAGGTAACGATTTCTAACTTATTTTCTTCAATCTATAACATCTTTTTACATGATTTCACTTCAAAATCTAGGGTTTTTAATGGGAAATTGGGTGTTTTTTGGGTAGAAGCTAGGATTTTCAAATTTTGGCGATTTGGACCTCAAATTGAGGCCCAATTTCAAAACTAATTACATATTTGAGTTCGTGAGTAAATGGGTGATGGGTTTTGATTCGAACTTTGGGTTTTGACCAAGTGGGCCCAGGGTCGATTATTGACTTTTTGGGAAAAACAATGGCAAATAGAGTCATGCATTAGAATTGGTTTATTTAGCACGTATTGATGTTATTAAGTAAATTATGACTAGATACAAGCGAATTGTAAATGGAACCGGGAGTTAGAGCAGTATCGAGGCTTAATCTTGTCTGTGGATTCGAGGTAATTGTTTGGCCTAACCTTAGCTTGAGGTAATAGGAGTTGAGGTCTTATTTCCTATATGTTAGCATGAGTACAACGTATGGGTGTGGTGATAAGTATCTATACGTTGGTGTCAAGCATGCCCGTGGGTCTTATATTGTTATGATTCTATTATGCACTGTACATGCTTAAATTGATAATTCTCAATGTTGAACAAAGCTTATGAAAGTTTCTTGGTAATTGACTATTGTTAAGTATTGGCTCAAATTGTATTTCATTTTATAAAGTAATTGTTGAAAATGAGATTGGGTATAGCTGAATCCCTTGCCGGGATGTTATTGTTGATATTGTTGATTCCCTTGCCGGGGCATATTATTTCTATTATTTGGGTGAGGAAGAGTGTAAAACATGAAGGGTGATGTCGTGCATGATTTTCTGAGTGAGTGTAATGCACGAAGGGTGATGCCGTGCTGATATTATGAGTGATAATGCACGAAGGGTGATGACGTGCCATGATTTGAGAGTGAATGAACGAAGGGTGATGCTGTGCCGATATTATAAGTGATAGTGCACGAAGGGTGATGTCGTGCCATGATTTGAGAGTTAATGCACGAAGAGTGATGTCGTGCTGATATTGTGAGGAATAATGCACGATGGGTGATGTAGTGCCATGATTATGTGAGGTAAAGCACGAAAGGTGATGCCGTGCCATTTCTTTCATTTTATATGGCGAGGACGAGATTAAAAACACGACGGGTGATGCTGTGCATGTGATGCCATTTCATTATTCTTGTTGATATAGATATGATATTCATTATGCTTCTTTATTGATGCTTCTTTACTAGTTTATTGTTAGAATCTGATATCCCCCGCAGCATGTCCCCCTTCCCACCTTATTCTGTTGATTCTTGTTTCTATGATTCTATTTGTACATGATTTAACTGCACATATATATATGATTGTCGTGTCCTAGCATCGTCACTACTTCCCCGAGGTTAGGCTTGACACTTACTTAGTATATGGGGTCGGTTGTACTGATACTACACTCTGCACTCTTTTGTGCAAATTTTGCTACCGGACCTGGTGAGTAGCTGAGGTAGCTGCCTTCAGTCCAGGGAGACCAAGGTAGATCTGCTGGCATCCGCAGAGCCTAAAGTCCCTCTTCCCTGTTTTAGCTTTCTGCTGTCTTTTTTCATTCCGAGAACAATTGTATTTTTCTTTTCAGACTAGTGTTTGTAGTAATTCTTAGATGTTCGTGAGATTGTGACACTAGATTCATGGGTAGACATGTATTGGATTATGTGGTTTTGTTATAACTCTTCCGCATTTTTCATTTCTTTAGCTATAGTTATTGTTTATATCTGTTTGGGTTGATTGCTAATAGGTTGAAACCTTAATAGTTGGCTTGCCTAGCTTTCACGAGTAGGCACCACCACAACTCTCGAGGGTGGAAAATCCAGGTCGTGACAATTATCGTTTGTTACTATCCGTGCTCTCCCTTTATTGTCTTTACTGTTTGTATTTTGATTTCTCTCTGCTGTTGATATTACCTTGTTACCCTTAACCTGATATTTTATTATCATATCCTATTCATTTCATTTGACCAGTAGGTGTCTTGACTGTTCCTCGTCACTACCCCACCTAGATTAGTCTTGATACTTACTGGGCACCGCCGTAGTGTGCTCATACTACACTTCTGTACATATTTTGTGTACAAATTCAGGTATTGATTAATAGTAGTTGTGCGGATCGTCGTGGTGGAGACTCAAGGTAACTTGCTGCTGCGTTCGCACGCCTCAGAGTCACCTTTGTTTGTATTTTCGTTCCATTGATTCCTTCTTATTCTAGAACAGTGCTGTATTTATTTTGTATAACTACTCTTAGAAAGGTTTATGACTTGTACCACCAGTTTTGGGAATTGTGATTTATTTAGACCTATTTAATTTGAAGTTAGTAAATGTCAATGTTAATTCAGTTAATGTTAGGCTTACCAAGTTTAGAGACTAGGTGCCATCATGACTCTTTTGGAGGAATTTTGGGTCGTGACAAGTTGGTATCAGAGCTCTAGGTTCATGGGTGCTACGAGTCATAAGCAGGTTTAGTAGAGTCTTCTGGATCGGTACGGAGATGTCTGTACTTATCTCCGAGAGGCTACAGAACTATTAAGAAATTCCACTTCTTTCATTCCTTATCGTGCGGTATTGATTCAGCTCGAAGTATATGACTCATGTTCCTTTACATCCAATCGTGTATAATGATACGCTCTCGGTGTCCGCTATGCGCCAGTGGTTCGTGATGCTACAGACAGGCTACAATGGAGTCGAGGATGCTTAAACAATGTCTTAACGTGTTGTCTAGACTGAAGATACAGAGGTATTGAGAGGCTATTCAGTTGTTTGTATAAGCGCGCATCGGTTTCCGACATCTAGTTGACGAGTGCGAGCTTGGAAAGGTTTAATAGGTTGACTAGTCATCGCGATTGTGGCAAGGTCATGAGGTGGGTGTTGATTGGGAATAGTTGGTGGTATTGGAGTATCTTGTGATATGTGTTGTGCGAGCTGTGAAGGTTAGTTTTGCAGATCATCAGACGTTGTTTTTCTATGGCTTTACGCCCAGTGGAGGAGTCCAATAGAGCCTTTCAGATTGCAGAGTTAGATTTATATCAGTTTTGGGCCTGAGGTATGTGTATATGTGGTATTAGTGGGTTCCCGGAATTTGTATATGACTAAGGTTTGAGATCTTGCACGGGATAATGTTGGGGCTTGCAGTATTTTTACGTGGTTAAGGAATCTACATTTCAACATCAAGGGGAGTCGGAGGAACAACTTCAGATTTACAGAAGGTCTATTCAGCGTAGGTATCGTGGTTGCAACAAAATGAGGTACTTTATAGGAAAACCGGTGGTTTATGAGCTTCTGGCTACGTGGTTCATGTTAGGATCATCTGTATTTGGGAGTTTGATTGGGATTATTGCATATTGACTATCCGAAGAAATGGGTCAGCTTTGTGGTGTTAAGTTAGCATAACGATTAAGTAATTGGTCTTGGATAGGAATTCTCTACTAGCATTTGTGGCAACACTCTTGGATTGGACGGTTTGTGTGACTCGGTTGAGTTGGGAAGGTGCAGTTCTGATGGCTTATTTGCATGCGAGCGAATCTCGGGAAGTTCTCGATAGTTTGGGCAACGACTTGAGTCGGCTAGCTGCTATGAGCATAAGGGATATGCTATACATTGTGGATTTCTCCTGAATAGGTATCAGCAATTAATAGGGTGTTGACATTTTTGGCTATCATATGTGAAGAGTGTGCACTTTTGGAAGGACCTTGAGTTTTGGTTTGCAATGTGTGGCTGGTAGCATGGTGATTACTGGGTTTTTGAGGATTTCGAGGTTCATGTTTTGTTACGTGGCCAAAAATTCTATATGAGTGCTTCGACAAAATGATAGGGTATAAGTGATATATCAGCCATTTGAATTGCGTAGTTGAGTTCGAGAATGGAAATTTTGATATTCCTGATGTTTTGGGGCTAGATGCCCTTAGATGTGGACCATTTTCCGTTTATGGATTGTGAAGAAACGTTGAGGATGAGGTAGTTAATAGTATGCATGATTGATAGGTCGCTGTGGATTTTTGGAAAGGATATTTACCTATTTGGAATAATCAGGATTTGGGTGGGGGATATTTGAAAGCTCAATGAGAATATGTACCTTGTATCAGGTCAAGTTGGTGTACTCCTGTGAGATTGTCATTTTGGTTATGTTATCAAGCAGAATGGATTTTATTTGTGCCCCTAGCCTATGTTATGTGCTACTCTTCTATGCAGTGTTAGGCGGTGAGGTTGTATGATTATTCCCTTTGGTTGTAGTAATTCTGTTTAGGCCTTATGGCGATGCGAGCGAGATATCCTTTGTGATTTTGATTTACTCATTGCACCTTAGTTGTGCTTGCTTCTTTCATGCTTTAGCACTTTCATTCATTTTCACACAGTTTTATTTGTGCACTATATTGTACTTGATATTAGTATTTATATGATTAGTGAACTGGAGCATTTTGGCTCGATGAGCATTTAGGAGCGGGCTGCACGCCGCAACGGATGTTATGTGGGATACCCCTTTCCTCGTGTTTATTTGGTGTTGTGTTTTCCCTCTGTGGGACGATTTGATGAAAACTATACTTTTGTTGTTACACATGTTTTACTCATTAGATAATTCTTATACTTTACTTTTCTTTATTTGTGCTGCATAATTGAGTTATTGCTGGTTTGGTGTACGAATTGTGTAGTGTGAGAATCCGTGTCGTTCCGTGATGAGTTGTTAGTTGGGCTGCTTGTATTGGTTGAGATGAGTTTCTTATACCTAAGGTTAGTACTATGGTGTTGGGGTGAGGAGTGTTTGGGAAGTATGAGAGTGTTTCTGCTAAGATTTGGGTAATGGCCCTTGGCGGGCGAGAGAGCTTCTTGACTTGTTGTCTTCATGGGCGGCTATGTGTTCCTGCATGTTTCTTTATCATGAGCAGCGATGTGGAGGTCCGGTACAAGGTTATGTACAATGTGAAGTGTATTTCCGACATCCAGGATGTTATTTGAGCAGCTATGATGGTCAGAGGTTATTGCTTCGGACATTTGAGTGGTGTGGAGAAGCATGTGATTATATTCTGGATTGGGATTTTGGCTCGATTCATCTTGTTAAGGTTCATTTAGTGTGATGATGTGGGATTCGGGTCCTATGATGGATTTCAGATATTGAGGTTTGGGTTCCGTTACAAGGATTTTGGGCTAAGGAGGAGATGAGACCTTCAGTCAAGTTGCATTGTCAGTTCTGCTTAGGTTGGGTGATGGGGAATCAGCCCCAGGTGTATGTATGGTGAACTCATGCAGTGGTTCAACGGCTTTGGAATGACTCCGAGCACGTTCGAGGATGAACGTATGTTTAAGTGGAGGAGGATGTAACGACTCGACTGGTCGTTTTGAGCAATTATGTCTGGTTCGGCAGTTTGAGGTCACAAGCAGCTTCATATTATGTGTATCGAATTGCGTGCAGGGTTGGATTCTGTTTCTAGATGAATCAGAGTCGAATTGGAAGAAGGAATATAGTTTTGGAAGCTTAAGCGGTGAGAATTTGACCAAAATTGGAATTTTTAGTAAACTGCTCCAGAATGAGTTTTGGATAATGTTAGTAGCTTCGTATGGTGATTTTGGACTTAGGTGCACATCCGGATTCAGATTTGGGGGTCCGTAGGGTAATTTGAGGCATTTCGGCGGAAGTTGGAAAAGTTGAAGTTTGACCCATAGTTGACTTTTGTTATATCAGGGTCGAAATGTGATTCCGAGAGTTGGAACAGCTCCGTTGTGTCATTTTGGACATGTCTGCAAAATTTGGCATCATTCCGGGTTGATTTGATAGGTTTCAGCACGAGTTTTAGAAGTTGGAAGGTTTGAAAGTTCCCAAGTTCGATTCATGGTGTGATTCGTTGTTTCAACATTGTTTGATGTGATTTGAGACCTGGAGCAAGTCCATGTTAGGTTATATGACTTGTTTGTGTGTTTAGGTGGGGTCCCGGGGGGCCTCGGGTGTGTTCCGGGTGGGCTACCGACCATTTTTCCTTGTTTTTGAACTGCTGTTTCTGGTGTCTGATATCCTCCTTCGCGTTCGCGAAGCCCCTTCCGCATTTGCAAAGAGTCTCTGCTGGTCACCTCAGTTTTATTTCTTCAGGTTCACGTAACACGCCTCGCATTCGCGAAGCTCTGTCTTTTCCTTCATTGCGTTCGCATCCGTCCCTCGCATTCGCGTAGTTATGTCATTCCACTCTTCGCGTTTGCGTACTAGTTCACGCATTCGCGAAGAGCATTATTTGGGCCATCAAACTTTACTCATTTACGTTCGCGTACGCATTGTCATATTCACGATGAGTAACCTGGGCAACCTTCATTTTCTTCTTCACGAACGCAATACTCCCTTCGCGTTCGCGATGCACAAATGCCAGGGCAGACAGAATATATCCCAAAATCAAGGGTTACACCATTTTCATCATATCTTGACTTGTGGAGCTTGGGTTTGAGCGATTCTTTGAGGTTTTTTCTCAAAATTGATTGGGTAAGAGTTCTTCACCAAGAATCTAACATATTCCATGATTTTACCTTCCTTTTCATCATTTAATTTGTGTTTTGGGTTGGGGGAGATGTTGGTTTTTAAAGAAAAATTCTAAAATGAAAAATTATTATTTGAGGGATCAAATGGTATTAGAATTTGATAAATTTTGTATGGTTAAACTCGTATTGGAATGTATATTCGGGTTTTGTAAAATTTGACGGGTTCCGAGGTGCGGGCCCGGGGGTCGACTTTTTGTTACCGACTTTTGAATTTTGTTAAAGATTGAGACATTATGATCCGGAATAATTTCTTATGTGTTTTATTTGTACTTTGAAGTTAATTTGGTTAGATTTGAGCCATCCAGAGGTTTTTTTCCCCGAGAAGTGCATTTTAGAGTATCAGTTTGTCGTCTTTGAGGTAAGTATCTTGCCTAACCTTGTGTGGGTGACTTCCCCTCAGGATTTAAGTCTTCTATGCTAATTGTAGTCCGTTCATGCGAGGTGACAAGTGTGTGCTCAGACTTATTTGTGGGAAATTTTCCCTTAGGGTTCTTGGGTCCTTATGTTCATTATGTGGGAAGTATTCTGTTATGATTGAGTTTCCTAATTGCTTAAATTACCTCTATATGCTCCATATGATGTTGTTAGCTTTCCTCTAATTCTTACTTGTTACTTGACCCTTATTTGCCTTAATTGAAGTGATTGCCTTCCTTATTGTTTCGATACTTCTTGATTGTGAGTTCCTTTATGACTTCGTGCAGATATGTTACATGTCCAATTGTTGTAATTAACGGTGTAGTTATCATGTGCTTATTATATCCTGTTGTTTTGTTAAGGTTATTGTTCTTCTTGGCTTTTCTTTGATCCTTATTATGCACTGTTCATGCTTAAATTGACGATTATTGATGTTGGACACGATTTATGATACTCTCTTGGTAATTGACCATTGTTGAGTATTGACTCAAGTTGAGGTCTATATTGCGAAGCTAACTATTGAAACAAGATTGGTTATTGTTGATTCTCTTGCCGGGATGTTATTGTTTCTATTATTTATTTCCTTGCCGGGATGTTATTGTTTCCATTGTTGATTCCCTTGCTGAGATGTTATTGTTTCTATTATTGATTCCCTTGCCAGGATGTTATGATTTCTATTGTTTGGGTGAGGAAGAATGTAAAACACGAAGGGTGATGCCGTGCATGATATTGTGAGTGAGTGTTAATGCACGAAAGGTGATGTCGTGCCAATATTGTGAGTGTTAATGCATGAAGGGTGATGTCGTGCCATATTCTGTGAGTGTAAAATCAAGAAGGGTGATTCCGTGCCACATTATTTAGAGTAAAAGCACGAAGGGTGATGCCGTGCCAAGATTATGGGAGTGTAAAAGCACGAAGGGTCATGCCGTGCCGTTTCTGTTGATTTTTGTGGTGAGGACGAGAGTAAAGGCACGAAGGGTGATGTCGTGTGCTTGTTACTATTTCTACTATTTTTGTTGGTGCCAAAGATGATAATTACCTTGCTTCTTTACTTATTTACTATCAGTATTTGATGTTTCTCTCAATATTTTGCTCCCGTCCCGTTGATTTATTAGTAATATCGTGATTTAAAATAAAGGAATTTATACTACGTTGCTTTGCATGATCTCTTTTTAATTTGAACTCGCCGTAATTATATATATGTATATATATATATATATATTTCAATACTTCAAATTTTAATTGTTACATTTATTATTCAATTAGTTTCTCAATTAAATCTCCTTAAACCGTCTGAGATGTATTTTATTTAAAAAGGGATTTTTACTAAGTTGTAATTTATTAAATCTCATATTAAAGATAATAATTCATTCGATGTTGCATTTTAACTGAAAAGGGCACTTTCTTTACTCAAATGATTTCTAAAAATAACTTCATCTTTTCTCACTGATTTTCTTAATTGGTTTAGAAATTGTAATTTACTTTATATTATATAAATGAGAATGTTGTTGTGAAAAGTGAGATGAAAAATATGTGGGCACAAGATGCCATATGTGCTGAAGGTTCGGAAGTTGAGGTTATGATATGAGAAACCGATGATTGAGATGGTCAGGATTGTGTATAGACAAGATGTGATTGATTGAGTTGACATTGCCTTCTTTATTTGAATACATTATTACTTGTGTGTGTCCTTGTTATGTTAGTGTTGATTTACTTGGTTATCTGATTTACTTGATTATCATTCGTTACTATCCCTGCTCTCCCTTTATTGTCTTTACTGTTTGTATTTTGATTTCTCTCTACTGTTGATATTGCCTTGTTACCCTTATCCTGATATTTTATTATCATATCCTATTCATTTCATTTGACCAGTAGGTGTCTTGACTATTCCTTGTCACTACCCCACCGAGGTTAGGCTTGATACTTACTAGGCACCGCCGTGGTGTGCTCATACTACACTTTTGTACATTTTTGTGTGTATAGATTCAGATATTGATCGATAGTAGCTGTGCGGATCATCGCGGTGGAGACTCAAGGTAACCTGCTACTGCATTCGTAGGCCTCAGAGTCACCTTCATTTGTATTTATGTTCCATTGATTCCTTCTCGTTCTGGAATAATGTTGTATTTATTTTGTATAACTACTCTTAGAAAGTCTTATGACTTGTACCACCGGTTTTGGGAATTGTGATTATTTAGAGCTATTTAATTTGAAGTTATTAAATGTCAAGGTTAATTCAGTTAATGTTAGGTTTACCTAGTTTAGAGACTAGGTGCCATCATGACTCCTTCGGAGGGATTTTGGGTTGTGACATTTTTCTATCTGATTGATCTTCCACATTTTCAATCACATGCTCGTCCTCTTCATCAGTCCATTGGAAATATTCACCTTTAATTTCATTGAATTTTTTATCCATTATGATTAAATTCATATGGATCTCTTTCCTTCCCAAATCCTTATACATATTAAATAACATCTTTAAATTCGTATCATCAGTCAATTTCACTGTGACGACACCAGTTTCCGGATGGATAGCTTCTAAAGATGTTGTTTTACTCAACCAAGTAGAGGGACTCCTGCTACAACATTATGAGGATCTTCCAACAAATCTAAAATTCCATAATAATTATCATCGACATTGAACACATGATAGCATGCTCCAAGATAATGTACCAATAAGTTGAATAACATCCCTGAGAATGATACAATATCCAATATGTTAAATATATTTGATCTTTTCAAAATAGAAAAAAATATCTTGGATTAAGAAAAGCTTCATACTTTCACAAACTCTTGAATGAAGAGGGTGATAGGAGCATTGTGCTGGGTGAGTTGGAGTACTCGGAACGACATCAAGATTTTGGGTACTATAGACGCATAGGACTGAGGGAGGTTGAAGGGGCTATGCATAGGATGAGTAGGGGTAAAGTTACCGGTCCCGACGATATCCCCGTGGAATTCTGGAAGAGCATGGGTAAGGCAGGCTTAAAATGGCTATCTAGGTTGTTTAACGTAATTTTTAGGACAAAGAAATTACCTGAAGAGTGGAGGTGGAGCACGATGGTTCCATTTTATAAGAACAAGGGTTATATCCAAAACTTCAACAACTATAGAGGGATCAAGTTGTTGATCCATACAATGAAAATTTGGGAGATGGTGATAAAAGGGAGGATGAGGAGGAGTGTGTCCATTTCTGAGAATCAGTTTGGTTTCATTCTGGGTCGGTCGACTACTGAAGCCATTCACCTTCTGAGGATATTGGTGGAGCAGTATAAGGAAATAAAGAAGGACTTGCATCTGGTGTTTATTGACCTAAGCTTCTGACAAAGTCTCGAGAGAGGTTCTATGGAGATGTTTGGAGGCTAAGAGAGTGCCACTAGCATATATTCGAGTGATCCAGAACATGTATGATATAGAAAATACATGGGTAAGGACAACAAGAGGGGATTATGAATACTTTTTGGTAGAGATGGGGTTGCATCAGGGAAATGCACTTAGCCCATTTTTGTTTTCCTTGATAATGAATGCATTGACGCGACAAATTCAAGGGGATGTTCCTTAGTGCATGTTATTTGCAGATGACGTAATTCTGATTGAATAGACACATAGTGGTATTAATGAGAGGCTCGAGGTCTTTAGACATACCCTTAAGTCAAAATGTTTCAAGTTGAGTAGGACCAAGACCCGAATACTTGGAGTGCAAGTTCAGCAGTATTTCCCAAGAAGCTGACGAGGATGTAAGGCTTGATATGCAAGTCATTCCCAGGAGAGAGTTTTAAGTACCTTGGGTCTGTAATTCAGAGTGATGGAGAGATTTGTGAGGATGTCACACATCGTATCAGAGAGGGCTGGATGAAGTGGAGGCTCGCTTCCGGTGTCTTGTGTGATAAGAATATGTCATTGAGTCTTAAAGGGAAGTTCTACAAGGTAGTGGTTAGACCGACAATGTTGTATGGGGCAGAGTGTTGGCTGTTAAGTACTCCCATGCCTAGCAGATGAAAGTAGAGGAGATGAGGATGTTCAGATATATGTGGGCACACGAGGTTAGATAGAATTAGGAATGAAGTTATTAGGGACAAGGTGGAAGTGTCCCCTGTGGAGGAAAATAGGCAAGATTTGAGGCTGAGATGGTTCGGGCATGTTAAGAGGAGAAACATAGATGCCATGATCAGGAGGTGTGAGAGGTTGGCCTTGGGGGGGGGGGTAAGGAGAAGGGTAGAGGTAGACCAAAGAAGTCTTGGGGAGAGGTGATCAGGCAGGACATGGCGTAACCTGAGCTTACTGAGGACATGACACTTGATAAGAGGATGTAGAGGTTGAGAATTAGAGTAGAAGGATGGTATCCCTTTTACCCTTAGTTTGCTATTTCCACATATCTTGTATTGTTAGTACTTGCCATCAGTATCCCATTACATTGATATCATTATATATCTTGCACTGTTATTGTTTGTGATAAGTACTTCGTTCATCTTCCCCTTTGTTATCTTGGATTCAGTTTCTAAATATCCTATATTGTTATTACTTGCTATCAGTGCTTCTTCAATAGAATATAAGGGTCCATCAAACTCTATAGAGAACCACGTTCTCTATCAGGTTCAAAAGTACACACACATACTGCAATAAATAAATGACAAGAAGAATTTTACGTGGAAAATTCTCAGCTCAACGGGATTAAAAACCATGACCTACCCTTATAGGATTTTAACTTCACTACTGAGAAACTTTTAGATTATAACCTATGCAACCTAGGATTTAACCTCTTAATACCTCACTAACTTGTAATAGTTATTACAAGCCACTTTGTAATGACTCTATTACAAAGACTTTGCAACTTGACTAACTCTAGCCAAGACTCAGGTTTAAGTTTTATAAAGGGTTTCCTACAGAATGCTTCTAAACACGCTAGGTAGGAATTACAATTGAAGAACTATTACAAAGTTACAACTCAATTAAGGACATACAATAAGTTGATATGAACTGGTCCGTAGTTATTTTGTTCTTTATTCTTGATGCACTTGAGAATTATTTCCTGGATGATCACTAGTGGGAGCTTGAGTAAAACCTCTAAGTGTTCGAATGAATGTGTTTTACCTCCCTTGATATTAATAGTACATGTGTGACCTCACATACAATAATGTAAGTAAGGTAGGTAAAAAGCCTTCCACAGAAAGTTGACTGCTACATTGTTCCTGTACTGTAGCATATGCAGACGACAACTTTCCAGCTGGAGAGTTGACTTTGTATAGTCACCTCGGGAACTGGTAGGGACCTGTTCCCTCAGCTGTTCATTCTACTCTGAAGAGTAAAGCCATATCCCAAGCTGGAACATTGTGATCTTAAGCTCTTGTAAATATGTAACAGGATCCTTATCTGGTTCTGGATAGTAAGTTTGTTAGATCATCAAAACATAAAACAAAGTACTTATGACCAAGGTACTTGTAACCTATCAATATTTCCCTTTTTGATGATGAAAAACTCATAATTGAAAATCCCATAAAGATCCATATAGAACCAGACAGTAAACCAGAAAGACCTTAAGTTTTCCCTTGAATTCTTGCATCCCCCCTTAATCTGTACCTGAACCTCAATGAGTCCCCCCTGAATCTGTATTTCTCTCCCTTCAGATTATTATTCAATTATTCTCTTTATTATTCAATTAAATCTTCCCCCTTTTGGCATCATAAAAAGCACAGAACAAGTAAGCAGCATAAAGAAGTCTAGAGTGGTTAACTTATGCCACTTGTGTGCACATAACATGATAGAAAACAGAGACAAAAGACCAGTAGCATAAACAGCAAAAGGAAGCTACTTGCATTAACCAAATTTGGACCTTTACATGCGGGAGCAGAATCATTGTTATCATCCATAATTTCAAAATAAATAAAAATAATTACCAGAAACAAAAGAAAACATCATTTAAAACAACTAAGAAGATGGACACTGAAAACTTGACACTGAGGGACATCCTTTAGGGGACACTGGAGGAAGGGGGCTTGGAAGAGGAAGCAAGGGTTTGGAGGACAAGATCCATGCGAGCATTCGCGGATATTTGCACATTGAGCTGTCTTTCTTTCAGGTCCTCCACTTGTTTTCTAAGCTTTGTCACACCTCCTTTTTATCACCCGAGGGTAATATAAGAGAATTTTTCCAATTAAAGTGACATTATTCGAAATGAGATTAATTAATTTATCAGAGTCGCCACTTGGAATAGTTTATTTGGTGTCCCAAGTCACCGGTTTATTTTAAAATCCCAAATCGAGAAAATTTCGACTTTATTTAAAAGTCTGCGAACCAGAAATTCTAAGCAAGGAATTCTGTTAACACGGAAGAAGGTGTTAGGCATTCCCGAGTTTCGTAGTTCTAGCACGGTCGCTTAGAAATTTATACTTGGCTTAAATTATCTAATTACTTATTGTTAAAACCTATGTGAATTTATCCATTTACCACTTTTAATTGCTTGATTATTCGTTATTAAAGAATTGAGTTACGTGTACGTATACAATTTTCTTTTGGCGCGTCAAAAATCATATCACGCGAACGTGTCTACAATTAATAACGCTTTATTTATTTTATTAAGAAAAGTTTGGTTGAAGTTGCACGAACGCATCCCTCGAGTTACGTTTTTAGAATTAAATTCACAATTTTATTATGCGAACGTATACATAATCACAATAATAGTCTAAGTCGAGCCTAAAGCAAACTACGAGTGTTTAAGGTTATTTAATATCTAAGTTGTAATACTAATAAGAGCAGGGGTGGTCCAAGAAGATTGGTGGCCTAAAGCCAATTTTTAGTCTGGGGCCTATCAGAAGGAAAAAAATCATCTATATTTTTAATGGAAGTCTTATTTTTCTATTTTTTATGATGTAAAGTTAATAGTTTCTTTTATAAATAATTTAAGCTCTTCTAAGATATTATTGATCTTAGATAATTGAACTAGATTCAAGAAGTTTATAACTTGATATCAAAATAATTTTTGATGTTCTAATATACTTGTTGAAATGCTTGAAACATGAGGGGGGAAAAGGAAAAAAAAGAATGCGCAATATAGTTTTATTCAACGACACTCTTCAACTCTTATTTTTTATAGAAAAAATAAAACTCTTTTTTTTTTCTACAGAGAACAATATAGCTTATTGAGAACTTAAGCTTTTTTGTAGAAATCAAGAAGAGAATATAAGAATGTAGTACCCGTTTTCTGATGAGAAAGATAAAAAATAAAACTTGGACTATTGAATTGCACGTTTTTAGTGAGAAATGAAAAGGAGAATAATAATATAGGTACCTCACTAGTGATGTCAATCGTCAAATTTAAATAATGAAAAGTTTTATATTCACGACGACGGTTTTGGGGGAGTGGTTCTCTTTCTCCAATTTTTGCTTAAACGGTTACATCAATACTAAATTAAAAAAGTTATATTTACTTTTTATAAAATATTTTTTTTTAATTTTAACAGACCCAATATATTTAGACCCTACCTCTAAAGATTGTTGTGAGATGTATATGATCCAACTTACCTTATATTGAGTTCGATTCATGTGGTTGAAATAAATTCTGTTAAAACGTGTTCTCTCTTTTACTAGGCCTTATGCGATATGAATCTAGATTAGTTGGGGGTTCAATACAAATACGAGTAGAAAACAAAAAGAAAAATTTGGGGCCTTCAAAATTTAGGGGCCTAAAGCCTTTGCTTTAGTGGCTTGACCCTTGGGCCGCCCATGAATAGTTATCCCATATAAAAAGTGCAGCAAACCTCAATTTTTAGAAAAACAACTTGTATAATTAAAGTAATAGAAGGACGTTCTTAATTATGACTATTTTTGGACTTGATAAAAAGCTAATAGTTGTAAACAATTTTTTGAGTGTATGTGTTGGGTCCTTAATTATTTGGGGGGAAACATGCCAATCGACATGCTCAAATAAAAAAACTCGAGAAAAAAAGGGGCTGATGGGAACTAGGCTCAGACTAAGCCCAAAATCGAAACCACAAATGGACCCTAGATTCCATCAGATCTGGTCTCGCCCACACTATATTATTTGGGCTGATATTAGGCCCAAAATGACAACCCTGGATATCTTAAATCCTCTTCAACACATTTACTACTCACATTGATACAACAACAACATATGATACTAAATTCTAGAAAAGGTTAACATGCTGAATCATTGTATGAAACATTTATATTAGCTAAATCAATTAAAATCAAAGAAAATAACATCATAACATATAAGTATAAAATGTGAAGTGCATATGGGCCAGAATGAGGCCCAAAGCATTCCCAATCTCTGTAATCAGCTGGCCTGCCCATGTGATATAGGGGAATTTCTAAATGGGCTCAATATCGAGCCCAAATATATGCAGCATCACTAATACATAATCGAAATTCTTTTACAAACCAGTAAAGATCTAGAATCTGGGTTTATCGATCAATGTATCTGATTATTAGCAATTAATACTAACCATGAAAACTACCACTCAACTCATTTATGAACAAGTCTATAAATTTTATAAAGTCCGGTCCAATTTATTACAATAAATCTGAATACAATAGCAATTTTATAGCAGTAAACAGACTTTTTGCATTACTATTCACCTAAAATACAGCTTTCTTTAAAAAGAAATGCTCTAAGTGATAGTATAATCTACTGCTGCTCTATCTTCGAACAAGGCAGGACTGCTCATGACTTTACCAGCAGAGTCCCTTTCCTGTAATGCACTGATTGTTTCAGTGACCAAAAATAAGAATCTAAGCACCATTAAGGGGTGAATATGACCATTAAAGGGTCAGATTCATTTCCTTTAGTGCTGTCATTAAAGGTGAATTCTGAACATGGTTTTGTATGTATATAGACACTGATTCACCAATCAACATTGTCAAGTTTGAGCACATGTACAACACAATATTACAGATTTCATGATCAAATTCAACAGCCATTTAAGCTAATATTAACACATGGTTTATTGACATTGATCAACCCTATGTTCACATATTCATGATTTCTAGAATTAAAAGCAAAGTTCCACCAACCAAAACAAGTTCCAAACACAACTTTTTGAACTCAAAATTAATTCTATTTAAGATGGACATTGTTACATACCTTGAAATTGAAAAATACAACAGAAAATAACCAAATAAAGGTCAGAAAAACCAAGCTTTATTAAGCTTAATAGCAGCAGAAACCAATGAAACTAAACAGCAAAATAGACAGCAGTATCATAGCACTCCAGCTCAAATCATCTTGCCACCAAAGAGCCCAGAAATTTTAAATGAGAATTTTTTTGAGTATTCTTTTAAGTTCTTCAAAATTTGGTATGTGTTTTCAGAAATTTTGTGCAGAGAATGATGCTAAATGTGTGTCTGTGAGTGATGAAATATTTTCCTTTTATAGAGTGCCCAAAAAGGCATCAAAAAGAAATATTCTAACCTAAAAAATTCTGAAAATCAGAATAATACATCATCTTTTATAGTTGTATGTCCTTTTTCTTATCCAATACCAGCATTTTTATGTTAAGGATGGGGACAACTGTGCAAAGTCTAGAACATTCTGGTATTAGCCTATGTAAAAGTTCATTTTTACCCTTTTGATTACTGACTATTTGAGCTTTGTCCTAAGTAATTCAGAGATATGATGCTCAACTTATTCACAATTACGGAAAATAGGCATGTTTTTCAAGTATAATAGTAAATCCCAAATCTTTCATTGAAAACACCAAAAATATGAGTAAGTTTGAAAACTGTGATTTTTTACAAAAACAAGTTTGAAAACTGTGATTTTCCCAAAAACTTCCAACAACACGTAAGATGTTCCATTATCAAGTGGCATGAGAAAAGTAAATCTCTATGCCTACATGTCAATATATGCATGCCAACTGCAATACAATGCGGTGATAAAACCATATGCATACTCTCGGTGTATCAGTGCACTCAGTTCCCCCAATCACTCAATCCTCACATTCACTCAGTCCTCCCAATCACTCGGCACTCGTGCTCGATACTCGCACTCGGCAATCACACTAAGTAGGTACATGCACTCACTGTGGGTGTGTAGACTCCAGAGGGGCAAATCTAGCCCAAGCGCTATAATAAGACAATCATGGCATGAATCAAGAAAGCCTGTCGCGGCATGCAACTCGATTTCATCAATATTCTCACAATCAGGCCATCAGCCTCACTCAGTCATAAAACTCTCCAGTCTCTCGGGCTCACAATATCATGAAAGATCAGCCCAAAAAAATGATGTGATGTATCAATAAATGGTAACAGAGACTAAGATATGATATGCAAATGAATGCATATGACTGAGTATGTAATTTCAATGCAAGCAGATAACTCCACAACAAAAAGGACCTTAGTGGGTCCCAACAGGATAAGCATATAGCCTAGACATGGTTTCTAACATGGATCACAACTCAATAACTCTAGCACGTAGAGATTTCATGGATACAAATAAGATTAGGTAACTATAGTACCACATAATATAATCGAGTTAAAATTCACACGGTACACGCCCACACACCCATCACCTAGCATGTGCGGAACCTCATCACCAAACACATAAGAGGTATATTCACGGGTACTTACCCTCAGCAACGATTTTAGAAGTGTTACTTACCTCGAACAAGCCAAATCCAATACCGAGAAAGCCAATCGATGCTCCAAAAATGCCATCCCGCTCGTACCGACCTATGAACAACTTGAAACTAGCCAAAAGCAACTCAAGAACATCAAATCATACCTAAGGAAATAATTCCAAATGATAAAGGTCGAAACTTTAATCGAAACCCCAAAGTCAACCAAAAAGTCAAACCTGGGATCGTACCTTGGAAACCCAAAAAATTCATAAAATCGGATAACCCATTTAATTCTGAGTCCAACCATAATAGTTTCACTCCAATTCGACTCTGACTCGATATTCAAAACTCAAAAATTCATTCTATGAAATTTTGGACAAAACCCCTCAAATTTCTCTTTAAAATTCACAATCCAATTACCAAAAATGAAGATAGATTTACGAAATATAACCAAAACTGAATACAGAATACTTACCCCATTCCATATGGTAAAAATCGCCTAAAACATTACCCAAATCCGAACTCCCCAACTCAAAATATGACCAAATGAACAAACCCTCGAAATTAATTATTTTTGCCCAGCTGTTTTGCCTCGTTTCCTATGCCAAAAAATCGCAAAATTCACTTTTAATGCCTCCAATGGATTTCCTGTGAAATTTCAGTTAAGTTAGGCTTTTAAATCACTCCATTTGACCTTATAATGAAGGAGATATGTTGGTTTCAATTTTGAAAATAGTGCGGATTTTTAAATACGAATTTAGTAGCAATTTCATAATTAATCTGAAAAAAATCTTGCAATATTATTCGTAGTAAAATAACCGTAAATTTTCCAAACGATGTCGAAACTTGTTGATTCCAGTTTCTATTGTTCCAAAATTACGATACTGATCAATTTCTTCAATCAAAATAGAAATTGGAACCCAATTTCCAACATCTGGAATTTCTTACAAGACTCGAATCTCGCATATACACACTGTATGAGTCTGAACAAGCTGTATTAAGCCATAACCATAACCCAATATGTAATAACATGATATACCATGCAACTCGCATACTCGTATCAATAATTTTTTATCACAGTAGCTGCTCAAAACAAACCCCATACCAGTAACAAACCTCATATAAATTAAACCTCATTCAAAACCTTCGTACACTACCGATGATGAAAGAAACATGTAGAAACTCATAACCACTCATCAGATCGACAAGTCATGGATCTCTCTCACTCGTCTGACTAGAACTAAAGCAAAATTTTTAGTTGACTTCCGATATTATTCTTCCAAACATACCGTAATCAAATCCGATAGTATCCATTCTAGGTCCAATGACCTTATCTCATCAAACTCTACTGTTCTATTGACACGCCACACCAATACAACCTAAATTCACAACCTTGCAATCTGTGCCCCAACAAGGAACAATTCAAATATACTCAAACATGGAAAATGACTCAAATGAGAGAACCGTCCCCCAAGGTCAAAAAGTATCACCACAAACGCAATGCTACGAACCCATCATAAATAACCAAGACACATGAATCTATCACAAAAGGATCATATCCCAACATAACCCAACTGCAATGCGTGATCCCATCCAAATACTAGTCCATATGAAATACCTTAAGCCACAATGGTCAAAATCAAGAACCACACGCAATTTGACATCAAGTACACAAAGTGCATGATCATAACCATGGAGAAGAAAATAACACAATATACGACAACCCAGAAAGACCATAACCAAGGGGTAATAAACCATTCCACACCCCAATCACCATCTCGCTTGAATTCCGCTATAAGACCCAAACAGAACAACACCATGTGTGCATATATGTTACGTCCCACAATATTACGTCAATATTACGTTCTGCAGTATTATATTACGATGATCTTATGCCCTGCAGTATTAAGTTACGACAGTGTTGAACCCGACAATATTACATTACGGTGATATTATGCTTCGCAGTAATAAGTTACGACGACGTTGCACCTTGCAGTATTTTATGTGGAATTTGCCGTAAGATAATTGACATCAGTCCAAGGAAAAGATTATTTGGGGATTATAAGGATTATGCTATTTCACAAGTGATTAGTAAATTCATAGAGGCGAAAGGGGGAGCAAGTCTAAAAAAATAAATTTTTGTCAAAGTTTTGCATTTTGGCATAAAATACGGTCCGAGCTAAAATACCCGGTATTTTTGGACTAGTGCCATACAAAGTATTACATGGCCGTGATAGTAATGTGTACAAGGTATGTTAAAAGTGAGTGATATTTTAAGTAAGTGGGAATAATTCTTAATTTTATGGGTAATTGATTAATTACCTGGTAACGAGACATTATCTAATTACCTAATAAGTGGATAAATGTTTAAATTTCCCACTTCCCCAACAAGGAAATTAGGTGGTAGCAATATACGTTATACTGGATGACTCTTAAGTCATTATAGAGTGTGGTGGCAATACCTTTGGACTTCTATTAATAATCTTTATTTGGTTTGTAAAGGTGTTCAAGATTTACAATTAGAAAAATTCGTATCCTTCGTAGACTACGCATTTGGTAAACGTACTTGTTCAAAAATCAGAAATTCCATCTCGTATTGTAGGAAATGCCTAGTTACAACTTGCACATCAGGCAATGTCTCAGTTATCTTATAAAAAAATAAATTCAAAGATGTAAGATGGAATTCAATTTTTGTTAATATCTGCACATTGCCTCAAGTGTTCTACACTTGCTCGTCATTGAGAACATTAGCTTTGTCTAGCTGTGCATTTGATAGAGGAGTTGTTATTTCGTGGAAATCTCTGAAGACTGTCAAGTTTAGCACAGTGGTGTTGAAGCATGAAGAGATTGGAAAGTTACTATCAGATTGTCCTACTTTGGAAACTCTGGAATTGTCTTGTTTCTATGCTTTTCGGCATCTGGAAATTAACAATTCAAATTTAAAGAGACTAAAATTGAAAGATAGTTGGCATGCGTATGAAGAGGGTGATCATACGTTGGAAATTGTTGCACCATATCTTCAACACTTGGAGATCTCTGGAGATATTGATGATGTTAAGTCTAGGCTAGTAAATGTATCCTCTTTGGTCAGCGTTGAGCTTATTTTTGACATTACATGTGTGAGTAACCTCCAGGATCATTTTGTATATGTTATAGAAACATAAGAAAAATGGCTAACGTGTCATGATTGAGGTTACTGTTTGAGTTTGTTATGCACCTTTAGTTCCAAGACAGGTCAAATAATGTGAAAGTCTTTCAAAGAACCTAGAGCAAAGCACCGTCAAATTGGTGCAAGTTTTCAATTATGATCTCGATTTGGAATGTTACCACAAATGATTATCTTTCTCACGGGAATCAGTTCAGGTATATTAAGACGATCCTTTTTTGTTTTGGCATGATCCATATGATACGAACGCAATGTGCAAATGCACAAATTCCATGAATGACTCTATTCATAGAAGTATTAGAGATATCTATGTTCTTGAATTTCCATGTGTCATAATATTTTATCATCTGTTCATGGGTCTCAGAAAAATATAAAAGTTGAAAAGAGTTTACTTTATGATATTACTCAAAGGCAAAATGGTCTTATGAAGCTCTGAAAGATTTTATTAACGTACCTTTCATGTATTGTATTCATGTGCATTGACCCATGACCAGATGACGTTATATACGCTTATATATGTAAAAATATGTATATGAGATATGGGAAAAGGTTACGACATTATATACGCACCACCACCTGATCAGCTGGTATATGATGATGATGTTGCCCACAGTGGCTGAAATATGATTCAGACGGCATTATATACGCGTATATGGGTATGTATTCAAATGGCGTTATATACGCATATATGTGTATGTATTCAAACGGCATTATATACGCGTATATATGCATGTATATATATGTATATGGGATATGGGAAAGGTTATGGCGTTATATACGCACCACCACCTGATCAGCTGGTATACGATGATGATTTTGCCTACAGTGGCCGATATGATATGATGGGATGCCCTCAGAGACTGATAATGTTATGAAACATGTACCTATGCATGACATGACATTCATACGCATATGCATGACACTGAAAATAATTTATGATTTACAAAGTTATTCAAACTCACAGGTTGAGTCATGTACTCCATATGTCTTTCATGTCTCTTATGTATTTATTTATGTTCCTTACATACTCGGTACATTATTCGTACTGACGTCCCTTTTGCCTGGGGACGCTGAGTTTTATGCCCGCAAGTCCTGATAGATAGGTCGAGAGCCCTCCAAGTAGGCTATCAGCTCAGCGAAAGATGTTGGTGCGCTCCATTTGCTTCGGAGTTACTTGTTTGGTTAGTATTATTTGGACGTGTATTTTTTGGTATGGCGGGACTCTATCCCGACCTTTATGACATTCATGTATTCTTAGAGGCATGTAGACATATGTCATATACGTGAAAGATTGTACGGCCTTGTCGGCCTATGTTTGAGTTTATAAATGATTATGTTGGCCTATTAGGTCTGTATGTCACGTGTATATAATGATGTAATAAGAAAGATACGTTACGTTGGTACTCGGTCGAGTAAGGTATTGGGTTGCCCGTCGCGGCCCATCGGTTTGGGTCGTAACAATATAACCAACAAATCACAACCCCTAGTAGCATGGAAGAGTAACACACAGAACATATAAGATACGAATAAAATCATATCTAACTGAATGACACATCCCTCAACAATAGCAGTTTAGAGTCAATAAATCCAACCTAATATAGAATACACATCCTTATTGGGCCTACCAATGGGCCCCTAAATCAACTCTGGTCATCCCTGAATTGACAAATAGCCCTCCAAAAGTCCATAACGACCTAACCATAACACATACTATCATATGGCTAACTTTGGCCACATTTTCACAGTCCACAACCATGAAACAATCTGCTTCTGAGAACACATAGTCTTCAAATCCATAGAACATATGAATCACCATATCTGATCTTAAATCCACCACCCGAATGTCTAACACATCTCCCATACACGATCATCCCACGAGAAATACTTCTATAATTCTTCCATGCCATATATCAAAATATGAATATCAGCAGTTCATCAAATAGGCGATCACAATACCAATAAAGCATCCATAAGCCTTTTGAAATGCGCACCCTTCTCAGGAAATACCAAGTAGTAATAACATTCATCTAGACATCTGAAATCGTCCATGTTGTCTAAGAATTCATGACCTTCCCTTCAAAACCGAACTGTGACCTTGCACATGCAAATCTCAACCATACACAACACACCGGATCTATCATACTATCATATGATCTCATCCAAGGGAAAATCCCAATACACAACATGTTCCTCATGCCAGTAGGGAATATCCACCTCGAACCGTGATAGAAATTATCGAGAACTCTTTAGAATCTATTTGCACATAACCAAGCTATCAAAACCGAATCCCTCTAACTCAACCAAGCCACGCATGTCGCCAAAACCCAAGAGCATTGTCACAAAACACCTATAGAATCAACACGTCATAAGTACCGAAAGAAACGATAATACCCATTACCGTGCTTATCCAACCGACTATAAAATTGTCCTATTTCTCCGAGTTACTTTTGAATTATCCTCAAGGTGACACTTCTCCTTGCCATAACACCATGATCCTTAACCAAAACTTACCCCACGAGATCCTAGAATAAAATTACACTACCCTATATAACCTAAATCTATTTTACTTTGTATTGAGCAAATTTTATTGGAACAATCAGTAATGGTATAACAGTTAGAGTGACTGCATTTAGTGACTGACATGAAAAATCCCGCTGTCGAGTTTAAAGCTTTTCCCTTTCTAACGATATCATTTGGATAAAAAGTTCTACCGAAACTTCGGGCCAGAAAGAATAGTGATTAATTATATGAATAAGTTTCATGGAAGTTTCTTATTAGTAAAAATTTCGATTCTATTATTTTCATGATTAATTAGTGTGGTAGGGTTGTTTTGTTGTTGTTTCACTTAGGATTAATCTTAGCGGTCTTGAATTGTTTTTTGTTCACTTGTTCCTTCAGATGTTGGACGTCGAGAAAAATCTCAAAATGGTCTTTTATATTTGAGCTTAATTAGATTCGTCCCCAACCCCCATTATTTCAATTGGAACACTAATCGAACAATATCCATAATCTCCCAAGTTTTTTAGTATGCATTTGTAACAACCCGATTAGTCGTTTAGTATATTTGAGTCTCGTTTTCCTATTTGATGCTTTGCGTATATTTGTTTGTTGTTTTCCAACTTGCGGTGATGGTTAGTTTGGTTTCGGAAAGGTTTGTGAGTGAATTGGAATACCTAGTTCCCTTGTTGGAAGCTTAAGTGGTAATAGTTTGATCAAGGTTTGACTTTCAAGTTGATGATCTAGGATTGGTGATTTGCTGGTTCTAATTGAATTATATGATGATTTTGTACTTAAGTGTATGTGCAGATTTGGATTTGGAGGTTCCTAGGATGTTTTGGCTCTATTTGCCGAAAGTTAGCAATTTAAAGATTATGAGAGTTGATAGGGTTGACCGGGAGATGAATTTGATGATATCTGATACAGATTATTAGTTTTGAAACTTGAAATAGGTTCATTATGTCATTTGAAACTTGTGTATAGAGTTTGGTTATGATCCGGATTGGCTAGGAATGAATCAGACGCTTGGTAGGAGAAATTATGAACTTAAGAGAAGTCCAATTTTTTGTTTGATCTTTGATTCGTAGACGTGATAATCTATATGTATTTGGAACCTTTGGATAGGTCCGAGTAGTGTATTAGAACTTGTTGGTATGATTAAATGGGGTCTCGAGGGCTGGTGTATGTTTCGAATTGATTTCAGATCATTTTATTGCATGTCGGCACAACTGGTTCTAGTGTGGCGCACCTGCAAAACATTTAGTGCATGTGCGAGGTCTTAGAAGCATAGAGGAGGTCATAGATTCAGAGCTTGGCCTGAGCTTGGGATTCTGTAGATGCGGACTTACCTGTGCAGAAGCACATGTATGGATGCACATTAGGAATGCATCATATGCTCCGCAGGAGCAGACAGAATGCTCAAAAGCGATTGGTTAGCTGGTTTGCTCATCTATGTGAATTGTGCAGCCATGGTGTAGAGATTGCTGCCAGGAGATTATATTTCGAGGGTTTGTCTTAGTTTCATTATTTTGAGTTATGGAGCCCGACTAGGGGCAATTGTTTAAAGAAATTTAATCACCACTTTGAGGGTAAGTGATTTATACTTGATTTTGATGTATATATTGTTTCCATATTGATTAATACATATAGATTATGAGATTTGAAAGAGAAATTTGGGGGTCTTGCCTAAATTTTTGAAGAGTAAAAGTTGAGGATTTTGGAGTCGATTTGGACTTGTCTTTATCTAATCACATATTTGGACTCGTGGTGTTATGGTAGTTGGGACCTGCCCATTGACTATGGTTTTGACCATGTAAGCCCAGGTTGACTTTTGCTGACTTTTTGGATTGAATAAAGATTGAAGCTTTGTTATTTGGAGTTAATTCTTATAGCCTTGTTTGATGTTATTCGATTATTTTTGCTAGATTTGACCCGTTCGGAGAAGGATTTGAGAGGAAAGAATTCTTGGAGTATTGATTCTCATTTGTTTGAGGTAAGTATCTAGCCTAAGCTTGACTTGAGGGTATTTTTCCGCAGGCTATGATGTTTGCTCTATGTTGGGGTGGCGTATATGAGATATGATGAGCATATGCATGCACCGTTGTTATTAACAATTCGGGTAAATCATAGGCTATTATATGCCATATTTTTGCTATCATGCTTCCATAATACCATATTTTGTTCACTTGTTTGGCTACGACTCATGCTAGATATCATGTCTAGGCTATTGCATATCTGTTTGAGAAACAATAGGGCTATTTTTGCTACGTTGAGCTATTTGTCTTAGCCGTAGTCATACTTTTCAGTCATTATATTATGTCTGCATGTTATATCTCTGTCTCTGTATACTCTTTATATGTTATCTCATATGTTGGTAGTGTCCTTATGTGTGTGACAGGGTTTGAACTGATTTATGGCACATTGGTATATTCCATGCAGTATTTTAGTCATGATATTGTGAGGTGTGAGCACATTGAGATTTGAGGAGATTGATGATTGATTTTGGCCATAGATCTATATTGAGCGGATTGATGGCTGATCTTAGGCCTTAGAGCCGTGTTGATATTGGTTGTAATTTGACGCTTACATCAAAGCTCCATATTGGGCTGAGTGATATTGATCATTGACTTTTGATCCTATCAATGCTTGGGCTAAGATTCACCCCCTTTGGAGTCAGGTAATAACCTCGTGAGTACATGCACTTGATATGTACTTAGTGAGAGGCTTATTCTAGGCACTCGTACAATGCTGAGTGTGTGTATATATATGATAATTCAGGGGCATTTTGCTAATTACCGTGAGTATGCTGAGAGTATGATTGAGGGGTGCTTGTTCCAGGCATTATGAATGTGCTGAGATTTTGTATACTTGATGATTAAGCTGTAATGTTGTTGATTTTGGCATGTATGCTTGTCATGGAAGCATATAGTTGTATTTTCGCATGCTAATTGGTATTTCATGTCCTTATTTGATTCTTAGAGCTTGAAATCGTAGTTTTACTTTGATAAATCCCTGTCTAGGTGATTTTTGTTGAAAAGTTGATGCCTTGATTGATATACTTGAAAATCATGTTTATTTCTCCTCTTATTATGGTAGAGTTGAAATTGATATTAGTTGTATGCTTATCATTTTGCTATTATTATGATGTTACTATTGTTGTGGCTGTTTAAAGTGAAAATTGGACCCTTCCAATCTCGTCACTACTTTCAAACCGAGGTTAGACTTGCTACTTATTGTACTCATACTACACTCTCCACTTTATATGAAGATCTGGGTGTTGCTGATATATGTGGTATTGCTAGAGAGCTATTCACCGGACCTGCTTGGAGATTTCAAGGTAGCATCGCTATCTCTTTTGTAGGCCTTGAAGGTCCCTCCTTGAGTTCATATTATTACTGTTTAGTCTTCCAGATAATATTGCATTTTATTCAGACGTTGTATTTCGTATTCTCTAGAGTTCATGCACTCGGTGACACCAGATTTGAGTGATTTTCAGTTGTATTGTCTTTTTTCACTTCACATATTTATGCTTTTTCTCTATTGAGGCTATTTCTTACTATTGTTGAAGTTTATTTTTGCTTATTTGTTATTGGCTTGTTATAACGACTCGATCGGTCGTTTTGAGCTTTTGCACTTCGCTCGCCAGTTTTCGGGCATGTCTGGCCCCGTGTGATGTATTATAACTTATGTAAATCGTCGGTTTTGGTTTACAGGGTAATTAGAATGAATTTGGAAGAACAATTCTCAATTTGAAACTTAAAATTTGAAAGGTTGACCAAGTTTTGACTTGTTAGTATATGATCTTGGATTGACATTTTTATGATTTGGTTAGCTTCGTTAGGTGATTTGGGACTTAGGAGCATGATCGGAATGTATTTTGGAGGTCCGTAGAAGGTTTATGCTTGAATTGGCGAAAATAAAAATTTGGATTTTCCGGTTGGTAGTGGAAATTTTGATATCGGGGTCGGAATGGAATTTGAAAAATTGGAGTAGGTCCATTGTGTCATTTGTGATGTGTGTGCAAAATTCCAGGCCATTCGGACGAGGTTTGATAGACTTTTTGATCGAATTCAGAATTTGGAAGTTTTTGGAATTCATAAGCTTAAATCCGATGATGATTTGATGTTTTGATGTTGTTTTGATTGTTATGAAGGTTGGAACAAGTTTGAATGATGTTATTGGATATGTTGGAATGTTTAGTTGAGGTCCCGAGGCCTCGGGTGAGTTTCGGGTGGTTAATGAACCAATTCTTGTTTTTTGAGAGTTGCAGATTTTTCTTCTGTTCTGTTGCAGAGTTTTGTTCTTCGCGTTCGCAAAGGGGTTGTTGAGAGGGGCAGCTGGTTTGTTCTTCATGTTCGCGATGTAAGTCCTGCGTTCGCGATGGTTCCTGAGTTAAAGCTACGCGTTTGCGAGGAGCGTTCTGCGTTCACGTATGGTCGGCTGTTTGGCCCTCGTGTTCGCGAAGAAGGTAATTTTGGTCACTAAAGATTGGTGCTTCGTAAATGCGAGGGTGCTGCCGCGTTCGCGATGAACAAAATATCTGGCTAGTCATATTATATTTTAAAAATCGAGGGTTTAAGTCCAATATCACAAAAACCATTGGAGAGCTCGGGAGAAGGTGAAATTCAAGGAGATTTTCAGTGGAGCAATTGGAGCAAGTATTCTTCTCTCATATTTGATTTAATTTCATGATTTAGTCTTGAATTTCATCATTTAATTTGAGAAATTAGAGTGAAAATTGGGGGAAAATGGAGGAAAAGTTTGAGAATTCTTTTAGGGATTTGAATGGGCAATTGAGGCCGAATTTGGATAAATTTGTTATGGGTAGACTCGTGAGAGTCTAATGATTCTATTGATGTGATTTTGAGACGTGGGCTCGGGGTTCGGGTTTGGCCTATTTCAGGATTTTTGATGTAAATTGATTATTTTCGAGTGGGCTTTGTTCCCTTAACATATTTTGATGATATGAATCTGATTTTGGTTAGATTTGGAGCAATTGGAGGCCAATTCAAGGGGCAAAGGCACTGCGGGCTAGAGTTTGGGCTGGATTCAGGTAAGTAATGATTGTAAATGCTGTCCTGAGGGTATGAAACCCCGGATTTCACATCGTTGTGCTACTTTGAGGTGACGCACATGCTAGATGACAAGCGTGGAGTCGTGCACCGTTGGGGATTGTGACTTGGTCCGTCCAGTATGACTGTCAAATCACGTATTTGATTGAAAACTGTTTGATATCATTGTTCTTCGAAAAGTATTTCTATGTTTTGGGCAGAATGCTATATTTTGGCCTCGTGCCAACTATTTTGGACCCTTATGGGGCTTTTACTACTTTTCCTCACTGTTTTAACTTAATAATTGTACTTAGTCATGCTGTGTTTTACTGATTTCATAACTCAGCCTTATTTACTCAATTTTGATCCTATAAATGATATTCTTGAGGTGATGCCTTGTTTTGACTGATAGTCCGAGTGGCTTGTGAGGTTGATGGCTTAGAGAGGCCGAAGGCCTGATTGTGAGGTTAATGACTGAGAAAGACCGAGGATCTGAGTGTGAGGTAAATGAATGAGAGAGGCCGAGTGCCTGGTTATGAGGATTATATATTTATAGATCGGGCTGCACGCCGCAACAATATATATATATATATATATATATATATATATATATATATATAGCAGCAGTTATGATAAGGTACCTATTGAGCGTGAGCGCTGAATGCTGAGAGTTGAGTCATGAGTGACTGAGGGGCCTGTTTATAAACTTACTATTTTCACTCCTCCTTAAAGTAAGTCTCTGTTTAATATGTTGATTAAATTACTATTTTCACTAATCTTTAGACCGAGCCTCTATTGAAAATGTTAAACAAATGTTTTAAACAACTTTCCTTTAAACTGAAGTTTTTACAAGGTGTTCGGAATTTAGTCACCGATTTGTCTTTGTTACTTCCACTGAGATTTTTAAGTTATGAGATGGTTATGAATTTCTGTTTGGCCGAAAGACTGTAAACGAACTATGTTTTGGCTGAGGGGACGATTATGATTTCATCACTTTCACTATAAATTACATTGAACTTCTACTGAAACTGTTAGAAAGACATATTTTTCAAAGACTTTTCCCGAAATTGGAGTTGAACGAGATGATTTGATTTGTGTCCTGTTTTGGAAACATACTGTACCCACTGTGGTGCTATGACGTGGTTTACGTGATTTCTCACTGCTCAGTCTTTATTTACTTTTATTACTTACTGAGTTGGCGCACTCACATTACTCCCTACACCTTGTGTGCAGATTCAGGTATTTCTGAGCTTGGTAGCAGGTTCATCGGAGTTAGCAAGGTAGCTGCCTGGCGATCACAGCCCTGCTTTTCTCCTTCATTATTCATCCTTATATATTCTTGTGATTTTTTCGGCCATATTGGTCTTGATGTTACAAGACAGTTATAGTAGATGCTCGTGACTAGTGACACCCCCAATGTCAGGCTTGTGTATTTATTTCGCACTGTTCATTTAGACTTACATTATGAGATATTTGATTAATTAAAGGCTTAAAAATGTCAGTTATTGATTAAATGGTTAATTCAGGAGTTGTGTCGGCTGGTCTAGTTTCACGATAGGCCCCGTCACGATCGGGTCAGTTTTAGGGTCGTGACAAGATGGTATCAGAGCCTTGGTTACATAATTCTCATGAGTCATGAGCAGGTTTAGTAGAGTCTCGTGGATCGGTACAGAGACGTCTGTACTTATCCTCTGGAAGATGCAGAACCTTTAGGAAAAACTTCACATTCTTGAATTCTTATCGTGTATCCTTGATTCAGCTTGAAATGTAACTCTTTGAATTCCTTCCATGCATTTGTATACGCACATGAACGCTCGGTATCAGTTGTGCATCGATGACTTGTGATTCCCTTACAAGGGGCGATATATGATTTCTGTGTGTGATGTTTGGCCAGTCTAGAGGACTTAAGGCCGAGCCTTGCCTATAGCTTGAGCCCTGAGCTGTTGATTTTGTGAGCGCGTGTTTTTGGATTTATATGATCAATAAATGTCCTTATTAGGGGAAGTGATGGCTGGATAGCCATGTGATGAGTATGATGCGATTGCGAGATGTGTTTGTATGATTTGAGTGAGGGGAGAAGGGTCTGCTTGGAGTATTAAGAACTATCCGGTGCTCGATTTGCATGATGTATAGCCCGAGTTCTGGCATGATGAAGGTTCTTTTTCATGTTGTCTGGTTGGGAAATGGAGTAAATTTTATGTCATGATATGAGTTCAGACTTAGGAAGGGTAAGTGTCCGGGTAATAGTTATGATTATGGAGGAATATAGAGAGATGCCAATTTGAGGCTAAGCAAGTGGATTATCTTCTGTGGAGTGTTCTGAAGTTGCGTGGTCCCTTCCTTTTTTATCAGTGAAATTATACATGCTGCATTTTGAGTTTGGATTGCATAGAAAAGTTGTCTTGACCGTTACAAGGGTGAACGCGAGGTTTGCAAATAATTTGAAATACTAGATGGTCTGTGTTGCATGATCTCATGAAGAATTGAGTTTAATCTCACTATGGCATTATGGTAGTAATAGAGCATATGCATTATGGGTTATGGTGTGTTTTGATCTATGGCTTTGAGCCAAGTGGGGGAGTCTGCTATTGATCAGTTGAATGCACGGTTATGTGCCGTGTTGGTTCCAGTTTGAGGCATAATGGTGAATCAGTTATGGCTTATAGAGGTTGAGATCGAGACCCGAATAAAGGAAATATTTTATAGGGGTTATGTTATGCTTCATGGGCGTATAAGAATCTATGGAATGACTTGAGTTGTTATTGGTGAAGGATGTAATGTACATAGAGCAGGAATCTATTTGGACGCATTAAGGTAGGGTTACTTTCTACGGTATTGGAGTGCTAATGGAGCACATGTCGCTGATACGTTTGATCAGTCTAAGTGAGGTTTGAGTAGAGTGGATGACTTTCGAGAATGAGTCTAATGGGTTCAAGATTTTTACATGTAATAATTGGAGATTTTTAGGTTGTATATTTGGCTAGAAATTGAGGTTTGCATTGGAGGGTGTCAAGACTCTTGGTATTTCTATATTATTATGGATTCTGCACATCCGTATCAGGAAGGTGAATGTGATGACTTTAGATTCGTAGAAGGTCTTCTCAGAGCGGGTATCTCAGCTGTGGTACTTTTGGGGGTGCTTCAGAGGAATGGGAGGGTTTATGAGCCTTAGGGCGATGCGATTTTAAGCTAAAGTTCGCGGGGAAAGTTTTAGTTAAGGATAGTGGTGTACTATCAAGGAAATGTATCAATTTCAAGGTAATTCTAAAGGAATACAGAGAATTAGGACAACTTGGTAGTAGGTTGGATCGATAGGGTAATGGATATGATCGGTTCTTGGGTACTTATAATGCACTGGGTTCCTACAGGTGTTTCGTGGCAATGCTCTTAGGTTTTGATGGCCTGCGTAGCTGGGTTGAGTTAGAGGAATTTAGTTCTGATGGTTTGGTCTTGTGCAAATGGAATTCAGAGAGTTCTTGATGGTTTCTACCACGGTTAGAGATGTATATTTTCTACTGGCGCGAGGAGCATGTGATGTATAGTGATTTTCTCCTAAATGGGATCAAACGAAAAGTCTTGGCTAGTTGAGTACATTGTAGCTTGTGACTCGGAATGGATTATGAAGTCCCCATATTTGACATAGGATGGCATGGTATATGCGGTATGTTGTGTAGGGTTGAGATTGTGTGTAAGTTTACGGTTCAGTTCCGGAAGGAAGCTTATAAATTATTAGGTGGCATGGACAATTTAGATGACTAGACGAATGAGATCACTGATTGGTGTGGCTTGATGAGGGTATACATTTAAGAAAGGGCGATGTGTTGAGTTATGGATACTTCATTGGTATGACGACACTCTCTTATTAGATCGACTACTGATATTCAAGTTTGCTTAATAGCATAGGAGAATTTTAGGAGTATCCCTCGTGGAATGATCAAATATCAGACGTGTGTTAAATGTTCAGCAATGTAGCTGGGATCAGATATGGTGATTCATGTGCTTTATGGATTGGGAGATTGAGAGTTTCTGTGAGTAGATGATTTCGTGGTTGTGGATTGTGAAAATGTAGCCAAGGTCAGTCAGAGGGTAGTATGCATTATGATTCAGTCACTGTGGACTTTCGGAGGGTTATTTATCTGTTGTGGGTTACCAGAGTTGATTTGAGGTTCATTTGTGGGCGCAACATGGATGTGTGTTCTGTACTGAGTTGGAATTATTGACTCCGAACTGTTATTGTTGAGAGATGTGCCATTCGATTGTTGTTGAGATTATCCATGTTCTGGAGTGAATTATGAGTTACTCTTCTGTGTTACGAGGAGTTGTGATTTGTTGGTTATATGCACATATGTTGCGATTCCATTTTGAGCTTTATAGCGGAATTTGAGCGAGACGGGTAATTGGGCGTTGCATGATTTGTCGAGCATTAGGTATGTTATTTCGGACTGTTATTTCGGACTGATATGACATTGCATCATTTGCTTTTCAATGGTTATGGTGATTCACTTTTGGGTGGTAGTCATCAAATTCCGCTTGGTTGATGATTTTGAGCAGGGTGATTTGAGGTGTCTCATGTGAACCGGTGTTTGGATAGGGTCGCACATTATAGCGAAGTTATGTCGAGCTATGATCCTTCAGGTTAGATTCATGTGTTCTGGTTTTACGATGTGTGATGTGTTCTTAGCATTGTGTTGTGGTGTTACTGGTGAGCTTGTGGTACAACTCTCTCATGTGATTCACTTTCCATGGTTTGAGTACATTGGGACTATTGCTTATTGGTGCACGGGTTACACGAGTTGTGGCTTTAGAGTGTATTGATGTGTCGTGTCACCAAAGTAGTTTTGTTTAATTAGATGAGATCGTTGGGATCTAGAATGAATACAAACAAATTTGATTTCAATGTGTTGGAAGGATAATATCGATGTTCGGCTCAGAAATTTGCTATGGCCCTTGCCAAAGGAGATGGAGATTCATAAATGGTTGATCTGAGGAATAGTTATGACTTTCTGTGTGTTTCATTCGTCATTGGCAGTATATGGAAGTGTTGGAATGAGGTTTTATTTGATAAGAGGTTTATTATCGATATTCGGTTGTTTTGAGTAGCTGCTATGATTAGAGGTTATCGCTACGAGTGTTTGAGTTTTGTGGTATATCATGTAATTGCATCTGAGGTTGCAGGTACGGTTTATCACAGCTGGTTTGAACTTATTCAGTGTATAGATGGGAGATTCTGATCTTAAAGATGATTTCGAAAGTGGAAAATTGGTTCCATGGTTTATGGGCTAGGGTGGATTGTGGAATTTCAGTTGCATTGTGTTATCAGACCTATATAAGATATGGTGACGTGAGATCACCTTCGGATATATGCATGGTAAGGTTACACAACGATTTGATGGTTTTCGTAACAATTCTGGTCATGTTCGAGGACAAACAAATGTTTAAGTAGGGGGAATGTAATAACCCGACCGATCGTTTTGATATTTTGCACTTTGCTCGCCAGTGCTCGGGCATGTCTAGCCCCGTGTGATGTATTGTGACTTATGTAAATCGTTGGTTTTGGTTTTCAGGGTAATCAGAATGAATTTGGAAGAACAGTTCTTAGTTTGAAACTTAAAATTTGAAAGGTTGACCAAGTTTTGACTTGTTAGTATATGATCTCGGATTGGAATTTTTATGAATTGGTTAGCTCCGTTAGGCGATTTGGGAGCGTGATCGGAATGTAATTTGGAGGTCCGTGAAAGGTTTAGGCTTGAATTGGCTAAAATGAAAATTTGGCATTTTCCGGTTGGTAGTGGAAATTTTGATATCGGAGTCGGAATGGAATTTCGAAAATTAGAGCAGGTCCATTGTGTCATTTGTGATATGTGCGCAAACTTTCAGGTCATTCGGATGAGGTTTGATAGATTTTTTGATCGAATTCGGAATTTGGAAGTTTTTGGAATTCATAGGCTTGAATCCGATGATGATTTGATGTTTTGATGTTATTTTGAGTGTTTTGAAGGTTGGAACAAGCTTGAATGATGTTATGGGATATGTTGTCATGTTTGGTTGAGTCCCGAGGGCCTCGGGTGAGTTTCGGGTGGTTAACGGACCAATTCTTGGTTTTTGAGAGTTCCAGATTTTTCTTCTGTTCTGTTGCAGAGTTTTGTTCTTCGCATTCACGAGAGGGCCTCGTGTTTGTGAGCACGTGATTTTTTCCCCACATGAGTTATTCCTACAGAATCACAAAGAATTAGATTTTTCTTTTAATTATTGTCATTTTAGAAATTATTGCAGAATTTTCTTAATGATTTGCGTTTGTCTGTGCATGCTTAATTTCATCTAATTCATGAAAATACAAAAAATACTTTTCATTTTCATTTAGGATTTAATTCTACATTTTTAGGTTAATTAGCAATTTAGTTGTCTTATAAAAATGATTAAAATCACAAAAAATAATCCACTTTGCATTTTTGAACTTTTTAATTTTAAATTTTGTAGTTTTCCTTATAATTTGGGAATTAATTAATTGTTGTAAATACGATGTTGAGTAATTAGCTTATTTTTTGTAAATTAATTTAGTTTTAAGTTAATTTAGGTTTTATTTTGATTTGAAAAGAAAAGGAAAATGGGAAAATGAAAAGAAAAGGAAAAAGAAATAAGAAAAGCTGTCTTTTGACCAAACTGGTAACAACCCAAGCAGTTTCGACCCATTACCCATTCAAGATCCGGCCCAATCACGCCTTTACCTGGTCCAGTCTTTGCAGCTTAACCAAACGACGCCGTTTGGAGTTCATCTAATTAGATCCAATCTCATCCTTCCATTCCATCTGATCTAACGGTTGAAATATTTCCCCCATATCTAATTAAATATGTCCGAATCCTTTCAGAACTCCTCGTACTTCTTCACTTCATCTTCTTCACCAGAGACTCAGTAACCCTAGCGCCGCCCTTAAATCCTGGCCACCTACGGTGGCAGTGCCACCTCAAACCATTACCAAATTTACACCACAAAATCCTCACAACCACCTCTTTTCCAATCCCCAACCATTTTCCCTCTAATCCCTCTAGAATTTCTCGAATCTTCAATTGAAACGATTCGATCCCAAAACCCTAAAACCCCAAATCTCCCAAATCGGCGAGTTTCAGTAAAGGATTGGGGTCGAAATTGAGTTTATTCGTGTGTTCTCAACGAGAACACACGATTAATGTCAATCTCGGCTAAAATCGAAGGTTTTGAAGAACTTTTCAATGTCCACTGTCCAACCATCTTCCTAGGTATTTTTTCTTTTCCTGGCTATGTTTCTTTCTTTCATTTTCGTTTTTATTCTTATTTTTATCTTTTTCTGCTTCTTTCCTTTTCTTTGTTATCTTTTCTGTTTTTTTTAAATCATTTTGGTATGCATGCTTGTTTTAGATTATCTTTAGTCAAGCACGTTTTCTTTTAGTTTATTTGATTTTTACTTAAATTTCTGTCTATTGCTTTTGTTTCTTTGGATTACTGGATTCAGAGACTCCTTAGAACTCTGTTGGCCCAGTTTATGGATTGACCTCTTGTTGATTTTCGGAATCAAAACCTTGGGTAAAGGCCCAAAGAAAATGAGCGGTCAGTCTGGGTTTTGTAAACCTAATTTTCGTTTGTTCGTTGGGTAAATTTGACCCATGTGGTCTTGAGCGTAAATAACAGAAGCCTAAAGGCTAGTTTAGGAGGTTTAGCTTACGAGAATCTTGGATAACTGATTACGAAGCTACCTGGAAGGTGGGGGCGGGACTAATTTCAATAAACAGAATTTAAAATTGGGGACTAACTAGCAAAAATAAAAATTTGATAAGGGGCAATGGGAAAAATCTAGAACTAAGTCTGCTGCCCTAGAAGTCCTCTATATGAGGCTTGTTTTCCTCTCTTTCAAAGGAGGATTCAAAAAGGAGAACACTAAAAAATTGAGGAAACGACTGAGCTAAAAAACATATAAAATCCCTTGCATTTTTGGTAGAAATTAACTTGGTTTGCTATTCATCTGCATAAGTTTGAATCCTTCAAGACTTCTGATTCATTCTGGTTTAAAATGGTCCAAAAGGGTTGAATTTTGCTGTGTTTGAGAGCTGTTGATTCATTTGTTCTTTTGCTGCTGCTGAGCTTTTCATTTTCTTTGTTTCTGTTGACATCCAGGTACTTGTTTCTGGATCCTACTGAATGTGAAGCTCAATTTGAAGCATGAAATTGAAATGTGGGGTTTAAACGTAACATCAATTTATTTGATTAGACTTTAGCCTTACTTTCTCCACTACATTGTTCCTTTACTGTTTGATTCGTTGTATTCTGCTTGTGCTGAATGATATTATCCTCCTAAGGGTTGTATTAGATCTCTACTTAGCATGTGAGTCCAGAAATCTTGTCAAGTATGCTGTAGCTGAACTTTGGGTTTTGTCATTTGGACTTTTATGATCACATATCTGATTCTGGACTGTTGTAATATTGACATACATTAGATGGATAATGTTTAAAGTTGTATAGTGATGTTGGGTCATAGGTCGATTTCACTATGACTTTGTTTGCTATAATTTTGGTTTTTCAAATGACTTCAAAGTTTACTGTTTGTTTGTAAATAGCAGATGCAAAAATACGAAGCCTTGATGTTCAACATTCAGCTGAAAAGCATCAGTTTCGAACCTTAAATTAGTTTTGGGTTCTATTTAGTTTTTGATGAAATCAGTAAGCACTCTTTTCTTCTTTAAGATCTAGAGTTAGGACAGGTTTAAATCCATGTAAGTAGATGCATTCTTTTGAAATCATGTTAGTTTGTTTTGGCTGAAAATTGAATTTTGCTATGTTAAAATACGAAATAATTGGTGTCTGAGCTTTATAACATTAAGGTTGGCATTTTATTATGGAATGTGATTTGAGCTTAAGAATGTTATTGTGCATATGTGTAGAATTGGCAACAATTGCTAGTATTTGTCTTCAATCTTGAGATTTTTGTGAAGAAGTGTAATTTGGTTTAACCAATGGTGCTGAATCATGAATTTGGGCCTTTGGCATTGGCCCAGCTGTGCCAAATGCTTTTCGCTGGTCCAATATGTATTCTGGGCTTCTTGTGAGCCTGGTCGTCCTTGGTGTTTCGATATGGACCTCCTTTTCAAAGGAAATTGGGCCGCTGCCAGATTAGGCCTTTGAAATAACCAAATTCCTAATTTCTTTTTAACTATAAGCTTTTATTTTATTAGATTTAATTTAAATATTAGCCTTAAAATAATTCTGAATTCCTTTAATCTTTTAGTTAATCAATTAGACCTTTCTTTTTAAAATAGCTAGTTTGAGGTATGCCATCCCACCAAACTAATGATTTATGGCACTCAAAAATTATACCAAGAAGCCTTTAAAAATTAGACCCGAGGTGTGCCATAAGCGAAAGTAGATAACCCATGGCCCTCGTATAATTAGTGATAACTCTTTAAGATCAAGGTGTGCCATTTATTAAATCTTCCATGGCCCTCGAAAAACTCTTATTAATTTGGACCATCGTAGTTTGCTTTAGGCCCGATTTAGATTAGTATTGCGATTATATATACGTTCGCGTAATATAATTGCAAATTTAACTCTAAAAGACTTGAGGGATGCGTTTGCGCAACTTCAATCAATTTTTCTTAAATAAATAAACAAAGCGTTATTAATTGTGGACACGTTCGCGTGACATGATTTTTGACGCGCTAAAGGAAAAGAGTATATGTACGCGTAACTCAATTCTTTAATTACAAATAATCAAGTAATTTAAAAGCGCTAAAAAGATTTTTGCACATAGGTTTTAAAAAATGAGTAGTTAAACAATTAAGCTAGGTATGAATCGCTAAGCGACTGTGCTAGAACCACGGAACCCGGGAATGCCTAACACCTTCTCCCAGGTTAACAGAATTCCTTGTCTAGAATTTCTGGTTCGCAGACTTTAAAAAATAAAATTTTCCTCGATTTGGGATTTTAAAATAAACCGGTGACTTGGGAGACCAAATAAACTATTCCAAATGGCGACTCTGAAAAATTAAATAATCCCATTTCGAATAATGTCACTTTAATTAGAAAAACTTCCTTATATACCCCCTAGGGTGGTAATAAAGGAGGTGTGACAGCTCTGGCGACTCTGCTGGGGATTAGAACCTAGAACTTCCTGTTCAGGGTTCAAGAATTCGAGCTTGTTAATGCGATTTTTATTTGGCTTTATTGTTGATATTACTGTATTTTGTGGACTTATTGTGGTAATTGTCGTTTACCGCTTTGATATTACTTGAAATGAATTTAAATGTCTTCTTACACCACCCCTATGAGTCTTCTGAAAATGGTGCACACGTCTGCATGACTCGCTTTTTCTGTAGAAATTATACCAAATAGATCGAGGTTGGGTCAGCAACAAGGCCGGGTAGACTTTAGTGCTCCCGGTACGTTGCCCCCTCTTCGGCCCCAGTTGTCCGCTCGGGTAACCCAAGTCTAGAACACAAACCCCAGGTTTTAAACCTAGAATAACGCAACCTCATGCCATATCCCTAGTAGGAATGATTATTTGCATCACGTGCGTTTGACCTTGGGGACTCAACACAGGGCTTGGGTCCGTCTAGGACAGGTGTACCCAAAATAAAGACCATCCCGATGCATAATACATAATATGTGAATATTTATTTGTTTCGGCTTGCATGTTGACCGGCTAGGAAAAGGAAATAAAGAGAAAAACCAAAAGTGAAGTATGAGAGAAAATTTACCCGGTTTCTAAAAATTCCAGTATTTGAAAATGTCCCGAAACTCTGCCAAAGTTTTGAAAATTAAGAAGGAAAAAGAGAGAAAAAGGAAAATATATTTCAAAAGAGTGAGTAAAAAATCATGTTTTATGTCAAAATTGACCGAACTACACAGGTCTGATTCTCACCGGATGTGGGATACGCAGGCAACCCACATAAGGATCGCCCTAATTTTTACAAATAATAAAATAAAAGGTGGTTTAGGGCTCTGGTAAAAATAATAATCTGACCCAACTTCGGTTATATCTTAAGCCGTTTCTTACCAGAATAGCCTTAGATTACCTTTCAATTGTCAAAAGGATATTTCCAAAAGGAACAGGCAAGTCTATCTAAAAGGTATCTTTTCCAATTAAATACTTACCCCCGGCCTCAAAATTTGTTTGGAATTGTGAAGGGGCCACGTTTGCAAAAATGACTATTTTTGTTAAAGTATCAATAAAAGGGGTCTTTGTCCGTTGATTTTCTTTAGAAAATTGGTTTTGCAAAAATGAATCCACGAGAGTCAACCCTAACCTTAACCCTCCACAGGTACAAATGAATATTGTCCTGGACCCGTCGCAATCTATCGTAGAATGGGCTCAGTTGCAGCTTTGTAGGTGGTGGGATGATTTAGATGAAGATGGTCGGGATTGGGTGAAAGAATAGTTGGGTTCCCTTATAGACATCATGCGCGTCAAACCCCGAGAGGATTTAGTCAAAGACTTGGTAACATTTTGGGATCCTGTCCACAATGAGTTCCATTTCTCGAATTTTGAGCTCACCCCCACTCTGGAAGAAATGGCCGAGTATATTGATTTTGGCCAAGAGTTAAGAAAGCAGCAACTCATATTCCCAAGGGCTCCCTCTGTGCACAAATTCTTCGATCTTCTGAATATTAGCAAACAAATGAATAAGGCCCACGCGAGCAAAGGGTGTTGTTCTTTTTACTTCCTGTACTTCAGGTTCGGGCACTCAACCGGGTTTGAAACACGTGAAAAGGGGTTGAATAACAAACAAGACAAGAGCATATGGCAAATTCATCGTCCGTTTGCCTTCATCGTGGAGTTTCTAAGAGTCATGGTCTTTCCAAATGCGGAGGGCACAATAGACACTGGTATGGCCAGAATCGCACAGATCCTCATCACCAAAGAAGACCACACACTTGTCCCGTTAGTGCTGACAGACATTTACCGGGCATTAACCTTGTGCAAATCTGGGGCTCAATTCTTCGAGGGTTGCAATATTCTCCTTCAAATGTGGATGATCGAACACCTTCGTTATCATCCTAAGTTCATGAGATATGCTTCAGACGAGAACACTTTCATCAAAAATTATGTGGAAAGGGTAGAAGACTACAAACTGCCAGAAGGAGTTGAAGCTTGGGTCTCCTATTTAAGAAATCTGAGAGCAAATCAAATCGAATGGACCATAGGATGGCTCCCGGTAATACAAGTCATATACATGACAACTTCGAAAGGCTACTTGATGATGATGGGGTTGAGGAGTATCCAACCATATGCACCACAAAGAGTTCTAAGACAGCTGGGAAGATATCAGGTGATACCCGAAGATGCAGATCTAAGCACCCAAGTCATTGAATTACACCCAGAAGCAACGCTACCCAAGGCTTTAGTTCAACGGGATTGAAATGGTTGTCAGTATCTAAAAAGCGACACCTAGGTACCAGACCCGGCTAGGGGCGAAGTTGATCCCAATTATATTGCTTGGTTTGAAAGAAGTTTTTATGTGAACAATGAGCCAGAGCCCGAGACCGAGCCCGAGAGGCCTGCCAAAAGGCCCCATGTTCAAGCTTTTGATGACAAAAAATGGATCGCCTGGGAAGAAAAGGAAAAGAAGTATTAAGCCAGCATTCACGCTTTGCAAGAAGGGTTGAGAAATGTCACCTTCAACAATGATCTACATGCATGAGAGGCCGAAGGTGATAGAAAAAGTATGGTCCAAGAAAATGAAGCTCTTAGAGCCCAGGTTCGACAACTGAGAATATCAGCCAAGAACTCGGGCAGAAGCAGAAAAGATGAAAGGCTCATTTACAACCTTACACAAAAGGTAAGTGACTGTGAAGATAATCTGCAGAAAACTGAGTTTGAGCTAGAAAAAGTACGAACAAAGTTGGCTAAAAATGTAGAAGGATGGGCAACTTTCATTCAACAGATGAAAGAAAGATATGAAAGAGAGGTCACAGGTTGGGAAAAGGAGATTATCAACCTCGAAAGTAAAATGACTAAACAAGCCAAGAGTTTCAAAGCCGAGAGAGAACATTTCTACGCTTTGATGGCACAACTAGAGGGAGACCTGCGGCATTTGCAAGAACAGAATCATACCGCCACCCAGGTCTTAGAGGCTAGGTCCCAGCAGATTGGGCATTTGTTGCAAGAAAAGGGCATCATAAGGGAAAGGGTCAGAAGAATCGCCGACTACATCATGATGAAATACAGTGAGTGTGAGGACATGACCAGGTCCATGTTCTTCGCCACGATAATGAACTTTGTCCGCCAGATAATGGAGGATCTCTATCCTCTCCAAGATGACATGGCACATAGGCTCGCAACAAGACCAGTTGGTGTTCCTAGGACGGGGTTGGAGGCACTGATGTATTCTTGATTGTATTTTCTTTTTCGAGTTTGTATTTTCATTTTTAAAGTATGTTTTGAGTCTGTTTGAAGTTTTAAATTCCTAGAAAAAGTATGTCTCGAGTCTGTTTGAAGTTTTAAATTCCTAGAAAAAGTATGTTTCAAGTCTTTTGTAATTCAGTAAAGTAGAAGTTTTATTAATGAAAATTTGGAAAACCCCAAAAATTTGTTTCTTTATTTTTCGCATTTATTTCTTAAACTATGTAATGATCTGATTCACAAGGCGTCGTGATACGTAGGCAATCCTCATCGGATCCGGTCATGATTTTGTAAATTACTCAAATAAAATAGGAATATCGGAAGGAAAGAACCTAAAGAAAAACCAAAAGAAAAGCGAGAAGACTAAGAAAAGAGAGGAAAGAAAAGAGAGAAAAACAGGAATAAGAGGAGAAGCATCAAAGAGCCAAAGTAGAAAGAAAAGAAGATTGGGGAGATAAGCAAGAGCCGGGTTGAAACACGCAACCGTTGCAAAACATGTAGAAACATATTTAACTGTATAGGTGCATCACACCCCAATGTGTGATTACCTACGTGTTAATTGCTTCAAACTAACTGGTTTGTTGTGTACTGTTGAGTTCAGGTTCTATATTGAGGTGGTAGGTTTTGTGGTAATCTGGCTTCATATCCGTACTTCACAAGGTCAAAAGGAAGTGTTGAAATGTCGTCGGAAAGTCATCTGCCCACAGTTCCTATATTGGAGGATAGCCAGATCTCGGCCATCCTATCTTTCGAGTCAGCAACTGCTGAGGAAAAAAAATTTGTGTCTCTGCATGATGGAAATGTGGGAAGCCTAGTCCAATGGCAGAGAACCACCTAGTACGATACCTGGATTCCCTAAGCTACTTCCTAGGGTGAGTGGGACTTCCAACGTCCCCATAAGTTATCCAAATACCCCACTGGGATGTCCTACCATCTTAGCCCACTTTGCCGGAACACTTTCTGAGGCTCACCCCCAGGTGTTAAATTCAGGCGGCATCAAACATATTCACAGCGCCATCTTGTTCAGCTACAACACAACCCACTCTACCTAGGCCTAGTTTTGATCCATCGTCCTTCACCTTTCAAGTGCTATCTTTCCCACTGGAACCTGCCCAGTTCACTACTAATTCCTACCCTTAGTAACCTTGATACAAGTTTACCGTGGGACAGGAGAAAACCATAAAGAACCTTGAACAAGAGGAGATTACCCGAAAAATGAGGAGTATGGAG